>NC_087524.1:22013815-22613815 GCF_963921805.1 Phalacrocorax carbo
CTGTAAATTAGTCCCCAATCTCACCTTCTTGCCCCACCCCCGCTACACACAGAGGAAAAAAAAAAAAATCGGGAAATATCTCTCCAGGAAAAAAGAAAAAGACAGAGAAAAAAAGAAGTTGATGAAACGCACAGCCCGGAAAGCGCTTTCTGTCTTTAATTGCTATGGTGCAACGCTGATAACACGTAGTTATCATCGGCAAAGTTGACCAAGACAGGTTAAATAATTTAATAAGGAACTGCTTGTAATTATGTTATTTACAAGGTCTGACAGAGGTTTGAGGAAGAACCAGAAGCTGATCTCAGGGAAACGGACGGGTTTGGGTGACCCCTGGAGCACGGAGTTTGAATTATGGAGATGGGGGGCTGAGAGGTGAGCGCGGACTAGAGGAGAACAAGATGACTTTTCACCTCGGCACATTTAACTTTTAAATCTAAATAAACGCCTGGCGTTACGAGATCATCGCGTTATAAAAGAAAAAAAAAAGACTGATCCCGGCCACTTTCGGAGCGCCCAGGGAAGAGGGCGAGGTTTTCACCGAGGGGAAAATATCGCCCCCAAAAATAAAGTTATGAAGGGGGGAAAAGCGCATTTAGAAATAAATCTGGGCAACTCGATGGGGTTTTTTGTTTTCCTCCCTCCCTCGCTAAATTAATTATATCGAACATCTGCCCGCATGACGTTGTACTTCACGCCACACGCTGCCAACGCTCCCGCCACCAGCAACAACGCACCCTTTTCGCTGTTTAAAATATTCACACACCCCCCTCCCCCCGGTAACAGGTAAACAGAATTACTCGCTTAGGTAAATTAAAAGTAGCTGCGGGCTGTCGGCCTGACGCCCCCGACATCCCCCCCCCCCCGTCCCCCCCCGAGCAGGGGCGAACCCCACCTCGGCAACTCGCGCGGGAAGAAAAGGATGAACTTTCTCACCTGTTTGGTCATTGAGTCTATTAGGCGCACGTAGAGGTCCTGCTCTGTCCTAACGCCTGGGGGGGGAAGCAGAGGCAGAGCCCCGTTAGCATTTCGGGGGCGAACCACCCAAATAACATCACGAAAGCGTGAGGGCAGCCGATCGGCCGCCGCGGGCAGCGACCGGCGCCCGTGGAATTTAAAACAATAAAATAAAATAAAAGAAGGCAGAAATCACCTAGTGATGGAGCTGGGGCCCGCTCCTGCGCCCGAGGAAGCCCCCCCTCCCCCCCCCCCCGGCCGGACCCACGGCGGGACACCCACGGGGGGCCCGGCGGCGGTGGGCACCGGGACCGAGCAGCGCCGCGTCCCCCGCGGGCTTTCCGCGCCCGTGCGCTGCCCGCTCCGCTCGACTCCGTCCCCTCAGCCCACCCCCCAAATTACCACCCCTTTGCAAAAGCGAAAAAAAAAAATATAGAAAAAAAAAGGAAAAGTCACGGAAAAGTGATGTTCTGCTGGAGCAGCCATCGATCCCCCCCTTTTTTTTTTACTTTCCACTTCAAGACCAACCGGTTAATCATGTGAAGTACCATTGACTTATTGATCGTTTATGTTTTGTTTTCCTTATATGCCAGGGAAAGAGCCGTGTTTACACGCGTGCGATTTTAATCTCAAAATCTTTATGTCCTTTTTTTTTTTCTTTTTTTTTTTTTTTTTTTCTCCAAAAGGCCTTGAAAAAGAA
This sequence comes from Phalacrocorax carbo, assembly GCF_963921805.1. Taxonomy (NCBI): domain Eukaryota; kingdom Metazoa; phylum Chordata; class Aves; order Suliformes; family Phalacrocoracidae; genus Phalacrocorax; species Phalacrocorax carbo. The sequence continues at coordinate 22,015,470 of NC_087524.1, forward strand.
AGTAAGACTTTTCCGCGGCACGCGGGCGTTCAAAACCGAGGCGGCGACAACTTACCATTGCTATACAATAACTGAAGTTTATAATGAATTCCATTGTTAGTTTTTTCATTGTTTGGCTCCTGCAAGCAACGATAAATAATTATATTTAGCACGAAAAACATCTCCCTCCTCCTGACGTACATTTTTTCTCGTCCCTGAAGCGGCTCGGAATTAACAGTTTGCAGAAATTCAGCCCACTTTGTGGAGCGCTGATGATGTCATTATCTCGGCGCAAATATGTCATGTTTAGCCGTTTTCCCGGCGTTAAAATAAGCGGGGGACGCGGCGGCGAGTTGCTAAAGCCGGGATCAACCCGGGGCGGCCGCAATAACGGGGGGACCCGCACGTGGTCTGGGCGCCTCTGGAGTACCGTTAGGGCTGGGAATGGTCTTTGGGCAAATAAATCACGCTTAAACGTGTTGGTTTTATTTTTTCTTTTCTTTTTTTTTTTTTAAAGGAAAAAAAATTAAGATAACACGCAGACTTACTTTCTCTTTCTCCACAAAGTCCACAAAAGCTGTTCTCTCAATCTCCACCGGCTGCCCCTGCCTGTCGTACAGAGCTAAGACGAAGTGGAAAAAATTGGATTTTCTGAGATTGGAAGGCGGCTGTTTCTCGAAATGTGCCCGAGCCAGCCCCACGCCGCTGCGGGAAAAAACAAGACAAGGCGTGGGTGAGAGCGGCGGGAAGGGGCGCGGAGGCACCGCGGCCGCGGGGGGATGCGGGGAGCGCGGAGCGGCGCGGAGCGGGGAGGCTGTAAGTGATACGGGGCGGGCGGGGTGGGTTGGGGGGGGGGGATTTACGGTCGGGATGAGAAATACGGGAGGAGAAAACCGCCGGGAGAGGATTTGGCAGACGTACCTTTGGGCGGCCGTGTTAGCATCCACTACCCCAGCAGTATGCATCCACGAGCGGACGGGATTCATCCCACTGCCCAGCGGTTCTTCTTTCATGGTCGTCCCACCTCTTGGTATATTTTCCTGAATCCCAAACATTAAAACAAATTTGGGCAAAACCAGCTCCTAACCAAAAGGGGTTAAAATTGAGGGAAATGTCAGATACGGGGTGGGTTGGTTGTTGCTTGATTTTCGCTCTCTCTCTCTCTCCTTGGCGACTGGAATATAAGAGATGACTTTACTCCCTGTGATCAGTAGGAGAAAAGCCCAGTTCAAGTCTTGCTTCCTTCTTCAATCTGTCCTGTATTGGCACGACATAAACAATTTACTGAGTACTTCTGTGCAGCGAGTTGGATGGCGTTCCAGTTTGGTGGTTTAAAAAAAAAAAAAAAAGGAAAAAAAAAAAAAAAAGAAAGAAAAAGTGTAACTGCAGCCGGCGACACGGCGAGGTTGCTTTTTTTTGGGGGGGGGGAGGGGGGGTAAAAGGATAAATATTTTTGTTGTTGTTTGCAGACGCGCTCAACGTGGTGTCATCCTAGTGAAACCGCCTCGGAAGGGAGGAAAAAAAAAAAAAAAAAAAAAAAGGCTTCAGGACACTGCTGAATCGACCACTTTCTGGCAAGGCTCTCCTGCTCCAAAAGACAAATAAACGGGGGGGAAAAAAAAAAAAGGCAAAAAAAAAAAAAAAGAAGAAGAAGAAAAAAAAAAAAAGCCGCGCTGATTACGGCGGAGGTGTTCCCGGGCACACGGGAGGACGGGGCGCGGGCCCGCGGCGACTCGCGGAATGGACGGCGGCGCGCAGAGCCCGGCCCTCCCTCCCCGAGGAGCGCGCCCTTCCCCGGGAGCCGGGCCCCCGCCGCCGCGGGAGACGTGGCGTCACCGGTGACGCCAGCGGCGGGCGGGCTCAGCGCCATATATGGAGCGTGGGGTTCAACCGCTCGCTGCCGAGCTCCCGCCCGGCCCCCCACCCCCCCCACCCCAAACACCCCACCCCACCCCCGCCCGGGACCCCGATATCGCCGAAGTAGCTTCGAGGAACCGGCCCACGCGTGACCCCCCCACCCCCCCCACCCCTCCGTGGCGTGGGGCGGGCGGCGAGCCGTGACCCCTGTGGGAGAGGGTCGGGGGGTGCTTGGGGCGCAGAAGGGGAGCCGGGGGTGGGCAAGCGGGGGCCGGGGGCGTGCAGCCCCCCACCCACCCAACGTGACCCCGCAGGCACGGACAGACACACCGACGCGGACAGAACTACCGCCGGCTGAAGCCTGCCTACCCGCGCACACACATCGCCGGACCCCAGCCCTATGTCCCCCTGCCCACGCGTGTACCCGCCTCGAGCGGTGGGCTTCCCCCGGCGGGGGTCAGGGCTTCCTTTTTTACTTTTTTTTTTTTAATTAATTTTTTTAATTTATTTTTTTTTTTTAGTGACTTGCCGGGTCCGTGCGTTAATATTTTAATGAACGGGTGAAAAGCCAAGTCCGATGTGCGTTACCGGGGACCCCCCGGTCCTTCCTCCAAGGGGCGAGAGGGGGGAGAAAGGCAAAAAAAAAAAGGTGCGTTAGAAAGCAATCTATTTTGCTGGTGTTGGGGGTTAATGACTATTGCCAAAGATAAGTGAATTATCAAAGCTGTTGCTCTACCCGATCTCAAAATCCATTACATTGCTGGCCGTCTAATTAAATACGTAAGTATAATAAAATCATATTTTATGACTATTTGAGGGTAATGAGATTAGTCTTTAGAAGCGATCGCCACATATTAAAGATGCCACTGTCTATAGAATGTTAATAACCTTAAATCAAAGTGTATGGAAACTATTCGTGATAAATTAAAAGAAAATTCCTGGATTCCCAACCAGCCCGGAGCTTTTGAGGTACAGGAGAGCAGATTCCCAAACCTGACGCCTTTCACCGCGGAGGGACGAGCGATCCCAAAGTTCCCAAAGGATGCGGGGCTGGGGGCGGGAATGGCGTTTGGGGGCTCCGGCACATGGAGGGACCCCGGGCGGGGGCCGGGGGCTGCCCGTCCCGTCCCCCCCCCCCGCGCAAGGCAAAACCCGCCTTCCTAAAAATAAGGTAAAACCGCCCAAGAACGCCGCAATCGGAACGTATTTCCTAAAATGCCCAGAACGACGCCGAAGTTGGTCCTTCCCTCCGCTAACGAAAGCGTAATGCTTAGAATCATTTACAGTATCTTTAATTCAGATTACACGCGCCAAGGCGATTTAAATCTGATTACCAAATTAGAAGGTTTTAAAACAAATCCTTTTAAATCTGATACTGTTGACTAAGGAGGGAGGGAAGGGGAGGGAAAAAAAAAAGAGAAAGTTCCATAAGCCCACCGCAGAAGGTAGCGATCCTGCCCCAGAAAGAAAGGGAGTTTTAAACCTTTTTGACAACAAATGCAGCTGCCCCACTATTTTGGACGATATTAAGCGAAAATGAATGCAAATCTGTGTTCAGAAGCCATCTGGCCAGAAATGGGGGAATCAGCTGCTCCTCACAACAGGCTCTGAGGCTGAATCTATTTCAGCTCATTTTCTAGATCATCTGGTCCTGCACCCAAAGCGTGGAAAATACGGTCTTTATCATTCACCAACTTTATCTTTTTTTTTTTGTTGGTTTTTTTTTTGTGTGTGTGTGTGTCACTCCGCGGCTGGCAGCGAGCTGCCGGCGGCCGGGAGCCCGCCCGGGATGATGCTCCCTTCCCGCATCGCCCCGCACCGCGTCCGGGCCCGCACCCTGCACCCCCCCCCCAACCCAGCCCACCCCCCCCAAGAAGTTCTCCCCGGCCCGGGGTGGGGGAGCAGCGGCCCGGGCAGCCCCACCAGGGCCGGGCCCGCTCCGGGGGAGGCCGGGGGGCACCAGGGAGGGCCCCCCGCACCCTGCCCGGGGGCGCCGGCGGGGAGCGGGGCCCGGCCGCGGCCCGGCGCCGGGCGGGCAGGGGTTGTGCGCGGCTGCGGGGGCGGCCCGAGCCCTCCCGGCTCCGCGGCCCTCCTCCTCCTCCTCCTCCTCTCCTCCTCCTCCTCACCACCTCCTCCTCCGGCGCGGCGCGCCAAGTCTCCCTTTTGTGTGAATTTACGGGGTGAGGCTTCAGTGATCCCCCCGCAAATTTGCATTTAAATAGCGACATCAAGCGATTCGCGTGCCACACACCAGTGGGCTCCCAGATGTCACGGCGGAGCCGGTCAGATGGCCGCAGCCCAGCTGTCCCCCCCCCCAACCCCCCTTCCCCCGGCCCGGCCCGCGCCCCCCGGCACCGCCCGGGCGGGGAGACCCCCGCCGCCGCCATAAATCACGGCCGGGAGCCCCTCCGCCTCCCCCCCCCCGCGCCCCGCACCGCATAATAACACATCATCGCACGCCGTACGTGGATCCCGCAGATTAAAATTGATAGCCTCATTTCCACGGTCCTTATAGGATTCTCCCAAACTTTATTATTTTATTTTTTTTCCCCCTCCCCCTCGGGACAATCCCCTCGAGACTATTATCTTAATCATTTCACTCCCCACCCCCCACCCCCACCCCCAATTTCCCATTTTACCTCACGCAACTTTCACCCCGTATTTACCCCGCCGCGGACCCGCGTGGGCCGGGCTGCCCTGCCCCGCGCCCCCCGCCCCCCCCCTCGCCCCCCCAAGGAGCGGCTCCCACGGCACAAACTTTCCCAGCGGGATGTTCCCTCGGGAGCGGCGGCCCCGGCCCGGCCCCCGCCGCCCCCCGCCGCCCCCCGCCGCCCCGGGGGGCTCGGCCGAGCCCCGCCAGCCTCGCCAAGGTGCATATTTCAATTTTATTGTTTGAAGGCGCCTTCATTACTAACGCGCTGCGTTACAGTGGGTGTAATTTACGCCCGGTTTAACCGAAACAAATCTCCGCTAACTCCTGTTCCCCGCGTTGCAAAGCAGCGATAAATTTGTATTTTCGGGTATTTTCAGCTGGGCGGGGGGCCGACGGTTCCCGGGAGGAGGCGACGGTCAGCGCAGGGGCGCAGCGCTGCGGGGGCCCGGCCCGGCCCGGCCCTTGCGCGGGAGGCCGCGCAACCTGCGCCCGGGGCGGAGCGGGGCCGAGGTTTCGCCGGGGTTGGGCGCTGCCGCCGGCGGGGTGCGGGGGGCGCCGACCCCCTCCTCCGCTAGCAAAAGTCCCCAGAGCCCCGCAAAGGGCAAAGTTTGCGGGAGGCGACTCCGCGCAGTGGGTCCCGACCCCTCCGGGTCGCCGCGGCTCCGCTCGCCCGCCTCTCCCGGCTTCTGGACCCGCGCTTGGGCCGATCTCAAGGCTTTAATCCCAAATTCCGGAGCATCCCGGGGCCGGGCACAAGCCGGGCGGAAAGCGGACTGGAACAGCGGTGCGGGAGCGACCCCCGCACCTGCCGCCTGCCCCGCGCAGCGCCGGGATGGATGCGCCGGGATGGATGCACCGGGATGGAGAGCGGCCGCCCCGCTCCGCGCTGCGCGCAGGCCACCGCGGGGCAGCGGGCCGGCTCCGCGGGGGCGGTGGGACGGACACGCACACGGGTGGGACACACACGCACACCGGGGGACGCTGTCCCTACCCCCGGCCGGGCCCGTCGGGCAGCGGCGTCGGGGCCTCTCGGTGGGCCATGCGCGCACCTCCCGCGCACCTCCCGCGCACCTCCCGCGCCCCTGCGCGCCAGGCTGCGCGGCCGGGCGGTGCAGCCGCCTCGGAGTAAAGCAGCTCCCAGTGGGTGCAGGGGTGTTTTGCTCAAACCGGCGCTCGGCCCTGCGCTCCTCCAGGCGCGCCTTCGCCGTCCGGCGCCCCGATATTGTTAAATCAATAATTAGCTCTTAGGAGGGGGAAAAAATAGGAAAAAAAAGGGGGAAAAGGCTTAACCTTTGCGGTTGCCCGGAGGCCGGCCCCGGCAGCCCAGCGTCCAGCGGGAGCCCTGCCTGGGAAGGGGGATCTCCCCGCGGCTGCCGCCCGACGGCGCGGCCCTCCCCGGCGGGGTGCGGGGACTGCTGCGGGGCCGCCGCCGCCTCCCGGGGCCGGGGGCTCTGGGGCGTGGGGGGCCGCGGTCCCCGGCGGCACGGAGCCGCGCAAGCCGGTAGGCGGGGGTGAGCCCGTCCCCGCGGTGGGACGCGGAAGGGGCGCGGGCGCGCAGCCGGGGCCGCGGGGAGTTGGCGGCCGGACGGGTCCCGTCGCGCGGCGAGAACAATATAAACTGACTCCAACTGAACAAACAAGGATCGATCAGATAATTTCAGATATTATAATTGGCTTTAATTAAACACACTTCGTTCTAATTAACTCTGAAATTTTAGCATGCTTTGGGACGTTGGTGTCTGATTTGATATTGTCAGTCCAGATGTCCTAATAAAATTCAATCCTCCACTCAAGACTTCAATATTCACTAAGAACAAAATGCAAATTAAATGTAAAACCTAAAGTATCGCCAAAGGTATAATCAAGAAAGGTGTCTCAAAACTTCTCACTTTTTATTACGCAGTAGTTAGAAAATGCAGATTACATCCTAACAAGACCTCTACTGAATAATATAAAGCTTAACCCTTTCGTGGCCAGGGCTGGCTCTCCCCGACGCCCTGCCCGGGAGGGAGCGGCCGACACCCCGCGCCCACCCTCGGGCAGCGCCCGCCGTGCGGGGCTGGGGCTGCGGGAGCGGGCGGGAGCCCGGCGGATCGGGGACCCCGGTGGATCGGGGACCCCCGCTGAACGGGGAGCCGGCGGCCGCCGCCGCGCTGGCGAAACACAACTTCCCGCAGGAACAAGTACTTTCTGCCCCCTCCCCGCCCCCCCCGAATGCGGGTGCCCCGGCCCCGCACCGAGATGCCCATCGCCCGCTCCGCAAACGCCGGCCGCGGCGCCTGTACCGGGCTGCGGGAGCGCGGGGCTCAGCCAGCGGGCGGGACGCGGGTGTCTTTGGGGGGGGGGACACCCCCACACACACCCCCACCGGGGGCAGGTCCCTCTGCCCCCGAGCTTGCCGCTGCCCCACCGCTCCCCCGCAAGCCACGGCGCTTTTTAAAATAATTGGAGCCTTAAGAGCGGGTGGGCGGTGCGGGGGGTCGCGGTGGAGCCCCGCTCCCCGCCGGCCGCCCTCGGGGGGTGCTTCATCGGGCGAGCCCCCGAACCCCGCGGCGGCCAGAGCCACCCCCGCGGCCGTGCGGGGCGGGCAGCACCCCGAAAGCCGGGCCGTTCCCCCCTGAAACATCTGTATGTTTTCCATACTAATGGAGGCACTTAAAGCTGGGGCTAATTTAACTTTGTAAAAAGGCCGCGGCGCGGTGATTTGCATTTTCTTTAGGATATTGAAATGAAGGGAAAACCGCCGGGCGGGGGGAGGCTGCCCAGGGCGTAGCTGGGGGCCATGCGGGGAGGAAAACAGCGCGGGGGAAGAAGAAAGGAAGAAGCTGCCTTCCCTGCTAGACTGCTAATAGCGACTTGTCCCGCGGAAACCTACATCGCAAAGACAAAGGGGTCGAGGGCCCCCGGCTCGGCCGGGACCTCTGCCGGGTGCGGGTTGCGGGGTGCGGAGCGCAGGGTGCGGGCCTCCTCCCGGCTGCCGCCCCGCTCCCCGCTTCCCCGACACCATCCCCCGCAAACTGCTTCCAGCGGGCCCCGAGATGCGAGGAAATCCCGCGTGGGGCGCACGGAGGGGGCGGGTAGGGGTGCGGGGTGCGGGCGTGCTCCCCGCACATCCTCGGCCGTGCGTTTCCAATGAATATTCTCGGCGAAGAAACGCGCCCTGGTTCGGGTAAACAACAAGTGCTGAGCTCGACGTTTGCTCGCCGCTTCCCCCGCTCTAGCGTGGGTGCGGTGTGCCATCTACAGGACACTGCGCGGGCGGCCGCGCCCGCCGCCCCCCGCGCAGCCCCGCGCCCCCCCGGCCCCGCGCCCGGCGCGGCTGCTCTCGGAACTTTTTAAACGTGGTATTAAAAAAATTTTTAAAATAATAAAAATTTTTAAAACCCCCAAACTTTTGCAGGTGATAAAGGCGACGGCGCCGCCTGCAATTTTTTTTTTTTTTTCGTGTAGATTAAAAGATATGAAATGTAAAGATAACGCGATTTGATTTGTTAGTCTAACTCCGCGATTTGAGAGTTGATGTCCCCAAAGAGCAGCCTAGCTTTTTTTTTTCCCCTTTATTTATTTTTATTAAAACATCAATCTACTCTGGAGCTGGGTGAACTCAGTTTCACCTAGAGAACATAAAATTCTCCATACCAAGGAAATAAGCACCTTTCATAAATCAACAGTATTCCTGACAGATCGATCAATTTTTGGTTGTTAATCCGAAAGGAGGAGTTTTAATTGCTTCCTGCCTCTCAGCCCGGGCATCTCTGCGCGCCGGCCCCGGCAGCGCCCGGCTCTCCGCTTTTCTGCTCGGGAGGGGAAAAAGCCCCGGAGACTCGGCCGAGACCCCGCGCAGCGCCGCGCAGCGCACCCGCACCGGCACCCGCGCTCCCTGCGCGCAAAGCGGCCGCCGGCGCAGACGGGAGCCACGCTCGCCGCCGGCGGCGGGTAACGGCGCGGCGGGACACGCGTGGGCGCGCAGGGGTGCGCGCAGGGGTGCGCGCAGAGGCGCGGTGTGGCGGCACCCGCGCACGGCCCGTCCCAGGTAAGCGGGCGCTCCGCCACCCGCGGTCCCCCCCCCGCAGCCCACCCGCGCCCCTTCCCCCCGACCCCCCGCGCAGAGCCGCGCAGCCAGGGAGGCGCGGGACCCGCGGACGCGGGCGCTTACCTTTCGCGGCTAATTATCCCGGGGAGAGGTTTTCCACGGGAAAGCCCCCCACCCGCGCGGAGGGTGAGCGTTTATTGAGGAGGGGAACGGCGGCGGAGTGCGCGGGTGCTCTGCGCGCTTTAGTACGCCGCTTACCCGCCGCAGCCTCGCCGGGGCTCCGTGGGGCACGGCGGTGCGCGGAGCGCAGCAGTGCGCAAGCGCCCCCCCGCGCTGCGCTGCGCGGGCGGGCGGGCGGGGGGCGGGCGGGAGGCGCGGGGGGCCCGCGGGGGCGGAATCGGGGGGGCGGCCCCGGGGGGGGGGGGCGGGAGCTCCCGGGCCTCCCGCCCCGTCCCGTCCCGTCCCGTCCCGTCCCGTCCCGTCCCGTCCCGGTACTGCGTGTCCGTGTCCGCGACCCATCCGTGTCCGTGTCCGTGTCCGTGTCCGTGCCCCCCGCCCCGGGGCTCCCCTGCGCCCCCCCACATGGCGGCCCCCCGGAGCCCCAAACCACCGGGACACCGTCCCGCAGGCGCTTCCCCCCCCCGGCGGGCGGTGGTCGCGCTGCCCGCGGGGGTCCCCCCGCAAAGGCAGGGGGACGATCGGTCCTGGGAGCAAAACCCTTCCGAAATGCAACAGTTTGTCCTGCGGGGCTGCAGCCTCCGGCCGTGTTTCGCCTGTGAACTTACCGCTCCTAACTTTCGGTCACAGGCAGGAGAGAAATTGCTGGAGAGGCGCTGGGCACATCTTTTAAAACCCTTTACGTGGATTTAATTTACCCACTCCAGCTTGAACGGATGCTAACAACCCGCGCTCCTTTGTCACGTTGGCTGCGGTGTCGGCAGGTACCGGGTTTCGAGAACTTCTTCGCTGCGTTAAGCTTTGATTTTGAAACGCGTGTGGTTGCACCGGCGATGCAGCCGACAGAGAATGCTACTGGCTAGGAGGAATTTTATTTTGTTTATTTCTGCTCTTCCTCCCCTCCCTCTCCCAGCCTAGCAGAGGAGCTCTCGCAGTATTGGTTAATCTTCGAGGAGGGGAGAGCTGCTGTGGTATTTAGCAAGCTCTCTGCTACCGCTGGTACTTTCTAGTGATCCAGCGCTTTTCTAAGTGATGCGCAGTTACGAGAAGTGACGGTATTTAGGGGAAAAAAGTAGCAGTTTCCACGTCAGGCAGATTCCTGCAGTGAAGCGAAGCCTTCCACGGTTTAGGAATGGAACTACCTTTATAAAAAAATAAGGCTGTCGGTGCTGACCTTGGTTACGAATTCACGTAACGTTCACCTTTAGGCTTGTTCCGACAGCAGCTACTTTCTGGTTTGGTTTTAATTCGTGCAGAGTGACGGCTTTTAGCAGCCGGCAGCTGAGAGGGGCTGCAGGTGCTGGGCAGGAGCCCCCCTGCCCAGGTCTGGAGGCCGTTAGACCCGTGCCTGGGGTGGGTGTGGGGACGGCGGCCATGGCAGATGTTACCCCTTGCACCGGTGTCCATCGCAGAGGTCTCAGCTTCTCCTGGGCAGGCAGATCTCGTGGGGTTGTTTCCACTGCCTGCGCCCACGGATGAGCTCGGCTGCTGCTTACACCAGCGTAAGCGCTTGGGAAACAGCTGTCCAGATGTGCTGGGGGGGGTTAAAGTTGAGTTTAGACCTAGAAAAGACAGCACAACCTTGGTCCTGCTTTCCGGTGTCCTGACGCATGCCCTGTTACAGGTAGAGTCAGTGGAGGTGCTTCGGCTTAGCCTTTTGTGGAAGGGTTTTCGTGCCTGGCCTGGGGCTTGGAGGGTGGACCTGAGATCTGGTGACCCAGCAGGAATCACCCGGCGGGTGGAGGCCTTAGGAAGTCCCGCAGGGGCGACTTGGAGGGCCTGGACATTAATTGTTTTATGACATACGGATTGCATGGGTTGGGAAATTTCAGTTCATGGGGGCTCGTTCAAGGGAAGTTTATACGCCCGATGCCTGGGAAACTGTGAAAAACACACAAATTTTGAAAAATGTTGCTGACCGGAGACTTCACCCTGTGAAGCTCACCCTGTGAGCTCCGGGAAGCCAGCGTGGACGGCACCGCGAGGCAGAGCTGCAGGGAGAGCCGGTCGTTCCAGGCCTGAGCCCTGCGATTTTCTGCCCAACCCAACACCTCGCCGGAAACCAAGAAACGTTCTGCTGAAAAACCGTGGTGAATTTGCTTTCGTTATACAGTAACTACTTTTCGCACGGAGGCTGAGCGAGCCTTATTAAGATAGATAGGGGTTCACCAAATATTTATAAAGCAGACTCCTCGCCAGCCCCACGCCGCTCCCAAGGCCGGCAGTCTGTCCGCGCAGACGATGCGGGGCTGGCACGTGCCCTCCCTCAAACCCCCACCTTCAAACCCCCCTACAAAGCACCGCCTTTCGTTACGGCCTGCAGACGGGCTGTGTGGTGCGTAAGGCTTGAAAATTAATTGTGCCACTCTCTGTTGCATTACCCGGCCGCTTCTGAAAATTTAAAAAGATCATATATTTTTCACACGCTCATCGTGCTCTTCAGGAAAGAAAGCTTGGTTATGCTCCAGCCTTCTGAACCAACAGCACGCGCGCAAACTAGCAGGTGACTGAATGGCAGCAGGTATTTAAAAGCCCGGAATCGTATTCTTTCTAAATGCTTTGGACCACCTGGGTGCGGTGCAGCCTCGCCGGAGTCAGAGGGCTGCTCCTGGGCTAGCAGTGGTCCCTTTTATTTTGACACCGTGTGTATTCTTGGCATCTTTCACTCCTGGATTAAATTACGGTGCTCTGGGACTGCTGTCTAACGGCAGCTACTTAAGTTATTAGAGTAGAACTGTGACAACATCTTGGTGCTCCTTACCTCTTTATTCTTAGCTCGCTTTTTAGTGCACCGCACTCTCTATCAGCAGTTTTCATTCCTCCTTCTTTAATCTTACCACCAGCCTTCAGTGTGTTCGAATGGCTCCTTTCAGCGCTGAGGCAGTGAAACTCCCGACTCCAGCTCTGCGGGGATGCTACAGAAGCCAGCAGTGACGTTTCCCCACGGTATAAGCATGTTACCTTTGCAATTTCTCTCCTCCATCAGCCTGGGGCATCTTGTCTGCTCCCAAATCAGGGTATTCCTCACGGCAGCGCGCCTCTGCAGCTCTTTTTCAAGTGGACACGCTGCAGCCGTGTCTCTACACATATAAAGTACGCAATTAAATACCTGCAGCTCACTAAACCTGTCTTATAGGTGGGAGGGTGAGCTCGGGCACCAAAGTTCCCCTGCACTACGTCAGCAATAAGGTTCCCAGTGAAGCGACCACGACGGCGAGTGCACGGCCCCGATCCGTGTGCACCCACACCTCGGAGTAAGTCCCGCTTCACTTTTCCTCCGTGCAAGGGCTCGGCGCGCCACCAGCGTTAGGATGCAAAGGCAAGGCCCACCTTGGAGTGACTTTAGGAAAGCGCATTTCGGGTGCGACCCAACGGCCCTTTATACAAGACCCGGCGCATTAGTGAAGCCATCCCTTTAAAGGGGGATTACTTTCAGCTCATGAGTTATTTTTAACAACCTTGAATAAAGACTCTCGGTTTTTAGCAATCACAAAATTTTCCTTACGCGCTGAAATCTCTCCCGGTTATTTTTTTCATGCTGAAAGGGAAGTAAGTAAAGCACGGTGATAGAAAAGGTCGTACTCTCCAAACCATAAAAAAAAGTAATGTCATCTCCTCTAGCGCTGGAGGTTAAACACGTTAGCGGGAAGTGTCAGGGATGGACGAGGACACTGACTGAAGCGCTGGCCCCTTCCTTAAGCAACTGTCTTTGTGCACCGCCTCGAATCCCCCAGCTCAGAGCCCTCCTGGAAGCGGGGTCGCGGGGTGGGAGGTCACCGATCGCGCAGCCACGAGTTCAAGAGAGAATGTGGCAGCAGCGCTCACCGGGGACCACGCCAACCAAAACCACGGCGACTTCACCAACGGGCAGGGAGGCCTGTCAGGCATGCAGAAAATGCAGCCGCTTCTCGCCGTGTATCAGGAATTCAAACAAAAAACAGCAGCGACAGGGAATGTTTGCCTCCAGGCCTGTTTGCCAGCGCAAAAGTGTTGCGACCTGCTGATGGAGGCAGGTGGAATGAGGGAGGAAAACGTGAGCATTATAAAAAAAAAAAAAAACAACGGCAAGGAGAATAGTGAATTTAAATATCGCTAGCAGAGAACTCCACCAGCAGACTCTGCTGGAAATTGTCTTAGACACCACGATGCAAAAATGCTCCCTTTTTGAAAGGAAAATGATCTAATCAAGATGTATGTGCATGGCAATGTACTCACGGGGAGAGTAAGCTGGAGTTATCTGCTTCAATTACGTGCACTTACTGTGTTCCTGTCCTACCAAAGGATGCGAATAATAAATATAAAACAGTTATTTCCCGTCCTAGCTGAGTAACTCAGCTCACATTCTGAGCTGGACACGAAGAATGCAAAAAAGAAGTTACGAGGTAAAAACATTGTGAATATTTCTGAGCAATCTTGTATACAAGATGCTGTCCTGCAGCCAGCAGTAGCTTGATATCCAACGGGACGCTGGGCTGTGCCCGTGGGGGAGAATCGTTCACGATCTCTTGGTATGAGAAGGGAAACCGGAGGCGGCGTTCGGGACCCCTGAGCAGGCGAGTTTCGATCCTACCTGTGCCCACCAAAAGCTAATCTAGAAATGACGGGGCTGGCAAAAAGCCATGCGTTTCTCCCCCTTGCCCCTAGGCACGCTCTGCGCCCCGCCATGCCGGTGACGGGCTCGTCGGGGCTGGCACCTCCCGAGGCTCAGGCCCCTCGCCGCTTCCCCTGCGAGGAGGACGCGCCGCCTTCAAATTGGCGGCAGGTCAGGGATCGCCGTTTGCAGCCAGAAGCCCGCGGCAGAAAGCGCGCCTGGGCGTACCTTACCATTCGGGCGGCTAGTTGTTCCTGGTCAGATGATGTATTTTCCTCGCATAAATTATGAAAACGGCTGGTATTCCTGTCTGAGCAGCTTTACCAAAAATGAACTTTGGTTGAACGCAAACGGCAGATAAAGCAGGAAACAAGTTAAAAAGTGATGCAGGCCTTCATTTCTTTTAAGGTAAAATGACTGGTCCCAGGTCCCATCACCTCGTAGACCTGCCCAGATACGTCTTGAACCCACTAAATAATAGATTTGAGTGTGGTTTTATTTGTCTGCTTTGTTTTGGGTGGAATTATATCTACCATCTGCTTACTTCTGCTGCGTTACCAGTAAAAGTTGTGTTTTGCTGATTGAATCTACTTCACAACCGGATGCTCAATGTTTATTAGGCACAAATGTTTAACTGCTCTTTTATTAATTGAAATTAGAGAAGATATAGGCAAGAGCTCATCTATTATTTATTGCTTTTATTTTACTCTCATAGCTGAGAAATTTAGACCTGAAGTAAGACACACATTTTTCAAAATAACCCCTCACGCCCTGTTCTAGCGTGTCAGCACAGGACTGAAGCCGGCCATCACGACGTCACGGATGTGAGAAAGCAAGAATTTGGGGGGTGATTAAATTAATCCGTTAGTGCACTTTGAGTATTAGCAGCGTCAGAAGGTTTTCGCTACCTGCAGTTCTCCATTCCAGCGCTCTGTTAAAAAAGTAACACTGAAAATATGCTTCCCTCGCTTTTCTTTTTTTAAGTGATAGATTTATCTCCTAATTTTGCTTTTGTTTCACAGTCTTTTATAGGACTCTCGGACAGTTTATAGATGCCAGCTGACACCTGTAAAGTTCACCTGAAGCCGTTCAGCGATTTAAACCGCCACGACGCGATTTATCTAGAACTCTTAATGCACAGAAAAGGGAAAAATTGATTAGAGTTGATGACGAACTCTTCTGTTCTGTCTTTATAACGTGGATGTAAACCTGTCAGGTTTTACAACTGCCCTCACGCTGCTTCATTTAAACATATCTTTTGAGGGGAGACCGTGCGTTTCTCTCCCAGCCTGGGGCCCTGCTGCTCCCAGCCGTGGCGGGGGGTCCAGCGCAGGGATGGGGCGCAGGGTGGCCCCGGCACCGGCACCCTTTCCTGAGAGAGCTACAGGCAGCCCACCTGTGGCTACGTGGTGTTTTTAAATTTTAACTTGATAAATTCAAATTAGTGGAAGAATAATAGAAAAGGGAGGGGAAAAAAATCTTATTTTATTACTCCGGGAGCCTTTGCCCCCGCCGGGTCGCCTCGTCAGACCGGAGCCCAGCGGTTTGTCCGGCCCAGGTTCGGGTGATCCAGGCAATGGGGCTTTGATGGCCTCCCCTGACACACAGCTCCACAACACACACTTCTCAGGTTAACTGGGGTTTGTTTTTTTTAGCGTCTTAAAACTTTCTTTGACGAGCTCAGATACGCAAAACAAAGGGACAAAAAATACGACTCACAAGATGTTCTTTATCTGTCCTGCGGTATTCCTCCTTTAACGCTTGCCTTTTCAAACTCACCTAAATATTCAGGACAGCCTAGTAATTATATATTTATTTCAAATGAAAGCCGAGAGGCTCTTGTAATCAGATGGTTGTAGCACCTGTAAATCTGACTAAAGTACTGAATCTCATGCTAATCCTGCTATTCACAATTATGTCAAGTTTGATCATCTGAAAAAAGCCGCCTTCTTGCTTGGTATTTATCATCTTTCAGACAGTAGCAGACAGTGATCTTTTACTCCCTCATGCAACATTCCAGCGAGCGTTATATATTTCAGAGACATTTCCGTGTATGTATATGCTACGAATTGTATGCAATATTCCAGAATGGTTCCACCAGTAGCGTACAGGGAAACATTATAGTATTAACCACCTCTCACCTCGCCCATTACCATGTTTCTTTTCCTAACATACTGCAGTATAAGAAGCATCTGATTTCCTGTTTAAGTGCCATATAATCACTTGTTACACATAACAGCACACTTCCTTTTAATGCTTAAATCCTGGGAGCTGCGATTTCCAGAGGCCTCGCGACTGCTTCAGCGATCCTCTATGAATCGTTGAGCCCATCAGACCTGATCCCTGGAATAAAACAGCCCACAGGGCTTCACCAAAGTCCTCTTTGGATACTGACACAACATATAATATTGATTAAAAAAGAAGGTGGGTAATCGAGAATCCACAACAGCTCTTGGTAAGCTGTTTCCGGTGATTAATCACTCCTACCGATGCGATTTTCTCCTTATTTTCTACACAAATGTACCAAACCCTCACTGTTAGGCCCTGGGCCTTGTGCTCCTGACTGTCCCGGGCAGCGGGATTTGCTGCTCAGCGACTTCGTCGGGGCGTTCGGATCCGAGCACAGACCAGACGGGCAGCCCAGCGCCCGAGCAGCCCCGGCGATGGCCGAGCGCGGCCGAAGCCGGGAGGCAGCGAGGTGGTCGTGACCCACAGCCGCGCCAGCCGATGAACGGGGCCAAATGTGGGGGTTTGGCCTCGGCTCTGCCCGCAGCTCCGCCGTGCGGAGCCTCCCCACACATCAACTGTCCTGCTCGCTGCGAACCGCGCCGCCGCCGGGCTGCGCTTGGGCAGACGAGGTCCCGACTTGTAAGGAACAGCGATCCAATCGGAAAGTTTAAATTACTATAAGTGGTAATATTTATTCATTTAAGATGACGCCTCACGCGCCCCTTCAGTGCCCCGAGCACAAGGCTGGGACCCAGAGCTCCCGACCGCCCATGTCCCCTCTCCCAGGAGCCACCCACCCAGCCGGGCATCCCCAGCACGGAGAGGGCGGCTGCAGTGCCGATGCCCTGCTCGGCCTCCAACGCCCGCGGCAAAACACGGCTCTCGGGTCACCTCTTTCCCACCAGGCTGAAGTCTGCTGTAGGGGGCATGGGGACGGGTCTATGGTCTCCAGCAGCACATTGCAGGGATGTCCTGGGAATCTTTTAGATGAGACATCAATTATGTGGTTGCCTGGGGTTGTGGGCACCCCGACGTGGTGGCTCCAGCGGTTCCTTCCAGTATTGCCCTTCCATATTTCTCTCTGGGGCTTCCCAGATAAAAGCGAGCGTGTCTATAACGGTGGATGACCCGGGTGTGTTTCAGAGGGGCTGCGCAGGCTCGGCCACGTGCGTGCACCGTGAGCCCCGGGCACGGCGGCACCACTGCGTGCCTGCGGAGCGCCTGCACCAGCGCGTTCCCAGCAGCACCGGGGCCACTCCAGCGGCGCAGCGTGGGTGTTCGGTGCATGCAGAACGGTCCTTCGTTTGGGATTTTTAGAGACGAGCTGAGAAAGTAATTCCTCCTTTGTCACTGGATGAAATTTTGCTCTGTAGATTCAGGGAACTCCAGTGGTGCGTGGCCAGTCCTGGAGGAGCTCCCCGGCTTCGGCGCTGAGCTCCGCACTGAAGCATCGTGCACAGGAAGGGGCGATGTGTCCCCAGCTCTGCAGCACTTGGAGCTCCCCCAAAACTCGGGCGCTGCTCGGGTGTGGAGGGGTAGATTGGGTAGGAGATAACAGGGTCTTTGGTTTCCTTCACTTTCCCCCATGGGGTCGGGCAGAGGCAGCTGGGGCTGTGCCAGGTGCTGCTGATCACTTCATCGGATGAGAAGGGTTTGCTCAGGTGGCTGCGATAACCCTGGGGAGGATTTATTGGGTGGCTCCCCCAGGCCCAAGGCCTTTTGAGACTGCAGGAGCTAAGGGTTGCTGTTGATGGCCGTTTCTCCTTTGCATGCAAGAAGGGGTATGTGTACGTGAGTGATCCGGCCCCGGTGGCAAGAAGACTTTTTATGTTCTGGTGGGATGAATGGGGTTCTCTTGTATTCCTCGTGGTAAGTAAACTGAAGGAACAGTGGGACATTGACCTTGGCTGTTTTAAGAGTATGGTAATCTCTAAGCCTTGGGATACTGCATGTGAGCAGGGACCTTGATTTTTGGATTTGTTTGGTGGGGGGAGAGGGAGTAATTTGGCAGAATGGCTTAAATGCACCAGCCTTGGGGTGAAGTCCCCTTGCTGAAGCTGGTGACAGCTCAGCCCTTCCCTGACAAAGGGCAGCCTGAAGCTCTGGGTGCTCAGGGGTGAGGGGCACCCTTCTTTTGGGAGTGGTGGGTGCCTTGCTGTGTGGACCACCTGTGGCCTTATGCGGCAGTTAAGGTGGACAGCTTGCTGTGAGTGCCTGGGGGTAAGTGTCAGAGCATGAAAAGTCTCTTGCCCAGCACTAATACTGGGCAGTGGGACTGTGTGTAGGTGCATGTTGCCTGCTTTGAGGAAAACAGCCCATGTGCATACAATGATGTACTGTATTTTAATTAATTTGCTCCACGTTACTACTTTGAGGATGATACAAAGCTGGGAGGGGGTTGCTAGAAAGCCAAGTGAGGATTTCTGGGTGGCTGGTCCTGGAGGGTGCCCACGAGGTGGAGCAGACCTGCTGTGCGCAGCCAGCCCTCCCCAAGGGGCCACGCAGGAAGGGGGGTGGGGGGGCATAAAAACCTGCCTGTGCTGTTGCTCTTACCCATTGCTGAAACTTTGATTGCCCAAATGCAGAGGTGAAACGTAGACTAATGCACATGAAAAGAGTAAGTGGAGTAGGGAAATCAGAAAGCAAACTGCTGCTACTTTTTTCCTGTTCAGTGCAAAAAAGTGTGTGTAATTTTTTTTAACAAGGCTTGTCTGTAGGAGCCCAGGCCTGGAGCCATGCTATGGCGAGAGCATCCCAAACACTTTGGAGTTGACCATCTAATGGCAGAGCTCTTAATGGTTTTCTTCTACTCTGTGTCCACAAATGCAGATCGGTATCTGCTCGTTACAGCTGGAATGCCTCAGGGATGTAATCTTAGGGCTGTAATTTCATGGTGATGAGGCCAAAGTCAAGAAATATCTTTTCTGGGCATTGTAAGAAAACCAAACTGCCCATTGTGGGTCTCTTCTGGCAGCACACAGGAGTGCAGATACCACAAGCCACTTCGATCGACAGCAGCCTGGAACACCGCTGGTGTCACAGCCCCCACCGCCAGCCCTGGCCAGGCTCTCACGAGCAAACCCCTCCTGCAGATCCTTTGGGTGTGCTGGGAAATAGAGGAAAGGAGCTGCTTTGACTCTGAAGTTAGCAGCAGTGAAGTAAAATAAATCGCCACACTACGATGAAATGAGCTGATACCAAAAAATCAACTGTATCGACTTAGAAGTAGCATTATAAATGCCACCGAATTCAAAATAAGGTTTCCATAAAGCTCTTAAAATAGGGGACATGTAAAAATATGCTGAGTGAAGCCGCCTGTGGAAGGAAGTCCTGTCCTGAAACTTTCATGAGAAATCCTGGATAGAGGCGTCCGTGTGCGTCCTTGGGTCGCTGCTGGTGTGGGATGGGTCCCTCCCTGGCCGCTCCCTTACGCACAGGAGCATCGCCTGGTGCCGCTCAGCACCGGGTTTGCTCCACTGAGAGTGGGGAGCTCTGATTACTCCTCATGTAAACTGAACTTTTAAAATTCCTGATACGTTTAAAAATGGTATTTTGTTTTGCGAGCATTATGGTGGGATCCATACTGCACAGTGCAGAACTGTGAAGATGGTGCATGACTGATCTGGGCAACATGCAGGGTTTATCTTGGAAAAAAATAATGAAAGGAAGGAATAGGATACGTATTTTCCGTGGGGGCTGGAAGCAGGCACTGGTACATGCTTGTGTCTTTACTATCGAACAAACATGTTGATGGCAATAGTCCTAAATTGACTTGGCTGATGCCTAAAATGAGCTGGATATTGCTGTAGAGAAATTATCTGCACTTTATTAGATGCTCTACTTTATTTGGTTTTGAAAAACAGCTTTGACTTGAATGGATCTTCCTGATCTGGGTTGTTTGGTGCACTAATTGTAATCCTGTAGCCATAACTCTTTAAAATATCTCTACAGATGTACTAATAGATCCTGTTAGGGTAGTTAAAGTATAAAAACATTTGTCTTTAAAATATCATTCTGTCTCTTCTTACTGAAGTAAAATGAACTTGTGCGATCTTATCAGGCTTTGCAGGCCTGCCATCTACTGGTTATTTTTTTGTAAGGTGGTTTGTGGGGCCTGATCTCTCCAGCTCTCCAGAGAAAGGTTTTAAACTTCTTTAACAGAGCTGCTGGCTCCAGGGCTGGGAACGCTGCTGGGGAGAGGGGCTCTAGCCTGCGTGCGTGCCAGGCAGGGCTTGCCCCCAGCACCAAGGGTCGCACCAGCAAGCGGTTGCCTTATTTCTGTGCTTTCCGAACCCTGCCCAGCCGAGATGTTGGATGTACAGCGCACACACGAGGGTCACGACTATTCCAGCCGACCGGGAGAGAAGCCTTGCTCTCGCCCTCCTCTCCCCCGCCCCGGCGGTGCAGGGAACAGTTGTTCTCTCGGACTATTTTTAAACCTGTGCGGAGAGTGGGCTTAGCGAGCGCTGCCTCAGATCTGCCGGGCACGGCTGCCTCGCGCTCATGACTGGCCCCGTACAAAATGCAGCGGTGACAGATAATACCCACACGCGGTAGGTCGGAGACAGAGCTGTAAAGGTTATGTTTCCAGCTTGCCGTCAGGAGCTTCTCAGCATGCAGTGTGGCTGGTATTCCCCCTTTTCTGACTTTCATTACTATTTTTCCAGTGATTGGGAATGTCAGCCTTTCCCGCGCTGTTCTACAGGTGCAGCTGCACTAGGATGTGCTGAACTCAGTCAATGCTTTGCAAGAGCAAAGATCCCACCAGGTTGTGTTGTGATTTATTGATAAAGAGCTTTAAGGCAGAGGAAACGGCCCTGTGCTCTGGGGTGAGCGTCTGCACGACGTGCCCAGGTGCACCGTCCCCTCCTCGAGCACTTTCTTGAACATACCCTCTGCTTTTTACGTGTTTCTGCTTAGTCCCAAGTGAGGTATCGTGGTGCTTCAAGGAAGAGCCAGCCCAGCGCACTGAAGTCCTTGCTGAAGGAGGAAGCAATAATTCTTTATTTAAAAGAGATTATAGCTTACTGCTGTAAATTACCGTATCTCTTTATCTGATCATGTAGCTAACGGCTCTGTGAAAGCTTAATGACAACTGGAGCCTTCTGCTGCACCGCGGCGGCTGAGTAGGAGGCTGGGAGCTGCTCGGGGCGGTAGCAGCCGCCGCCGGGGCCGCCGAGCAGGACCCGTGCACGGCACGGTGGGCTCATGGTGCGCTCTTACGAGCACGGGTGTGGGTGCAGGGTTGTTACGCAGAAATTAAGATTCGCAGGTAGGAAGCGGAGCTGGAGCTCAGTGCGGCAGCAGGGGGTGGTCTGATCCTGCAGCTGCCCCTGGGCTGCTGAGCCTCTCATCTGACTCGGCTTCCTTTTCACTCTCTTCTGAAGGCTACGTGTTACTGTGTACTTTGCTTTCCTTATTTCTGATTAGGTAATAAATAATCAAGTAATAGCTGCTACAAGTGAACCCATTTTAATAGCCGTCTCTTCCAGCTGTAGGTGGGTGTTAAACTTCTGGGCACTGAGATCTCTGTGCCTTTTTTTCCCAGGCGTTGGCTTGTGGGGAAAATTCCTGGGAGGTCAAAGATAGAGTACACTTAAAAATGAGCGACGCTTCAGTACCTCATCCCTGTAGTCTTGGCGCTGCTGGGCTTCTCATGGGAAAGCCTTCCCCAGGAGCCGCTGGCTCCCGCAGTGCTCCCTGTTACCTGGCTCTTACGGGAACAACTATTTACAACTGAGCGAAACCCTGGTCCTACTGAAATCAATGCTATTGACCTCTCAGCGACTGATGTATTAGTCCTGTTGAATAACAGCTCTCAACTTTTAGACTGATCTATGCAATGGAAAAAGCTTTTAGTGGCTACCACAAGCTGAACTCCTGCCCGAGCCCGTTCTTGTTTTGTTGTGCCAGATACGTACCCAAAACCGAGTCAGCTGTTGAGCTGTGAATCTGTACGGCGGAGCAGATCCAAACTGTTTAAGAAGATCAAGCCTGTGTTTGTTAAGGCTTAAAAATAACATCTTGCCAAGCACAAGCTGTAATTTCCTGGGCCTTATGGGCGAGGATGCTCAGCCTTGGGAAGGGCGATGGTGCCACCAGAGCTTGGCCTCGTGTTTGACATGGAGCGCTGCCTGCAAACTGCTCTAAATCGTAAAGGCATCAACCCAAAGGCATCCTGCGCCCTGCGAGGGGCTGTCGGCATCAGCTTGAGCTGGGCTCTGCCCTGGCGCTGGGGCTTTGTAGGGGCCTTACAAGGGGGCTTCCCCCTCTGCTGCTCTTGCTCTCTTGGGTATCTCTGCTGGCAGATAGCAGAGCTGGTGTGTAGTCTTTACTGGCAGAAGTTTTGTAACCTGGGAAGGATATATCTACCCAATTTGCCTGTTCTGTGCTCTTTCATAAGAAATTGGGGCTGGTAGGAGAGTGAAAAACACTGTTGGCTGGTGCTAAGAGCTTTCCAAGCAAACAAAAAACCCCACACCAAAATAATGAGTGTCAGTTCAGAAACTTTAGTAGCTTCCAACTTCAAATGTTAAATTTTTTTTTGGCTTCAGACACTATTTTCTGCAGAGTCCTCTGTGAAAACTCTGCGCAGACTGGAGCGGTGGGAGCTGGGGTGCATGGATGGGGGGCTGCCCCGGGGCACAGCATCTCCTGCTGCGGTGGGGTGTCAGTGGGTGTCTTCGCTGCCCCGTGGCAGTCTGGTGGTTGCACCCGTATTTTGTGTCGCTTGCTTCTCGCGAATGCAGGCGCCCTCCTCGCTGTGCCTGGCTCTGCGGTGGGTCCAGCAGCCCCTGGGAAGGCTGGGGGCACGGGGTGGGCTGTGCCCGTGGGAGCTGCCGCCCCGCCGGAGCGCCTGACCTCCCACGGCGACTCCTGTAAACATCTGTCAATATTAGTCACATATTCTAGGTTTTTAATTGATCATGCTTCCTCCTTGTACATGATGTTTTTTCCAGGGTTTTACCATAATAATGACTTCTAATGAAGCTGATTATGTCTCCCATAAGGAACATTAATAGATGAATGCATTGTTCTTAAGGTACATCTCTTTATTGAATGAGCTGTAATGAGCGCGGCGCGGTGCTCCACAGAGCACGGGGTGCGTGGGGCTAATATGCACACCGCGTACCTCAGATATTTTTTAATCTTTTCACTTCTAGGCTGGATCCGTGCTGCAGGAGGTGGGGAGGGAGTCGGGTGTCCGCAGCAGCAGAGCTGAGCAGCATCGCTGCGGGATGCCAGGTTTAGGGCACGAAACCAGCCTTTGCACGTGCTGAAACGCAGCTATTGCAGAATTTGCGCATAATATTGAAGATCTTTCTTCCAAAAGAAGCACTGATGTGCTTCACCTACTGCAAGGTACAAACTGAGACATCAAATGAGGCATATGCAACTCGAAACACAGTGGTTATTTCTACTTCTTCTATAGGTCAAAAAAGGCACAGGCATTGCATTCCTCTCCTTGCTTTTCTCTCCCTATGTGTATTACCAAATACTTTTCTTTTGGCTCCAAAAGCATATAATCTTTGGCACGATGGCCTGTGCATGTTCAGACTCTAAATCCTAACGAAGTTGGGCTAATTTTCCTGCTTCAATGTAGTGAGTGTTAACAAAGTATTCTGCCTAAATAGTGCTGTGAAATGCAAATCACCACTTCCGTGGTAGTTTGCTTATTACAAACTCATTAAAATGCGTAACCCAAAAACTCTTTACTCTCATTACGGAGCTCTGTGCTACATCACTCCATACTGTAAAGCAGCTGCATGTTGGCTCTTTGATATTGGAAACCCTATTGTCATTAACCTCATTATGACAATACTTCTTTATGATATTTGAAATGCATGCCTTTCAAGAAGGATGCCATAAGGATGATAATATTTTTCTGTTTTGCATAATACAAAGTGAGGGGAAAACGGGCAGCAGGAGATGAGATGTGGATTATTTATTAGCATCCCCAGGAACAACTGTGGTGCTGTAAGTTTAGACACCAGTAAATGCTTCTGCCTTTGACAGTGATGGTCTTGGCAGATGGAAAAAGTAGCTCGTGTATAGTTTTAACCCTTAAACTCTTCTGTTGCTGTGGATAAGTGACCTGGTACTTGTACGAGACCCAAAGTGTGTGCTGGGGAGTCTGTAGGGGTGCTAGCCCCAAATGGATTTGCTGAACTTGTTCATGCTTGTCATACTCTCCGTCCTGAAGAAACGTCCCCTGAACTTGTTGACTTGCTCTAACCATGAAAGTTCTTTTGTCTTTATAACTGTTTTAAATTTTTTTGGCTTTTTTAATATTGACTTTGAGACTGGAGGGATCTGGAGCTGCAGGCTGTGCTCAATGGGGTGCACCTTGGATCTACGCAATTGCAGAGTTTTATCTTTTTATTTTTACTTTTCTTGTAATCCTCAACTCTCTGTTGGCTACTGAGCCGAACTCGTCATAGAATTGCAATGATTTTTTGGTAAATGGTAATAGGTCAGAACTCATGGTTATAATATAAAGTTAGGCCTGTCTTCCCCCTCTTTGTGTATAACTAGACTACCATTTTCACCAGCCAGTCACTCTGATATTGTGGAATAACTACCTTCAGTTTCGCAGCTTGGTAGGTTGGCATAGGCAGGTCTGCCTGGGACTCCGTTGGCACCTGCCACCCCCTCCATCTACACTTTTCTGACCAGTTACTCATGTAGGAACCACCCTCCCCGTTGGCTGAGCTCAGCCCCTGCCCAGCCGCTGGTGCGGGACCTTCCTGAGCGTCTTTCTGATGTGACAAGACTCTGTCGGTTGGGTCATCCCTGCCTGCACGTGCAGTTGTTCCTTCAGAAAACCGTAGGTTCTTTGTGTTACAGCTTCGTTTCTAGGCCTGGATTTTTGTCTCTGCGTCTCTGGTTAGCGTTAAGGGCCACGTACATACGGTGGCGATGGAGAAATCGGAAGAATCGCAATATTGGTAGACCAACAGAACCGGCTCCCGTTCTCAAAACATGTTTTTGAGTATTTGCTGCTTCCTTGTCATTCTCACAGTTACCTTCTGATCTGCACCCTGTATTTCAGGACTTTTTTCAGTCTGGCCCTTATATTTGGCAGAACAGAGGAGCGCAGACCTCTGGTGTTTCTGTTGGTCCATCTCCCTCGCTATTGCCGCTTCTCGCGGATGTTGTATGAGCCGCTGCGGCACTTGCTTTTCCGTGCTGCTCCAGCGATGTGGCACAGGTAGAGAAGGTCTCTGGTTGCTGCTGTGTCGTGGAGACTGTCTTTAGGTTTCTCCTCAGCCCTCCCCAGTGCTGGCTTGCGTGGAGGTGTGCTGGAGGGGAGATGGAAGGTGGCGGCGTGAAGGTCAGGGTGTACAGCGGAGAGCGGAAGGGTAGCGCTGTGGGTAGCGTTGCATCCCTTCTATTCTGCCTTCCTCAATCAAGGTTCACCAGAAGTTAAATACAACAAGTGACAAAAAGGAGCCGGATTCGCAGCCAGGACCTTCCCTGGGATTGCAGCGGGCAGGGTGGCTGCGGCGTTGAGCTTTGCTCCGGGCGAGGGGACGGGCAGCAAACCCCAACCAAACTGTCAACGTGTACCTTCAGCCTGCACGTGTCGCAGGGAGAGCTCGTGCTGAAACTTCGGTAATGTTTTGTTTACGCTGCATAAGTAATGCTTAATCTGCATGTCTGATGGGGAATACCTTTTTTCATCTGAGTGCACTCCATTTTGGCTGGCGCATCTCTGGGGTGAATAACAAAGAGGATGCCAGTTGTCTGGAGGAGAAGCAGTTTTCTGAATCGCAAAAGAGCACACTTTATCGGAAAATCTAATAATGTGCAACACTTTTGTAAACCAAACCCTGTGTGACCAGCTGGAACTTTGAAAATTTTACAAGAAGCCGTGGGGACAATTAATCATAATGGAGTCAACTTTTATGCAATTTTCTGAAATAGCATGCAATTACATAATTTTTACAAGGGAAAACAGGGTTGGGGGATGGTTTAGGAGTTTGTTTTGTGTACGTAGCAGGGGTATGACTGTGTCCAGCGAGCTGCTGCCCAGGACAGGGAAAAGCAGTGTATTTAGTTCCTGTTAGTAACCTCAGAACAGGGTAAAGAGAGTAGATTTATCCTTCCCATGTCACCAGCCGGGATGCATCTTCCAGAAAAGTTTGGAGCAAATGTGTGGGACTTTCTCGCAGGAGCTGCTCTGCTCAGCAGCAATAGATCAGTGGTATTTTTCAAAAACGTTATAAATATTGGCATTAATTCTAGTCAAAGCAGACTCTCCTAATGACAACCTTGCCAAATAACCAGCTTCCTTATTTTGCTGGATTAGACATCGCGTACTTAACTGTACAGTGCCTCAGGAGCCTGACACGGTGATGCTTCTCAAAAGGCAGCTGTGGAACTCATTAATTTCTTAATTGGGGTGTTGTAGTATGAAGAGCTCTTTCCTGCATGTTTAAATCTGGTGCTGGTGGGCAGGAGGGACCTGAGGGCAGGACCGATGAGGGGCTCAGCCCTTGGGCCGTCCTGTCCCCATCCCTGCTGATCTCCTTGGCAAACGCAAGTTTTTGTTAATTCTGCCGGTGTCTGACACATCCGGCTCTTGCGAGGCTGCGGATTATTGACAGTATTTCATAAAGGAACCGCTGTCCTAACAGGATATCCAAAAGCATCCCTCTGCTAATTAATCTAATACAAAATCACTTATTTACATAGGCAATGGTGCTTGTCTTAGTCCTGCCTTCTGCAAACGGGGCTCGTGCTCCTGCTCGCGGGGAAGGGAGGGTCGGCTTCTGCCTGGGGTAGGGCTGAATGTATTTTTAAATTTCCTCCATGAAGGTTAAATTCTAGCATTTCAAGTCTCTGTCTTCTCTTTCCTTTTTAGCAAAATCTGCTTAAATTTTGAAATAGGTTCTTGAACAACTCCAAAGTCCGTCCCCGGTGAATTCCCCCACCATTAAGGCTGCTCTTTACTGATGTTTCCCGTTCATTTTGGTGGAATGAAATGGCAGTCTGTCTCTTACGTGATGGGTAAAAGCCGCAGTAAACTGAAACTGAAACAGAAGTACAATTCACAAGGGAAGCACTACTACAGGATTAATGTATTCCCATCAGAAATCACAAAAGTCTTTCAGGGTCTTATGTGTTTATCGTTAAACTTCTACAGCACTTGGATGACTGAGGGCACCTGTATATTTTACTTTTTTGCTGTGGCATGTAGATGTTTCATAAGCAGGTGCTGAAACTGCAAGAACCTCTTTGCTTTTACAAGCTCAGAGCTGGAAATGTTGCTGCTGCTGGGGAGCGACTCTGACATGTTCTTAAATATTTTCAGAGGTTTTGGTATTGATTTCTCGTGGCAGGCTGTAACACCGCGCAGCAAGTGTCTGCTTTCCGAGGATGGGAGTAATGCTAAAACAATCTGTGCCACGGTACAAGTGGTTATTTCCTCATGCACACTTCATTACACAAAACAATTATTTATTTCAATCCATGTATCACTTAGAATCTCCTTTCCAGTGACTAAACCGTTAGCGTGTAAGCCGTGGTTTCAGCTCGCTCCGTGCGTAGCGTTTGTGGGTGTATCAGCAGTACACGCTCCCTGAGAATGCTTTCTGCCTTTTCTTTGAAATACAATTAGAAATGGTTATGTTTGTGTATCCGCCGGGAGTCCAAGTTCTCAAATTGCTGGGGAGTTTTCCCGTATTTGACTTTTTTCTTCTCTTCAGCCTTAGAGAATATTTATAAAATAGCCAAGTGCTTAACTTTGAACTAGCAGGCAGGAAAACAGCAGACTGTGAAAGTGATGAGTTGGTAATTTAGGCTCGGTATTAAAAGAAGAGTAAGAAATGTCAAAATAAGAGGAAATGGGCAGAATGGTGGCTATGGACACTTGATCAGGTGAGCCAGGGAGGAAGCAGAGCTGGTTCCTCCAGCAAATATCACGCAGGAGTTAGTGTGCAGGGTTTCATGTCCGGTACCCTCATCTTGGTACCTTTGCCACAGTTTATCTGTTGTCTCGCACTAAAAATTTGTCACAGAGTCTGCAATGGAAATACTTCTGTAATTGCCCGTATTATATGGATCATTGACCTTCAACAGAGGAACTGCTGAAGCAACTGTCCATTTATCTGGAAAATTACCACATGGCAAGATCACATTAGGCTGTTTTACTCCGCCTCCTCCAGCAAGTGCCCGGGTGTTATTAGCCGCTGGAGCGCAGATCTTTGCTGCACCTTCAGTGACTAAATACAGAAGGAAAAGGAGATAAGGCTGCCCACTTTCCATCGCAGTATCTTGGTCTGGTTTCATATAATCAGAGCTAGCAAATACTAGTTTTGATCATCAAAGTTCAATATCACCTTGAAAATATACATGTCAAAGTTATAGATCAATGAAACATCATAAGACATGATGAGGAGCATGCAGGAGCCAGCGCTCCTGCTCAAAGGTGTTGCTTAAAATACAGTATTCATCGAGGCACTGGCATGTACTTGTCAGCCTGCAGCCCTCCGAGTGTTGTGGCACACCAAATTCAATCAGTTATATTTTGGATGAAGTTGCTGGTTAGTTTTGAGGTGATCAAAATTCACCATTTCCCCCAAATCCTCTGTAGCTCGGGCACGTGAGGTTTGATCACCTCCTGGGCTCCATCGGTGAAACTCTTGTGCTGGAAACAAACAAAATTCTGCACATTCGTGGCATGAAAATTCATGCTTCATCGTAGTTTTGCTCAAAAGCCCGTGTGTGCACAGCCCTGCTTCCCACGGTGCGGTGGCTGCTCTCGGACCGCCGCACGCCTCCTCCAGTGGCTCCCTGGCACGAAGGAGCACAGGCGCTGTTTTGGGGGGGACAGACCTGCAGAGCCTGCATTAGGGAATGCTGGTAAGACATCAAGGTACGTGCCCTCACAACGCAGACTACAACAAACCCTCTGAACGGGGTGTTCTCATTCTCCAAGGCAGGACGGGTGTAAGGCTGACGGGAGCAGGTCCAGCCCTGGGACTCCACCGTGTCTCATGGGACTGGCGCAGGACGGTGCCCACGACCTGGTGGGATGCACAAGCGCTGCTGCGTGCTGAGGATGGAGGACAAGCGGCTCCATGTGCATGTATTCCAGTGACAGAATGAGCACATTTACAATCCCAGTCATCTTCTGAACCGTAAATGGCTCTGAAATGGGATCAACAACCTGCCCAGGAGCTGGGAGCTTGTTGGCTAAGGTCGGGTGTTGATGCAGTAGTTTCCATGTTAGATGGAAGGAATCCACTCTCCAGCTTTTCTAGTTTCTTCTCAGATGTGAAGTGTATCCATAAGCAAGAAAGGAAGCAAAAAAGATGAATTTCAGTGCAAACTCTAGGTTTATTTTTTTTTTCCCCTGCTGCTGCCTGAACAGGGAAGCCTGGAGTCAAAGTTTAAAAATCCTGGATAGGTGATTTGCATTATGTACTTTTTTATTTCTATAGTAAATGCCACCATTGTGGCTGTTCTGTTTTGAAGTTGAGATCTCTCATAGGAGCCTAAGGTGGCCGCAGTGCTAGTACTAAATGGCTTTTAATGAGTAAAGTAAAAGCCATTTACTGTTTGTTCAGAGAAATATATTTAATAAACTTATTTATTTAAAGAAATCCAGGTAAAGAGCAGGAATGAAACCAAACTTTTTCAGTGACAGTTTCATAAAGCTGCTGCAAAATTACTGAAAATTAGTACACTCGGTAGTAAATAATTCCGTTATTTCCTTCCCAAGTGTAGCTGCAGCTCTCAGCTGTGACTTTGTAAGTTAATGTTTACCAGGCAAAACAGAGGATAAAATTAGATGCTTGTTAACTTCAGCTATGCTTGCCTTATCTTGTAAATCTCTGAGGGTTTAAAAAAAGACAAATGAACAGCCGGCTCACAGGTGACCAGGGCCACATGCTGTAGATGCTGTGGTTCCTGGGACAGCGCATCCTTCTGCCTTCCCTGCCTCTGTCACCGAAGCCGAATGCTTAAGGGGAAAAAAAGCTTCCTAATATCAGCTATCTTAAAAATGCAGATTTACCTCCTACCCCAAACAGTGACGACGGCTTGAGCTTTAGACCATCATATATAAAATAATCCACTTAAAAAGCATTCCCTATTTATCGAGGGTCTTGCACAGTCCCGAAGCAGTTCTTGCTGGGGCTGCCCAGCTAGATTGCTCCTTTGCCGCATCCCGTAATTTGCAGTGCTCTCCCAGAAGCATGGACCCTGTAATAAACCCCCCGAATCTCCTGTGATACTTTGCTCCCGTAAATATTTGCATCTTTACCCATATCCCTTGCTGGTGGGGAAGGTACCGGAGGACTGTGGAGGTGGTGGATGAGACACTTGCCTTGCTTCGTTTCTTCCTTCTGGAAACTTTGACTACTTCCAGTTTTTATTTTCCCAGCTGAAATTTTACGTAGAAACTCGGCATTTTAGGCCGGAACACTTTGAAGATGACACCATTCTTCCTGGGCAGGTTAAGACATCTCCTGGGTGTCATGCTGTCCCCCGTGACCCGTGCCCAGCAGCCTCGTCCCCCTCCGGCACCCAGGCACAGCACCCATGGGCTCCCTCGGGCCGAGGGGCTGCTCTGGGGGAAGGAGCAGGGACTCGCCGTGTCTGACCCGCGAGCTCCCGGGCAGAACAGCAGTGACTCTTCTCAACACGTCCGTGTGTGTTTTCTTTAATTCCATATTTAAGCTTTGTGCTCTGTTTCCAGCAGAAGTGCAGCTCTACAAAAAAAAAAAACCCAATCTGTTTTAAAATCTGATTAGCTTTTAAGTGTCGTTTATAGTTAATAGCTTTCAATGAGCTTTCAGAGCTTTTACAGAAAGTTTGGAGACTTTGGAATATTGTAATTAGTTGTAATTTAATCTACCCCCTAAGCAAATGCCTCTAAAAAATCTCTTATTCTCATTTCCCACAATTTTTCTCATCCCTGTGATGTGCCAGGATCAGGTGTGGAGCAACCTCTGAGCAGGGCTGTTACTTGCAGGCCCCTTTGCAGCGCGCAGCTACTTCCATCGTGCTTTACTGCAACTTTTGATACCTCTACAAATCATCGTATTCTTAATTTTAATGTTCTCCTTGGTACTCTCCTACATCTTCTCCAGCACAGACTCCCTCCGCTGTGCTCTCCAGTTTGTGCTGGATCCCACATCTGAGGCAGGACACGGAGAACCCCAGGAGAGGCGCGATAGCGGGAGGGACGGACCCCGCGGCTGCTCCGGGGGTTCGTGGCGGCGGGGAGCTGGGATGAGCACAGTCAGGGCTCGGGTACTGTGGCTTAGTGGAAGAAAGAGGGTTGTGATACGGCGTTGGTGTGGAATTTCATGCAGGATTTGGAGCAAAAGGAAAATACCTATTCACGGGATAAAATTGTAGGTGAATGTAGCCGAAAATGCATAAGGTGGGTGCAACGAAGGAGGCTCCCGTTTAGCTGAAAATCAGGGCACAGATTGCTCCAAGCGATAGAAGAGATGGGCCAAATAACAAACAGGGGCCGAGTCTGTTTCAGTGGACAGATAAAGGTGGTGACGTATGGGCACATCTGCTATTTTCAGACTTGCATCAGCATGACCAGGCGCTCTCGCAGCCGATGAAGGTGTCCTCGCCATGACCCGGAGCGTGTCTGGTGCAGCCTGGCCAAGGACTGCAGAAACCAGCAGAGACACTTAAAGCTGCCCGACCTCGCCCTGTCTCGACGTTTTATGGTTGTTAGGCCAAGACTGGTATGACTGGGGGAGCTGTGAAAACACTTTTAAATATGCTTGTGTTTGAGAATTGATGGAAAACCGCAATTTATATATAACGTGCATCTCTAAATATTTGCATTTTATTCTGTAGCTGTACAGAAAATGGTGAGAGCAGGATCAAGCCACAGACAGTCTTTGTTTTGTTAGCAAGAGGAGTTTTTAACAGGCTTCATTTTCACTACATAAGCCACTCTGTGATCTTTCTTATGCATCTGTTTTCCCTTGATCTTGCTGCATGAGTGACAGCTGCTTTACACTAGCATTATCTGTCAAAATATTATTTAACTGGAATACCTTCTAGAACAAGTTTTTGTTATTATTAGAAATAAAAATGCAGTGATAATTGAATCCCTTTATATTCCCTGTGTAATGCAAGGAGTAAGACGTATTCGCACCTAAGGGGAAAACATCTGGATTTCCTCTTTGCCCCAAGACCGTGTGCTCTCCCTTACACTGTAACGGCTTTGATTCACTATACCTTAGAGGGAGATGAAATTTGCAGTGTATGCATATCATCTAAGGAAAACAATAGCATACATTTTTTGCTATAGGAATCGCATTAAATAAATATATAGCAAGCTGCAATGTCACAACAAGTAGATGTACAATTATGAAGACAAAATACCCCAAGGAAATCAACACAAGGCTTATTAATATCCAGGCCTGCAGAAGACAACTGTCAGACAATTGGTCAACAAGGTACATGGTATCTGTTAGATACTGACTAACCCATTATGATCTTTATGAAGTGTCCTTTTGGGGGTCTAGATCTTCAAATATGAGTTGGAAGACCCTTTTCTTTTATTAGTTGCTAAGCTCTTTATACTTTTACCATATTGCGGCAGGTTAGAAGTCTGAGCTTTATTGTCTTATGTTATTGAAAATCCAGATTCCCGCAGCCTTCTCCCTCAGGTCAAGATTTGTCTGAGAATACATTCTCATTTCTCCATGTACAAAGGCTGTCTGGAGAGAGGCAGAAAAAGATTATGACTGTAATATACTTAAATCCAATTTATTTGCCTGACTAGAAACTTCCACACTTCACAATTGCTTCCTACAGAAGATTTTGTATTTAATTCCTTCATCGCAGTAAGAAGCAGGAATGATTTTAGTCCTCCAACAGGTATATACTCGACACACCTGAGCCAGCTGAAGCACAGCGGAAGAGATGATGAAAGCAGCAGATGGACACCCTTATTTTGCGTGTTCGCAGTTTATTTCTGCTTGGGAATAATGAGTTTGAGAGGGGTCTTTAAATATCCTTTGCAGAGCTGGCATTAGGGGTCACTGCGTGGGTAAGCGGGCGGTTGTGAGCCTCACCTGCAAGCGCTGCTTGATGCAGACATTTTGCACAGTAACTTCATGCTCGTGTTCCTCTGGGTTTGAGACAACTAGTTAAGCTGCTGTGGTCACTAACAACGCAATCATCATGTCACTGCTGCTATTTTAAACCTTCATTTGAGAAGGCTTGAAAAAGATGTGAGGACCTTGTGTCAGGTTTCCTGCACCCTTTCCCTCAGCAGCGGTGGCACCAAACGCTTTCTGCTGCGCTTGCAGTGGGTAACACGGGGTTGTTGAAGTCCTCAATATGTTTATATAGGGGGAGAAAAAAAAGAAATGGATTAAAGGACCCCTTGCAAAATGCAGTGCTTGCCTTGGTGTTGCATTTAGGGGACTGCAGCTGAGACCCTCGACCTTCCGTAGCGCGGTCTGGGATACTTGCAGACGATTGCTAAACTGTCACTAAGAGCTCAGTAAAGACGTGAGGGAAACAGCTGAAGTATTAAACTTGTAGCATCACTTCCTGCCTGCCTTGGTTTTTGCACGTGAGCGGTGGCAGCTCATCACTCGGGCATGCCAAAAAAGAGAATTTCTTTGCAGTTACCACGGCCGAGTTTTGGAGCGGTCTGTGAAAACGGGGCACGGCGTAATTTAGCGAGAAGGTCAGATTCGCTTTGGGGTCAGCAGCGCCGGGCTGGGAGCTGGGCTGGAGCGATGAGGGTGGTGGGCTGGGGCGGTGCTCAGCGAGGGTCGTGCAGCGCCTGCCGCAGCCCCCCTGCAGCTCCCGGGGAGCGAGGGCTGGCCCACGTCAGGGTGCAGCCGGGGACGGAGAGCAGATCAGAGGGGCTTGAGCAAAGGTGGATTGGCCAGCGCCCACTGGTGCACTGCGGTGGGACAGGGAGAGGCCAAGTGACCTGAGGGCTGCTGGCCGTGGAGGGGGGATGCTCAGAGAGCGGCCCCGACGCTGGATGGCCTTTGAGGTGCCAAATGTCCCAACGGTGGAAAAGAGGAGCTGCCCCGTTCTAGGTTTCCCCGCTACTTCAGGGCATTACATCTCTAGTGTCTGTTCAAAGACCATAAAACAGCCTAAAAAGATTGTAAATCAACCCTGTGGAGCTGTTTATTTATGAAAATGCTACAGGTGGTTTTGTCTTTTCCAACCTTAGTGATCCTATAATTCTATTTTGTGAGGGGTGGGTGGATGGGGGTTTTTTTGGGGCATCAAAAAGAAATCTCAGCTCAGTCCTTGGTTTGAGAGATCGACTGTAATTGTCCCAGAAAGCGCCGTGGTGCTGACAACTCAGGGCGGCCGGGCCGGGCCAAACAAAGCAAACACCAAGCCAGAGGAGGTCCTTCTGCACACCACCTGCGAAACTTTAGTTATTTATTCGGTTCCTCCTGAACTTCTGCCACTTGTAAACTTCAAGCGCGCGGATGCACGGCTTGTGCCTCCCACAGGCGCCGTACCTTCAGCCCGTGAGCTGGAAGGGTTCAATTCTCTTTCCTGGCACCGTCTCTGCGCAGGCGCTGTGCGCAGCCGCCGCGCTGGATTTTTTTCATTTTCCTCCCAACCTTCAGAACAAATTCTCCTTTTCAAAGTCTTCACCCCGTGGGGCTCTAAAATCATAACAATTAATGCTGGAAAAGACTCCTGAAGCCACCTAAGCCGTCCCTCCTGCTAGGGCAGGATTGCTCAAGCATGCAAAGAAATTAATGGGGAGGGAAGGCGCGGGAACTAGGCAGGGACTTGCTCTGAAACTAAAGTTGGGTAAAAAAGTTGAAACTACTTGAAACAGCTGTTTTCGGGGAGGCGGCAGGGCTGCTCTGTTACCTCAGTGTTTGATGGTTGCTCTGGAAGCAGTTGTAACCACGACTTTGTCCCAGCTTTAACTTCTATTTCAACTCTTGCTTTTTTCCCTTATTTTTACTTCTTCCCAAAGCCTGATTTTGTAGCAACAAGGGGTAATGTAAAAGACTTACCATATCCAGTGTTTATCACCTATTTCAGAGACATTAAGCGGCTATAAATGCATATGAAACATCTTTGGTGGATTCCTTGCCTGTTAAGCAACGTGCTCTTCCTACATTCCTAATTGCTGGCAGGAAAAATAGGAGGAATTTGTTTACCGGCTTCCTGCATAATATTCAGACATCTGGAGCTGCTAGGTCTGGATGGCGTTCCTGGGGGAGAGAAGATACATCAAGGACAATTAGACAACTTGGGAACCGCAGCCTAAAGGGAATATGCCCAAGCATGGCAAGCAGCCCTGTGACGGTGGCTCCGGCACCGACCGAGCCCCGGCGCTCGCCCCGCGCACCCAACCGCCCTCGCTTGGCGTCTCTGCCCTTCCTTCTCCACCAGGCGCAGGGTCTTTGTTCCCCCTGCTCCCATTTATCACCTCCTTAATGAAACCTGTTCGCCGCCGGTGCCTGCCGGGGGGCTCGCGGGGCTGCCCCTACGTGCGTGGCTCGGCTGAGGGTCGCGGTCGATGGAGCGGCACGTTGAGCGGGGGAGAGGGGCTCTGGCGGGGGATTTCTGACCTGCCGGTTTTCACCGTCCTCGGGAGCATCGGCCCCATCCCTGTCCCTTATTCATGTGCAAATTTTTCCCAAAGCAGGGGCAGTATCCTCAGAATAAATAATTTTTTGGGAAACACATAATTTATGCCTGTGTCACTTGAGGATGCTTTAGGCTCTACTTAGGGAGCGTAAATATATAATATCTATAAATCTATAAATACAATGCGTCCTGGCTGTGTGAGCGCTTGCTACTCCTTCCTCCCGTAACAGGCTTGCAGGTGCAAACTCTTGCATTTCTGTGGCTTCCTCTGGGCTTGTGCCACACCTTCAAAATCTAGGGACCATCACATGAAAAACGGGGAAAAGCAGTCCCGCGGGGATGCTTTCTCATCTGTGACACAGATGGGTTATTGGTGATATTCTCTTTTCTTATTTAACTGCTTGAGATCATCGGAGAGAGATGGTGTGGATTGATTTAAATCAGCGAGTCAAGTAACTGCTTTTAATCATGATTTAAATCAAAAAGTGAGAAACCTTGGTTTAAGTAATTGATTTTTTAATTTGTTTTGCATTTGTACTTTTTCAATTTCCTAAATAAAGGTCTGTCCCCTCTGGCGACGTACTCGAACTAAAACTCGCTTTGTAGCAAATAGGGCGATATTTGATTTTTTGCCAAAGACTACACAGGATCTGCTTATGGTCTTTGCGAATGTACTTTTATTTGAATTTTATTTGTACATAAACCCCATTTCTCTGCTTTATTTTTATTCTTTTTTTTTTTGTTGATGTTGCGCGTGTTTTGCACTTCATTGCATCGAGCTACAGCCGGAGAGGTGACCGGAACAGAGCAGAGGGACAGAGCGGCGTTTTTTCTTGGGGATGGTGGTTTGTGTTAGATGTGCACCTGCGAAAAGATGCTAAAATCTGTTTGGCACTAGGGTATAAGGCTGAACTAACCACAGTTAGCTCTGGGGAAGCCTTTTGGGGGTGCTCACGTGCACCCAGCGATGGGCATTCGCGCGGGGGCCGGGGGGGCCCGTGCCGCTCTGCAGCCGCAGGACCCACCACGACCGACCCCCTCGCCCTTTGCTTTGCGGAATTAGTAGATATCATCCCCTCGCACGTATACACTTTTCTAAGCAAAGGAAAGAAGCATTATTTTTAAACTCCAATTCTTTTTTTTCTATTTCAGGGGAACTAGCGAAGCTAAAGAAAACCTTTTCGCACTTCCAGGCTGTCCAAAATCACAAGTAGTTAGTGTTGAGGTTTTCCAGCACAGTGGAGCCGAGCATGTAGGTTTGAACACAGGTAACTCCCAGTATTTGCTCTGCTGAGAGCCTGGGAAGGATACGGAGCTGCAGAGGCCGCTGTGGCAAGGAGTGATGCTGCCGCGGCCGGGACGGTCCCCCCTGGATCTGCACGGCGCTGCCCTTTAGTTTTGAGCACCTGAGTTTCCCTGGTACGCCGCAGTACTTCTGTTTCTTGATTTGATAGGATGGTCCAGGTTAATTGGCTTAATATGTTACAGTGACTTTGAGCCTTAGCCCGGGTATTTGTGCTTCCAGGCGATCCTGGCCAGTCTGTGATGCACATAACGTACATTTTCTAAATTTATTTATCAGCTCTGGAGAAGGAATGCAGCCTGAATATAGATGGATTACGTGAATTGTGGGAGGACGGTACCCTGTACCGGCTGTGGGTTAGTGCCAGCAGCTGGAAACCCTTTTGTTACCGGGTGGGAGAGCAGCGATGCTCAGCTCCACCTTTGCCACCAGACCCACCGGCAGGGGAATGTGGCAGATTTTATTCCCTCGCATGTTCTGCTGAATATTTATATGCAGCTTGTTGGAAAAAAACCCCATTGAATCTCTATGGACCTAATTCCTGGCAAGGATAGGTGCGTGCTGCCGCTCCCGACTCGTAATCAGCGGGCTGCTGCTGCCTGGCATCAGACTGAGGAAACACAGGTGGAAAGAAAATCCAGGACAGGCAGAGGTTATGCTGCTGGGGAAGCAGGAGAGCTTCCCCACAAAATGCTCTCTCCATTTGTCAGCTATCAAACTCGGACCACTTTCTGGTTGTTTTTCTACTTCAAGTGCTCATCTCCCACATAATGGCGTATCCAGGAGGGGTGCAGTGCCACTGGCCTGGGATTTATTCGTTCCTGCTAATGATGCACTGACATCAAATTTATGTGCGTTTGCTGCCTTCTTACTGGCTTATTGTATTCAGAAATATCGGCTCTTAAAAAAGGAAGGGTATCTAGGGCGGCTGCAGCGGCGTGATGTCCCCAGGATGCAGGACCGGGAGCATGTCACACCTCTGGCCGCTTTTCCTGGTGGCACATGCCCTAATGTTCAAAGCTCTGAATTTAGGGGATCCGGAGGAGCGGAGATGCTGCCTCGGCCCTGGTGTCTGCTCCCCTGCCCGGGAGGAGCGGAGCCCCTGACTGGTGCCCACCCTTGCTGGGAACCCCCTTAACAACCCATCCACCTCCTCTCTGCAGGCTTTAGGGCCCCAAGGAGGGCAAAATGGGAGACTGTGAGGGACAGGGAGGGGAAGCCCAGGGGAACCCCTTTGTAGCACCCAGAGATTGTTTATGTATCCACCCAAGTAGTTTACTGCTCTGGTTTTCCACCAAGGCACCTGCGCTTCTGACAGGTTCTTCTGCCGCAGCTGGTGCTGCGATGGGTTTGGGTGGGCATCACCGTTTTTGGAGCAACAATAAAAAGGCTGTGTTGGCTCACCTGGCACCTGGCTTTGGCTCTGCCCCGCCGGGGTGGGGGTCCCGGGCAGGGGGGGGTCCTTTGCACAGAGCCCCAGGAGTGCCGGCGAGGGGGGTGCAGACATTTGCCTTTGAATATTTCCTCTGGCGAGGGGGCAGCTGAGTTACTGGCATGGCCAGTTATAGCTAACTCGAGGGGGTCAGAGCTCCTTCAGACCAAACTGGTGCTGCTGCGCCTTCCCCAGCTGGTCCTCTGCTCCCTCTCTGTGGCAGAGGGGTGGTTCCCACCCAAGAGCGGGCTGGTGCTGAGGATGCAGCTGTGCAGCATCTCGCCAGACATTGAGGGAGGCTGGCGTCAGGAGCCCTCGCTAGTTTTATGAAGGGCTGATCAATATTTGAGCCTATCTTTTGTTGCAGCTGACAGCGCCCGGTAAAGGTTACACTTTGCACTTTCCCTCTAGATAAAACAGAGCATAACGTCTTCTTTGTACTCTTTTCAGAATTGCAAATCGCCCACTCCTGGAAGTGAGATACAGTGAGATACTTGTAGGCAGCTTTGCCAGCATCAGGCAGGGCTGGTTTCCAGCAGAAATAAGACTCATGCAAACCCAGGTTCCTCCCCAGCAGTCCTGAGACGCGGCCCCGTAGCGTCCCCTTGCTGGAGCGAAGAGAGGGCAGAGCTCAGCGGGAACCCACCGGCTTCCTCGAGGACCCTCAGCTACGGGCAGCATTTGAACCGCAGAGAGCCGGTGCTCGGGAGAAGAATTAAAACAGAGTAGAGAAAATAGAGCTGTACGTGCGCAGGAGAGCCCAGGTAGCAGGGAGCAGAGCGCGACGCTCCACGAGCGGTGCTTGAGCTCCTTCCTGTGGTGGCAAAGATGAGTTACTTGTCATGTACCATGAGCCTCGCACTGGGGAGATCAGCCTGAGCGGGCACCCGCCGGGTGATCGACCCTCCGTCTTCTCCAGCCAGACCATGGCAAGGAGCACGGCAGCCCTGCCGTGCCGTGGCCCTGCAGTAGGTGGGGAGAGGGGCCGTGCGACCCGCCGGTAGCCGTCTGCGCCGGTAGGCTACGGAGGCTCAGAGTTGAGTTGGGTAGTACCAACCGGTTGCATAGTGGAGAAGCGCTTGGCCAGCTCTATGGTCACTCACGGTATAGTCCTTCTATAACACTACTTTATCACTGCGGTTACATGTGTATTTCGAGCAGGAATGGTCAAATAGCTTGTATTGGGTCTGCAAAAATGGAGCAAGGGGAAGACAAAGCGGCATATGTACCACAGGGGTGCCCGAGCTGGGTACAGGCACCGGCAAGGGGCCCTGGCTGCGGGCAGCCCTGCGGAGACCCTGCCTGGCCCGGGGAGACCCTGCCCGGGCAGCCCCCGGCAGCGGGAGGCGGAGGGCAGAGCCGCCGGCCCTGCCCGCGCTTCTCGCCACACGGAAAGCGGCGGTAATTTGCAAGTTGTGCATGCAGATCTTCAAAAGAACAGAATTTGGCCCTTAATGTTCTTTTGATGTATTTTTTTGTATGCAAATAAGGTTTAATTTCTGAACTTTGAACAGTTTGCAGATTAGTTTATTAGAGTGTTGTATTATTAAGTTGTATACTCCTGGGGTCGGAGCGAGGCATTTGGAAACCTCAGTGAACATTATTTATGTTGTTAAACAAAGTCAAGAACTTCAGACATCTGGTATTCACCGCAAAAGCAGACAATCAAAACAAAGACATATTTGTAATCATACTCAGTAGTCTTTTTATGTGAAGTAATTACTAAAATAATCTAAAGACATGGATCAGATTATTAATGAAAATTATAGCCTGCAAACTACTGTAATATACATCTCTACCTTTCATAAAACAGACGGGAAACTGTATAATGTAATGAATAGCCCTGGGGTTGTGCAATGCCAGAATTCATACTTTGAAATCTGTTGTCTCAGCTGATGAGCTCTAAGGGGAGCATTAGCAGCCCTACTGCTGATTGGGCTGTAGATGGTAATTTTGAACTCTACTCTTTCTATCTGATGTACTGATTTTGCTCTTTTTACACTAAAGAAACCGAGTATGAGTTATTAATGAATTCCTTTTAATATGAGCATTTATATGCATATAGCTGGGTAAAATTCAAAATAAGGTGGAAAACATCCAGGGCTAATTTGCCTGTACTACCGCGGGAAGGAGAAGGGTAAGCCGAGCCTGCATAGGCTTCCCCGGCGGTCACGGGTCCGGGCTGTCTCCGTGGCACTCGTGGTGCGGGCTGTGGGTTACGTCCACCTGTGGGACGTTGCTCCGTGGAGCACAGTCGTACCTAGACCCAACAGCCAAAACGAACGGAAGCCTGTGCGCTGATGCCGACGCTCGCCAGGCGGGCACGAGTCTGGCCTCCGAGCCCTGCGGGGCCATGCGTCGCGCAGAGGGGTGACGGCAAAACTGCGTGGAGGTGGGAGCAGCCCCTTCCCGCGCTCCTGCAACAGGGCACAACAGCCGAGCGGTGGGAATAAAATGCCACCGTTTTTTTTTTGCGCTAATGAATATCTTGCAGTGCGGAAATAGCTCTGCGCCGATACAGAGTCTGGATTTGCAGCCTCTGTTTAAGTTTCTCTTCTTCTAAAAGCGATGGTGAGGCTCAGTCCTGTCATCCACTTCCTCTTACAACCGCCACCGACTTCAAAGGAAATCCTACTGGCAAAATAGCTACAGAATTGTGTCAGTAGTTTATTTGCTCCCAAGATTAGCTAATTAATGAAGATAGAATATTAAAATTACATTTACATAAAGCTAAGGGTAATCTTAAAGCGCTCTATTATTTTGTAAATGACCCGAAGTTTGTAACGCATTTATAATCATGAATCAGGAGACAAGTCCTTTCAAATAAGGAAGTACAATTTATGATCCCCGTTGCTTTCATTATTTATTCATACCGCTCTTGAATCATCTGGTCTTCAAAACCTGTGAAGCCACAGAGCTTGCTTTACCTGCCGGTGCTCTTCTACGGGAAAGTTAAACTCAGCTCTGCGTTGGAGTCAGTCCAAATTACGCGACGAGGTGAACTCCAAACACATCGTTTTGCTTGGACCCGTTTATTCTGAAATTCTGCAGGACTTCTGCTGTTCGCCTCTCCCTTCATGTTTAGACACGTGGTACACCCGAATTACTGCTGACTCAGCGATGGCAAAACCAGACGTTCACTATTTTCAGCACAAAACCGTGGGAAATATTGATTCCTTTCTATGCTAGCACCGTATTTGTGGCGGCACCCGGCGTGATTGCTATCAATACGAGCTCATTGCTCTCCTCATTCCGAAATAAGCATCTCTGACACATCGGCGTTTTATTTAAAGCCCAGCTGCCCGTTCCCAGGCGCAGCCGTGCTCCCACCCCTACGCCGCTGAGGAGGTATTTCCATCTCGCCGGTGTCGTGCGCGCGCGTGGTCCTCGGTGGGCAGCAAGGGCCAGGAGGAGCCACCCAGGTAAATCAGGTCTTTAACCCAAAGCTGTCCCAGGAGCACCCCCCGGCAGCTGCGCCCAAAGCAGTGGCAGCAGGAATCCCAAATTCCTTGTCATAACGGCCGGCACTAAAACCGAATCACCTGGCTGCTCTTCAACATAGATAGCAACATTTTTCTCAAGAAATGGGAGAGAGGAAAACTTTTAGCGCCTTTTCTAAAATAACTGTCACAACCTCTGCGCTGGGAAAGTGATTTGCTGCACATAAAAGAAAAACTGAGCAAGCGTTAGTCTAGAAAGAGCAGGATTTTGTGACTCAACTTTTAACAGAATTGGAATGGCTTCAACATGATTGTCAGCAGAATTGTCAAATGCATGTAAACCTGGCACTTAAAAGTAGACAGAAAAAATTTGGAATATCATTTACTAGCTATTCTGAATTATCTAATCTTCAGTGAAATAGCATCTCTTTACTAAATAACTCAAAATAGCTGTTTCCCTTTTCTTACAAACTTTTTTTTTTTTAACTTGCTCTTCTGAATTCTTTTTCTCCTTGGCTTTTGCTCAGAAGTTAAGATTTTGAAAGCCTTATAGGCTTCCCTTTGAGAGCCACTGAATCACGGACTCTAAACGTCTTTCACTTACTGGGCATTTTTCAGACAGAGGTGTGGAGTCCAGAAAACGTTCTGTTATGAAAAGGCGTCTTATTATGCTGATCGAACCCCACCTTTGCCCAAGACTCGAACAGAGCAGCACTCGGCAGGGTGCTGGAGGCAGCCCTGGGTGCAGCAAGCGCTGAGGGATTCGGGGTGGGTTCCTGACTCCTCTCCTTGCCGGTGTGAAGGTGAGGGTGGTGGGGGCGAAGGCCGATGCTCAGGGACAGGGTCCGAAGCAGAGGGAGCCTTTTGGTGCCAGCTGGGAGGCACACGAAGGATTTTAGCTGAGCTCTGTCTTGCTGTCAGTGGTGTAAAACATAATGCAATACCCACATTCCGCTAAACTCATGTCTTGCTTTATCCTGGGGCGTGGACAAGCCTGGCTTAGGACGCTAGTGAGAAAGGCAGAGCCACCTCTTTATGAATTAAGGCTGATTTCATAACACGGCGTGTTTAACCAAGCAACTCGGTGGATCCAGATCTCATCCTCGGGAAGTAACTTGCTGAATCAGGGGGTTAACGATGACGTTTTGGGTGATCTTTTTTTAACGGTTTCAGTTGCGAGGGTTCTGCTGTCTCACCCAGCTGCCATCCTGTCCTTCCTAGATGTGGAAATCTGAAAGGCAGCCCTGCAGCTTTAATTTTTCTGCTTTGAGTGCTCTCTCCCCCAAACTTTCCATCGGTTTCCTTATTTCCTTGGATTTTATTTGCCGCTGCCCAGCAGCGTGGCTCTGAGCACTGCTATATTAATTGGGAAATATGGAAGATTACATATTTTCTTCCTCCTTCCCTTTGTTTGTGCCTGGGACCGCACTGTCCGGCATCACTTTGCTTCACTGCTGCAGCAGCAGAGGAGGAAGCAAGGGGATCTCTGGCGAAGTGCCAGGATACAAGAGGAGAGGGACGATTCACCGTGCAAAGCTTTAGTCGCTCCACGTGTGGATGCTGATGTTAACGCAATTAAGGGGTAAGCGTTACTAGCGCGGGTTCGAGCCGGGCAGGGTCTCCAGCACGGACAGGCGGGCAGAGCTTGACCAATTTGGAAGAAGAACGTCCGATGGGAACCGCGTGCCTCTGTTTTAAGGGTCTGAGATAGACGGTTTTGTTGCGACTGCTCTCAACATTTAAGCGCCGCGCCTCCTTGGAACCATTACTGGCCAGCACTAGGTGGCAACACAGCTGGGGGAGAGACATCCCGCGCTGAACACACGCCTCGGGAAACCGCAGGCTGATTTCGCATCAGGAAGAATCTTCTTGCTTCTATAGGTCTGCATTCCACCTGCAGCCTTCCTGACACTTCACAGGCCTCTCACTGGGCAATTACAGGAGGATTTTAGTCCGATTATACATTAAAAGCTCCCCTCTATAAAGAAATTCAAAGATCAGAGACATTTTCTTTTAAGTGTTACACTGAAATTTGAACGCTCCTGCTGCTTATTACAAAGTGTTTCTGCAAGGCGCTACGGAACTCAGACTTTATATTTTGATTGTTAGAATTTTTTTTCTTTCCTCTATTTAAACATTAAATCCTAGCATTTCACTTCCACCCTTTTTTTTTTTTTTTAACTGAAATGTATGTTATGGAAGTTTTAATTAGAGCCTGAACAGACTGCATAGTCACAAGCCATTGTTATGGATAGCACTAACAGGGCTCAGAGAATCAAAACCAAC
This sequence comes from Phalacrocorax carbo, assembly GCF_963921805.1. Taxonomy (NCBI): domain Eukaryota; kingdom Metazoa; phylum Chordata; class Aves; order Suliformes; family Phalacrocoracidae; genus Phalacrocorax; species Phalacrocorax carbo. The sequence goes on from NC_087524.1 coordinate 22,059,034, forward strand.
CAAACAACAACAAAAGACACTTTTGTCCTTCAGATATGTGAAAATATGAATGCAAATTCTATAGCCTTATTTTTTCTGATCCCCACTACTCTCTAATCTTATCAAATATACATTCCCATATTCTGAGTCAGCCTGATAAAGCAGCTTGCTATAAACAAGTTGCATTAGATTTTGTAGAGCACATTTTCCCAGTAAATCCAATTTCACAATCTTTTCCTGGTGACATATTAGCCGTTCCTTAGTATATAAAATGTTCTTCGAATATTCGAACTACTGCGTTCCACAACACCACGGAGCACAAGGCAGCTGTACCGTACGCTCTCTTTCTTGAGACACCGTTCTTTACTGGAGATGCGGCGGCGTTTTACAGTCCGCTCCTTGTTTAGCCTTTCAAGGCAGAGATAAGTGACGCTCCCCAGCAAACACCTCGCCTACCAGGACCTGCCTTGGTGCGGCGTATCTGCACAGTTAGCTTTTGATATCCCTGTTTGTCTGTGAATGGAGGTGCCTCAAGGTTCATAAATCTGTATGCAGTAGTATGGGTTCTCTAACAGCAATTCATTTTAATTATGTGAGACATAAAAAGACCACCTACAGATGAGACAATACAGCTGTAAGATTCTCAAGGTTACTACGGGGAATACTTCATAACTGAAGTATGTTTTCCCAAAGGAATTATACTACCATTTGATTTAATTTTTAATTTTTACATTTTAATCAAAAATAGATCAAATGGTGGTGTTTTCTCCTGGGAAACATACTTCAGATACGAAGCAGTCCATGTTCCTTTTAAATATGTAAAGCTGCCATTTATGTATAACTCATGAATGACACCCTGTGTTGCAAGCAAATATCACGCGGTGATTTCTATATCGTTCCAGTAACAACGCCGTGATCATACACAAATATCACTGCGCGGGACTCTACAAAGCAAACGGCATTAAGCGGTGCGGATTCCAGGCGCTAACGCAATAGGTAGCTAGCGCTAAGTGAGAGCCGCCGCGTCGCGCGGGGCAGCCAAGCACTGAGCGGGTCGGAGTTTGGGTTTCTGAAAGCCACTGCGCGGAAGGCCCAGCTCCAGAAGCACAGCCCGGTACCCGGCAGCGAAGAAGAACGCGCGACGGGTGCGACGCTGGGTGCCGCCGTTTCCAGACCTTACGCCTGCGCTGCCGGGGGACGGCCAATGGGGTTTTTTAAAGTCGGTGAGGACGTGTTATTTGAGAGAGGATGAGGTTCGCATCTATTAACCCCTGCTTGATCTTCCTAATATTTTTCTTTTCCTTTTTGTGTGTGTTTAAAAAGAAAACAAGACAGCCAATATTTTTCTTGCTCTTTGAGAAAGAGTTGGGAACTCAGGAGGACAGTGCAACGGAGGAGTCTTGGTGCCCCTCGACGTGGGACGCTGCCCACCATACCTGTGGATTTTCTTTTTCCGTAACGGCCATTTCAGTGAATATCTGACCCCCGGCCACGGAAGGGCTTTGTGCTGCTCACAGCAGTAGGGACATTGGTGCCTACGCGGTGTTTACACGCAGTTATCCCGAGTGGACGTTTCCTGTGTCATAAAATGTCGAGGTGTAACTCTCAATGTTATCGTTACCACCAATAATCAAGGCAAAAATAACATTACTAATGGGTGACTATTAACCTGCTAATAGAGGATATCACATTATGTTGTCAGGAACCACCGTACGGGGTTCTCAGGAGAGATGCTGAAGTTTTAATATGCATACGGTTTTCCCAACTAATTTAGGCATAAACACCATTCATTTTAAATATATTATTTTCAACATAGGTGCTTTATAAGTTTCTCATCTTTGTGGCTCGCCATACACAGGCTGCCCTTAAAGCCCACGTGCTAAACCCCAAATTTTGGTTTTCTGTCTTTTTTTGGCAGTCAGGGTGACAAGTCAATGCGTAATAATCACCAAATGAATAGCGAAGGGAATGCTAGTACCATGTCTAAAGCAACTAAACCTAGTAAAAGATTTTTACATAACATAGATTATATATTTATAATATACTATATTTATTATTTTCATTCAATATTACATTTATCCTACCCCTTTCACATTTGCACTTGCGCTTCTGCTACTTCAGGCATCAAAACAGGATTAATTCTTGTCTCGTGCTTACCCAAAATGTACCTGCAGTGCTATCCAGCCAAAACCCTCTTCACCTAAAAGTTACTTTACCCTCAGTACACAAAAGAATAGGTGACAAAAGAAGAAAAAAAACTATGCCGTCGTCCTCCCTCCCCTTGGTGTCAATATTGCTGTTCTGGGGACAGTCGTTCCTTTTCCAGGACCGCTAGTCTGTGCTGCCAGGCTAAGGTTAGACTTTTCCAAGGCAGACAGTTAAAACCTATTTTCTCTGGAAAGGAATAAATGCAAGCAAGCAATTAAGCGCACGTGTTCTCATCAAACAAGTTTCATTTTATTTTTTGAAGATTTTTGCACAAATGGCAAGTTAAGGTAAGGGCTTTAAAGGGCAGCGTGTGCCCTGTGTGTGGTTTAACGCCCGCGTTGAGACTGGCAGCTCCTCAGGCGGCCTCACGCACACCATCGCTTCACCATCGCTCCTCACGATGGAAGCCTTGCAACCACAGGCCTCCCGAGCAGAAGGCAGCGGACTCCCCTGGGACGGGACGGGGTGAACGGCCCCAGTGTGCCCCGGCAACGGGAGCCGGCAGGCGAGCGGCCTATGGCCGCAGCTCCTCTCAACGCCCCTACGGCATCCGCAGTCGGGAGGTTTTAGGCCGGACTAAAGTTAGTCACTGCGCTGAGCAGAAGCTGTTTGAGGGAGCAGCCCTTGGTTCAGGCTCCTGTGGGGAAGACAGAACCACAGAATCACTGAATCCCAGACTGGGGGGTTGGAAGGGCCCTCTGGAGCTCACCCCGTCCCACCCCTGCTGGAGCAGGCACCCCCAGAGCAGGGGCACAGGGCCGCGTCCAGGCGGGGGGTGAATGTCTCCAGGGAAGGGACCCCACAGCCTCTCTGGGCAGCCTGTGCCCCTGCTCTGGCACCCGCACAGGGAAGGGGTTTGGCCTCATGTTCAGGGGGAGCTTCCCGTGTTCCAGCTTGTGCCCGTGGCCCCTTGGCCTGGCGCTGGGCACCGCTGGAAAGAGCCCGGCCCCATCCCCCTGACACCTGCCCTTCAGGTATTTATAGGCACTGATGAGATCCCCCCTCAGCCTTCTCTTCTCCAGGCTGAACAGACCCAGGTCTCTCAGCCTTTCCTCACAAGGGAGATGCTCCAGCCCCCCGATCCCCTTGGCAGCTCTGCGCTGGGCTTGCTCAAGTTCCACATCCTTCTTAAACTGGGGGGCCCAGAACTGGGCACAGCGCTCCAGAGGTGGTCTCAGAGCCGTGACGTGCCGCTGGAGCGGAGGTCCCAGCGCAGACTCATCTTGAAAGAAGCCGTTTCACGTGTGCTGAAACGGCGCTACCGACCGCAGCCACACACGGCGAGGGGCAACGGGCGGGGGATTTGCGTCAAAACCACGCTGCTGCGAAGCAAAATGATGATCGAAATCAAGCAGTAGCCGAAGGAGAGCACAGCTGAGAGTCACGAAGGTATCCAGGCACCTGCATTTCTGCTGAAACCCACAGGAACTCCGGTGCTCCAACCAGGCGAGGAAAAACCAAATCTGGAGACGCAGATGGAGGGGGATCGCTTGGAATATATTAATGTTTAACTCTCTGTTAAACCAAACCTGTCGAGGAACTACTTTGCGTCAAAATGTTGATTGTGCACATCGTTCATCCGCCTGGCCTGTGGGGGGGACCCGGTGGGGTCTATTCCGCACAGCCGACACCGCACCCGACAGCAACTGCAAACCGGTTTTATTGACCCTTATACCTCAGCGCCTGCAGAACGCAATTCCGCTATTAATGGAGTAACAAACGCACTCAGGTCCATCCTGTAGCCAAAGTGGCGTTTAATGCTTCTGCTTTTGTAACAATTTACAAAATACAGAGTTAAAAATACTAATTATATCATTTTACCCTGAATTAAAAACGGACCGTACGCCTCTTTCACTATGTACATGTAAATAAAGTATCGCTCCGGTTATTTTGTGTACAAACCACAGGATTAGGAAATATAAAGAGTTTATAATTTTTATCCATAAAACAAAATTTCATAGATATACAAGGTGAGGAAAAGTCTTACAAAAATAACTTTGTGGTTCTATGGCAGATTTGACACAAATCTGCTTTAAAGATATATTCCCCCACCCCGACCTGTGCGGTGTTCATCTGTACCTGGGACAACAGCTTTATGATTCTGACTGACAAATCCTGAAACAAATCACAAACACGGTACATCTGTTTTAAAAAAAACCACCACGATTATCAACCTTCAATATATTAAACTGCAGTTTGTTTTCGTAGTGGTGGGTTCACACACGCGGTCCGCGCGCCATCAGCAAGCACGGCGTAAGGAGTCACCAAAAGATTCAGTCTGAGGTTTAGCCCAAAGCGTACGCGTTCTCATTTGTGGAAAGCTCAGAAGGGGTGGCGTTTCTAAGCGCCTAAACGTGTTTTAGCCAGCGGAGAGGTCAGTCGACGCTTTAGGACGAGTAGGACCAGCAGCCGTTCTGCGGGGCCGGAGGGAAGCGGCGAACGCCTGGACGTGAACTCCAGCTCACAGAGTCAGCAACACCACTTATTTAACTTTGGGACGCTTTACAGAGGATGTAACCGCAACGTACGCCTCTCCCGAACACCTTATTTGTCAGCAGTAGCATTCCCAGAAGTGTTAAGTAAAAATCTGTTCAAGTCTTTGTCGGGACTTATGGCCGCCCGCAACAAGAACATACGACGCTCATCAAAGGGTCCAGCGCCGTTCCCCTTCTGCCTCCTGCCTCGAACTGCAACTCCCGAAGGCGTCTTCGTTGTTTAATATTTAAGCCAACTCAAGGAGGAGGGAGCTGCTGTTTTTGCAAACGCTAGGAAGAGCATCCTAACGCTGCGCAGACAGGGTATGAGTATGCACCCACGCCCGAATGCCGGTCGTGCAGGAACTACTTAAATATTGAAGATACCAGTGCTTAATAAAGAGAGCAAAGTCAAGTCCTGACATTCTCCTGATAGCCAGTACATTTTTTATATCAACAAACAATAGCAAAGAAGAAAATACCATTGGAAACTATTGACGTTTTCATCATTTCTGTGATATTTGATGTTCAAGGCTTAGCTCTGAGGCAAGAAAGGATGCCCGCAACAAAACCGATACAAAATACTGGGTTTGTACTTGTGAAAAGCCTTTCTGTTCCGTATGTGTGTTGCTTGTTGGACCCTCCCCGGGCGCCTGCCTGCCGCATCCACCAGAGCACCCGGGTATTGAACCAGCTGCTCCCATTTGACCCCGCCTGGTGCTTTTGCAGAGAAATAACTGGGGAAGATTATCCTGGACGCTGAAATGTTAGGGACGCAAAAACTAAAGCCCTTATCAACTCTGAAGAAATAGAAAGATAGATGGGTTTTCATAGAAATCTTTGCTAAGGAAGAAAGGCATCACATTTCTACATCAAAACCTTTGGTTTTGGCACTGACTGCTTCATTACAAGTTGTGTTATGGTGCAGCAGAGATGGTAACTGCCAAGTGGTTTTAATTCCTTTCCTACTTTAATGGATTTTATTGACAACAGTGTCACTACATGAAAGTGGTAACTGGGATAGGCTGAAAATGGGGGGAGTTAACCTTCCACTGGCTCATCTATTTCTACACCCCTTTTTTGGAGTTTATTCTCACAACAGATTAAATCGGCAGGGGAACAGAGAGGTTTTTTATTTAAATATTATTATACAATTGATCCTACATATCCTATATTGTGTTCCTGGAGAACGCAGAAGGCTAGAGTTAAAAACGCAACCAAGAAGAACCCTACTTGTGACCATCGTACTCAAGTTTAGTTCCTGTAGCATAGCATTTAGACGTTCAAAACATACATGTGAATAACGTTACTAATGGGTGAGACTTGATAAAAATGTGACGCTGCATTTTACAACAGCGTAAAGAAAGTACATCAGGCCCATATTCATGCTGCAGAGTGGAAAGTAGGATAAGGTTCTCCTATTTTGCGCAGCTGTAGAGATGCAGCCATCTCCAAGGGCAGGCATGAGAGTCAGGCGGACGGTGTAGTGACACACCTGCACGTGTACAGTAACAATGGGCAGACTGATATGGAAAAATTACATTAAAATCAAACTCTAGTATGACTTCATCGGCCTCTGTAATGCAGCCACGAACTATGACCAGTCCTGTGATTTATGTACAGTAACGGTTTTACAAAAAACAAGTAATGGGTACTCTAAAAGGAGAGGAATTAAAATGAACACGGCACAAAACCTACGAGGACCATAAGGAAAACCAGTTGGTTCTCGTTTTTACCATACTTGTACCAGGTTAAAATACAGTTAAGGTTCAAGCAAACAGAAGAAATATCTGCCCTGCTGTCTGAGACTTCTTAACGTGACCAGCTTTGAGTCATTTCAGTGAAAAGCACCCTTTTGGTTTGATAATCCACAGGCATATCCCTGTGTTTTGAACATGATGGCATACGTCTTTGCTCTAGTGCATTCATTCTAGCAGAAAACTGTTCCAGCGCAGAGTCCAAGTCCAATTTTGATATTCTCTTCTCTGGGTACCCTAAATTTTGACCATACACTGTTCTACTAATCATCACTTGTCATACATTTTACTTGATGGAACAACAGGTTTTGAGCAATTTTGCAGTAATTTGCCTTTTACCTTCAAGCCGCTATTTCAGCTGTTACAGCACAGGGCCTGATGCTGAGCCATCTTTTTTTTGGCTGCTGTTATTATCAGGTTTGTTAAAAAACAAGGGTTGGAAAATGTAAAAATGAACTGCCCGCAAAACGTGGTCTAGTTACCTTGGTAACAAGTAGGTAATGTCAGTCGTTAGAAAACATTTCGGATTGTTCTGCATTAGGTGATAAACTCTAGTATCAGTATACAGGAATTTGCTCGTCATGCTGTCGTTTCGAGGGAGGACCTGTTCCTTTCTAGCTTGGATAGATACTATTGCCTGCATCGACCTGTACTGGGAGTGGGGGGATTCAAAAGTTTCAGATCTTCAAGGTAATACGGACAATACAATTTCTAAACCCGCTGTGTTTCTTGGAGATTTGATCTTTTAACGGATTGTACTGTTCTTGTGAGTGAAGAAAATCTTCGAAGTGTCTGAAAAATTTCACACTTTGAGATTTATCTTCTATGTAACTACATTTTATACTGGCTTAGAGGAAACTTATTCTTTCCTGACCAGTCTGTATGCCAATTTAGTGCAGCTCTGCTTTACAGATGTAATTCCTCATCTATTCACTAAATTCAGTGTTTAGATGATATTCATGTATTTAGGAAGAATATCTCCCTAAGAAGGGTCAACTCAGCCACACCTCCACACACAATATGGGAAGCATTCTAGGACTCTGAAAAACCCTTGCCTAAAGATTTTGCAGCCTGATAAACCCCACTGGGAAACTAACCTTTAAAAGCCTGTCACTAGATTTTTGCATCTTTGGAGCTACCACCTGAATTCAAACCGGCTGCTCTCGGAAGAGGAGAGGCCAGACGCTGTCGTGCCTGCCGTATCTGGTTTGGGTTGAATTCTGCCCGAAAGCTGAGCGGCAGCCGGGCACAGCTATAGCTCAGCAGTTCTCCAGACAGTGGAGATCACTTTCTTTGTGAGCTTTGGCAGGTCACAGCAATTTCCCTCCAGCGCAGAGGCTTCACGTCCTGCCACGCGGTCCTGAGCCTGCAGAACCCTTCCGCCCAAAGCAGAGCAGCCAGTGAAGCGTCACACCCAAAGAGCACAACTCGGCTCTCTTAGAGCCTAACAAGCTGAATGCGTTTAAAAACAAGCGCCCTATTACTGGCAAAATGTAGACGAAATTATTTGTGACAAGCCAATAAAATCACGTTGGGTGACAAGATCAAGACTTTTTAAACCGATTTGTTCTAATCCCACAACAACTGGAACGACAGAGTCAGGGAGTGTCAGATGGTATCTTAAAAACTTTGAGAGCTCCACAGAGCTGAATTACTATTCACATTTGCTCTACTGAGGGTTGTTCAAGTAATACTGCTTTTTTCTATTAGGTATTTACCCGCCACATTCACAAACTCTGCTTGTTATAAACAAACTAGAAGTTTAGCCTGTAAGATACTTGAACTGGATGCATATTTTGGATTTAAACATCCTTCAATAGGATTTTTACTGGCTATCACAGCTGAATAGTTATCTAAAAATGAAGACATTCCTGTCCTCCCATTTCTGCCTGCATATGTAAGGCTCAGCTGCAGGCCCTGTGCCCATGCAAATGCAAGGACCACTTTCCATCAGTATCAGAGAAAGTGCTCAAGAGAGACAGGAAAGATCTCTTGTATCAACATGACCTTCGGTCCAGCCCCAGGTGAAGGCTGGGCCAAAGGCCAGATCAACTTAACTAATACATTAAATCAACTTTTTTTTTTTTTAAACATATACTGAGCTACATTAAAAGCAGAAGCACTTTTTCAAGTGTATAAACAATGATATCTGTACTTGTGCACCGAAAGAGTAACACATACAGCAAAGCGCTACATGCCGAAATCCAGGCCGCGAGTGAAGGGACAGATACCCAGCTGCACAGGCTTCACAGGTGCATCTCGAGAATTTAAAAAGAAAAGCGGTGTTGCTGATCCGCCGTCTCTCGATTTCTAGAAGCCCAAGATGTGACTGAAGTGTCCCTGAAATGACAATGTTTCGTGTCACCAAAAATCACTTCATCAAAACCCGACGTCTTTTCCTCAGTATATGTTTTCAAACTTTATTTTAGAAGAAACTGATGGTTCCACCAACTGCCTCATGAATGTTCCCTTTTTTTCCTGAAGGACTAGGGGACAACTAAAAAGTCTGGACACTGGTTCAGTGTAATCTGTATAAGCAGCACGACTCTGTTATGATACTGGTTTTGCACATGAAGTTAAAATATACCCGTACAGAATATAGACAATTTACCATCATACTTGTATCTCTAACACCAGATACCTTATTCCATGTAAGCATTAAATGTTTAAAGTTATTGAGGACAGAACAGAAACTTACTTTCTGGTTGGCAACTTTTAAAATAAACTCAAGTCTGTGTTCATTTATAGCACATTGTATTTGTTTAAAGAATTTATTGACGGTAATACTTTTCCGACAAAAAGCATTATCTCCAGTTATCAGGTAACACAGAAAAATCTCAAGGATGATGGCGGTGTTCTCCCTGCCCCGAAATTCCACCTAGCTTCCTTCTAGTTAACACCACTTCTTCCTTTTCTTCCAAGTCCCTGCCTAAATAGCCAGTAACCCATTAGTCTGAAGAAAGCTTACAAAAAATGCAACTGAAGTAGTACTCTCTTCTCAAATTGTGGTTTCATGCACTTCTTATTCCTTCTGAAATATGTGGTAGCCCTTAAATGTGGAAAAAGAGGTCTAAAAATTATGAGAGCAAACCTAATAGCGATAAGGCCTTTAAATACCTGTTGAAGTTCACAGCACTTACGGTAGTGCCACAGAAATAGCTGTGCTGATGAAAGCTGCTGTCAGTGAAGTTCCTCACATGGCTGATTAGTTCCATCAATATCAGGATTTCTCGATGCAAAATACAGTCCTGGTAAGGCTACCCACAACGTGGGTAGTTGTGAAAAACTGTCCCAGCCCAACATGCTCTGGGTTTGACCTGCTCCAGTTTGGATGTTCTCATTTATTTGAATTTCCCTACTATCAGTAGAATAAAGCTTTGGGCAGGATTTTAGCATTGATTATGAAAAAAATTACAACTTTTTTTTTTATCTTGCTGGCTGTAGGCTCCTCCCTTCCCTTCATTTCAGCTGTTCTGAAGGATGTCCATGGTGCATGTTAATCACTCTGACAGTCCCTGATTTCCCTGAAGGGAAATCTTAACTGTGAAGAAAGTTATCGGAGCTCTTGCCGGCTACTAGACATTATACTCTAGTATAATAAGTGTAAGTTTTTTATTGTTTTAGGAACGAAAATAGTTAACTAATATAATTCTCACAAAAATTATTGAGATATGACTGTATTATCTGCTTTGTTACTGGCCACAAATAACCACTTAACAAATCTGTAGGATCAGTTCACTGCCCACAGGTAGAGCGGTCACAGGTGAGTCGTGCTGTGAGGACCAGGACACTCACACAAGCCAGTTGGTATCAGGGTGAGCTCAGCTCAGCACAGCATGAATTCAGCTACACCAGAACACAAGCCTGGCTGTGTGTCCTGCTGTTCTGTGGCATTACGTCCACACTAGCAAAGTCTCCTGAGAGGAACTGGGAGCCAAAGAGCATCCTTCCTCTCTGCAAGAGCAAGCTATCGGTGCAAAAGCCCTCATATTTTTCTTTTATCCAGATTGTTCCAGCCCCATGACTCAAATAATGGAGAAGTGAATATATACACTAACTTCATCATTCCATGACCAGGCGTTCTAGGTTACTCCTTAACCTCTAATTTATATGTGACATTTTGTAATACACGTGGGTAAATTTTTCCCCCCACCACAGGATATATCATGGAAATCAGAATCATAGTTTAAATCACCCTGCTTCAAGTAAAGTGTTTTCCATTTCAACTCAACAATATGAGGCAAATTTAGCAAGAAGTCCAGCGAGCAGCTCTACAAGGGCTCCAGATTTTCATTACACTGCCTTGAGTTTCTGTCAAGTAGAAAAATTGTTTAGTTTTGAGATTCCAGTTCCCACTGAGTAAAGTTAGCAGGTTGTTTTCCTTGTTTCTTACACCTGTAGCTGGAAACCATTTAAAAGTGAATAGAACAGGTCATCCATTATAACCAAACTTCAGGACAGAAATGTCTGTAGAGGAGGTGAATGTTACCCCCTCAATTTATCTGGTTTTTACCTCAAGTTCATGACTAGGCCATAGGAAAGAACCATGTCAGGTTAATCTGATTTAAAATAGAAATGGTGTTATTTGGAATTACAGTATTTGTGGTCAAGTTACATAAAACCAGTCATAATTTTCCAAAATTATGTGGTATAGAAGAATTTTACACATTCTAATGTTGTCACCGTCATTCTGGAATACAACAAAACTGACTTCCTAATGCGCCAGTTTGGGTTTTAATCCCAAAATGTTGTTTTCTTTTTTGGGCTTTAATCCCTGAGGTGCCCTCCATGCCCCCAGAGCCGGTAACACATCGGCAAGTTCAAACTTGGTAACCCACATACGTGGTCGCAGTGGTTTCTCTGTCCCTGAAGTCAGCCCTGGACCTGGTTTCTACTGTATTTTTAAAGATGAGCAGAAATGAGGTGACACGATGAACACCTTTCCAGGCACAGCTCCTGACCTACGACAGCAACCTCAGGCTCACAGCACTCAACGGAAACTTTGCCATGAATTCTGTCAAATGAAAGGTTTTGCTACAGACCTTCCGCCTGCCTGGAGGAATGCCCGGCATCCCCTCACGCCCCTCCTCGCCTCGGGCTCTCTAAGGAATGCTGTGCCATGGTTCAAAAAGACGCAGGGGATGCAAACAGAAGTCAAGGGTAGCTCCCGTGCATTTAAGAAACTTGCTAAACTTCGGTTAGACAATTTGCATGGAAAATGGAACTGCGGGAACACCACAACCCCTTTGGCTACTGCCAGCCCATTATCTCCTGAGGGAGCTGGCCTTCTCACAGGGGAAAAAGAGAGACGTTAAGATCACCGTTGGCTGTCAGCGGGAGATTCTAGTGCTACCGCTGCAGCATTACGGCATGCTACGCGGTGCCAAATCATTTATTTAGGTAGGCTGTAGTCACAGTTATAAGAAAAATATATGCGTTTTAACCAGCTTACTTTGGACACCGAGGAGCCTACTGGAATCAGCTCACAAGTCAGCACCGCTCAGCTCTCCAAATACTGGCACTGCTCTTCCAGAAAAGTCAAGTGGTCTGTGCCGAGCTCTGGTTGCTACTGGTTCTTTAGCCAGCTCGTTTAAAACCAGCTCTGGTACCTCTACAGTGCAGTATTTTTAGGCCACATCTACTCTTTTGAAAAGAAGTATCCAATTAGAGGAAAAAACAGGAGCTAGAATGGGACTCCTGAATATTTTATTATGATGCAGTAAATCAAGGAATATCTAAAGATGGGGTAGAGGAAGCCGTATGTTACTGTTTGCTTCAGTTACTTCCTAAACTCTGCTTTTTGGAGTGAATTTGAAGAATGCGCTCACAGGCTCCATATTTTCCAACTGCTGCTGGAAACATATTAGTTTGTGCTCTGCTGGCGTACCTCAGACATGCTAAATCAATCTGCCTTCTTTTATTTACATGCTTTATTCCTGAGAAATGTAATTGTGGTTTTTATTAACTTTATATTTTATGGATCTAATACTTAAGACCAAGTCTATCTTTTATGTCACAGAAAGAAGGTTAATATACTTACAGATTCTCCAGCAATACATCTTGGGCAAGGCTGGGCAGTACCTCTGTTTCCATGGTTTTCAAAAATCTAATGAACAAAAACATATACAAAGCCATCAAATAAGAAAAGGGGGGGCCCCAATTATTTGCAATTTTATTATAAAACGTATTTTAAATGTGTTCTTCTAAAAAATAGCCCTTGACAGTGTAAACGTACCACTGAATTCTGCTTTGCCTTTGCAGCCCAGGGACCAACATCAGTAGAGATTTTCTGTTTCGACTCCAGCTCCATGGCACACTCAGTGAGGCGAGCATCGGCCTCATTTGGAACGGCTTCTAACAGCTTGCACGCTCGCTTCTGAAAGAACCAAAAGCAATACTTACATGTCTTTGCAAGGCATAAGCCACCAAACACAGCTTTTCGGGAATTTATTGTTTATGGCTGATCAGGATCTTGCATTCATCTTGAAGAACAGTAAGGCAGTGACGGACTACCAGACACCAGGCCAGAACACCAGTATTTTGTATTTAACATTGCACCTTGTGCTGCACAAACGGGGGAATCTGCAGGTCTCACTAAATGCCTCTCTGTCCCCGCTTCGTAAACCGGGGATTAAACGCCACTGGGAAAAGAGCACGCTTCACCCTCCAGTAGCGTAGAATTTAGGATAGCGTTTATCAAAGGAGCAGGATCAGGGGAAGTTGTGTGAAATGACTAATTACATGGAGGAAACGGAAGGAAAACCCCGAAGCCAAGTCAGACAGCTACAAAGACATATTTTGTAATGATTTTTGTATCTGTCTCTGAATACCGTCACCTTTTCACAGCTTTCCACTGCCAGATAACCGATTACCCTCCCGCTCTCGAAGCTCTGCCCCGAGCTGTTACCGAGCCCCGAATGCCACTTGGATGTCCTGCGAATCGAAGGCGCCCCACCTCCGGAGGAAGGGCCGGGCTACCCAGGGACGTCCTCCTCCCGGCCCTTAGCATCCCGACGCAGGAGCAGGGGGCCCCAGAAATACTGCTTTACTGCCCTGCGAGCACCACGTTGGGAACTGGTACGGTTAAGATGCAAGTCTGTGGAAGGCACCGACTGCAAAGCCTAAGAATATCTATCATCCTTGGCCTGCGCCCGCTGCCCCATGCAACGGGAGGACCCCCTAAATCCCAGGGGCTCCTTGAAATTGTAACAGCAAATTAACGGAACAACGGGAAATTTCAGAACCGACACAGATGTTTCGGGGTCTGGCTCTGAATTCCAGAGACATACACATGCTTTTGAAATGTTTTCCTGACGCCTTTCTGAACAAACTTTGTTTAAGGAATAACAATATTTGATGTCTTTCGCATGTGATTCCGCAGGCAGAAGACGTGTTGCCACAGAACTAACAGACTATTGAAGCACGGAAACTAAATTTAAGATTGAATTTGAATGCAAAAATAAAACGGATCAATACCACAGGAGCCTCAGCGGAAAAAGAGTTGAAACGAGAACACGATCAAGGAATACAGGATATTTGGATGGAAAGTAAATCAAAAAGTGAAATATATATTGTACTAAAAAAGTGAATAATAGAATAACAAAAAAGTCTGAGAAGGTCCTCTAAAGATAGACCACCTTCCACTGGGAAAACATTCTCTTCCCTTTGCTGCTGCAGAACTTGTCCTTTATTAAAAGGTACAGCATAGCGGTACAGCAGCGTAGCTAAGCAAGGTGTGCGAGATGAAGGAGGAAAAGGAAAAAATTATTTACGGCAATACATCAGAAGAAATTTGGCTTATTAAAAATAAATTCAAGGTATTGGGGTTTTTTGTGGGGGGGGTGAAGATACTCAGCATCAGTGACAGGAACTCAGCACACAGACTAGGTGGCTGACAAACACAGACGCCAAGGCAATCTGTGGAAGCTTCCAGCGGCGGCCGGGGAAGACGTCACCCTCTGGAGTTCTCTCTTAGGAGCGAGGCAATCCATCGATCCGCCCTGCCTGCGCACAGAACACGCCCAGTGCAGGACTCAAAAGCGCCTGTGGTGACCAGGGATCAGCGAGCTCACTATTCAAACGGCAAGACAGGATTTCATCAAAATGACTACTTTTGGTAGGGAACGATCATGCTACGTTCAGCTTGGAAACTGAGTTTAAGACAAGCCACAGCAAATCACATACTGTCCTACAACAGGCAGAAACGGGTCTCTCTGCAGAGAAGATATTCTGTAGCTTTCCTTTCCGGCTGGGAAGTCCTGGAAAAAACACATGCATCTTCACTGATGCTGAAAGGAGAAGGGCCTCACAGATGCTGCTTTTCGTAAACAGTGAAACTAAACTGGTGCAAAGATGAGCTACAGCAAAATAACCACCCTAAATGCAACGGGAAACATTTTTAAACAAGACTACCACTTGCCTTTTTTTTTTTTTTTTAATTTAGCTGTAAGATTTTAAAGATCTATAAATTTAGTATGTTTATCCCAAGCAACTTCTGTTTTGTTTACCACATTTTTAAAAGCCAGGCTAGCGCCCGTCGTGTGTTCCTTAAACAGCTGTCCTATAGGTATAAAACAGGTCTATATCCAGCCCCGCTTTACCTAGTTCAGCTCCACAGGATACCTTTACGGAAGGGACAGTGACGGCCGTGTGTGGGGCTCAGCTCCCTGCTGAAAGAGGTGAGGTGCAGGTGGCTCCGTTTGGGAAAGCAGAAGGAATATGAGGCCCGTGCAGGTCCTTGTTCCAGGAAACCTTGCTTGCAGTCCAGCCCAAACCAGACCACGCCACACGAATAGTTCTAGCCTTGAAAAAGTGTTACTCTTTACTGGCTTCTAAATCCAAATGCGTTAAAACCAGGAGAACATCAACGAGCTCCATCCTAAAGCAAGTTGCTGAAAGACATGCAAATAGCTACGTCAAGGTGTGAAAGGCAATCACATGTACATATCTGTAACGTACAGCAGGAGCTGGCGGGGAGCAGGACAGGCTGTAGAGAACCTTCCCCAGTCACAGAGCCGCTAGCACAGGACACCGCAGGGTAGCAGCATCAAGTAAGAGGATGGATAAGACTTCAAAACAGGTGTCTCCCCAAACCCAGGGACCAGCCTTCACTTAGCACAGCCGAGTTCGGAGTTTCCATCCCTGAGCGGCTGATCCGGCGATAACATCTCTGCAAGGTCAGCTACAGCGTTTGTAACGACTTCGAGCCCCAGTGCTGGCAGGGGCTTAGAATGAAACATGACAGAAACCCAAAGAGGAGAGTGACAAATGTTTGGATATTCGACCTAAAACACGCAAACCTCTGTAACTCGTACAGCTGTGACGCTGTACAAAGTAAAGCACCTCATCTGCGTCGCCGATTTTGACGCCAAAATCGAAAACAGGGAACAGTCGTCAATTATTTGGCCGACAAGCTCCTGCCCCACGGCGAGCGGGAACTAGAAGACAGCGAGCACCGTTCGATTAGCATCACCTCAAGCAGTCAGAGGTTAAGCGTAGGTGCTTCACCTCGCAGCTGCGATTGAGCATGCGGCTGCAGCAGCTCAACTGTTCGCTTAAACCCACTACTCTGTGACGACTCACGCTAAACCTGGACCCT
This sequence comes from Phalacrocorax carbo, assembly GCF_963921805.1. Taxonomy (NCBI): domain Eukaryota; kingdom Metazoa; phylum Chordata; class Aves; order Suliformes; family Phalacrocoracidae; genus Phalacrocorax; species Phalacrocorax carbo. The sequence continues at coordinate 22,075,050 of NC_087524.1, forward strand.
AACAACTGCTCTTACAGAAAAAGCCAACCTCCGACGTCGTCTAGGTGACGCCACGTAGGAAGTGTTCTGAACTGCAGTAAGAAAAGTTTGCTTTTAAAACTACCTGGCAGAGCTTGGCTCGTGTATCCTGCCATCTACAGAGGCAGGGACAGCAGTTCTGAGCTGCTCTTTGTCCCAGGAGTTTCAGAAGAATTTTACCTGGTCTCCAGACAAGTGGCTCCTTAAGGCCGTCCTTAGTGGACAAACTGCAATTCAGGAGCCAGAAGAAAGCTATTATTTGCCTCTCTAACCTCAAAACCGGGAGAAATTCCTTCTTTCCTGCGCAACTTTGTCAGTCACAGTCAGCAAGTTCACCGACCAGACGTTCCTCTTGCTCTCCGAGGATGGTATTTCCCCCGTAAAGGAGGTCAGCCCCTAACCACGCAAGCTTTTGCTCAAGTCACACGTGAGCAGGGACGATCAAGCAACAGCGGGGCGGAACGGGAGCAGCAGGCTCGGCTTTTCTTGGAGCTCCGGGTAACTTTTGCAAAGACACCAGCCTGGCTGCTGCGAGGAAGAGAGCTGCTTACGAGGGGGCGGATGAGAGACACCTTGTCGGAATGAATCCACCCGGAGAAACGCACGCGCGCGAGCTTAGCTGAACCCGGGAGCGACTCCAGAGGCGCGACGTACCAACGCTAAACACGCCTTGTGAGGCGCAGCCTGCAGCCAGGGCGGATGGGAACGGATCGCATTAGCGATGCCACCGGGTGCGGACGGTATCAGCCATAAGCAACAAAAAAAGAAGGTTGTTTAGTGAAATTCTGCTTAAAATTACTAGAGCGTGCGCGGAGCCCCTGCCTCCCGGCAGGCCAGACGCCGACCGCTCGGTGGCACTTGCAGAGCATTGACTTCGGACCGCGCCTAAGGGGCGCTGCTGCCTCCCTCCGCACCCCCGGCACCGGCCCGGGGGCAGCGGCCGCGCCGGAGGCCCCTCACGGAGGGCTGGCCGCGGGGCCCGCCACGCCGTCCGCTCCTGTGGGGAAGGCCGGGCCGAGCCGAGCCGTCCCGAGGCGAGCCGAGCGGTGCCGTGCCGAGCCGTGCCGTGCCGAGCCGAGCCGAGCCGTCCCGGGCCGTGCCGAGCCGTGCCGTGCCGAGCCGAGCCGTCCCGGGCCGTGCCGAGCCGAGCCGAGCCGGGCCGGGCCGGGCCGGGCCGGGCGGAGCCAAGCGGAGCCGGGCCAAGCGGAGCCGAACCGCCGCCCCCCCCCCCCGACCCCCCCGGCGCGGACGGGACTCACGCGCTCCGGTTCCTCCGGCTCGTGCGCGCGCAGCGCCCCCCGCCGCCCCCGCGCGAGCAGCGGCAGCGCGGCCATGTCGGGCCCCGGGCTGGGCCTAGAGCCGGGCCTAGGGCCGGGCCCCGCGGCCTGGGCGGGCTCCGCCGCCTGACCCGCCCCGTGGCCGGGCCGGGGCGGTGCGGGAGGCCGGCTCTCAGCCCCACCGCCCGGCCCCGCGGCCCGCGATCGGCACCCCCGGTTCGCCCCGTCAGCCCGCCCGCCGCAGCTCCCGCGGCGCGGAGGCACCGCCCGGGCTCGCCCGGGGCGATGGGGCGCCGCGATCGGTTCCACCGGTTTGCGGTTTATGAGGTTCCGCGGTTTCTTAAATCGGTAACAAAAGAATTCAAAGCAGGGCAGCAATTGCAAGCAGTTTTCACATGCCGGTAACCCCTGTGCTCCCCTCAAATCCTGCGCGGGGCAGGAACCACCCTCAGTGCAGGACAGGCTTTATTTTCCCTTCTGGATTTCTTCAGGTTTCGGTCGCATTAAAGACAAGAAAATACCATCCGAGACCTTTGTGCTCGTGTGTGCGACTGTATGTTATTTACAGTGTAATTTCTGTGCCTGCAGGCTGTAGGAACGCCGGAACTCCCAGGAACAAAACCCACGTGGAAGGATGAGGCTGCACTGGTGTGTGGGCTGGAAAAAAGTAGAGTTTTAAAGTTGACGTGGTAAATAGGGGGGAAAAAATGGTACTTCTCAGGGAGGAGTGAAAAGGCTGGCTCTGCCGGTGTGTCGCCTAGAGCAAGCGCCAGGAAACCCACCGCCGAACCTGGTCACGTCTGTCAAGCGCGCGCCCGTAACCTTGCTAGGACAGCAGTAACAGTTCATCTGTTCAGGTAAACAGGCTTTTGTCATCGGTGAGTGGAGCTAATTTTGTAATTAGATCTTTCCCAAAGAACTAAACCTCCGTGAGAGTCACAGGGAAGCCGTGTGGAAATTACAGCTAGAAAATGAGCCATGCCCAGCATCATGCACATTACAGAAGCCAGAGAATAAGTTAACTTCTCAAATACGACCCACTGTGCTGAGGAACCAGGACTGAGCACAGAATTGACAAGAACCCCTTGGCTCCTACTTCTTTTGCACAACTTGCCCTTCTCTAAAAGAAACATTTAAGTCTTGTGTGGTGGTGCACCAAGGAACTCCGTATTAGGGAGCAGCTGCTAATCTGAGCAGCCCTGAGTGCAATGATTTCGACTTTTAGGCTCGGGGACCTAAAATCAGGTACCTCAGTCTACATACTGAGACATTTTGGTACGTGGAGGAGGCTGAGGGGAGACCTTGCTGCCCTCTGCAACTACCTGAGAGGGGCTGTAGTGGGGGGGGTTGGTCTCTGCTCCCAAGTCACTAGTGATAGAATGAGAGGGAACAGCCTCAAGTTGCGTCAGGGGAGGTTTAGACTGGATATGGGGGAAAATGTCTTCCCTGCCAGAGCAGTCAGGCACTGGCACAGGCTGCCCAGAGAGGTGGGGGAGTCACCATCCCGGAGGTATTTAAAAGATGTGTAGATGTGGCACTTCAGGGGGTGTTGGGTTGATGGTTGGACTTGATGATCCTAGAGGTCTTTTCCAACCTTAATGATTCTGTGATTCTATGATTAAGGGACACGCACCGACCTGCTGCCCTCCCACCCTGGCTGCTGCACATTGTTCCGTCACCGCCTAGTACAAGTCACCCCTCCTGTTGGGAGGACAGGCGGTGAGCTGCCCATCACTATTTCAGAAAAGTACCCAAGTTTCAATATAGAAATGTCCAATTTCCAAACAGAATCATTCAGAAGCTTCCAAGGATCATTTGCAAATTCCAACCCCCAACAGCAGAAGACCAAAATCATTCACACAGGTGTAGACCCGAGAGCTGGCCGCTCAAACTGCACGGCAATCCACAACGGGCACATCCTTGTTTCAGATTAACTTTGATGAGATCAACAGGACATTATTTTCTAGAGGACGAGGCCTTTCTTTAATGAAGCCAAGGTGCCTTCTGCATCCTCTGTCTCCTACCAAAAGGGGGAAAACAAAATGCGAGGGTGGAGGTGTGACTGAGCAGACCTCCACAGTGCTTGTCACGCGCTGGCGCTGTATGTTGCAGATAAAATTGGAGTCCTTCATTTTACTTTTGCTGGGTCTTGAGGCCAGCAAGAGATGATATCCTCAGTCGGGAGGGTGTAATATACTGCTTGTCTTTTCTGCTCTGCTAAATCAAGCTATTTTGCAGGAGAGAACACGTACTGTCAAGCTATCCCTGGCATTCATTCCTTCCAGAGCTTATTCTTCACCAGGGATCCAGTTGTACATACAGTATATACTGTCACATTCTTTGAGCCTGAGGGTGTATCACAAAAAAATAATCCAGAGATTCTTTTTTTTTTTTTTTTAATTTAGCATTCGACATGCCTGATAGAAAAATAACCCTAAATCTGGGTAATCCAGTTTGCAGAACATCTGAAGCATAAGTCATTCCGGAGTTTGAACCAAACCCAAATCCATTCACATCACATCAGATTTATTTAATTATTTCAAAGCCAGCTTCCAATTCCACCCCCAGAGCCTATTTATGTGTCTTGCCAGTATAGCTCACGTTGTGGACTGGCTTCCCGTTTATATTCACACATTTAGAACAACAGGATGCACTATAAAACCCACGCATTTTGCGACACATCCATCTAAATGTGTCGGCATGTGGCGGGGGATCCTTTCCTGCAGGTGCGAGGTTTGGAAGTGGCAGTTCCGCTAGACAAGTCTCATCTGACGTACGAACTGCGGGGTTAGGTGGTACCTGGGTGAACAGACTGGGTATCAGTTCTCTGAATTTGAGATTTTCTGAATGAGAAAAAGCTCAGCTTCGTAAAGAGCGAGCGCGGTAAAGAATATGAAAGCTCACTTCAGTGACTTGTGGAGAATAGTCACGCAAATCCAAAAGGGTGATCTTGGGAGGTGATTAATTGCGCTGTGAAGGCTGCGTGGCCTGAAGTAAAAATGCAAATGCTACAATCTCCAGATCTTAAGAGTTCAGTAACAAAGGCAGAGGATGTATAATTTACAAACCTTTTCAAGGCACCTTCGGAACTAAGAGGCTAAAAACAGAAGACATGCTGACATTTACATGAATTTGCCTCCGAATGCAGTGTCTTATCTTTTCAGTTGGGGATACACCTTGTCTTCTGACCAAAACAAACCCAAACCCTCCAGCGAAGGAATGGGGATTTACTTTGGTGATCAGAGCAAGCTCGTTGCCATCCACAGACCATCAATTCTATTTGCACTTGCTGAATTCATAGACCCCTTTGCCTCTTGGGACTTCTCTGCCTTTTCACCTGAAGTAGTATGCACTTTTTTTTGCAGAGAAATTACTTTGTACCGCCCCAAAATCCCATTCTTAGACTTGGTGTTCTTGTATCTGGAGAAACTGTGGACTCACAAGTCTTCTCATTCTTCTCTCATTTTTTTCCCTTTCCTCCATGAAGCTTATTTGCTAAATGTTTCTCCGTGCTGTGCTGTTAACTCCGTCATTTCATGGAGAATCAGGTAATTTAAAAGGAGAAGAATTTCACAGAATCATTTGGGTTGGAAGGGGCCTCTTGAGGAGATCTAGCCCACCCCCCTGCTCAAGCCCAGCCTGTGCCTCCAGGGACGGGGCCTCCGCAGCCGCTCTGGGCAGCCTGCTCCAGTGTTTGGCCACCCTCACAGTAAAAATCCCGTCGCCCTGTGTTTGTGTTTACCCTTAGCAAACAGACTGAGCTGTCACAGACCTGTCACACCTTCCGCCCTGTTCATCTCACACCTTGCTGCATGCCGTTAGAGAAACACTCGCGACCGTGGGAACTCCACAGTTACAGACGGGTTTGCTCACGTCCTCGGTCCAAAGCAAACGGGTATCGTTAGGTCTTCAACCGGGACCCTAATTTTACCATTTTCCTAGATGAAAATGTCAGTATTTCCATGTTTGCTGCATTTGATGTCCTGCTAAATTTCCCCTCATTTTGTTTTATTCTGTGTATACAACTCTTACTGACATTTAATCAAGAAAACTAGTGACCTGTCATAGCCTTTTCCCGCTGCTATTATACTACGACCTGACACGTCTTAAAGTGAATTCCTGTCTTGTTTCAGAATATTTGCTCTTTGTTTTGCAGCGTTCGTACTACACAATCTCTTCACCTCCCAAACCTATACGTTCTTCCAGACAAAAGCATTTTTCATTTTATCTTGTGTCATTCATCCAAAAGTCAAAATAGAACACTGGATCACATTTTTGCTTATCACGAAAGGTTCCTTTCAGAAGCTATTATGCATTCTCACCACTGTCAGCACCCTCCTCCTGGCTCGTACCCTCTAATTATTATGAGTTTTCTATGCTCATCATCTCAATCTGTCATTTTCACCCTTTATAATCATATCACACGTACTTGTCACAGCCGAGCTTTATTCTCCTCATGCTCAAGGCTCTCCGAACTCCCCAGAAAAAAAGGGCACAGTAAAGCCTCCTTCCCTGAACCAACAAGAGCGGTGCGAACCTGTGGTTACACACATGTACTGATCTTTGCTTCAGTGAAAGCAGATTGTCGCCCTTGGACATCTCTCGCTACACAGCTCACAATCCTGCCGTGACTGACAGCAGTTTTCTAAGGAGGGAGAGAACCTTACGTGTTAATTGTGTCATCCTGTAGTCACAGTCAAGGCCCCTGGGGAAAAACCCACACTCAAAAATAAAAGAATTTTATCACCAAAAGTAATCTGTTTTAATATAAATTTTAATTTGACTTTGAATACAACCATCTCCTCTAACCAGGGCTTTTTTTCTAGGATCAATCTTAACTTGTACAGTCTAGTAAATCTCACCAGTTCATATGCCCAAGAAGCTGGCTTTGCAAGAATGGACAAAAATGCGCTATTCTTAATCACTCTGTACGACCAGGATGCCGAATGAGTGCGTAATAAGAAGTCTTCTGTAGCAAAGGACAGACTAAATTCCCAAAAGTACAGCTGATGATGTATCAGCAGAGAGGAAGGATGTAACCAGATAAGAAAAGGTGTTGCTTAGGCATAAAGGTATTAGCTTCTATTTTACACTGTACATGTACTAATAAATACTATTTTTGTATCAAAACATAGCTTACATATACCTGAAAACTTAGCAGCTTCCAGCTACATTGATTTCTTCAAGCCAGAATTACATACTCTCTCTACGGTTGTGCCTTTGTCTAAGCACGGCTCAGGAAAATAGTGTTAAGCAGCCGTAACTTTTCTGCCACACATAAAGTTGTGGGTTCAGGGACTGGCTAGAACAAGAATTATGTTAAAACACATCAATATTTTACGGGGAATTCCCAGCTTGAATATAACGGAATAGAACCCGTGTCTGTAAGGAATATGCATTTCAGTACTTCAGCACTACAATATGGTAATTAGCAAATGTAAACCAAGACACAATTCTTTTGTAAACTGACTTATTCAGGCAGGGCTGGAAAATACGAGCGGCACTCGGGAGTGACCGCCCACACCACTGCAGCGTGCCGCGCCTTCAGGTTTTCTTTCCTCCCGATTTGGATATCGCCTCTGCAATCAAGTTCTTTGCAACTTGAGGTGAGCAGTAGATCAACTGGGCACTATGGGAGGCTTGCCAGATTAATTTGGCCCGCTGCCTGTTGTTCAATCTGGAGTCATTGAAGCCCGAGGTTTCCCTGGGACCGTGCTGCCAAATACTCCATATGGGATGCCCAGAAATATAGCCTAATGTTAGGGAGATTTAGTTCTCCTGTGTCTCCATGGGCCTATACATTTTTAACAGCAATCCTTGTTTTTACCTTCCAAATGAACCTTGAAAAGTTCTTGTGAACCTTATTAAAGAATGAGGTTTTAAATTATGTGACATAGCTGTCGTTGACATCGGCTACAGGGGAAGACGGTTATTTCCAGAAGTTACATCTGTCCTACAGCTGAAGGAGGGCGAGTCACTCCTAAAGCGTGGTCGTGTCATCGCGCTTTGGCCCGCAGACTAGGGAGCACTCACGCCCTCCGTCCCGCACCACGCCAGCCGGGGCAGCGTGTAGGCCACGATCGGCGCCGAGTTCCTTCACAGCAAAAAAGCAGCTCCGATTGTTGAGAAAGGGTCAGGCGATGGGACCAACAATACGGACAGCAAATAATAAACCAAGAGTTAATCAGGCTACGACAGCGTGTCTTCTTACTGCAAAAATGACAGTCTTTTCCACAAACGTAAGACTGGCTTTAATCGAACGGGTGGCTTAGATCAAACAGAATGTGCATTTTGTTTGGCGCTAGGGAACTTAAAAGGCAAAAGAATTTACCATCAGAAAATAGATTTGTTTGCGGAATTACGTATTTTAGTCTTACTAAGGGCACAGTGCTGAGTCCTACACCACTCTACGGTCTAATGCTTTTCATTCGTCATGAAAGAGCTGCAGGAGGGGGTTATGTGCTATTTGCTCAATGTTCTAGATTATTTACTATGGGCTTTTTGAATGATCTGAAATGTAAAATAAAATCGGGCAATCTGTGGGACTTTTTATCTAACACAAGAATTTGGAATTTAAGCAAAATAATTTTTTTTTGAAACAAGTACTTTATGGGAACAAAATGCCTGTAGTTTTTTCCTTGCTTTGTGACTGAAAGGAGCAGTAATTTCTAAAAGCTCTGAAACTCAGCAAAATATGACATAAAGTCCCAAATATACTTTCTCCAAAGATTTTCTGTTCTTACTAATTTCTGATTATGCCACTGGTTTTCTGTCAGGTTAAAATGCCAGAGAAAATATACAGCATTAGACTTTCTTCCCTCCACTCATCCCAAATCATCTGAGAGATGCAGCAATCAGTGAACAGAGCTGAGGTTCTCATACTTCTTTATCATGCCTGTGAAATCTTTTCGATTTGCTGCTTTTATCACAATACCAGCTAAGACGAACCTGTCACTGTTAAGACGAATAAACCATGGTGATCTCACTTCATGACCGATACACTTTGTTTAGAATCTTGTTAAAATACTTCTAATTTGTTCCAAAAGTTTGGTCCTAAACTACTTTTTCTCTCTGGTAAAGCAGTCAATTAATAAGCACTGAACAGGTAGACAATGAAGAAGACTTTACCAGAATTTTCAGCTAGATGAAAATTTCACTACCTGCTTTCCAAAAGTGATTGAAAAAACAACCGTATTCACAGAATCACAGAATATGAAGATTTAGGGTGGTCTGAGAACAATCTTAAAGCTGAGTCTGTTTTTAGGTGGCCTGTTACCCTACTGTGGTGTCCCAGGCTGCCTTCGGGCCTTTGCCGTGAGCGGCTGTTTGTGCAACGTGGCAGCAATGCACTTCACGTCAACTAGAATTTGTTTCTACAAGGCATGTATTTTTACATCTTTTTTCTTTTTCTTCAGAAGTCCTTATATGCTTCTGTTTTCTTAAAAATATTCTTTGAGAAAAGACAGTAACTCAATGGGGTTATTAATGCTTTATTTTGGGTTATCTTCTGCTGTGCTTTTTCAGATTTCAGAGAAAATATTGCTGATGATTATGTGTCAGAATTTTGCATTGCATTTCTAAGAACGGTAAACATTCTTCAGGATCCTTTATGACTATCTTTTTAACAACACAGAGGTAAGACAGTATTTTGGATTAAATTTTTTTTCCTGTTTCCGCATCAAAAGGACAGAAGTATTATTAGACAAAATAAAATGAAATATTCACTCTTCTTATCCTGTTCCATTTCTTCACAGTGTGATTCCCCATCACCAGTGGTAATCCTGGTTCCAGTGGCGTGAGTTGTAACACCTGCATATTTATGGGCAGCGAGCTTGAAGAGTGAAAATCTAATTTCAGGTTGACGTTGTAGCTGATTCTTTTCAACAGATATCTTGGCAAATATGAAGGAAAATGGTAATATGTCGGTCCTGAACAGCAGCCTGATCTGAATGGTAAGAACGACAACCAACCTGCCCTATCGTACTTTTTTAAGAGTATACTTTAAATGACCTGCTGTTACTTTATGGTGTGAGCATTCCTGTGTCAAGCTCGTTGGAAAATACTGCCTTGATGCTGCTCTTGAAGCAAAAGATTATGTTGCATGAACAGAGCGCGTGGCCTCCCTGCCTTCCCGCTTCAGACGTGGAATCCATCCTGGAGCGGACCGTGGGTGCAAGCCTTTGAGTCCTCTTACATCCAGATTAGGCTTTTTTCCAGCTTTATGTTCTAATACATAAAGTCTTATAAACTTCTGGGTTCCTTTATTATGTTAATTACATTGGTTTGGGATTTTAAGCCTTGTCTTTGCTAGGAACAGGGGCCACATTATGTTGGTAATGTAAGTGTTAATTATTAATGATTTTTGGATGGTGAAGACAAACCTGAGGTCTTAAATTGGTAGATTCTAGAAAACTAGCAAAATTTTTAAAGGTATGGAGTTTCTAGGACATTAAAACCTTTTATGGGTATTTTCATTCAGAATTAAAGTGGTCTCAGTTCGGTAATCCTATCATGAACAGGGACCTTTTATGAGTATTGGAGTTATCTCTGTTTTTAGGTAGAGCACTGGCTCACTGGCTTTTAGATTTTACTTAAAAATAAATTTAAGACGTGCAATATACGAGGCTCTTTTCCTCTTTTGCAAACAATAAAGCAGTTCCAGGTTTGACTTTCAGCTGAAAATTCAGTTTCCAGAGATCAGTTCAGAAAATCAGTTACCAGAGGTAGATTATGGCCACGTAGAGCCATTAACAACTGCAGCAGGCGCGGGTAAGGAAACACCAGCCTCGTGGACAGAACAAAACGCCTCCACGACTGTGCGTTATCTTTTACGTTCATTGAATCCGCACCGTATTTCTCGGCGGCACGGAAGGCTGCCAAGGGACTGGGAAGCGGCACCCACAAATCGCAGCCCGCAAAATAACCTCATTTCAGAGGGGCAGCTATCAGCGAGATGGAGTAAAACCAAGCCGACAGCCACCTGCTGCCGCCCCCGCCGTGACGGGACCGCCCGGCCCACGGACACCCCGCCACGGGAGGAAGATGGCGGCCGCCTCCCCCGCCCCGCGGTACCCTGCGCCACCACGGCGCCTGCGCGGGGAGGAGGCGGCGCCTGCGCGGAGGGGCGAATCCGCCGCGGCGCATGCGCGGGGCAGCCCCCACATGACCCGGCGCCTCTCCCCTTTCCCGCGGCGGCGGCGGCGGCAGGGCCATGGCGGCGGGGGTGGTGGTGGCGGCGGGCTCCGCCGAGCAGCTCCAGCAGCTGCTGCAGCAGAAGGACAGGTGAGGCGGGCACGGGGAGCGGCGGGGCGCTGAGGGAGCGGGGCGCGGAGGCAGTGGGGCCCGCCGGCGGAGTGGGGCCCGCTGCCGGAGGCACCCCGCGGCGCGGGCCGCCTGACTGGACGGGGGGGCTGCGGCGGGAACAGGCCCGGCGGGAAAAGCGCGCCCTTAGATCCCTTCCGGTCCCCCTTAAAACGCGGCTCCGCGCCTTTGGGCCGGGCTGTGCCGAGGGCCGGTCTGTGCGGCGGGGGGCGGCCCCGGGGCTGCCTCAGGGCCGAGGAAAACCCTCGGCGGGGTTTGCAAAAGCAAACCCCAAACGCCCAGATCGAGGAAAGGTTTCGGGTTTGTTTTTTTTTTTGGACGGGTTATTATTTAAGCCCCCCTTTGTGCAGGCGCGGAGCCGCCTGCGGGCCGGGGTGCGTGGGCAGGCGGGGAGGAGGATCTGCGAAACAGGGCCTGCGTGCAGCCGAAGAATGTTTTTCGCCCTGATCCATAAGATGCCTGCAAAACAGTTTAATTACTGCGTTTTCAATGAAAGCAGCAGCATTACGGTGAGAAACTGAAATTGTTAGTCTCTCGTGCAACAGGGCTGGTTTCCCATGAACAGGCGGGTTTGGCTCGCAGCTTTGTTGGCTTGTCTTGCTGAATCAAGGGTGGAATAGCTGTTGTTATGTTTTTAATCCCCTAGCCGAGCGTGTATTGAACTAGGTCTCATAAGGCGGATGGAAACAAGCTGCTGTGTCAAAAACATTTCCGTGCCATTTAACTGCTGCACTAGCAAGTGGCTCTTAAATGCATAAGGAGGAAAAACTGGTTAAATGAGTGTTTTAGAAAGGATGATGAAACTACCAGCATCGTGTTTTTAAAGACAGCGTAAGGAAACATGGGCGAGTTTTGATTATGGGAAGATGAAACTAGATCCTTTGAAACTTGCTGCATGACTTTCAGTTTTCTTCCCTGGATTTATTCTCCAGCTGAACTGTTGTGTGAGGGTGTCCCAGAGGAAAGGCACGCTCTCACGCTCACTGGGACGTTGGGATGCAAATGGGATCAGGGACAAATACAGTATTTTGAAGGTATTTTTAACAAAACCCTCAGTAATTCTCACGTTCTCTTTGCCCACAAAACATGATTCAGTTTTCTCTTTAATGGCCTTGATTGTTTTATGCACATATTTTATTTTTGGTCCTAAGCTTAATTGACAGCAGAGGGAAAAAAGTTCTCTACTTGCTTTAAAAATATTTGGCTTTTTGGTAAGAAACCAAACAAACCTGAACTCGTAGAGCATAACAACTACTTCAAATCATCGGTATATTTTTTTAATGATCTTGTTTCAGGATGGCGATAGAACTTTTAAAAATATACATTGGCTGAGATAGGGTACCTTCTAGGTTTAGATTATCAAGTGGATTTGAAAATTAGTGGTGTAAAAAAGAGTAGTTTTGAACATTCACTTTTCATAAAGTGGGAAAGGAGAAATTTTCCTCAAGGAAGTATTTTTGCTGTTGAAAGATAAAGCTTAAGAAAAAAGTGCTGAATCTTAAAGGCTAGGCCTAATGCTATTTTACTGCCTTTTTTAATGGACTTCTGATTTTTCAAAACTAACAGAATTACCGCTAATCAGCTGCAACTGCCAACATTTCATGTTGACACTTAATTTCATAGGAATTCTTATTTCAGAAAATTAATCTTTCTGACATCAAGTGATTAGTAAGCTTTGTGTAATGGAATAAGCATAAATCTCAAGGTTTAATTTTTTTCAAAATGCATCTAGATTTTACGGTTGCAAAAGATGAATTGAGCCAGTGTCTTCAAAATTGTTGAACCACTTCTATTCCTGCTCTGTAATGTATTTTTTAGACTATGTTTTAGAAGAATCAGCTTCTGAAACCAAGTGGCTTGGGCTGCCTGTCAGAAAGATTATTAAATTTTACAGAATAATTGTATCTTGGCCCAAAAGGAGGGTAACCTATGGCGTAATTGTTTTCTAGATACCCTTATCAGAGAATGTCTTGCTGGTTTGGTTCTACAGCCAATAGGCTCTTTGTTATAAAGGTATACTTTGTGAGTCCGTCTCAATTTTTTTCAGTACACTATAGAAACAAGACTTTGGGCTTTTTGTTTTTCCACAGAAAATGTGTGATATGCCCTTCTGGTTTTCCTTCTGCTACTAAAGTTTTAGAAAAGCTATATTAAAGAAAGTTAATTTTTTGGGGGGCCCTCAGCTTTTCCTCCAAAATGTGAAATATAAAATGATAAAGGAAGAGAAACTTTGGGATTTCTAAGATTTTTGTTATAATCCTCTTTCATAGATAATAGTAGAGTTTTTAGAAACATCTTGGTTGAATGCAAGAAATACTTTATTTGGAATCACTTGTTTCATTTTGTTAACTCTTTGTTTTCCTCCTTTCTTAATGGTTTGAATTACTCTTCCTATTTTTCAAGTTTAAATTGAAGTGCTCAGATACCAAGAGGGCAGTCTAACTGCAAAATGAGACTTGTTCTGTGTATGAATTGGTCAAAGAAACCCACAAAACCCTTGGTGCAAATAACTGAAGTATGTTCTTAATGAAGATAAAAATCAAGCGCATTGCCGCTATACGTTGATAAGGAAAGAGTAGATTCTGATGGAATGAAGATTAAATAACCATGTGATTATTCCTCCTCTACTTGTCATGAGCTGACATTCATGTGACCAGACGTGTCCTGCTATGCATACTAAATTGAACGGAGCACTTGTGAAATGTTCTTGGGAGCAGGGGAAGAGCATGCATTCAGCTAACGGAAGGAGAGTCTGTCCAGTTATCTGTTGGTGCTTTGGCCTGCCGCGCAGCCGCTATACCACTTTCATGTTCTCCTTTCTTCCACTGTTTGTTCTTAGCCAGTGGGAGTATTCTCTTGTCCTACTTGTAGTGTAACAGATGTGAAAAATCATTTTTCTTAAATGGACAGGCATTGTGCGGTTGCAGTGAGAGCATGACGACTTCCTTCTCTGACTGTAGAAGCTGTAGTAGATCTAAGTAGATTAGACTTTTGTCATAAAACTTGATTTAAAAAAAAAACCTGGTTTTGTTCATCCTTCTTCTGTTTTTAACAACTTCTCTGAGCTCTTAAGTGTCAGTAAACGGTGTGTATGTTAAATATTATATTGGGGGAGGTCTTGAAATTGGCATCTCAAATGAAGGATGTGATGAACAAGTACAGGGAAACCAATCCTGGAGCTCTTGATAATTCTCTGCATCAGAGCTTGGTCTGTCTGCTGAAATACTGAGCTGATGCTGCTTTTCTCATTTTAAAATTTTCTGTCTGTTGTGAGTGGGTATTCTCATACATAAATGACTCCCCCTGTCTCTCAACCTACCTAATTATTTTCACCTCATTACTTTGTGGCAAAAAAGCTGGTTGCAGCATGATGTGAAGTGCTTGTCCCCATTGGCTCAAAACTCTTAATTAAACTGTGTCTGTGTGAGCTGAGAGCTGTAGCACTGTTCGGAAGACCCCTCCGCCGTGAGGCAGACAGAGCTCTGCACAAGCTACCTGTGCTGCAACCTGCCTCTTTGTTTGCTCGGTAGCTGGGCACCACAAAGAGCGTTGCTGTAAAGGTTTATGTGCTGAAGCAGAGTGTTGCAGCGAAGGTTTTACTCTGAGCAGTGGCGTGTGGTCTCAGGTATCTCAAGTTGTCCACATCAAATCCCATTTCTAAATAAGGAGTAGATGGCTTAAATGAGCCTTTCCTGGGGCTGGTGTCAATAGTGAGCAGTGAAACCAGTTCGAAGAAGCGTACAGCTATTTTGTTGTAGTTAAAGAGAGACGGTGTGCCTTTGGGTTGTTGCTGTTGGTGACTTGTGTACAAGCGTTGGAAGAATCTATAGAGGTGACAGCCTGAGAAGATGTCTTGAACTGTTCCTGAGCTCAGGTCTGGATTTGCCAGGCTGGCACTTGTGGAAAAATAGAACTGCCTTGTCGTCCCACAAGTTAAGTTTTTACTGGCCTGCAAACTTTGCTAGTTTTAATTGGATTTCGAAGCAGAACTATGCTCTGATGGCATGATGAAAAAAACCAAAAGAGGCTATCCTATTATATTCCTACCAAAACTTGCTAGAATTGCTTTGGAAAATCAAGTTTATGGATTTTAAAGTTCTGTGTCTGAATTGAGTTTAGTGCTGTATTCAGAGCACGTGGTCAGATACCACAGCTGAAAACTCTTCCAACATGAATGTCGTGCTGCCCACATAGCTGTTAACATTTGTAGTGAACTTCCATTATTTAGTAATAAAAGACACTAAATGGCTTCTCTGGTATGGTTGACTTGACTTCTCTGTCTCTAAGTAGATTAAAAGGTGTAAGTTACATGTCTTTAGTTCTTTATCCCCTATTATCTAGTGGTCTTGACTTCAGCAAACCTGGAAAACAGAATTGAGGATTAGATGCAAATATCCTGTCCCTGTTGTCATTGAAGTGTGTTTGTTTAAGCTCGTGAGAACTGCCTGTGGTGCCTGGTTTGATGGGATTTCTGTTCACGCATGTGACTTCTCATCTTTAAATGTTGTATATAATCAATTCCAAATATTTGAGGAATTATTGAAGCTGGAAGAAGAATAAGGAGTTGAAGCTAATAAAAATAGAAAGTAACATTTCAGCATAAGAATACTGTATTTTTAGGAAAGGACCAGCAGAGTTGAAAAGGTACCACCTTATTCCTGGATAAGTGGTAAAGAGGCAATAGTGGCACTGGGAGGAGAGGAGCAATGGTGCAGCGTCTGGCATGAAGCTGCTGAGCTCTGCAGCTCCCGGAGCCTCTAAAGATAGAAGGTTTGCCTGGGAGGAGATGCGGGATGCCTGGGAGCAATTCTCAGTGTTTGGCCTACAGGTGCTTCAGAATCCGTGTCCTGTAGTGTTTCTGCTTGTTCTTCTTCCTGCCTGACGTTCATATGGAATGATCTTTGACTATCAAAATACAGGATGATGATTTTCTTTGTATTGCATTACATTGACAGTGCTGGTTGGGTTTTGGAATGTCTCCTCAAAAAGCATTGATGTCTGTGCAAGTTGATGGAAAATGATCCTGGTTTTACTTGTTTGGTGCTCTTTTTTTGTTCCTCAGGAAGTTGGTGTGGATGGTGGTTTTCTTGTTTGTTTGATATGCCATGACAAAAAAAAAAAACCCCACAAACTTCTATATTGCACGAGTCCTTTTAAAAAATAAATGTTGTTACTCTTTTTTTATAGGTCCCTTGTAGTTGTCCACTTCTGGGCACCATGGGCTCCTCAGTGTGCTCAAATGAACGAGGTTATGGCAGCGCTAGCAAAGGAACACACACAGGTTACGTTTGTGAAGGTGAGTCAGGCAGCTGAGCTTGTTTTAAACAGGAGAGCACCATTGTTACGAGTAAAGTATTATGAAATATGGGTGAAGTTGTTTTTTGACATTCCTTTATGGCTTCATGTTTAAAGGTGTGAGTTGAACATAGGCAAGAGATGCATCAAAAGTCCGTGGGATGGAAGTTCTAACTCCATCTTTACAAACCTAATATTGCAAACTTCAACAACACCTTCATTTTATTGAGCTATTTAAAGGGGAAAAAAACCCAACCTAAAAATCAGACTACTACGATATGGTGATGGATTTTTTCACTAGCTACTCCATCTAACAAATAGGCTTTTGAATTTCTCTGTGCCTGCAATGTCTCAGTCCTTCAGTTCTGTAGACAGCAGTATTTTTAAAGCATGATTTTTTTATCGCTGGATTTGAGATTAGTTTGGCAACACTGTTCTTTTGTAGTGTGCTGGAGATTTCATTTGTTACCGTGGTGGTATTGGTTAGCTAAATAGATCTCAGAACTCATAGAGATTTTCTGTCTGATACTAAAGATGAACAGTAATCTTCACGAAGTTTTTAAAGGAAGATAAATTTAAGTCTGTGCAACACTGTCACTCTAAGATGACGGTTTATACTGCTGGATAAACACAAATGAGATGCTATATTTTTGTGGGATCGTCTGCACATCCTACTAAAAGAACCAGGGTGGAGGGAAAAATGAATGCACTTCATCAACATGCCGTTCATTTTAAAACAACTTTCTCTTGTTAATGAGACGCTTCTGTGATTAGGAGGGTAGGGAGTAATGGAGCAGCCAGCTGTGTGTGAGTGTTTTAATTTGATTTCTTACAGCCTTTAGGTTTTGTGGGTTTTTGTAATGATTCCTCTCTCAGTTGGTATTTCTTCCTGTAAAACAGAAAGACAGAACTATTTTAATGGTGGTATTTTATTACTTAGAGCTTTAAAAGACTAATTTTCAATGTTTTGAAAACTCAAGATGCTTAAATTTATAGAGTTGCTGTACCTTTTAGTAGGCCCAAGAAAACCCTCAGTTGCCTCTTTGTTATTCATATTCATATGTCATTTATAAATAACCCTTATTCAGCTGTGGTTTGGTTTTGGTTTTTTTTTTTAAAACAAGGCGATTTTACTTTCTTAAAAGCAAGGTTCTAAAGTGATCAAGTGTTGTAAAACTAAGATAATGGCATCTCCTTCCCCCCAGTATTACTAGTGTACTTGTTTAGAGAAAACAAGCTACTGAAAGACTTGGGTGACTTCTCTTGATACATTTTATGGGGTGAGGGGGAGCTCCTCATGGGGAATATACTTGGAAGTTCTTTGTGGGATTTTGGTCGGTATTCCAGAATAGCCAGTCTGTCTTTCCATTGGGAAGAACCTCTTAAATCATCAGATGGTTACAGTTGACTGACCAAGACTAGTGTACTGCCTTGCAAATCACAGTTACGTTCTAGGGTAGAGCTAAGTAATAATGAAATGAGCTTCAAAGCTGTCAGTAAATCTTAGTCTTTCTAAATGCAGTTCCTGATTTTAGTTGTTGCACGCTCTAACCCTAAGATCCTTGGCTTGGTTAAAAAATGAAAGTCTGCCTATATCCAGAAATAGAAACAATGTTTTGGAAAGTTGTACCAGTAAGAGCAAGTTCCTGAAATATGAAATTACATCTGTTCTGCATGTGTGAACCTCACCAGAGTGGAACATAAGTATCTGAGTAGGAAGAAAATTTACTAGAAAAGAAAATGAATGTTACAAGTAGAAGTCATTTAATCATTTGCCACTTGAAAGAGAATAGGTAATTGGAGTCTATTTACAGCTTTCAATTTATAGCTTTAGTTTCTCAGTTGATCCTGTTGGAGCATTGATTTACAGAAACAGAGGTGGTGCTTGGGCTCTCAGTTTTGACTTACTGTGCTGACTTGCTTCTCTATTTAGTGAGTTCATTAAGAGCCTGTGTAGTTGGAGCAAATCAAAGCACACTGTGATACTAAAATATTCAGAGCTTTGCTACATTTTGGTTAGTAGTGAGAACAATCACAGTATTTTCTAACATACGTTGGGGTGGACAGAGGCAGGCAGGAGCAAACTGTTCAGTAGCTCTCGATGCTTGTTCATATGCTGTGTGGTTTGTGGAATAAGAATTTGAAATGCTTTTTCTTCTGTACACTGGATTGCAGGTTTCTGTTTGAAAGATCTATTACCACTTTTTTAACCATTAACTCTGCAGTTGTTACAGGGCTAGTGTCTTAAACAACCTTGTACTTGATACTTGATCTTCTGTCACTTGAGTAAGCTTTTAGCCTATGAACAGAAAATCACAAGTTTGAGTTAATGAGAGTATATATTTTCTTGGCAAGCTACTATATTATATAATTTCAAGGTGTGCATTTGAATGCTGAATAAAGTTAGAACCAATAATCTCAACAAGCTTGCCACTCGATACTCGGTAGCCTTGCAGGAGTTAAAAACAAAATTTAGTAGACATCAATAGCTTATTGAAGAAACACTCCTTTTTTCTCCATAATTTGCAGAAGGCTGCAAATGTCAGTCATGATGTACTGCCCCTTGAAATTAGTCAATAGAGCAAACAGCAAGAATTGCTGTGGGCAGAAAATAAGCACTGTAATCATGACATAACTGGGGTCAATGATTTATGGATTTCAGTATAGTAGTAGCTGCATATGATTGAAAATTTACTAGGTCACTAGTGCACCAAAAATTTTATTCGTGGCCTCTGGGCATCTTTTGAAATGTGCAACAAAATAAAAACCTCTGAACCTGTATTGACACTGTGTAGGCTCAGTGGATGACACACCAACCCGGTGAGTCTCATTTAAATGCAGATGTGTCACAAACTTCGGCATCAAACCCTTCTTAAATATATAAAATGCCTAGAAGAGCACTCTAGACAGGATTGACAGCTGCAGCCAAACTTTAAAGAAGATTATGAGAATAATCTTTTTCTCTGTGTTTTTGTTTTGGTTTGGGTATTTTTGTTTTTTAGCTGGAAGCTGAAGCTGTGCCTGAAGTATCTGAAAAATATGGAATTAGTTCTGTTCCAACGTTCTTGTTCTTTAAGGTAAGAGAAAATAGATTTAAGATAAAATGTATTCCATGTGGACTGTTAATATGTATGCTTTTTTAATACTACTAGCAGAGGAGCAGAACCTTAAGAACTTCCTCAGTGCAGAAATACATATGCATCTGATTTAAGTCTATCCAGTGGAACCTTAGAAAGTAGATAGAAATGATTCTTACACGTTATCTGCAATATATCAGCGCTTCCCTAATTGCACTGGGATTCTTACATAGTTCTTATTGTAGTTGTCATACCTTGTATTGGGTCAGAAAATTTTCAGTAATGTTTCCTTGTCTAGCTATAGTTCTACAGCATGGCAGAACCCCAGGTAAATAATCTTTTGGTAGAAAGGACAAGTCTGTCTGGGTCACGTTTGCCTGTGATAATAAAATTCAAAGTATTTTCTTTAATAAATTCTTCTAATAGCAAATCCGCTAGCATTAACAGTAGCCAGTCAACAGAATCGTGTGAGTCTTGGAACTGAAGACTGGCTTAAAGATCAATACACTAATCCACCCTGCATCTGAAAATCTATACTTTATGTGGTGGTTTTGCTATTGTTTTATTACAGTACAAATTCTGAATTTAATCCTTTAACAGGAGCCTGTATTTTGGTTTCCTTAGAATTCTCAGAAGGTTGACAGACTAGATGGTGCACATGCCCCAGAGCTGACCAAAAAAGTGCAGCGCCACGCATCCAGCAGTTCCGTTTCTGTTGGCTCTAACGACAGCGCAAAAGAAGACCTTAATGTGCGTCTAAAGAAACTCATCAATGCTGCCCCTTGCATGCTGTTCATGAAAGGCTCTCCAAAAGAACCTCGCTGTGGTAAGGATTTAAGGATTTTCTGAAGTTTGTGTTCAATGTGACAGCATTTGCTTTGGGCCAGTTGTCAGATTTGCTGTTTTGGGGAGATGCATCCCAACAGTGTCTTATGTACCTAGAAACATTAATGAAAGCATTCTCACATTGCTTATGTGCAGCTAGAGAATTGCTATTCCATTGGTTAAATTTTGGAAATGGAATCACAGAGATTAGGGGCTTTCTGCAGAATATGTGGTGTGTGATGCTATCCTTGAGCTAGGACACCGTTCCTGAGGTAGCTCAAGTGTTTATTCATGACATATTTTGTGCATCAAGTTACACATGTTGAAAATGTAAACTAGGCTGAAGGGAATGTTTCTGTTCAGGGAATAAGAGGAATAGGCTGACACCCAGGATTCCTGTTGCCATTTGGAAAAAAGAAAACCATCCTAGCCGGTAAAATTGAAAGACCGGTAGCGTCTGTTTCTGCTACAGTGGTAATGCCTTTTCTTAAACCTAGTGCTCTTAACACTTGCTCATTGTTTAGAGCATGTGGTTCCTAGCTAACTTGAAGTGTTGATCTGTATGGAAAGCACAGGAACAAATGTTGAAACCCCAGATTTTTCAGGGCTATGAAGCTGCAGTCCTTTTGCTCGTGCGGTCGCGGGAAGTTGCATTGCAGGCCCTACTGATTTTGTAGGGCTTTCTGTGGGGAGCTGCAGGAGGTAAACAGAAGAGTAACGCTGGTGTAGGATGGAGATTGCTTGACCAAACAGCACTCTTGGCAGCTCGTTTGGTTATGGTTCCCTCATGTGCCAGTGTCGTTCTGGAATTGGCACCGACACTTACCGGGTTGTCTGCTTTGAGTGTAATCCTTGCCTGTCTTTGCTGAAGTTTATCTTCAGTTGTCAGTCTGCGTCTAACCCACCAGTCTTTTTTGACTTCTTGCAGAAGTGAACATTTAGCCTCTAGTTTCTGTGCTGTTGTTCTCATACACGTTTGTTACCTAAGGCCCATATTCCATCCTGAAAAACACAAGGAGCGAAACAAAGTGTGGAAAAACAACCATTCCTCATCTCCAGAGCTTCAGTTGGAATGGAAAAGCTGAAAAGGCCCCATTCTGGGGACAGTGGTGATGAGATATAAAATTCTAAAATTGAAGAGGGGGAAAGGCAATGGGGAGAAAAGTTGCATTGATTTCTTTTACCTCCTTTCTTCCCCGGTTTGTTCTAGAGATAGAATGTTGCATCTTCTACAGTTACTTAACTGTAGCAGGTGACACCACGATGACTTAAGGTTGGCTTTGTTTGCTTAATGCACTGCTAATGTTCCAGCTGTGGAAGATCTCATCCTGGTTTTAAGTATTAAATTCAGTTAACAGTTTCAATGGCAGACATCCCTGTGTACCTGCTTCTTGTGCTTTCTGTTGGAGTGTCTCCAGGAAGTTTCCAAAAGAAACTGAGTGGAGAGCTATGGAAAGGGAAATGGATGAAATACTATAAAAGGACCTTAAAGAAAATTATTTCACATGTTCTGTCCATTTATCTTACTCTGGAAGGATTCCAGTTGTTGCATTGCCATGTACTGTTAAAAGGGGGGAAAGGGAAGGATAATGATACGGGATGCAGGGACTTGGTGATGTGATAATAGTGCAGGTTTGTGATACATGACCTGCCAAACAGCCTCTGTTTCGCATTGCATCTGTGAAGGCATGCTATTACAGGAGAGCTATTTATGTTGTTCCGTATAGTTCTAGTTATTGAAACTGAGGCTTGGGTCCATAGAGCAAATAAGAGTCTTTTCATTAACTTTGGGTAGTTTTGGGTCAGGACGAGGGCTTGGCAGATGAGGGCGCTGAGCGGAGCGGTGCTGCAGTGCAGCTGCTGGGTGGGCCTGTCTGGGCTGAACTACAAAGAGAAGCTTTGGACTGATATAGTGCGTGTTGGGCCGGAGAGGAGGAGAGTCTGGCTGCCAAGCGCCGTTAATTGGAGGGAGTTTAGTGTAGCGCGTGCTGCCCTTTGCGAGAAGGAGGGCTTATACGTAAAAGTCATGAAACAAGATTTGAAGGAGAAGCAGGGATTAAAGCGTATCAAACATTTGTGTCAGCCTGGGCCACGTGTTGTACAGGGTAATCCTGTCCTGGCAGGGTGAGAGGAGTCTTGCAGCTTGCTCCAGGCTGCTTCAGGTTGACAAAGCACTTGCTTATGGCTTGTGTGCAGCTTTTCCTGTTGTCTCTGCCCTCTGTACCCAAGTATACTTTCGGCTGCTTTTAAAATAGTTGCATGCCATCTTACAATCTGTTTTTTTTTCAGGTGTTGCTGTAAAAGGGTTATAGAAATGAGGGGAAATGCAGGGTCCTGTATGTACTGACGCCCAACAGAGCTTGGGACGCCTCGACTGTGTTGATATCTGCGCACACTATTTTTCTTCCTTTTCCCTTTCTAATTTCAAGGTTGCTGCTTCATTTCAATGCACTAATAGGTCCCAGAATCACTTAAGTGGAAATACTTTCAGAAATAATAGCAGATTTCAGAGTGTTGACGTTCGTTGTGCTGTTGTGTATCAGCTTGGGATTCTAGCAGTTTGTGCATAGGCATTTGCTCCTGTGAGGAGCTGATGAAGGTCCATCTGTTTACGCATAGATAATTCTCTGTGTGTGTTATGCAACAGTACAATTATAGGTGTGTGAAAGCTATGTATCGTCATGGGAATTTAAAGATAACTTTGTAGGAATGAAAATCTTGGCTTAGTCTGAAGCAGACTCGTGAAGTCTACCTGTAACGGAGCACTGCTCTGATCTCCTAATACAGTTACATTTGGGGTGTCCACAACTGAGGTTATTCAGATATATGTGCTTTAAGTTTAGCTGCGTTGGATGCCAGTGTGGCACTGCTGTTAGTGACCCTGCCGTGCTGGCGCTGTGCGGTGTTTGGCAGGTACGTGGCAAGCTGTAAGAGTAGAGCGTGGTTCCTGCTGTGTCCGTGGGGAGCTCAAAGGTGTTGTGCAGGCAGTGGTGTCTCCTCTGGACTGCTTGTGTGCCCAGGGTCTCCGGAACGCCAGAGTCAGCCTCTGCCTCGGTGTGATCAGTTGACGGCACAGGCACACCGTTTCTCCTTTAGATTTCTGTGGGTGCTTGGTAGAGGGCTGGCTTTCTAAAGGGTGTCGAGCAGAATGCTGGGCAGATTCTAAAGTTAAGTAGAGAAAAGACCCTTTACTGTTTCTCATGTGTTTGAATTTTTGATGGGAGAGAATTGGGAGGCTATTTAAAAAAAAAGAAAAAAGAAAACCCCAAAACACAAACCAAAGAAGAGGTTGAGGCATCAAGGTTGAGGATAATTAGGTATTTCATCATCAACTCAATATGGAAAGCAATTTAAGAGTATAACACAGATTCATTTGCATGTCTTAATGTGATAAAGCAGATATTCCTTCAAGCTTTCAGTTCTTACAGTTGATCCCTGCTACCCCATGCAAAGTGCACGGGAGGTACTTGCCTAAATAGAGGTATGTCTTAAAATCAGAAGTACTAAAATGCAGTGCAACACATGAAATCGTCTGAACTTACAGCTCTTAATTTTGCGGTTAAATACGCTGCCCGCTTTAGCCTGCTGTGACGGTTTCTGGCAGTAGTTGGGAGATGTTAGTAAGTTGGGTCCGTTAAAGTTCCTAGAATAGACAAAGCCTTCCTCAAGGTGAGGGTGATTTAACATTTTGTCAAAGATGATATGGATCTGTTACAATGGTAGTAGGAGTGATAAAAATAGAGTTCAGTAAAAGGAGCCATGCTTGTTTAAAGGTGAGGATATTTTTGAATTGCATCTATTTTGATCCAAATGATAGACTTGCAGTCGAGCCTTTAGTGCAGTTGGCGAGTAGAGGGAACCCTATCCAGCAGTGTATTTTGGGATGATATTGTAGTTGGTAATTTCTTCACTGGAAAAGCCAGCTAAGCGTAGTGTAAAGTAAGGTATGTCCCCTCGGCTATGTGTTTACTGGCAGTTGTATGTGGTTGCTATGTATGTTGTATTATTTCAGCAAATTTGGACTGTGGTAGTGTTTGTTTATTTGCTTCATCAATACCGTAATTTATTTCAGGTGTTTTTATTGGTGTGGAATCTGGAGTGGCATTTGTGATTGTCTAGATAACAGCTTAAAACATTTTGTTAGCAGTTTAATTATTCCTTGTAATGCATGTATGGCGTTTCTTCAGAAATTCAACCTAAATCTTTCGTTATTAAAGTAAAGCTTTTCTGGCGCTTTATCCCTCAGCATAACACTTCCAGACTGCTGCCATAACCCTTGAAAATGAAACACAACCAATCAATCTTTCTAGTTTGCATGTAACTGCCTACAGCTAAAAGAAAGCGTGGGTTTTTTTACCCAGTTCCTTACAGTAGAAATGAGTTAATATATTGGCGATGGAATAACCATCAGCAATCAGCCTTTAGCTGTTTACTAATGAACTCCCAGATGTATGAAAAATTTCAGAATCTGTGTTTTACTTCAGGCTGTACATGAACTTAACACTTCGGTTGTAGAAAGAAAAGCAGCTTGGATGCCATACATATAAATACTGCTACTTCATATCTCAATAAATTGCAGATAGTGAAAACTGCAGAAAGCTGTAGTGAAAATCCATATTTCAAAAGCTAATAGGTGGTCTTGCAAGCTGAAACCAAAGGTTATCCTTCTACGGCACTTTGATTCTTTTTCCCATTTAAAGCTGCTTTATTTTTTTTATTCCTTTATTAAAGCTTTTAAGCATTGTCTCTCCTTTTTTTAAAAATATTTTTATAGAGGTTTTCATTTGCACGGCATTTGTTGGAATTCTTTGAGGCAGTTGGTGGGATTGCAAGGGCATTTGAATCCAAAACAGCAAAGATACAAACCACACGTTATTATCACATTGATTTATGGACAAATTCTCATGGATCCTTTTTGCAAACCATATGATAGTGTCGTCTAGGAGGCTTCTACTTCCTTAGAAGGGATGTGCATACAAGCAACAGTGTCAGGTGCTGAAATACTTTAGGATAAAGACCATGTCTTAGAAATGAAGCAAAAATCCAAAATCTTTCAATGTGGTGTGATGTACTTGGTGTTTCTTTTTTTTCTTCCTGATTAGCATAATTTTCATAGCAGAGCAAGTAGGTTGTGGAGGAACAGTGGAGTAGCAAATCAAGGTTTGATCATCAGTCCTACAGATGAAGTTGTTGGCTTCCTTGTGTTGTAAAGTACAGCAGACCTCTTCTCTTCTGTTCTCTTACGGAGTAAATGTCTGCAGTACGCTGTGAAACATCCAGCAGGCTGATGTCTTCTCCGGAGGACGACGGTTTGTGCTTCTGCGTCAGGGTTGGGTGGAACGTCAGTCTTAAGTTTCCTTTCAGGTTACCCCATCAGAACGGACCTGGTGGCTTAAAGGACACAGCCTAGGTGTGGGTGGTGCGCGTGTGTTTTTTAAAGTGATTTTGAAGTGTTTCTGTAGAGACTGATGATTTAAAAACTGATTTGTCTTTTTAAAAAAATCAATGTTTCATCTTAATGAGAATGGTGAATTTAAAATAGAGTAGAAGGAGAATTGTTTGAAAGTGAAATTTTGTGTGGGTTTCCTTCTAGTGTAAGAAGATTTAGGTGATTATAGGCTGTAAATTCTACAATACTAAAGTTTTCATACATAAACTTTTTACAAATAATGTGATGATTCTCTTAGGGAAAAGATGCTTAGTTACAGAAGGGAGAAACTTTTCTTCTCAGGTTGGCCACATATTAAACTGAAAATCTGGATGTTTGCATTGTGATACTCAGTGCTTAATATCCTGCTGGGAGAGCGTTGTCGGAGTAGAATGTAATGAAGATCTGCCATAAAGGAAAACAAAATATGGTATGAAAGTGTCACAAGGGTAGTGAAATAATAAGTATTTGTGTGAACATAGAGAGTTTGAAAAAATAAAAAGGAATCTGCCTTTTACAATAAAGCAGGAAAGGACGTGCTCTTAAAGGAAGAAGGAACTTCTTTAAGAAGAAAGGACCACTCAAAAGTGGCAGAAAACATTATAAAAGCCAAGTTTCGAAGGTAAACTAGTGACACAGGAGTGGGTTTAAATCCTGGTTCCCACTTTGTGGGTCGGCTTCATCCATATTTGGTGTAGAAGTTCAGTAGTCGTGGCAGGGTAGAGGAAGTGATGTGCAATTAGAGGAATAAAAAGGTGGCTACTGAAGATGCTGTTCTGGTCATTGAGGAGCTTTTATTCTTTGAATGCTCAGCAGAGAAGGGCTGGAACAGACGGAATAAGGGAACGCGTTTAACTTTGCTTTAATTGTATGTTGGAACAACAGATGCTTGGTGTGAAGGTTACGTATTACGTGGCCCTCTAAACAGAGAAGCACCAGGTTACCAGGCTGTCCAAATACTTTGGTTTTGTAATCCCAGTAACAAGGTTTTTGCTCCTTGATAATATTTTATGATATTGAGAGAGCAACGAATAACACACTAGCGCTGTTTTGAACTTGCTATGTAGAATTACATTTTTAAATTAATAAGGTTTAGTACAGACATGGAAGGTTTAGTACAGACATGGGAACGCTTTGCTTAAAATTATATGTAATCCATCTTTTTGTGTTTGCAGGTTTCAGCAAGCAAATGGTGGAGATACTGAACAAACATGGTATTTCATTTAGCAGTTTTGATATTTTTTCTGATGAAGAAGTTCGTCAGGGGCTGAAAACATATTCTAATTGGCCAACTTATCCGCAGTTATATGTAGCTGGAGAGCTTATAGGTGGACTTGATATTGTCAAGGTTAGAAGCTGAGAAATTCTTAATCTTGTTAGTTGTCAGAAGCATGTTTGTTCCTGCATTTTACATCTGATTTTTCTTCTCCCCCATCTCCCTAGGAACTTGAGGCATCTGGAGAACTGGACACAGTCTGTCCGAAGACACAGAAGTTGGAGGACAGGTGTGATGTATTATGTCATTGTTTTAAGGGTGTTTATTTTTGAGGTTTCCTGTATGTTTGTTTATATAAGGGGAAATCCCCTGTGTAAATTCCTGTTCTTTGACTTTATCAGAAGTGGGTCAAGATTTTCTTCAATTACAGAACTCTTGCAGTTGTTTAATATGTTCTGTTTTCTATATAGCAAACATCACTTAATACAAAGCTATACTGTTCTCTATGTGTTAATCTATACTGTTCCAGTAGGCTTTAGTTACTATATTTGTAGTTTGTTAAATTTTAACGATAGCAGGAATATATAGATTCCTTCTTGTCTCTCTTTCAAGAATTTATTCTTTAAAGATAACTGGGAAAATAATCTTTTAAACGTTAGTAGCTGTTGTCAGCTTCATCTGGCACACGCTTCATAACTATGATGTCACTGCAGAAAATATCTTGGCTTGTCTCCTCATTTTTCTCGATTACTCATGTCCTTCAGTTCCTGTTCTCTTTCACCGTGGCAATGTGAATATATGCCGCAGCAGTAGGAAGCGTGTTGCTTCCTGAATCAGATGTAATATCTAGAAACCAATTTGCCCTCCTTTAACCTTCCCATTTGAAGATTCGCTCTTGTTTGAAATTCTGACGTGCCCCAGGCAGTCAAGCTCCAGATATCTGACAAGATATCTGACAGATATCATTCTCTTTGAGAAGTTGCTAGTAGATGTGGCTTTTTCCCCCCTTACTTCTTATGTGAATAGTACCATTAAGACATGCAAAGGGAGGCTGGTTTACTGAGAAGGTGGCCTGTACCTTAAAGGCAAATATGTTAGCATAGATTCCCTCTCGCTGTCTGAGGATGGTAAGGGCAAGTTTTACAGTGCTCAAGATATGGCTGGTTGTGACTCTGTTGCCTTCTCCGCACAGCGGAGAAATAATTTAATGCAGGCCATTTTGATATGAAGATAGAGTGCACTTTTACAGCGGGGTATTTATTAATTCCTTTTTAATTTGTTCTATGGCTGAGGTTTACCTTTTGTTACACTAGGAGGGTGACTTGGAAATTGTTTCACCAAGGCCACAAAAAACAATCACTACCTTTTGCAGCTTGAGATTAAATTACAGGTAAAGATGAGATTGTCTCAGTATGGCCTTTTAAAAACTTATTTTAGAAAGTTTGCTTTAGTCCCTTCCTTTTTGCAAACTTGCATAAGCTGCAACTTTATTGAATTTATACAGTTTTTTTGCTTTGTGTAATCTTCTGGGGGAAATGTCCTCCGCTTACCTAATGTGTTTCACTTGATTAAAATTGTTGGTACAGCTAAATGTCAATAGTTAAAGGAGCAGCAGCAACATCTTTCAAACAGTTGTGTGAAGTTTTTATCAATTTTACCAAATTTTGATGTCAAAGTGGCCTGAAGGCAAACTGGCCTTTGCCAGCCAAGTGACAAGTAGCTTCTCGTTACCTAGTATGTTCTTCATCTTTCAGTAGGTGTTTGTTTCTTGGCTTAACGTGTGGCATTTAGCTGAAGTCTGCCTTCTGTTTTCGGGTGACAACTGGGGAGTTCTTCCATGACACAGACTAGTTTTTCTTTGTAGCTATCTCATACTTAACTTCTGAGCCACTGGCATCTCTTTCAAACTATTCACTCTATCAGTCACTCGTAAGAAAAACCCTATAAGATAGTTACTCAAACACGCTAAGGCTTAATAAAATGAAGGAATATCAGTAGTAGAATCTATTTAATACTTAATTGTGATACTTTACTCAATGTTTGATCTCTTCTCATCAATTAACTGCGTCATCTTCTCTTGAAACTACCCTTGAAAATGGACTCTGGAAATTGGCAGCTGGGGAACCAGCTCAGATTACTGTAGCTCACCCTTGCTGTAGCCATTAGTTTTGCTGCTGCTTTTTAACCTAGAGACATCTTGGTTGGAAAAATTCTTTTGAGGTTTATGTGTGCAAAAGGCTGCACGTAGGTCGCCAGCAAAACTTCATTTAGTTTTATTTTGCAAAGACCCCAGGGTCTTCTCCAGTCTAGAATCATTTCGCATTGTAGGAGTCATGCAAAGCGACCTCTTACAGAAAGTGATCACCTGTTATGCGTTTTTTAGAGTGTAGTTTGCCCTTAGCAGGAAACTGCTGGACTGGAGTCCTTGCTAACGTTTTCCGTTGTCACAGAAAGCCTTTCCTAAAAGGAGAGGGGAAGAAGGCAGGGTGTCAGGGTTGTGTGGGTAGACCAGAGTGGACAGGGCACAATGGGGTGAAACAGACCTATTCCTGAATTTGAGTAGTGCTCACTCCGAAAGTCCACGGGTCCTGTGACTGACGGACAATAGATGTGGCTCTTACTCTGCAAAAGACGTTCTCACGTGGAGAATGAGAAAGGCCAAGTATTCTGTTTGGTATGTGAAAAAGCAATATGTCACTAAATATAGACATTGGATTTAAAATAGCCTAAAATAATGTTTCTCCTTATACTTATTTCTGCTCGATACTTAGAGGTCTATCTGGAAAAGTAAATTGTTCCTCTAAAAGTAACAGGGTGGTTCAGATTCATTCATTAGAGTTACTGTAAGCAATTGAAAGGAATAGAGTTGCATATAATAATGCTTTAATGCATTTGGTAAAGCTGCAAGTTCCTGTCTTTCCACTCTTGCATTTTGTTTTCCTGACGAATCAAAGCTTGGGATAATAACCAAGCTGTTTTATGTCTCTCTTTTTTGTACCTTCTGTAGGCTTAAAATTTTGATAAACAAAGCACCTGTGATGCTTTTTATGAAGGGAAGCAAACAGGTAAGATTAAGTGTTGCAGAATATATTGCATTAAAACAGTTTTTTAACCAGTGACTTACCTTTTTTCCTTGCTTTCCATGAAAATTAATGGTGCTGGGAAGTTAGTTACTTGGTTTTTTATTTGGGGCTTCTATAAGCCATAGACGAGCAGTGCCCATTTTACCTGATGGATATATAGTGCTAAAACGCTGATAGCTGTGTTACAGTAAAATGGGGGAATTTGATGCCCTGCAGTGACGCGTGTCAAGTGATCCCCAATTCAGGAGTGAATGGAAGAACTGTGCGTGTCCTTCTGGTCTTAGTTATTGATTGTCTTTACAGATAATGGATTTTCTTCCGACGTTCTGAGTGCTTGCCCCTCATGGCTGTCCTACTTGAGGCTCATGCTTTGAGTGTTGCCCAAAACTTTATCTCTGGATG
Organism: Phalacrocorax carbo; assembly: GCF_963921805.1. Taxonomy (NCBI): domain Eukaryota; kingdom Metazoa; phylum Chordata; class Aves; order Suliformes; family Phalacrocoracidae; genus Phalacrocorax; species Phalacrocorax carbo. The sequence continues at coordinate 22,104,992 of NC_087524.1, forward strand.
CACGTTTCTTAAAGTTTTCCTCCTTTTTAATTTCTCTTGACTTTATTATGCCTTCACAACTGCATTTAAAAAAAGCTGCTAGATGTTTAAAGGCTAAAGCATAATGCCACATACCGTAAATGATCCACTCACTTTTTCCCTCATGTGCATGGAATGGTCTATGCCTGGTGTCTTTAAGCTGCACTTAATTATCTTGCTTACTGAAATATAGATAGTGACTGAAGACGGACAACTGCTAACAGTTAGGATTAAAATAATAACAAATGACTAAACCAAAAGGTCAGTCTGTTGCTTTGTGTCGCATACGCAGAGTAACCAGGGGATAAATTATTCCCTTTTGAACAGCAGGGCACTGCAATTCTTCTTGTCAAAATTACTTGAACGGCACCTAACTCAGGCTCTCCGTGGGAGTGGCGTACCCTGAGCAATAATTGTAGTTAGCGGTGCATGGTATGAGAGTCATTTATACAGTATTTTTTCAGAAGGGTACAGAGGTGGGGACTAAGCTTGTTCATGTGACTCGTCTTTCCATTTCATTTTCTCATTTGTTCCCTCGGCCTTCTTGGGATATTAACAACAGATACTTCTGAGACTGTTACAGGCTGTTTTTCTAAGCCATTTCATAGGCACTGGAACCCTGTGGGTTGTGCTGACTCACTGAAGCAGTGGCGATGAGCTAGTTGGGCTTAGGTCTTCCAAACAGATGCTCTTCTATCTCCTTTAAAACCTGTGTCTTGGCTACGGAAAGCAAGAGTTTGGGCAGGTTGCTTGACATGTTTTCATTTTGCTTGAGCTACTGGTGGAGTGAAATCACCAATAAAAAGGGGTAGCCTGGATTCAATGTTCACTGTCTGAAAAATGGTGGGTGTGCTATGTCCTTACACTGTCAGCATGAAGAGTTTGCAGTAGATGCTTTCAATTATTAATTTCAGTTGGGAGTTGCTGTACTGCAGCCCATTTATCAGTTGACCCTAGGTTGCCTCTCTGCAGAATGGGAAGTAGAGGGTCTCAAAATAAAACACATGTATTGTACAAATGCATATAAGCTTTTTATACTCAACATACTCATAGCGTTGGCTCTTTGAATGTTCAGAAAATAACCAAGCCTAACTGGTTTTCAAGATAGTGTTGCCAAAGCTGGGAAACAGATTCACCTTGTATTGTTTCACACTGCAACTGGAGGAAGTGTTCGATGTGTTCAATGTTTTCATTTATTTCAGCAGCGTATGCAGAGAGAGAGACATTCAGTACAGTTCAAAGAATATAAAGAATGAAGGGGGATTAGCAGTATTGCTCATCCAGTAAGGTCATCACTAGCAGTAAATTGGCGATAGCTTTAGTGTAGCTTGGGGACTCGGAATTTTGTGGATCAAATGTCGCAGATGTATGTTTTAACATTCATGTGTTTTGCATTCTAGACGGCAAAGTGTGGATTCAGCAAGCAAATTCTAGAAATCCTAAATAATACTGGGTATGTAAATGTGGGTGTCTCATAGAATTTGGGAAGCCAGTTGTGTGTTAAAAACTACACTTTATAAATAGAGTTTGGAAATTATTAGTGGAAGACTTTCCCAAACGGGATTTTTCTTTCGTTTAAGAGTATTTTAAAGTGTCCTTATGTAAAAGCCCATGGTGTAAATCACTACTATGCTCATCTGATACCAAGTCAAATTGGTGTGTCAGATATTACACTGCTTTAGTGCTTCTACATAGTAATTGTCGTGCTTGGATTGAGGAGTTTATTGCAACAGTGAATTTTTTCGGATCTTTTTTCTGTGATTGTTGACATGAAAGAAATCCTACTGCTCTGGTAAGCAGCTCATCTTAGAGAGCTCCGTCTTGATCTGTTTCCTTAATTTTGGAGCCTCTCATGCCATCTAGCCTCAGTTTTCCTCTTCAAAGCAGTTCTTTCTGTAGTGAGAGAGATTAGCATCATCTTCCTTTGAATAAACTCCTGTTTCATTCGTGCTGCTAGTTAGAGGTTAAGCAGCTGTCTTGATTGCTACGTGTTAAAGGGCTTTTTGATATAACAGATAACTATATATCAATCTACAACTCGGAAATAAGTAGCAGTTACTCAGATCATTGTTCCTTGTCACTGGCCCTAGTCCACTTGCAGGAATCTACATACTTGCTGGTTATCGAGGAGTGCCAGGTCTTAGAATACCAGGAGTTGTGTACCAAAACTTGTACGTGCATCAACCAGAAATCAAATTTACACCGGCATTTTGTTTTTGTGTTTTTACTCAAGTAGTATATGACGATGGTGAAATAGCTGCAGCTGGCTGATTCTGTAATAAAAACCTCCAAAGTATATGGGGGATGTGTGTCTCTCTTTTTAGGTAAAAGCGCACAGAATTACTTCGAGTGTTTTTTTGGCCAATTAGAGCCGAAGCTACGTGGCTTAATTTTTTAGTGCGTTGTACTGTCCTCTGTGCACTATGAGGAGTTTCCCAGGAAACCAGACAGTGTTTACATTATAGTTCTTGGTGCATGAGGCGCTGACTTTTTTCCTCCTGTTACCTGCTAATTCAGGGTGGTTTCAAAGCTAGTTTGTAAATGTACCCATCCTGAATTTTTGAAGGTCTTACATTGCAAAACTCCACAGTAGATGATTTTGTTCTTTTTTTTTCCTAGCATTGATTATGAGACATTTGACATACTGGAAGACGAAGAGGTAACGTAACTAAGCTTCTCCATCACTGAGGATTTCATTATTGCTCTTACTGAAGTTGAAGTTTACATGTAAGATTATTTTTCTTAGGTGCGGCAAGGACTAAAGACCTATTCAAACTGGCCAACGTATCCTCAGTTGTACGTGAAAGGTGAACTTGTTGGAGGGCTGGATATTGTTAAGGTAGGAATGGGAGAATCTCGCTTGGGATGTAAACTGAGTGTTTAAAACTGCAGAAGTGTTTTCTGCCCGTAACGTACAGAGGCTGGTGTGTAGCAGCCCTAGACCTTGAAACTGAATGACTTGGTTGCTTTTACTGTGACTTCTATTAGCTCAACCTGCAGTTGAAAGGAGCCCTAAATCTCTGGCGTTCTCATGTGCCAAGATTTAGCAGTGAAATGTATTTTCTTGACAGCAGTCAGTTACTGTTACTGTAAAGACCATTTTTACCCCGTGGGTGCATTTTTACAGGTTTCTCTTCCTACTTTTACTTCTGACATTGCTTTTCTCAAATAAGGTGGGCGAGACTTTTTTCCCTAGCAAACAGTCTCATTCCTGGAAGAAAGTAAGGTTTATTGTAGTTGTTTGAACAGACCCTGAAGCAACAAAAATAGATCTGCATCTCTTACTGTGGTTTTTTATTTTTGTAACAGAGCAGGCACAGTGTTCTAAACCCCAAATACTCTTGAGCCCATTCTTGTCTGAATGTTTTATAGCCAATTCCTCAGTCATTGTAACTCCTGGGAAGATACAATCAATAAATCTCATTTAGTTCTAAAAATACTGGTATTACTTAAATTATATAGATTACTTTAATTTTATTTATTTAACAAGTGTGTGGGTTATTTCAGTGATCAGTAAGTGCAGTCTCGGGCATTGCGGAGATGCCAGCAAAATACTTTTCGCTGGTATTTACATGTCATTTGTCTGTTTGTGTTGTTGGACTGTAGTCAGTTCGCACAGACTGACTTGTGTGCATAGATGAATGCTGTCAGTATTTTAAAATACATTCTGTAATGTAGCATAATATGTGATAAAATTGAGACAGTTGTTTCTCTTGAGATGTAGGAAAAGAATATATACTCCACAAGACGATTTAAAATCAATTTCCTGGTGTTATCTGCCTCGCTACGAAGTTAGCAGCCTTATAATTTGAATTTAAATCATCAAGATACTATGGGCAAGCACCTTTTAGAACTCTTACAGATCTCTTGCTGTCTTGTTTGTTTTAATGTGTGGTAGTAACAAAATCTATTATTGATGGTCGCTTTATTTTTGCGGGAGGCATTTTGGATGTAAAATTTTGTGTATGCCTCAAGTATATCTTGAATTACTCCTAGAACAAGATATACCAGGGGAGTTACCTGGTAAAGCTGGTATCAGCCAGCTCTTCTGAAGGTGTATCTTTTCACTAAACTGGTTTCCTGTCTTACTAAATACACACAAAATAGAATTTAAACACAGCATGATGAACTTCCGTGCCTCGGCCAAGGGGGACCTCTAGTGGGTCACCCGCTGCACTCCCGCAACAGCCCGGGAATCGATGCCCTTGTCCCAGCTGCCCCGTTGGAATCTTGTTGGCACGATCACAAAGCGTACCGAGAGAATAACTGCTGTGTACGTTTCTTTTCAGGAACTAAAGGAAAGTGGTGAGTTGTTGCCTGTCCTTAAGGGAGAGAATTAATGGAAGAGGACATCGATGGGATCAGAAGTACTTTGAACGATTATTCATTTGTAGATTATATTCGAGCAATATACGACTTAGCCTTGTGGAACCCAACAGGAGGAAATAAAGACAGCTTATGTCCTCTGTGTCATTCCCAAGACCATGCCGCATATGAAAATGTGTTTCCACTGAAGACACAAAAATGTCAAGACCTTCAAATTCAATTAAAATATAATGCTAAAGAACTTTGGGTTTGTTACTACACTCTTTCTGTGTATTCATTGCAGTTAGAAGTTCAAGAATTGAGTAATGGCACCGCTATCCATTGCAGTACTCTATGGGACTAAATGGGATCTCTTTTTTGGGGGGGCTCAGCTCTCATTAGGATAATATTAATGGGTGTACCTCTGGTGTGGAGCATAATAATTTTCTGTCCCTGTTAATAATTGTTTTCATGTCTAGTGAGCAAGAAAAATACTATTGAAACCTTAATCCAGAGTGCCGTTAGGAAGTTGTTATTAACGAGTTTCAACTGTGTACTATGCATCTTCATTATCCACGCAGGTACAGTAATTGTTCATTTCAGATGTTCAACCAATTTTAACGTAGCTTTTCGGACATATTTAAATTACGGTGGAAATGAGCCAATAGACACGGTGATTAGGCCAGTCTTTTGGTGTATTGTCACTGCTCCTTCAGTTAGATGGAAAGGCTTACCTTCTGGGCTGTGACTGGCAATTTAAACTATCGTGTTAATATATGAATCCTTCACTTCTGTATTCGGAGAATTTAATTTGGTTTTAATCCTCTTTCAATACCTGTTAATGCTCTGAAATATAATGGGCTCTAATAACGACCATCAGAGCTGCTACAGCACAGGTGTGCTTGCAAGGGTGTGCAGGAGGGTATTTCTCTTCAAGAGAAACAGTTTTTGCTTTCAGGTCTTTCGAGTTCTTAGCGTCTGTGCGGAGACTAATGAGGTTTTGACTTTGGAAGGTGTTTGTGTCAGTGAAATACTGATATATTTCCGCGTAATTACTTGCGGACTGCATGTGTGGCAGCAATATCAGCTGCTGCTGACTTCTAGCTGTGAAATTCTGCTTAAACTGTTCTGAGTGCGCTGGCTGTATGCCATAAAGAGGACAAGGATGCTCTTGGAGAGGTTTAGAACCTGAAGAAGAGCAAGCTCCCTTTATGAAGCCCAGAAAAGGAAGTGCAGGTGAGCAGAAAAGTGCCCGAACCTCAGCAGTTAATACATTTGAGCAGAGAGGTATTGCTGAAAGGCTTTTCCTCGCTGGTTTTTGTGCCGGTTGTGCTTGCAGAGGAACGCCTGTGTCTGCTTGAGATTCACAGCCAGACACTCTTCTGAGGAGTCCATCCCTTGTTAGGAGGGGTCAGGACTGACCTTGTGCTCTTCAAAATGTGCCTGGGAGAAGATGCCCCGTGACTTAGGTGGTGCGAGGTTTTAGACAGCGGCTGAAAAGTAAGGTTTTGGGAGCAAGCCTGGGGCTTTGTTGCTTAAATTCTAAATATACTCTAAATACACTGGAACCTGAAGCGAGGCTGTTATTGGACTTAGTCCCAAACTAGTAAAGGTTGACTGCAGAGAAAAAGGTACATGTAGATGTTACAGGATTTTTAGTGATTGGTATTTAATTCAGGTATTAATTTTCTAGGAATAATTTTAGTAACGACTATAAAATAACATACGTTGTAACTTTAAAACCAATTGTAATCACTATAAAAATCTTGTCCCTCTCATGAAAACAAGCCTTAATTAATTCTCTCAAAGTGATTTGCAGATGCACCCAGGCAATTGTCAGTAGTAATTGTAACCTACTTCATATAAAAAAAAAAAAAAAAGGCCACCCAAAAATACCGTCCCTGTGGTCAAATTAGGAATTAGAAGCTTTAATTAAAACCGGGTTAAATACAAAATGCTATTTCTTTTGCAATAGTTTTCCTTCAAAGCTCACTGTAGTGGAATTTAACTCCTCGAGGTTTATAGAGTCCTGCTAATGTATATATAGAAGTGCAAAAGACCACCGGTGAATAACAGTTGTTATTCTGACAATTTATGTTTTTACATTCCATAAATTCCAGTGCTACGCTTCGTATACCAGTGCGGGATTTATCCTTGAAGTGAAAGTGCCGTGCTGCGGTTCGTGTTCGGTGACTTCTCTTAACATCTCGTGGTGCTCAACCTGAGGGTCTCCAGCTCCGGTAACAAGCAACATGTGGTACATTACTCGTTCTTGGGTCAGCGTTTGTTGTAAACCCACTCTGGATTAGTTAAAATGGCACTGTGGTGTTCTTCGGACAAAACCAGCCTCTCTGGAAACAAGTGGTTTGTCTGCAGGTCGCTTTTCTGACCCGTTGTGCCTCTGGCTGCACGTGGGGCTGGCATCGGGGTGCTTGGGGGGTGCCCAGCGCCGCCGGGGAGCGCGGCGTGGGGCGGCCCCTCCACGCCTGGGTGTTTGATGTGGCCGCTTGGGACATCAACCTCCAGCTGTTTAACGGTGGCAGTGGGCGTCACATGTGAATTCCACAAATTCCACGCTGGTGCTAGTAAAATGCTTTTGGAAGTGGCGTGTTTCTGCCCAGAGCTCGCGCTGCCGCGTGGGGTAGGCACAGCCCTGCAGCCGTGTAATCTCAGAATTTGTACGGAGTCTGTATATGGGCTTTACTCTCCCAGAGCTGCAGTTTTGGTTAGGGTGTCCTTGTGTCTGAGGAACTGCAGAACTGCGAGCTCCGAGCTGCCTCGGCAAAGGGAAGGATGCGTGGGTGGAGGCTGCCTCTCCGTGGCAGGAGAGCGTACATGGCACGAGCGCGGCTGGCCCGCATGCAGTCCCCTCCCGGCACAGCGAGAGAGCGCTGGGAAACCTGCAGCTGCATCAGATGTGCTTGGAAACAATTTCAGTCATATGGCCAAATCCTTCCTTCAAGGGACTGCGGGGAGTGCGTACGCTGCTGCTGCCTCGCAGGGATAACTCTCACCCTTCCCCAGGAGTACGTGACCCCTCCACCTCTGGAATAGACCGCTGCTGCTGGGGGGGGGAGTGGGAAAGTCTGGTTTTACATGGAATGGAAGAGAGGGTGGGTGTGTGGTTTGTCAGCACCCGTCATGAGGTGAGGGTGAGGTAGATAAATCCATCAAGGGGTGAAGTAGCCACGGGATGGTGGAAGTCACGGGCTTGGATGCCTGTAACTGGTGTAGGTGCCGGTTCGTATGTCAGCTCTCTGCATGCGCGCCCATGCACCCACGGTGCCTTCTACACGTGTTTCCTGGTTCTCTTCCCAGAGTCGCTCCTCTGACCGACTGACAGGCAAGTACAGACTGAATCCTTACCTTTTCCTCCAAATCAGAGTGATTTGGGCAGTGCTGCTGGGTGGTGTTGCCAGGTCTCTGAAGGCAACGTGAGGAGGCCAGGGGTCGCCCTGCTGGGGGACGGCCAAGGGAAAATGTGGGTTTTGTACCGAAGGGGAGAAAGGCTGTGAAGTGTTGGAGCTACCGTCTGACAGGTGGAGAGGGAAGGGAGGGATTGAGCTCATACGGCTGCTGGAGATGGCATGTTGCTTTGTACCCATGGAGAAGTGTTTGACGTTGGTGTTTGGGTGCAATTAACGTAATGTAACTTATATTCTGCTTAGTTCTCTTTTGCTTTATTTTCCTTGCTTGTCCCAAGATTTCAGTTAGATTCTTTTTTTCCCTGTACTTCAATATTAGGGTATAAGGAAAAAAAAAAAGTTAGCTGTGAGGATGGTCAAGTGGGAACACGTTGCTTCGAGAGGTTGGGGCTCTCCGTCCCCGGAGGTGCTCAGGGCTCAACTAAGTTAATCTCAGAGAAACCTGATCTGATCTGCTTTTAGCAACAGGTTGGACTAGACAACACGCAGCGGTCCCTGCCTGAATTAGTCTCTGCTTTTAACTGACACAGTAGGGAATGTTGGTGGAGAGTGAGAAGTGGTAGCGAACGAGGGCTGAACAGCAGCGGTGGCTCCCTTCGGCCGCAGCGAGAGTCCTGCTGCTGGTGTTCACTGCATTTAATGCCTTTCCCTAACCAGGGAACCGCCAGCCCCTGCCCCCTCTGAGCTTCAAATACTTCAAAAACACTATGAAGTATTCAGGTTTTTTTAAAGCCAAGGGCGGCAGAGCTGAGGTAGGTAATCCAGTATCATTTTTCAAATTAAAAATTAATCTGGCAATAGGTGAATGTTGCTTACAGGCTTCTGACAGTCCGAGGAGAAATTGGATGCAGTCGACGGCTGTAATTTGGGGAGTCTCTCAGAAAGTCATCAGGAAGATAGAGTGCCTCATTTCACAATGAGTGCGGGTTTAACGAGCCTGGTTTTGGCTCACACCTGACTGTGACTTCCCTCACCTTCCAAAGAGCAGCATGACTTTTGTCCAGCTTCGCTCAGGGGAGGTCGCTGCCTTCTCTTCTCCTGGCCGCATCTGTCCGCTCTGTGCTGGTGCTGCGGTCGGGTGGCAGCGTCCCCTCCCAGGCTAGGGAAACGCGTGGAGGTGCGCTGATCAAATCCAGGGGAGAGGAGACAGATGTTGGTCCAGTCCTTGACTCCTTCTTTGTAGCAAAACTTGCATCCCACTGTTAATTCAGGGTCTTTAAGTCCTTTGGCCGTGTGGTAAGTGTTTACTGTTCTCTGTCACAGTGTAGTTACGATCTGGGGGTGTGAGAACTATTTCTCCTTGTACAGGAACTATTCATGCCCAGCCATGCCTGGAGCTGTAGTGGTAATTCTACTGATGTTATTGCTTGTGTACAGAAATGTTTAAAAACTTGAATAAAGGGATTCCTGGTATGTGCTGGAGAGAAAGACCTTCCTGCATCTGCTGGAGACCTTGGGTGTACCAGGACTGATGCTTTGGTGGGGCACTGAGCTCCAGCTGGGTTTCTAGGATAGGCTGGGAGAGCTGGGTTTGTTCAGCCTTGAGAAAAGGAGGCTCAGAGGGGATCTCATCACCATGTACCAGTAGCTACAAAGAAGATGGAGACTCCCTTCTTACAAGGAGTCCCATGGAGAGGACAAGGGGGATGGACACAAACTGCTCTTGGGGAGATTCCGATCAGACACCAGAGAGACATTTTTCACAGTGAGGACAGTCACCGTTGGAATAATCTCCCCAGGGAAGGGGTTGGCTCGGCCACGTTGGAGTCGGCTGGACAGGGTGCTGGGCTGTCTTGTCTAGGCTGGGCTCTTCCTAGAAAGGTTGGACTAGATGATCCCTGAGGTCCCTTCCCACCTGGGATTCTGGGATTCTAGTTTCCCGAAAGCCTAAACAGGGAGGGGTGGCATATGAAATGTTGTTGCCTTGGGCTTACACGAAGGGATGGCACGTGAAAATCTGCCTTGGGCTTATGGAAAGAAATTGGCATGGGCACAGGTTGCCCAGAGAGGTGGTGGAGTCACCATCCCTGGAGGTATTTAAAAGACATACAGATGTGGCACTTCAGGGCATGGTTTAGGAGACGTGGTAGTGTTGGGCTGATGGTTAACTTGATGATCCTACAGGTCTTTTCCAACCTTAGTGATTCTATGAAATACTGGCAGTGCCCGCTCATGTTGGGTCCCATTGGACGCTGTCCCTGTGAGAGCCCCGAGCGCCCTGCACCTCGTAAGCCTGCTGGCCAGCCCGGGTTCGGGCGGACTCCCGGACCTCGGCACGCGTGGCCGAGGTGCAGGACCAGCTTTGGCTGGTTGCTCCGCTCACAGTAGCCTCAGGCAAGAGCGAGGTGCGAGCGAGGGGTGCGGGCAACGCTAGCGCCCTTGGTCTGAGATGAGCGGAGGCTGGTGGGCCACGGCTCGTGGTCCATCAAAGCAGATAAGCAGGTTGCTGTGCTTCATAGCCATTTACTCTCAGAATGCTTCCCCCACTGACCTGTTTCCCATCCGATTTCCTATCTTAAATTGAGATCTGTTTAAGGTCCGGTCTTCCTTGGAAGATGGGAAGGGAGGGGGAAGGATGGATCGCAGATGGTTGCAGCCTTTTCTCTTCAACTCTACAAAGGCATCCTGTAAAAGTGGAAGAGGAAGGTGCAGCCTGAGCTGACATGGTGGAAGGCTGCAGGTTGACCAGTGCTGACCACTTAGGTTCTCCTGCATGAGAAAAATGTGTTTCCAAGGGAAGATGCCTGCTCCACATCCTGCACGAACACTGAACGTCAGGTGAGGCAGCGGTGGGTCCGGTTGTGTGGTCAGCCTTCCCCAGCCCCGAGGGTGGGCTACGGATGTGCCCCTGGCGTGCGGTGGCACGAGTGCTAACGCTGACCCCAGCGGGGCGAGCGGAGAGGCTGCGTGCTGGGCCTGGGGCGGGCAGAGCCGTGTGCCCCGCGGCGCCCTGGGGGGCTGCTGGCGCCCTGGGGGGCTGCGGCTCATCACCATCGCCTCTGCACCGCGCTCTTCCCACGTGCTGCTGCGTCCGTGGGAAATGCAGTAACTTCTCCAGGCACTAGAGAGTTTCTTGAGACAGATTCTCAAAAAAGCCACAAACTTTTTTACCTCTTCCAAGTTATTTCATTGAGCAGAGGCTGTGGTCGTACAGTGCCTTCCCCTGCCAGCGCTGTGCCTCGTTTAGAATGACTTCACGGTATTATTGTTCTCAATAGTCACGATTTACCTCGAAGACAAAATCTTTAGAAGCAACTGCCGCACGTTGCTGGTTCTGTGACCCGCTGGCGCGTCCGCCTTCAGTCGGCACGTTCGCCAGCAAAACCGTCTGGAGGTGAACAGCCAAAACTAGCACAACGGTGCATATAGATGTGATTCAGACCTTGACGTGCTTCCTTGGTGCTCCAGAAGGAAAGCTGCTTTCTCTGTGTCTGATAAGACCGCTTTAGTGGAGGTGAATCGTTGGCTGAGGCTGGCAGCCTGGCCAGTGCACGGGAGGGCACGCATTTGGGGTTAAAAAAAACCCAAACAAAAAACCAACTAAACCCAAAACAGAAACCCCCAAACGACCCCGTCTGTAGGTGTTCTCCTCCCCGAGCGCCGGCAGCAGTGCCCGCGGCCGCCCGCGGGGTGGCGGTGCGCACTGCGGTGCGGGGGGGTCAGCGGAGCGCTCCGGGATGCGGGGCAGGGCGGTGCGGGGGGGACAGCGGAGCGCTCCGGGATGCGGGGCAGGGCGGTGCGGGGGGGACAGCGGAGCGCTCCGGGGTGCGGGGCAGGGCGGTGCGGGGGGGACAGCGGAGCGCTCCGGGATGTGGGGCGGTGCGGGGGGGATAGCGGAGCGCTCCGGGATGCGGGGCGGTGCGGGGGGGACAGCGGAGCGCTCCGGGATGCGGGGCGGTGCGGGGGGGACAGCGGAGCGCTCCGGGATGCGGGGCGGGGCGGGGGGGATAGCGGAGCGCTCCGGGATGCGGGGCGGGGCGGGGCGGGGGGGGACAGCGGAGCGCTCCGGGGTGCGGGGCGGGGCGGTGCGGGGGGGACAGCGGAGCGCTCCGGGGTGCGGGGCGGGGCGGTGCGGGGGGGATAGCGGAGTGCTCCGGCATGCGGGGTGGTGCGGGGGGGATAGCGGAGCGCTCCGGGGTGCGGGGCGGTGCGGGGGGGATAGCGGAGCGCTCCGGCGTGCGGGGCGGTGCGGGGGGGACAGCGGAGCGCTCCGGGGTGCGGGGCGGTGCGGGGGGGATAGCGGAGCGCTCCGGGGTGCGGGGCGGTGCGGGGGGGATAGCGGAGCGCTCCGGGGTGCGGGGCGGTGCGGGGGGGATAGCGGAGCGCTCCGGGGTGCGGGGTGGTGCGGGGGGGATAGCGGAGCGCTCCGGGATGGGGTGCGGGGGGGGACAGCGGAGCGCTCCGGGATGGGGTGCGGGGGGGGACAGCGGAGCGCTCCGGGATGGGGTGCGGGGGGGGACAGCGGAGCGCTCCGGGATGGGGTGCGGGGGGGGACAGCGGAGCGCTCCGGGATGGGGTGCGGGGGGGGACAGCGGAGCGCTCCGGGATGGGGTGCGGGGGGGGACAGCGGAGCGCTCCGGGCTGCGGGGCGGGGCGGGGGGGGGGACAGCGGAGCGCTCCGGGATGGGGTGCGGGGGGGGACAGCGGAGCGCTCCGGGATGGGGTGCGGGGGGGGGACAGCGGAGCGCTCCGGGCTGCGGGGCGGTGCGGGGGGGACAGCGGAGCGCTCCGGGATGCGGGGCGGTGCAGGGGGGATAGCGGAGCGCTCCGGGATGCGGGGCGGGGGGAATAACAGAGTGCTCCGGGATGCGGTGCGGGGGGGCAGGTGTTGCGGTTGCAGGGGCTGGCGGGGGGGACGATGGAATGCTCTGTGATGCGGTTGTGGGGGCTGATGGTGCGGGGGGGGGGGCGGCAGCTGGCTCAGGACTCTCAGTTCCCCGGGTACCTGGTGCGGCTGCCAGGGTCGCAGCCAGCTCTCTATGTGCTGCTGTATTGGGGTTTTTCAGGCTTAAAGCTAAACCCAAGGGCAGGCTTGGAGGCTTCAGCCTGTCTTAAGCTGCCGTGCTGGGCTGCAATAACACTAACAGCTGCCCGCGGTTACTGGTAAATCCCCCAAACGGCTGTTCTTGGGGAGCACCGCACAGCGCCCGGTTGTATTGGAAATCAAGATGTAAATGATTAATTAGACAGTCCTTGCGGGGTGGCGGCAGACGCGGCAGCGCTGCGCGGTGGGGTACGGAGGGATGCGAGCTGGAGGAAGGGGGCACCCGCAGGGGAGGCAGGCTGAGCAGGCCAGGGAGCCGACGCGGTGGGGAGCGGGGTGGGGGGTGAGACTGGGGGCCTCCGCTGGGCCTCCCGGGGAGGGCTGTCCTCGACCCCGAGCGTGGCCTGGGCGAGGGGTGGCACCAGCCCCAGCTCATCCAGCAGCTCTGAAAGCCCGGCGGTATTGCGTGCGCCGCTGCAGGGAGGACAGGCCAGTGAGGGTTTCTTGCAACTTGGAAGATTTGGTTGAAATTAAGAATCCCAATATTAAGCTGACTGAAGCAGTCGTGAAGACTGGAACTCTTAAATAAGCCAAGGGATGTTCGGGCTCCCAGTAGAATCAGTCTGGCATTTCTGCCCGCTCAGCGCCTGGGATAATCCTTCAGCTGAGCTTCACCCCAGCCTGTGGTTTTTGGGATGCCAGACTGCCTGCCCAGCACTGTGCTCCGAGAACTTGGGCTTGTACAGAAACCTACTGTATTCAAAGCCACTGCTGGTTACAGTGCAACGTTCAGTGTAATTAAGCGATGGCACCGGAATTAATGGCATTATGTGCAAGCCAGGATGGAAGGTCTGGCCCTCAGCTGGTTTGGTTTGGGCTGGAGATGCTGTGTGGTGTTTTATCCACCACGTGGCTTCCACTTTCAAGGTACAGTATCCACTGCCAGCCATCTTGGGATGGAGACCTGTGATCCTTTACCTCCCCTGCGGCCACTGGGCGAAGGGGGGACTCCTAATATGCCATGACGGAGAGCAGCGACAGCACGACCGTTGTTCTAAAACCAGGTGAAAATCCAGTTCCTGGCGCCATTCCCACTTGGTGTAAATTCTAGCTCCTTTCATGTTGTTATATTATTAAATGCACTTGTTCGTATATGCGTGAGGGGTTTAGGCAGGGGACCGAAGAGCTCTGCATAGTAAAGTCTGCTCCGTGTTCTTGCTTGGTCTCGTTGCTTTTCGGTCTGGACTCAGCCTCCGGGTGGACAGCGAAGCAAGCACGGGAAAGCAGGGGCCAGAAAGTCCAGCTATTTTGCTAGGACAACATAAAAATCTGTAGCAATTGTTATCAACTGGCCTTTTTCCTCCCCTTTTCCCTGGGATTGTACGTGTGAAACACTAGATGGAGCCTTCTGTGCGCTGGAGGAGCGGAGAAGTGTGCCGAGTTCAGAGCAGCTTCGCTTCCAGCAGCGTCTTGTAAAACGTGTTACCGCACGTTCGGCTGCCAAGGAGGATGCCGCTGAACGGCAAAGCCGTGGTGGGAAGTTCTCTCTTACACCTGCAGAGGGCAAAAATCATGTGGCGTTTCCCTTCGCATGAAAAATACATCAGAACGAAGAATTGGAATGGTTATAGCGTTGACGATTATGTACGCGTCGTTTTTTTAAAGTAGTTTTTGAAGTCTGTGTGGAGGAAGGGTTACGTTGTGGCTCTGAGAGCACGTGCCTGCATCTAGATACGCGTAGAATTGACTCTGACCTTCAAACATCTGGCTTTCCCACAACCATTTGCAGTTATCTTTCTCAGGAAAATTATTTAAAACACATTGAGCTTTGACATTTTCTTAATAAGCTGATTTTGATTTTGTGTTGCGGCTTCGGTGGTGGCGCTCCGGCGCGCCGGGGCCGCTGGCCTGGCTTCATGCCGCAGCGGCGGCGGTGGTTGCGTTGGGGAGCTGTTTCCCCTGTTGTTGTTACGGAAGCAGAGCGGCGTCAGCATTCTGTGCACGCACACGCGCAGCCTCTGAAAGCACCCAGGAAAGCAGATTACAGAACACTAGTTTCCAAGAAGACGAAATTGCAACGTCGTTATGAAACGAACGATGTCATCTTAATTATGCTTTGCAAATTTTAGACTGTGTATAAACAACTAGTACATCTTGCTGATGTCCAGAATGACTATAGGATACCGAGAAAATGCAAATATAAACCAAACTGTGGGCTAATCACATATGTTTGTACCGAGAATGGTAACTGAAAGAGAAGTTCTTGTAGAAAACTCTCACGGAGGCGCGCACGATGCCACGCAGAGGATAGATCCTCTGAACCAAGAGAGTGCCTACTGTTTTCCAACCTTGCAGAAAGGGATCCTTGGTGGGTTAATGACCTGGTTCAGCAAATACTTATGCATACTGCTTTACTCTTGTGCTCAGCTGAATAGATCCCAAGGAATTGACTAAGAATCACTTCATTATAGCCTCTTTAGTGGAAAAACGGGAGGATAATTAAACCTTGCCTACTCCTACATGTAAGGACATGCTTTTAAAATTCTTATGTTCAAGCAAATAAGTATATGCTTTTTAGTATTTTAGAAACAGAGAAATTTAGATGTGTTCAGAATTAAAGCTCTTTCCTACCATCACATGCCTTGCTCGTGCACTGCGTAGGGCACTACTTCAGTTGCATGAAGGGACGGAAGAGGGGAGGATGCGTTGCCTCTCCAACCAGTCTATGAAATGGGCTGATAGTCTCTTTTCAGGGAGAAATAATCACCGCCTATAATCCCTCTGCTCACCAACCAACCGAAAAAGGCTTTATAAGGTTTCGGTTGGTGGATTCAATCTAGTGAAGTCACACAGATGAGTTGAAAACAACAAAATAATCATCCGTGGCGTAGTATTTTGTCTTCTAAATTAAAGGTGGTACCAATAGGATGTTAAATTCTCAGTGAACTTCTACAAATATTTCAGAATAATGGTATTTTTCCTAAACCACCCAAATTAACCCGTAGCTTTCTCAGTTTGCGTTGCGTGGTATAAGCCATCAGAGATGCAGGCCCCTTTTATTAAGTAGCTTTCCCATAATTTTCAGGTGAGCAGGAATTTCTTACACAGCTCAGAGTTTGTCAGTGGCCTTTTAAAAGATTACCCCAACCAATTGCGAGAGTAATCTGTCAAAGCTGACGTTCATCCTCTCCCCTAAATTGCTATCGCTTTCTAGTTCGGCCGCCGATGGGCGTGCTGTGCGGCGAAGTAGGTGCTAGCGGGGCCAGCTCGCGAAGCTTATCTTTGTATTAAGAACACTGTTGTGGTGATTCTGGTAGCGATATGGGGCACGTTGTTAATAATGGAGTTGTTGCTGTCTCCGTCTTGATAAAGCTCCGATGCGCCGTGCGGGGAGAGCAAGGGAATAGTCGTAGAGCTGATATTTGGCCGTTCTCACCCGGGGTGGCAGCGAGAGCCGTTTCAAGCCATCTACAAGCTGCAGATGGGGTGTTTGTTGAGGCATCTTAATTGGTCATTTTGGGGATATTTGCTTGAAAGCCCTCGTTGTCCGGGGGAGCAGGCTGCCAGCCCAAGGCGGCGCTCAGCCGGCTGCAGGGTAGCCGTCACTTACTGTCGCTGCAGGGCACAGGGATGTGCGGCGGGATGCGGGTAATCCCAGCCAGGGCGCTGGCAAAATGGAGCAGCGCTAAGGGTAAAGCACAGATCTGCCTACCTGACCCCCAGTACCCTGTTCTGGCTTATTCACAACCTGCCCGGACACCGCCATAAAGCACTGAACTGTGAGCTGGGTGGTTTTTAACTCCTGCGTGTATTTGGGTATCTGACTCCTTTCTTTAGGCACCTTCTTCCCAACAAAATCCATGGCATGCTCTTATCTGCCATGATCAAGTTTTCTTCCTCCTACGTGTACTGAGGTACTCTGGTAATATTTCAAAGGCGAGTATGCAAGTGTTTTGAAGAGATCAGCCACCCTATGGCTGTTAATAACAATAGTTTGTTGGTCCGGCCGTGTGCGTGCATGCTTTCTTGCAGTGTTTGCTTAGGAATGAAGATACACTGAGGATGAACTGACCTCCTCTGCCCCCAACACCTAAGAGGCTCTTGCTGCAAATTACCTCCTTGGGCGAATACCTGTTCTTGCACTAATTGCTACTAGTTTCTTGGGGTATTTTTGTTCCCACCTGGGAGGTGGCTTCTTCCGTTCATCTAAGGCTTGGTGAGCCACAATGAATCTCGGGTCAAACGACAGTATTTTGTCATCAAATGTTCCTTGCACTTGCTAAGCCTATGAATAATGTTCTGCCTTTGTTTAATCGAAGTGATGCCGCCAGTGCAGATAAAGGTGCAAATGCTATGAGCTCTAAATGCTGGAAATGTTGGTGATTTCCAAGGATGACTTTCGGATACGCTGTAAGACGCTTGTAGGGACCAGAGAGCACCACGCGGGCCAAAAGGTCAGAGAGACTGTTCTAAATTTTGTGATATTTCAAAATAGTTTTGTTTCTGCTAGCTTTATTTTGCCATCTTAATTAAAAAAATCTTAATGGTAATAGGCTGGGGGAGATGTTTTGTCCAACATTTTTGTGCCTCCAGAGTTTTTTCTTTACACTCTCCATTTTGATTATTCCTGGGCCTTAGCAGATCATAGAAGCACAGAATCATTAAGGTTGGAAAAGACTTCTTGGATCATCAAGTCCAACAGTCCACCCAACACCCCCAGGCCTCCTAAACCGTGCCCTGACGTACCGCGTCTACATGTCTTAATTATCCCCAGGGATGGTGAGTCCCTCACCTCTCTGGGCAGCCTATATGTGGCATTATATCAGATATAGCATTAGGTGAGTTCTTACAGGACTGTTGGCTACTCTTCTTGTGTGTTTACAGCTACCTGGCCGTACCAGGCGCTCTGGCGTCTCCATGCCGTCTTCCCACCGCTGCGTTCGGGGAGCGGAGCCCGGGTTGCTCAGTGTGTGTTCATGCACTGGTGGTGGCTCCTTCCCAGCCTCCCCTCCTTGCGACTGACCCGAAACCATTCTGTCAGGCGCTCTTGCTGCCTTGCTGTTCACCACCTCTTGCAGGCTGTTAATGAATATATTGAAAAACACCAGCCCGAAGACTGATCCCTAGGGCACTACGCTATTAACCTTTCTCCACGCTGAGAATTGGCCATTTATTTCAATTCTCTTTCCTACCTCTTAACTTGTTTTAATCCATGACAAGCCTTTATCGTTCACCCGGTGGTAACTGTGTTTCCTCTACAAGCCTCTAGCTAGGTAGGAACTTTATCAAATGCCTTTGCAGTACATGAACAGGTCATACCTCCCAGTCCTCCCTTAGATTGCTTCTCTTTTGCCCTGTGAAAGGCTCCCAACAAGCAAAGGAGACGCAGATCCCCATCGTTACTGTTTTGGGGGATCATTTGAGAATTCTACATTCTGGGAGTGCCAGCAAGGTACTTTTTTTTTTTTTAGAGCATTGCCTGGAAATTTGTGAATATGAAGATACCGTGTGATCCTAAAAGTCAGCTTCTCACTTGTTCTCGTTCTGAATATCTGTATTTAAAAGTATCTCATGGTTTCTGATGGTCTTGATTTTAAGCGGAGGAGACAGAGTAACCCTATGGGAACGAGGAGCTTTCTGTCGCTGGGTCTCCTGGCCATGGTTGTGGGTGGGGGAGCCTGTTGTGGCAAGCACAGGACAAAGGGACCCCGCAGCTCATCTCAGCCTTCGCTGAGCCTGTCTCGGCAACGCAAGAAACCAAAGTCAAACCAGAGTCAGCCCTTCGTGTTCTACCCGTAAACCAATGTGTTATCAGGGTGGCCAAGACTGTGGTCTTTCCTACCTTTTGTTCACTAAGAAGACACCCGTGTGCTCCATGCAGCCTGTCTCCTAGGCTTTCCTTCTTGTGTGAGCTTGGGCTGCAAGGAGATAAAAGGGATTACAAGCTGGCGGCAATCTTGTGTCTGAAACCTCATCTGCGGTGTCAGCTGCGTTCATGGGACGAAGTCCTGTGTATGGCTTACTTCTGCCTAGGGCGTCGCGTTATACTGTTTTCTTGGCTGGGTTAAGTTAAATGTGTAGAATTTCGGCGAGCGTTCTCCTGCCTTTTAAAAATGTGTTCTTTAATTTCCAGCTTTTCATGTGTTCTACCAGCTTGTGTTGTTTGTCCGGGGTTTCTGCTTAGTGCTGATATCGTATAAAATCATGCTAATTTGCGAAGGATGCAGAGGAACTGAAGAAATCATGTCCATTAATCGGTTTATATCTCTTGTGATTAAAAATACATGGGTTTTCCTGGAATTGCGAGTCGTCTGTGTTGGGGCAACAATGGGTGTGGAGATTCCTTACAAGAAAACCTGTGAAGGGGGAAGTGACTTACAATAAAGCTGGGAAACGAGGGCTGCTGTTTGCTGTTAAAATGCCTTGGAAGTGGAAACATAGAAAGCCTTTTTGTGCCATGATGGATGCAGGGAAAGGAAAAGAGGAGCGAGTGTGTGCGTGTGTCCTGATTTACCTTAGTCGTGAGGAGCATGACAAAGCCCTGCTGAAATCACTGAAGATTACAAACTGGTAGATCATTGTTTGCTTTCAAATATCCGACATATTTGATAATAAAGTTCCCTCTTATTTTTATAGTTTCAGGACTTTAAAGTACAACAAAAGAAGTTGGCTTGTGGACAGAGAAGGATTACTGTGATGTCTCTTAGTTCCACAGGTGAGTTACTTCCCCGTGTGAAAGAAGTCATAAGTGTGGAGCGTGACCAAGGCCCCTTTGGTGCTTAGCAAGGTTGTGAGCGGCAGCGCCTTGGGAAGTCCCGTCCCAAACTCCTGAAACATGGAAGGTGGCTGACAGAACGGAGTAGAGATTTTGGCAAGGTTCCTGGGTTTGAACCGTGCAGGAATCGTCTAAAACTAATACGTAGCTGTAGCTGGTGTGCCGGCACTGTGCCCACCTACCCGAGGGTGGGCGCACGAACGTGTCATGCATTTTTTTGGCCTTTGGAGTGGTTCAAAGGTGCCGATACAAACCGAAGCTGTAGCATTGTGTGCAGGGGGCTGTGTTTCCCTTTCTCAGAGGGAACAGCTTGCCAAGCTGTTTAAGAATTGCAATGGTTGATGTGCCATTAGGATAAATATCTGGTACGACAAACATCTACCAGCTTTTTGACATCTTTTGTTTTTTTGTCCTCAGCTTGCTGCGATAACGTAGCTGTTCAGGGAAGATGGTGCGAAGACGGAATTTTGTGAATAAGCTGTTGGTTTCGTTCCAGAGGACAGCCAAATAACGGAGCAGACCTCACTAGTTTCAGATCGAGTGCAACACAATTTCATCCCCTGAAACGGTAATTTTCAAAAAATGTTGTGTCTTAAATAGTGGTTTTTATTTTTTCCCTCGCTTTTATCCGGAATTCCTTTCCAGTTACTCTGACAACAAGCGCTAAAATTTCTGTCTGTCAGGAAATGTTTTCGAACTCTTTAGCTAAAAACTATTTGAAAAATCTAATTTGGATCTGTAAACAGGTTCGCCTGCCCCAGATGACTTTTGCCAAATGAAAGTTCTTCACCCGAAAAGTTTTTTCAGAGCTCCGGGGAAGAACCGGGCCCGCGCGTTGAAGCATCCGACGAGCGGCGCGCTGCAGGCTGCGAGCGCGCGCCTGTGAGCCGTGGGACGTGGCTTTCTGCAGTCGAACTGGGGAAGAGAAAACCCACCCCAAGGGAGGGGAAAATGTGGTGTCCTGTTAGCGAAACCTTCACCTTAATCTTTAAAACACAAACAACACACAGTAGGCATTTGGGAGAAGCAAAACATGAAATAGAAATATCAGGTTTAACCAGAGAATATCACTGTCGTGTTCTTCCGAAGTCTCAGATTAAATCATGGTTTTTCTATTTGTGCATAGAGTATCTCTAATGAGACACTTAGGTGCTAGACACCCTAACGGGCAACGGTAATTTCTGTATTACCTTAGGTTTTTTTAGTGCTTTTAGTTGGAAAACTGGTATTTTATGACCTTGATAACTCAAGTGAAAAAGACATTGCTCTGTACCGTTTGGTTTTCCTCAAAGGGATAGAGATCCGGATTTCACTCACCCACGGCTGCACTTGCGGATCTGTACAGCGCTGTGGCCATAGCTGGGACTTTCA
Source organism: Phalacrocorax carbo (assembly GCF_963921805.1). Lineage (NCBI taxonomy): Eukaryota > Metazoa > Chordata > Aves > Suliformes > Phalacrocoracidae > Phalacrocorax > Phalacrocorax carbo. The sequence goes on from NC_087524.1 coordinate 22,125,870, forward strand.
GACAAAGCACAGGAATCAATTCAGATTTTGGAACACTTATGAAAAAAAAAAAACAATTTTGATGCACTTTCACCAACTAATTGTGACCTAATGACAGTGCTGGAGCCCGTGTCGCTGCCCGGCTGACGCGTTGGCAGGGAGAGTCTCTGCATTTGGGTAGTGGATATCGGTGCTTTGGCCAACCACAAAACAAAATAGCAGATGACAACAAAAATCCCCTTCTGCGCTGTGTTCAGAAAGTTCAGGAAATTACTGGCTTAAGGAAATACAATTTCAGTCTTCAGAGCTCTCTTCTGGCAATGCGTATTTCCTGTAAATAGAAAGTTATTTCTGCTAGGGGCAGAATTTTTCTCTCTTTGATGCTAAAAGCTCATTAAAATCTGATGTTAAACAATTAATGTTCCTAAGGACTAATTGTTTCATGTACTAGGACTTTCTCTACCCAGAGGAAAATACGATATCCCAGAAAATTACAGGGCCTGTAATAAACTTCACGCTTGCAAAATGCTCACTGACGTTCACCTCAAGCCCCAGTATTTTTACGGAATCTGTCGGAGTCGTTAGCAGATGGATGGGCGTGGAGAACGGCGTGTCTTCTCGTAGTTGACTCTGATCTTTGGACGAAGAATTAGGAGTAAGCGCGTTTATCCACAGAAATTGTATTAAAATGTGATATTCGGTAACCTTAACGTTTGTTATGGAAATAGGCTCCTTCAAGGTCTGGGGACACGTTGCCCCGCTCTTTGCCCGGGGTGCTGCCCACCACCTTCCCGCCGTGATTTACAGCGTGGAGCGGAGCAGCGTGTCACCGGTGCCAACTGAGGACAGAGCCCAAAGGTGTCTCAGTATCTTCTGGGGTCATCAGAGCCCTTTGAGCTTATACATTAGATATGCCAGGGAAATAAATGAAAAAAGATTGTTCTCCTCGGTGTTCAGCAGGAAACCTATTACAAGAAGTCGGAGATAAGACGCTGCGTGTTGCCTCTGCTTGGTGGGGCCCTACAAATCCTGCTTCATTCCTATACAGGAACGCTGGAGGCAACGGGGTTTTTACGTGTAGTCTGTGAGGAAGGACTTTTACTCCTTTTCTTGAGAGCTTGGAGTGGGCTTCACCCTCTCGTGCTGTTCGTTGTGCCAGAACAGACAGGGAAGAGGCAAAGGATGCTTTGCTTGCATTTTTTGAAACCCAGCATTGTTCGTTAAGCAAAGTCAAAGTCTTATTTCCTTGCTAGTTAGAAGACTTTATGAAAATATGTTAACTTAAATATGTTAAGTGTAGAAAGCGAAGCCCAGCTCACGGGCAGTGTGCCCCCTGCATCTCGCGTGAGGGTGGCGTCCGCCGTCTGTCCCTCCACCGCGGCCTTCGCGGTTTCGCTCTTCCCTGAATTCACACCCAGCCAGAACAGAATTGTGTGGCGGCAGCTTTTATCTTTTCATCTGAAAGCAAAATATAGAGATTTCTCTGGAATCCATGAAAGCGTATTTAATGGCTTTAGACAAGACCAAAAAAACGCTCCTTCCTGGCTTCTTGCTGAGTTTAGTCCTAAATGCTAAAAAGAACTGAACCAGGGAATTTAATGAAAATCCTATTTTAGACTGAATTATATTTTTCTCAGTACATCTTAATAAAAACAATAAGAATAATAAGACAATTACTTGGGCAAAACCCTGTTCCCTAGTTCTTGCATTTGGCATCATCATTACCTTCAATTTGTGGGTAAGGACATTTTTCATGCGAAACCCCAAGCCTTTTGCTACCTCACCTTACGCTCCTAAGGACTGCTCCTCATCTGAAGGCAGTTTACTGCTTTGGGGTTTTATGTGTTTGTTTTTGACACAAACCGTTGCTATGAAACTTGCAATGCCACGGGGCAATGAAACTCCCGTTTCACCGAATATTCTGTGCTCTAACAAATAGCCCCGGTGATGGGAGCTGACGCGACACGCACCAGAGCAGTTCTCCCTTTTAATTCAATCTCTAAATTTCAGGAGAGACACCGTTGATATTTTTTTCCCTTCAAGTTTTTACAATCTTTGTGCATCAAAATGAAAATATATCACATTTGGTTTCCCTAACTCGGATAACTTTGTTTCTTTGCGAGGCACGACGAGCTTCTCAGTAGCACAAAGTGGCCTGGCGTTGGAGGCTGGCTTTGGGGGTGGCACAAGTAGCGCTTGGCCCCCGCAGGGACCTCCTGATGGGTTGCTTCCGCGGGGGCAGGTTTCCTGCAGCGAGAGGAAGGGTTGGGAAGCTCTGGGAAATTTTCAGGCTAAAGAGCTTTAAGTGGCTGGGAGCGGGGAGCAGCTGCTGGGCACGCGGCCGAAAGATTCCTGATCTCTCAAGTGTGCTACCCTAATTATTTTGGGAAACTGTCTTTTATAAGTACTATGTAAAGGCCTGATTTTTCAATAAATGAATATATATATTTTTTTCACCCCCCAGGTGTTATCTTACCAAGGACATGTAGAAGGACCAAAACGGGACCGTGAGGCTCTATGTCCCGTCCTGCTGCACCAGACCCCTGGGCCCTTTATCCTTCCCCCAGCAGCAGCCATTGCCGGGTGTTTCAGAGGGAAGCGTAAGTAACTTCTGGACTCGTCCTTGCTCGCTTTTTTCCAAAATTGATTACATGTTCCGAGAGCAAAAGTTGTTTATTACACCCAACTTTTTATTTACTTACTTTCCTCAGAAGGGCAAACTGTAATTAGGATGTATCCTTATGTTACAAAAGGCTTCTTTTCCACCCCTCTTATGAGCAGTACTTTAAGTTACAGCATCTGCCAGCCTTTTTCTTCCCAAGAGCTTTGCAAAATCCTGGTCATTATCTCTGTAATAAGATTTCTGGCCCTTTAGTCATCCACAATGGGATGTGACAAAATCAAGTTGTCAGTCTGGACTGATCTTGGTGGTGTGAAGAAAATATCACTTTTAGACCTGAGGGTTTCTTTATGTCTCTTGTGGTCTACAAAGATAAAGACACTTTATAGGGCTGCGTGAATAAATTGGTAGAGTAACCCCCTCTGTCCTTCTGCGCTGTATTCGACCCCGTTCTTCCTTTTCTTTGGAAAATACTCAACGGGAAGGAGTTAAATGAGAGAGTATCTTTAATCCTCGGTAGCCAACGTTGCCTCATGTCATGGTTTAACCCCAGCCGGCAACTCAGCCCCCCCAGCCCCTCGCTCACTGCCCCCGATGGGATGGGGGAAAAGTGAGAAAGTGAGAAAACTCGTGGATTGAGATAAAGACAGTTTAAAAGCAAAAGGAAAAGCGACGCATGCAAACAAAGCAAACCAAGGCATCCATTCGCTCCTTCCCGCGGGCTCCCACCCCCTCCCCGCTCCCTGCGCACCCCCAGCCCACTCGCTGGGGGGGGTGGGAGAGGCAGAACTCGGTGTCAGCCCTGCTCAGCAGGAGCGAAAGCATCCCTCTGTTATCGGCACCAGCGCAGACCCAAACCACAGCTCCGCGCTAGCTTCTACAATGAAAATTAACTCTTTCCCAGCCAAAACCAGCACACCTCATCTTCCATGTCTTTTGAGGTCCCTCAGTCCAAGAGGTCTCTTGTGCTGCTTACATTAACGGCAATGCCTTCAGACAGTCCTCGTCTTCTGGGTTTCTACAGGTTTTTAAGTGATAAGTTTATTCGAGATTATAAAGTGTTACTGGGCTGTTTACAGCAGAGTCTACGGGAGGGATTTTTAACGTGCATCTCCTTCAGCGAATCGGTCTGAAACAGCCTGAGCGCAAGCTCAGCTAATGGCTGCCTCACTGAGGCTTTGTCTCCTGAGATGTTTGTCTTGTCTCCTGGAGCTCCTGGTGTCAGCTCATGCAGGTTTTGTGCCCATGTTGGGCGGGGTGTCTTGATCAGGTGTTGGCACTTACTGGATCTGACTTGTTTCTGCTCTGTGCTCCGAAGAAATAGCACGTGGTGGTTCTCATACTTCTCTGGATTTCATTTCACACTTGTTAGTTCTTGCAACGCTCCTGAAGCTGATGTTTTTGGGAGCCCTAGACCTCCTCAGTTGAGATCTGTGTTGTGTTTTGACTACGGCTGGATGCGGTGTACTCCTCCAGCATCACTGCCTTGTTGCACAACAGGCACGGCCAGGCTTCCATGCTGGTATGTTCCTCTGAAATGAGGGTTTCTTCTTCAGGGAAGGACTATTTGCTGGTGTTCTCTCCGTTATCTTTCTGATTCGCGTTAATATTTAGATTTTTTTTTCACCCCTCTGCTCGGATGCGAAGATTCGGGCAGCCTGTGGGTGGTCTGGGCTCGGTGTGCTTCAGGATGGGGAAAGGCCCACTTGGAGCATTTAGTGGGTGTTGAGTCCCATCTCAGTTTTGTTTGGCTTGTGTTAGAGAGCTCCTGACAAGTGATGAGACCTAAAGGAAACTCTACACCTGAATGAGGAACCTGGGTTAAAATGGCATTAACTCTGCAAGGGATGGGCCTAGTCATTTTTTTCACTGATGCAGCCTGGCTTCCCCTCTGTCTCAACTGAAAGGTGATTTTTTTTTTTCTTTATTCCAAAGCCCCACAAAAAAAAAAAAAAGAAAAGCAGATGTATAGTAGAGCAGATTGCTTAGGAGGAACAATCAGTAGCCAGAGAGGCTTGTGTCACTGGCACCTCAAACTGGGGGAGCTCGGGCTTGGAGTCGTCTTAGGGCTTGGAGTCGTCTTAGGGCTTGGAGTCGTCTTAGGGCTTGGAGTCGTCTTAGGGCTTGGAGTCGTCTTAGGGCTTGGAGTCGTCTTAGGGCTTGGAGTCGTCTTAGGGCTTGGAGTCGTCTTAGGGCTTGGAGTCGTCTTAGGGCTTGGAGTCGTCTTAGGGCTTGGAGTCGTCTTAGGGCTTGGAGTCGTCTTAGGGCTTGGAGTCTCTTCACTGAGCATACGGGGAGGTCTGCGTATACATGCATATAGTACACAGCACACTATACAGCCCACAGCATATACACAGAGTGTATATAACGTGAAGCAGACACTAACTTGGACAAAAGCAATTGCCATTGGTTATAATCAACTTGAGCACGTTATATTAATTATATGTAATTCCAAATTTGGTATTAAAACCATGAGGCTTATTTTTCCTGCTTGGTTTGACAGTAAATGCTGTTAAACTAAAGCAGTTTGGCTTAACACCCTCTTCCCCCACTGCAAAAGGAACAGTAAATAGTGATCCATGATCATTTGTGAATCAGGTCTCTCACTTCTGCTTCTCTTAAAGATTGCTGAGGGCCTCCTACACCTGGCTCACCTACAGACAAGCCTTACACTATTATTACTATTTTTAAGCCTATGCAAAAAAGTTGTGACCGCTCTCCTTTTCACAGCAGCCTGCAGGGCAAAACAGCGGTGTAAAGTGTGGGAAACCCATCTCCACCTGTGCTACAGCTTGCTTGCTTAGAGCAGCCCGGGGTTTCCTCATCCCGCAGCAGTCCAGGTGTAGCAGACGTTCCAGAGTGAGCCACCACAGCTAAGTATTTCAGTTTTGGTGTTCGGCTATTCAGGTGTTTATGTATTGAAGCCAGTCAGTGCTGAGGCATTGGAGTGCCGTGAGGAGGTGACTGAGACGTGATGCTCGTTAATAATCTAAAGCCGGGATGAAGGACTAGACCATCAGTTAAAATTGAATCCTACTAAATTCTGGCATAAAATCAATACTCAACAGAAATAAACGGCAGCGTGGGAAAGGGAGGCTCTGAGGTCGCGTTCGCCAGGACTGCACGTGAGCGCAGCCCTGCTCCCGAGCGTGCCGCGGCGCTGCCCCCGCGCCGGGCGTCTGAGCGAGCCCCCCCCGGCTGCAGCAGTCACCGGCAGCGCGGGGGACCGCTGGCCGCCAGCGCGGCCTCGCCGGGGCTCCCTGGGGCTGGGTGCCGCTCGGGCGCCACCGCCCAGCCCCTGCGCTCGGGGGGCTGAGCGTGCAGGCAGCGAGAGCGCGTCCCCCGCCGCGCCTGAAGCGGAGCCGAGCAGTTTCAGACGACCGAAAAATGCGTAATTGCAGTAATTAGCTCATTATTTGCAAAACTGTTGTAAACACGTTAATAATTAAGCAGTATCTGCATCGTGTAGTGTGCCAGTGGTTAACGTGGCGGCGGTTATTAAAATGCATCTATGATTCCGAGAAGGTTCGTGTAGACACTACAAAACCTTTTTCCAAGTATAGTGTATTTTTGGTGTGTTCACAGCAACCGCCTGTTTTACAGGAAAGCGTACAAAGTTAATTTAAACATTTTTTTTTAATGTGTCGCTTACTGTGCATTTTCTTAAAATCATTTTGTGTGGGACTAAAGACGTCTGGTAGCAAAATTATTTGTTATCAGACTCTACGCTACGAAAAGTCTGTTTAGACCTGCAGGTAATAAAATGAAAAACAAAATATTTAAAGCTCATGCTAACAAAATAGTCTGTTTCTATAAATGATCTTTGTGGGATGTCTACAGTAAAAAAAAAAAATAATTGGGAGGACAGTTTAAATATATTTTTACTTTTCCCAATGGTACGAAGAATAAAATCCAAAAATATATCACTACGGTATGACTGTGTATGCTAAAATCCTGCAAACAGCTGTGCATATTTTAAGCTATGTTCATCTAAACAAGTGAACATAGTACAAATTTAATTTGGACTTCTCACAAGTATGTCAGAACACCGTGGAAAGATGCATAGGAAGAGGTTTATTCGCTTCAAATAATTTAGGATTTAAGACTGTGACCCTGGAAACTCCTATTCAGACGTGTAAGTTTGTGCTGAGGAATGACCACGCAAATCAACAGAGGTGCTTATTTGACTGAAGGTGCACACGTGCTTCAAAATGGGCATAATTAGATCAAAATTCAGATGAGGGAAGGCGTAAGGCAGGTACAGCCGGGTCTCGGCTGCGCTTCGGCAGCCACGCGTCCTCGAGCTGCCCGCTGAGTTCCGCGGGACCGTTGGTGTCCGGGGCAGTTTATGGCCAGACCTCGGCGGTGGGAAGATGATGCTTTGATCTGTGGCTGAACCTTTTTTTCCGTTCCTTTAGGATTTAGTCACAGTTTATATTTGTTTTCTTCTCATGTTTATTAATTCCCAGTGCGTGCCACTTTCTGGAGGGCACGGGGTGCTGGTGAACAACGCGGCTTAGCTTCCCCGTTTGCTGTGGATTTGTTTTAGCCCTGGTTATTTATGTGATTTATTTGCCTGAGTGCAAACACTGTTGTTTATGGATACAGCCCAGCTCTTAGCAAGTCTCGCTTGGTAAGTGATTTGCCCTGGCAGAGACAAACCTGGTTTCTTACCACCTGAGCAAAATAAAGCTGTATTTGCTCCCTTTGCCCCCAGAAGGATAGGGCAGTAGCAGCCGCAGCAGCGTAACCTACAGGCTGCGTTTGTCGTCAGGGAGGTGGCCAGAGTCACCAGATCCTCAGGGTTTTGCTTGTGAACCATCGACATCTTCAGGCATGGGGATTTCACAGGGTGTTGCAAGGGGGGATCTGGTCCAGGGCTTACCCAGCCTCACTTCAGTTTTTTCCCCCTTCTGTCTCTGCCTCGTGGCACCTTGGCGTTGCCACCGCCTGCTCTTTCACTGGGCACCTCTGGATGAGTTTTCTCTTATAGGCAGCTTTAGATCCCTCCTTCACCTCCTTTTCTCCAGGCTGTTTTGAAAGTGCTGATGAAATTGAAGTGAATGACATCCTTGCTTTTCCCTTGCCCATAGATCCAGTCACCTGTCATGGTGTTAGCTGGGGTAGGGTGAATGTCCTTCCCCGCAGCGGGCCCGGTGCCGGGCTCGGGGCTGAGTAGGAACACAACGCCGATAACACACCGAGGTTTGGCCGCTGCTGGGCAGCGCTTGTACTGGTCAGGGCTTTCCCAGCTCCCCAGGCGCCGCCGGGGGCACGGCCAGGAGAGCGGGTTCACACTGGCCAGAGGGATATTCCATATCATGTCACGTCATGCCCAGTGTGTTACTGGGAGGGGCTGGCGGGGGGAGGGAGGCAGCGATCGCGGCTCGGGGACGGGCAGCGTCGGTCGGCGGTGAGCGGTTGTCATTTGTGTTTCTGGGTTTTTTTCCCCATTTCCACTTTATTATATTATCATTATTGTTGTTGTTATCATAATAATAATTATAATTATTATTTTAATTGTAATTAAACTGTGCTTATCTCAACCCACAAGTTCTTTTGTTCTGTCGAGTCTCTCCCCTGTCCCACAGCGGTGGGGGCAGTGAGCGAGCGGCTGCGGGGTGTTTAGTTGCTGACTGGGGGTGAACCACGAGGCATCTCTCCCCAGCAGCTGGCGAGCATCGGGCACAGCTTGTACACGGTAAGGTGATCCCAGTTCCCTTCTTGCCTTTCACAGGTGCCATTTCCAGGCACATGGAGCTCTGAAGATCCACGGTCTTCCTAGAGGCTGGGCTGGGGTTTGCCCTGTTTGGGGACGAAGCAGTGTCCACCTTTCTCCAGCCCCGGGTCTCTCCCCTGGTCTCCGTGAGCCTGGAGACTGCTGAGAGCAGCCTCACGGTGGTACCTCCTGGGGCCATCGGCGTCCTCGAGTCCTCCTGTCCCCTGGTCCCATAGCAGGGATAAGTCCCCCCTGGACAACAGTGAGTGCAGCTGGTGATAAATGAACATACGTGATTTCTACTTGCAAAGGATGATCTTTTGTTGTGTCCTCTCCCCTTCCAGCTCACAGCCTGCTGGTGTGCGCGGCTGGGCTCTGGGCTCTGGCCGGTGCCTTTCCCTCCTGGGCATTCGCCTGTCCCCAGAGCCCGGCGTGTTTCCCACGAGCAGCGCAGACGTGCTGGCGCACGGTCCCTTTTGTTTCAGGGGTGGGCTGAGAAGGTGAATGTGTAGTTCTTGCCTTTGTCTTTGACCACGGGCACTGTTGGTTGGACTGCTGTTCAGGACAGGAGCCCCAAATGTTTGTTTTCAAGCAGAATCAAAGCGGACACTTGCTCTTCTGGCCTGGATGTAGGAGAGACTGAGGAAGTGGTGTTTTCCTGTCCTCGGGGAATAGGCTACATGAGGTTTTTTTGCGATACAGAGCAGCCTTATCTGTTAGTATTGGATCCCGACCCATAAACCAGCCTTCCCATCCTTTTGGCTTGCTGAAATTTCATAAGGCTTAAACCGTAACCCCCCGATCACTTAATAAGAGGATTATTATGAAGTACACAAGTAGTATAATTAAATATATGTCATAATACCTGATTAGACTATGGATTTAGAGATGGAACGGCATTATGCAAAGATACAATGTAACTGGGTTAATAACAATCAACTGATTAATGTAGTACATCTCATTCGAGCCTAAAGGAGAATAGGCTGAGATGATTAGCGCAGTTGCAAATATGCAGAAGCGCACAAAGCCGAATGTATGTGACATGACTGAATAAACGAAGGGGATTTTTATCAGTGTACCCAAATATAAAGATGTTTAAAAGAGAAACAGCGTTGTTAGGCGACTCACTGAAACCAGCCTGGAGGATGCAATGAGTCTCGGCATATTTGCGTTACTGCGTATTCGTGGTTGCAGTGAGCTAATATTCATAATGGAAGTAAACAGAAGATATTGTGCTGAGATAATATTGGGCGTTCGGGGTTTCTTTTTATCTGCAGAAGGAAACTGAACTGAGTGGGTACCCTGTTCTTAACGCTTGCTGAGGTAAAATTCCTACTGAAAAGCAAAATCCAGCAGAAGCCTTTAAAGGCTGCGAGCGCTTGGCTTGGCGAGTCACGGGCGAGGTGCGCAGGGAGGAGCTGTGAGCCTTCCTAAAGGCCAGCGTTAACCCGTTTTCCATCTGCAGGGCTGGGTGCCTCTCAGATGCACTAGGACCCTAGAAGAAGTTATGGTCTTAAGTTTGAGTGGACTGGGGGGGTTTAGCCTGGAGAAGAGGGGGCTGAGGGGAGCCCTTCTCGCTCTCTGCAGCTGCCTGAGAGGGGCTGGAGTGAGGGGGGGGCTGGTCTCTGCCCCCAAGTCACCAGGGACAGGACGAGAGGGAACGGCCTCAGGCTGCGCCAGGGGAGGTTTAGGTTGGGTGTGAGGGAAAATGCCTTCCCTGCCAGAGCGGTCAGGCCCTGGCACAGGCTGCCCAGAGAGGTGGGGGCGTCACCGTCCCTGGGGGGGTTCAAACACCATGTAGACGTGGCCCTTGGGGACATGATTTAGGAGGCCTGGGGGTGTTGGGTTGATGGTTGGACTTGATGATCCTAGAGGTCTTTTCCAACCTTAATGACTCTAAGTTTCATGCAGCATTCAGTTATTTTTAAAATGTTTTTACTAAGTTCTAGATGTTGTATTGAAATCAGTGAAGAAGCATTGATGGCAACAGGATCAACAGAAAGCTTTTTTTCAGTTGTCAAGAACTACCTCCAAGATTTAATGTTCTTATTTTGATAAACTCTTCCAAGAAACAAAGCCAGTCGCCTACCATTTGAATAACCAAGACACAAAATCTCCCTAAAAATGAGATAGGAGCGATAAGATGCCCCGTGCAAGCTTGCTGTGTGTTTTGTGTTTTGCAGAAATGCACGATTCCCTTCTCCTTTCAGCCCCGAGCAGTGAGGGTCGTGGTGGGATTAGCTGCAGGGCTCTGGATCTGGTAATTGTTGAGATCAGGCCGCAGGGAACTGAGTCTGAACGTACCGAGTATTGAACGTTATTCAGTGAATGAACATATCGAACAGTACTTTTGGAAAAACAGAGATAATTATAAGCAGGTTCCCCCCCTCCCCAAAATGTAGAGGGAGCTGGAGTCAGACGGAACATTTGGGACTACGGAGAGCATTTCTGAGCTTGTTTTACTCTTTTTGGACGACTGCTGTCAAACCCTTAGTTGGGCAGCTCCTACGTAGGTCACCTCCTTGAGAAAGAGCCGTTCTATTTGCGGCTGTTCCAGCTGGCGGGAATTAACTGTCACTGTGTGGGGACTGAAGGTGGACTACCAAAGGGGGTTTGTGGTGTTCCCGGAAGCAGAATTCTCTTCCCCGGTTCAATGATTTGTTTTACTGGCATGAAAATTGACATATTGCGAGGCCGTGCTCTAGAGATGAGCAATGCATAAACAGCTGGAGTTCTCCCTGATCTTCCTAGTGATGAAACCCTGCATTAATGCAGGGCAAGGATTATGGCACCCGCTATAATCCATTTACCTCCGGGACTCCCCAGCACACCTGCGTGGCATAAAGAAGGATCTGTCGTCTTGTGTGATGCCATTCTGCAAATGGAGCTGGAGTTGCTGTGGGACTTATCCCAAATTCTGGACTTTGATATACAGAAGACTGCCCATCCACGGTCCATTTGTTATGAAAGACATTTGAGGAAGCTCTCCAAAACATGGGGGGGGATATGCTATTAGTTACAATGACATAATCATAACTTTAAAAAAATATATAAATATAGGATGTATATGAGAAGGCTTAACTTGCAATAATAGGTGAACAACAAAGCACAGTCAATGAAAGGAAGGAGATGGTTCAAAGAAGTGTGTAGGTTTTTAAACTATGCTTAAGATGTTAAATGGCCACAGCAAACATAGCTCCAGTCACCTGCGGGGCACATGTAAAGAAAAGCCAGCGTGTGCCTGGACTTGGGAGCAGAGGGAGGGAAATGATCAGTGTGCAGATGCAGTCCAGTACTGGAAGTGTTATTATAAGGGAAAGGGAAAATACATGGTCACCTGAGATGTAGAAGAAAACTTCACTGTGAAGCTGTGCTTTGGACTAGGTGATCTCCACGGGTCCTTTCCAACCTCATCTGCTCCGTGGTTTGAGCACAGGCAGCCTGATTTCTCATTTCTGCTGTCACTTCCTATCTTTAAAGGCATTATAAAGAAATTGAGGAAACTATTTTTAGTCAGGCTTGAAGGCCACCTATTTTTTCCCATTCCATACTCTATGTATAACCAGTTCAGGCCAGACTCTTGAGGGGCAGCTTTGATTCTGTTTCCTTTTATTTTTTTGCTCTTAATTGTTGTTCTCTTGAAATGCAGCCTTACTTTGACCAATAACATCCTGCTCATGCCTTCCCCCGTGCAGAGGGACCCTTGCCTCGGCACGGACCCCTGCTGCTATTTGCAGTTTCATGCACAGATGGGATTCAAATGTATTTTTTACCTTGCAGGAGCAGGCTTAGGCAATAGTTTGTTTTCAGCTGCAAGCAGAATGGTGGAACAAAGGACAAGCTATAGCAAAAAAGAAGAAAAAATCTAAAAAGAATCCTAATCACATAATTTCTGGACATAGTACAAATGTTGGAATAGTTACTTAAATGAGTAGTTTTACCTCTGGCTTCTGAAGGGCCATGAGTTCACCACCTTCGGTTGGATTCGTGCTGTGTAGGTGGGTGAATAAAGGCATCTGGGGATGTGAGTGCCAGCCTTGCTCTGTGCTTGTACTGGTACCACTAGTTGAACTGGGTGTGCCCGATGGGGCCCGTGATCTCTTGTCACTGAGTGCTTGACCCCAGTGCCTTTGCATTTCATCTCTCTCTCTGTTTTGCATTTCCTTCCCATCTTTTTTTTCTTAGATGGAGGAACATGTCATCTATATCAAAGACTATTTAGGTATTCCCAATCATTAGAAGACAGGAAAATTAAATTAAATGTATCCTAGCTAGATGTGTCTTCATTTCAAGGCTTAACTTTTTCCTTGCACTTGTATAATTTTATAAATCATGAAGTCCCACTATAATTCTTTTCAACTTAGCGAACCTACTCCACGCGTTCTTTGGTTACATATGGCTCTGTTCATTTCACATCTCCCGGGGCTTTTGTAATAGGATACAAGACACCATTAGGAGTAATCTGTCTTCTTTCTCCAATACGGAGAGAAAGGAGATCTGATTTTAGAGGTAGACTGATGAACAGTTTCTTATTTAGAAGAAAGATGTATTGTGGGAATGAAACACATTATCTGCGGTAGCTCTGATTCATAAAGCCGACAAATGTATAATTTCTCATTTGGGTTGAAAACATGCGATTAGGCCTCATGGCAGGGTACAGAAGTCTTAGGAATATCGTGAGCTGGACCTAACCAGCCTAACTGCCCGGCTTCCCCTCTCCATTGCTTCAGGTTCGTTCTGAGCAGCGGGGACTTCGCATCGGGCATGCGAGGTGTGCCGCTGCGTCTGACAGTACTTGATGAAAGGCCGGAGAAGCTGACAGCAGAGAAAGAAATGTCACTTGTCTAATAGTCTGAGAGATTTAATTTGAGTTGTATTTATTCTTCATTTCTGCTCAGAGGGACTACGCCCTCTAACTTCATGAGATATTTTTGTGTTTTCTTGCTCTGCTGTCCCTTTAATTGATTTTAATTTTTAGTGCAGGGTTACGTGGCTTCTGTGCTGAGGGAAATGACATGGGGAGCTACTGCGATTCCTGACATCCGTGCACGTTTGTGTTTAATTCCTGATCCAAGGCTTGGAATAGATACGTGAAGGAGCTGAGAGTTAGGTGCGAATGATGAAAAAATCATGCAGCGGTGAGTTCAGGGCTCTTTGGTATTCGTCCCCTGCTCCATTTATTACTGCTCCGTGCGTCTCCCTTGGAGACTTCTGAAGATCTCCAGGGGCTTTAGGAATATTTTACTTACCTGGGTGGAGAAGGGCAGGATAACAAGAAACATGGTTGTCCTCACCTGTACGTACGTCCTCATCCCTCTCACCGGGGAGCTCAGAAAGGGCTGTAGGAGGAGAGTTTGTCCGTGGGACCAGGCAGGAGGGTCTGGGGGCTTGTCAGAGGGGTCTGACTCCTCTCCATCTGTTCGGCTCAGAAACACCCAGCAAAGAGCCGATGGGAACGTAGGTGCGGGGAAATACCTGCTGGACTGTAAATACTTGGATTTGAGCTGAGTAGCTCTTGGGCAAGAGCGATGTTATGGAGCTGTGTCAGACCCGTAGCGGTTCAACGCCTTGGGATGGCGCCGGCAATGCGGAGGCAATATTCCTCCTGTCAGCTTGAGATGTGGGGCTCTCCAGTGGCCTGTGATGTGCTGCACAGCAGCGGGAAAGGCTCAGGGAAAAAAGGGAAACGGGAGAGAAATGGAAACAGAAACAGGGGGAGGGTCCTGAGAAACCACCATGAAAAAGTGTTATCAGATCGAGTTAATTGGCAAGGTGCGTGTTAGGATGTAAACAAGGTGGGACTTCGATGAACAGTCGCTAACTATCCTTCAAGAAGCCAACATTTTGGTGACGTGCGTGCCCTTTCCCCCCCCCCACAATTAGATTTTATGAGCTTTAGAGGAGTTAAATTATTACTGCTGAGGCAAGAAAACAGGAAAGAGAGCTGAACTGATTTATGTGCATTTCAAAGGGCCGCAGGAAGACACGGTGGGTGTAGTGTAAATCATGCCACATGCACCAGTTTCTAGAAGAAAAAAAAAAATGCTGCATGTGAGGAGGAGGCTCAGTGCTCGTTGGTTATGATGGGTGGAGAGAGAGCTTGCTTTGGAGCAGCGTGTGTAATTAGGTTTCCTACAGAGCACAGAGTGAATTGCTAATGGCATGATTTTTTCTGTAGTCTCTCTGAAGGGTAGGTTGATCAGAAGTGCAGATAGTCTGGTTGATCCTTTATGCAACACTGTGTTTTTTTTTTTTTTTTCTTCCTAAAACTACCACAAAGGAAATCGGATCAGCCACTTCCTTCTGTTTCTCTCTCATGTGGCCTTCACTCTTCTCTCACCTCTTCTTTTAGCTCTCTAACTTATTTTTCTTCACTTTTTCTGTTGGTGGGGTTTTTTTTGGTGATTTGCTGTTTCTTATTTTGTGCTTTTTGTGTTCTTTTTTTCTTTCAAATACTTACTACATGCTAACCAGAGATTAGAGCATCAAAGGAGAAAGGCAATAGGAAAGCAGGAGAAAAAAGTCTTATTATTTTCTGGTTGTGTTTTTTTTTTTTTTTTTTTTTTGCAATTATCTGCAAGTTTTTCAGTGTCTTCCAGAACCTCAATATTGCCCCAAACTGGAGGACCTGCTTTTCCTGCATGTTGTATCTTGGTACTCATGCCGTGTCCTAGCTGACAGTAGACTTACCCTCATCAAAGAGCTTTGCAAGTCATTTCCTGATTTGGCACATGTACCTAATATTAAATTTCCTGCTTTGTTAACATACATAGTAATTCTGGAAAATACCATAATAATAATAAAGCCAGCTTTGACCGTGTTGCTCCCATCAAAATATCCAGCATGTGATATGTTTTTTTTTGCCGTAGTGCTGATTAGAAAGTTGTCTGAACAAAACTCGCCTCCTTTAGCACTGTCGTGTCCTAGGAATACTCTGATGTACATTAAAAAAGCTGCAAAGATGAAAAATGAGTCATTTCCTATCAGTTATTTACCTCTCTCAGGGCCTGGAATACACTGCATCATGCAGATGCTGAAGTGCTTGTACAGTAATGCAGTCTCCAACAAGATCACTTTATATTGGTAGTTAATATAGTGGAATAATTCCTGAGCACATAATAAATCTAGCTTTGCCTATGTCAGATTCTGTAGTGTGGGAGGCCATGAAGTAATAAACTGAAAGGCATCTGTTTGTTTTCAGAAAAAAGCTAATTATACTTGATTCATAGGTCTACGGAGAGGGTCAGGGTGTGTGCAGCACAAAGCCGTGGTAGGCAACACTGCTAGGAAAGGCAGATGAGATTTGGCATCGGTGTTAGTTTATAAATGGGGTTTACATATTTCTTTAAAAACACGTCAAAGGGTTATTTAAAAACAAAAAAAGTGCCCATAGGAAAGCTGATAGAGAGGAGTGTGGTCCTTGCCCGCTGGGGCCTGACAGAGCTTAGGGTCCTCAGATTGAAAGGGGAGCGTGTGAAGCTGCGGCGGTTGGGGTCGGGCGCTTTTCCATGTGCTGTCGTTCTAAGGCATCAGGAATATTAACATGACGCACGCCTGCAGGTCTTGCTGCCGCTGAGCCTGCTTGCAGAAAAGAGATGACGCTACTACTGAGCAGTGTGGCCCCTCAGTGGGAACAGGGCAAACTCTGCATCTCGCGCTGTTTCACCCCAATCCTTATTTTATGTTACTGAATTCTGCATGGCCGTAGTCTCCTGGTTCTTTTCATGATTATCTGCGCAGGCAAGCGTAAGGCGTGACCATCCTCAGGTGTTACACAGAGTACGTGCCTGCTGACAGCCGATCTTTTTTATTGTTCCTACTGTAAAAAAAGTTGGGAAAGATGCACCGCTCAGCTGGACAGATTAACTCAAAAAGGAAGGTTTGAACTGAGAAGAGTTTGGTTTGAATTGCCAGTGCTTCTGACCAGCAGCTTCACTTGAATCTCTGGGGGGGAAAAAAAGTATCTGTCGAGAAAGCAGCAATTAAATACGTTTGCCAAAAAGTAGAGGACTGTGAGGAACCCTTCTCCCAGCAGATGTGGGCAAGGGGCTGAAATCGGGTTGCTAGTGCTGTACTGCTGGGGACGTCTTCAGCCACCACTGCTGCCATGTTGGCCAGCGCTTAACGGTGGCCTTGGTAGGGTTGATCGGGCACTTTGCGGTGTCTGTGGTTCACGATCAGGTTGTCTAGAGTCTCTTTGTAATGGCTTGATTTTACCTTAGAGAACTGAAAGTCTGTTTATGTGCAGAATAGATCTTGTTGCTCAGCGCACAGGAGGTCAACAGGACAAGTGTAGTGGTCAGGAGTAATTGTCAGCAACGTGAGTCACCGAGAGAATTAAGGATTTTAATGAGGAGTTTGTGCAAAAAGGAGATACATGTGATCCCTTCTGTGGGAAGTTTACACTGTGAAGGGGAGGAACGTGTCAGGCTGTAGGCGGTAACGGCCCGTATTGATATCCCAGAACTGTCCCTTGTTGACTCAACGACAGAAGTTTGGAAATTGGTCCTCTCCTAAAAGAAGGCGAGGTGACTTTGGGGAATTTCTTCTGGGCAGTTTTCACCTTTAAAAGGCAAGCAAGAATATTTTTTTTTTTTAAAATCTAATCTTAGTAGCTGATTCTGCAGTTCTTCCTAAGCTGGGTAATACTTAGGCAAGTATCCAGCTTACGATCGTTGTTTCATAATTGCCAAGAAGGTTTACCAAAGGGCTGTCTGAATACTGTAGTACTTAAGTCTTTAACATAGGCTTCTTTAAAACCAAGCCATGCATCACAGGGAGTTGCAATAACGCAGGTGGTATGACAAAAAGGAAGAAAAAAGTACAAAAGACGAGGAGGAGGGTGAAAACGCCCCACTGAATGAATAGCCCTAGAAGATTCCACTTTGGATCATTGTGTGCTCCCTTATTGCAGCAGTAATTAAATGTGTGTTTTCCCTGTCCGCTCCATTTCACATGATGCTCTTTCTTCCTTTGTATCTCCTTAAATGTTTTATAGCTAGTCATTTTGAACATTTTTCTCCTTACCATTTCAAAAACATATAATTTCATAAAGGCATTTAAGTGGCACCGTTTCTCGTGTCGTGGCCTTTTATTTTCAGCGGCACCTCGGCTGCCTCTCGGATGTCTGTCTGTCTTGTTCCCCGCAAAACCGGGTTTTGGAACGTGCTGTTGATTGATGAAAAAAGCTCACTGGTGGCCTTCTGATGTTTTGCTTTTTCTAACGTTGGCCATCAGCATCGAGTTTCATGGAAGTGCATTGCATCATGAGCGTTTTAAGGCTGGGAAGGTGCGGGATGAAAAGACCTGCTTCAGGCAGCGATTGGTGGATCATGGTGTTGACCTAGCTGTGTCCTCGTAGACTGCAGCAGGAGTGAAAGGGAAAGTAAGTTTTCAGGTAGTGCAGAAAGTTAGCATCTTTGAGGTTATTTCGTTAGCGTTCCGTAACGGAGGTGTGCAGGGTAGACCTCTGCCCTTCCCCAGAACCAAGGGGGTAATACCTAATGAGCCTGAGGGGCAGGTCGTCAGGCGTTGTGAGCTGCCAGTGATACGGGTATGAATCCAAAGAACCTCAGAAGAAGTCACAGACTCAGGGCCAGCCAAAGTATTACGAGAAGGCTTGTCCTGCCCATCCTCCTTTAACTCGTGGCACCTTTCTTCACTGCAGCTAACGGTGCCTGGATAACCTGTGTCTCCTTTGTACGGCTCCAGCTTGGACTTTGGGGTTCCGAGAGAGCTTAAGTTATTAAAGATACTGTCAATAGTGGCTCTCTTTGCTCGTAGGCGAAGGTGCTTAGGGAATGCTTAGTTTTGAACAAGTATTTGGAAAGTGGATAAGATGACAGTATTAAGAAACTTGCTTTCAGTCTTCTATTAGTGCTTTTGGAGAAGAGCATTTACTTGAGCCAAGGAAAGCTGTAAGATAGAGAATGCTGGGAGTAAGGAAGCAATGGCCTTGCCACTCATGCCTTGAAATGCAAGGCAATTTGTCGCTTCTCTTGTGCGCTTCTAAGATATTCAGCAAAGAATGTAGTCTTAGTTGTTCCACGTTGTTGATCTGGCCTTTTCGGCTCGCAAGTGCTGCTCTGCCTTTTTGTGGAATCAACCACCACAGCGTAATTGTTCCCAGTGAGTAACTTCCCTTCTGAGGCCTGGTTTTATTAACATTTACAAGAAAATCGGCTCCACCCTTCATGCTATTTCTCCAAGTGTTTGCCTTTCTCTGAAGTCAGGGGTGATGTGAGCAGGAATTTATTTCAGACTGCTGAGGGGCAGTCTCTCTATCAGCTGGCATTTGTGCTATTTGATTCTGTAAATACCTCCTCCTTTCTTTATATTCTGCGAGGGCTGGAAACGTTCCATAACAAAGGAATTAGTTCTTCCCAGCGTAGCCCATGAAAAAGTAACGTTGCCTTTATGTTCCTGTTGGCCTCTTTGGAGAATTGACTTCGTGCAACGCTCTCCGAGTCCGTTTAAAAAATAACGATGCATTGGATATCAAGAAAAAGCTGTGGCTGTTCTCCGACGGAACATGCTAACTATGGTCCGGGTTCAAAAGTTGAAGGCAAATTTAGATCACGTTGCACTGCTAGCATTTATCTTGACTGGTTCTATTAAGCAGCAAGGTGAGAACCAATGCGGGGGAAGGCAATGAAATACAGCGAGAAGGTGACCATGACAGGAGGCCTCTAACGAAGACACGGTGAGCTGACGGTTGGGGACAGCAGGAGAACGGACAGCGGTTCCCACGATGAAGGCGGCTCTTTGCCTTATGTGACAGGGCTCAAGAAGAGGGACGGCAACTGATAATTTCTCTGTGTTGCAACGCCGTAAGTGTACTCAAGAAATAAGAGTACGGGGCCTTTATTGCCAGTCTGAATTTAAAACAAATATATTTATAAACTCTTTAATGGTTAAAAAAAAAAAAAAAGAAAAGGAAAATGTGAAACACAACATCTTAACATGTCCAGTTCTGAAAAGTGGTAACGTGAGGTCACACCAAATTAAAGAGCTTCTAGTCTGGTATGCAGTTCACATTTAAAAAGCGCTGTTGGGTAGCTATGGGCGAAGCAGAGTTGCTCAAAGGGGTCAGCGCAGCTCTGGACTCTCACTGTCCACTTGAAATTCTGTATCTCGTATTTATTCAAATCAAGCATATAAAAATACCTAATGAAGCACTCTGAGCGGCGAGCGGAGCATTCTGAACAGTCAGCCGCGTCTTTTTCTCTTGGTTGCAAACTTAAATTGATGTTATTGGTTTTTCTGTTTCTGGTTAACATACTAAAGTACAATTCATTTTTAACCATATCTATATTTTATCACAGCGTGCCCTTTGAGAGACTTTTCTACATAATACTGAAATGCTTTCCTTCTGGTCAAGTAGTGTATTTTATATTAACGCCTCTGTTATTTTCCCCGACTGAGATGCCGGGGTTGCTAGAGAATGAAAATATTAATTTCCAGAGTAGTAGGGATTTTCTCCTTATTGACACTGGAACGATATTGGAGCGCTAAAAATATCTAATTTCATTCTCTCTGTTTTGAAGGTTTCGATGTAGATTACGAAAATAAATTACTACTGATATTTCTTCCTCTGATGGCAGCAATAACCGAGAGGTTAGCTCGGAAGGAGCTGCAGCACAGGGTGACCTAACCTCTGTCCTGCCCCGTGGTGAGAGGTGTTACGTGGCAGCGAATGGGGCTATAACGTCTGGGGAGCACCGAAGCAATAAAGGCTAAAATCCCTCCAGTGACTCTCTACCTGGAATTACTCTGTAGATTATTTGACCATTTGATTAGGAAGGTACACAGGTAATAATTATTACTTGGTGTAGAGCGACCTGGGGAAACCAAAACAAATTTGAGAAATACATCAATATTCTAAACAATAGTTTCTTCTAATTTAAAAACAAATTACCAGGGCGTAGGGAATCTCTAGCACCAGTAAGAACAAGTACTGGTTTCTCGCTTTGTGGCTTGAATTATCAGCTGCCAGGGCAAGTTGCCTGTTATCCAAAGCAGCACAGTTGCAGCAAATGGGGCTGGAAGGACGGGGTGTGCTGTTTGAAGTCGATCCGGCTTCTGTAGCGACTCTTAGCGAACAGCTGACGCAGTCTCAGCCAGAATACGCTCACTGAAAGGTTTGGCTATACCGCAGGAATTTGGAAACCTTGCTGAAAGCCTGAGATGGAAGGGTCTCACGGACCTCCTCCTGCGACAGAGGAGTCCGGGAGACGTGGGACAGGGAAGACCAGGCTTTTTGGCTTTCTGCCCTCTCCCGTGGGCTTTTCACGTTATTTCTTAGCAGAGGCTGCTCACCTACGGGCCAAACGGGCTGAAGAAATCAGTTTGAACCAAAATCAGATTTAATGGGTTTGGCCATTAAACATTTGTGTTTTAAACTATGCACTAGTACCAGCGTAGTCCTCGGAGGTCCCCAGCGGGGCGGGTGGGTCCCACGAGGCGGGAACCCCAAACCTGGGGTCTCCTTATCGGCCGCCCAGGATAACCCTGCAGATGACGTGGCCTCCAGATGAGGGTTCGGCTCCCTTGCGTCTGCAAAGATTCCTGGTATATCCTGAGTGCAGATAGTGAGATGTAAAGCTAAATGGTCGTTTTATGTTACTTGATGCTTCCGCTGGCCTGTGCTGTTCTAATGACTCACTTATGAACAAGTATTTTTTCATTAACAGAGCCCTTCCTAGCAGTTTCTCTTTCCGTAGCATACTAATTTTTATGTGCTAAACGTTGCCGTTGTGATGCTGTCTTGGTCCTTTTTATTCATTAAATTTACTGTGTCCAATTAAATGCTGAGACTGATCTGCAATTTCAGTCCCGCCGGTTTGCTTCCATACAGCATATAAATACATTTTGCGCCGTGTAATTGTAGCCTGCAAAAATGTTGACACAAATTATAATTTGCATTCTAACCGTCCTGATGATAGAATAGAAAATTGAGGAAATGCTTTGCCATCGGGGGCGAATTTTGATTATTTTTTTTTTTTCCCCGTGTTGAAGGCCAGCGGTTTATGCTTATTACTGCAGCGTACTGTGCCTGGAAAAGCAACTGCGGTGGTGTCCTGGTGTCAGCTGGGATAGACTTAATTTTCTTCATAGTAGCTAGCAGAGGTGGGATGGGACCCAGCACCCTGTGATGGGATTGGCTATGATCAAAGTAACGTTTAGGAGTACCAAATAATTATTTAAAGTGGATAAAAGGTGTCGTTCTCTGCAGGAATTATTTTGAGGAAATTTATTTCATACAGCCAAGGAGCTGGGTCGGACCAGATGACCTCCAGTGATCCCTTCCAACCTGTGGCTCTGCGAAAAGCGATGATCCCTCGTTGCTCACGCTGGCTGCTGCGTTCCCAGGTGGGAACTTGGCCATGTGGATGATGCTTTCCCGGTAAGCCTTGTTAGAGGGAGGAGAGAAACCGACTCCACTGTGGCTGGGCGTTTATAAAGCTGAAAGCCAGTGGCAAGCAATTCCCTCAGCCCAGATTATGTGAAAATCTGAAATCCTAAATCAGAAAAGGGTTTTTCAAGAGGTTTGCCTGCCTCACCTCCGGTTGCAGCTGGAATGAGGTGAGATGGGACTTTCTACCCAGCCTTTTGTTCCCAAAGGTCAGGAAATTAAAACTGGAATGATTGCAACATCTTGAAGAGAAAACAGAACTGAGATATGAACTGGAGAGGAGCTTGCCTGGAGCCGCCCTTCCCAGAGGCACCTTCTCTTCAGGATACAGAGGGAAATGTTTATCATAGGGTTTGATTTATCTTTTCTTTTGATCTGTTGGACAAACTCCTCCATGTTTTCAAGCAGCTTTGCCATGGAGCCGCCCGTCCCGCCACCCCAGCCCGGGAGCTTGCGTGGGTCCCGCAGAGCACTCGTAGAGCAACCACTGAAGCGTCTGAGATGCTTCCAGATTTTGCTCTTTGCAGAGGGACCTGAGAGCTTGCCTCCTTCCTCAAGCCTGGGTGCTGGGAAGGAGGGAGAAATATGGGCTGAACTTGCTGTCAACTCTCGTAAAAGCTTTTTATTGTAGCTAAAATGTGTGATAATGGTACCCAGAACTATCATTACAGTTAATTAAAGGTCTGTTTCTTTTTATAATGTGAAGCTTTTATTTTCCGGAGTTGATAACGTGGCAATAAAACCTTACTTTAGGCAAAATCTTGATATTCAAGGTCACAATTTAGAAGTAATTTCAAAATTGAAGGGACAACCCCAAACCAGGATATGGTTCCTGTTATTTCTGAGTTGTGGAAGTGCAGGAAGAATGATTTAGATTTAAAAGAAATTAAAAAAAAAAAAAAAGGAACACCAGCACCTGTGCCCTGATGAAATGTTCAGTATCAGTCACCGAAAGAGGTGCACAGAGGACGGACGGGTTGGGGTGAGCATCTCCTGACCCGGGGAGCTTGTGAAATCTTGATTTAGTTTGGGTTGAAAATGCAGAGCCCGGTTCCCGGGACAGGACGAAGTCCGGATGTAGGCCCAGGAATGGCAGGATTTTGCTGCTATTTCCAAAAATGGAGATCTCCAATCTATAGGAATGGAGCTTAAGGCGCTGCCGATGTGGGAGCGGGGCATCCTGGGGCACGACATCCCGCCATTTGCTGTTTAGTCACCGGTGATTTCTTTGAGGATCTTCAGCTCTTGAAAGGGGGATGACTGAGAGGCTGCAGCATCTCCATCCCTGGAGATGCTCAAACCCTCCTGGCCGCCGGGTCCCTGAGCGACCGGCTGCGGGGCCCTGCCGGGAGCGGGCTGGGACAGAGATCCCCAGCCCCCGCCAGCCCCCGGGGTCTGTGCTTTGATCCACTGTTTTGCCAAAACTCTTGGGGATTCATGTCTTATTGCTGACAGGGGAGGGTAAATAAAACTCTAAAATAAAGTAAAACTCTAAAATAAAACTCTAAAACATCACTGAAGTGCTATAGTCAGGGTAGCGTTGCTGATCGTGACTCTTTTGTAATCACAATTTGGAAATTGTGATTGCTGTTTTTATAATTCTGCTGTAAATATTTTTTAAATATTACTAAATCGGAAAACTACGCTCTCTCAGTAAACAATTAACATAGACTATAGTTTATTTATTATTTATAATTTAAATGATATTTTTTCACTTTCATTATAGGACCATCTGATAAGACAACAGGTGCTACAGTGGTCGGAAAAGACATTTCCCAGGTAAGAGATGTAAAATAAGTGCCAGCATTAAGATATTAAATTGCTGCAAATCTGTTGAGTAAAAGTTGAGCTTTTTGTCATCAGAACTCTGTTGAGTTGGCATGGGGTGTTGTTGGCTTTAAAGAATAAATTAAAAATGGAAGAATATTTAAGTTGTAATGTGTTTGGGCGCTGCCACGCCATCTGCTTTGAAGCATGTACAGTGTATGTGATGGGTACCCCCGTCCCCTGGGAAAAATGCTGTGTGTGGTTGGGAGGGGGGCGTAATTAGCCAAATATCCTTGTACCCCTCCTGCCTCCGTGCATCAGGGTCCAGAGCTTGTAGACGTGGAGGGGGCACCTCTCCCGTGCAGCCTTTCGTCGGCCCGGTGGCCTCCCCGCCCGAGGGACCGGTGGTGGGTGGGGGGCGCGTCCAGGCTTCTCACCAGCCGCTCTCCGGTTTAGGTGCTTCCAGGTTTTAGCAAATTTAGTGGTGAATATGTTAATCAGTGCTTGAGGTGTTCTGTTACTCATATTTTCCGCTGCTGGTATGGAGCACTAACGTACCTCACCCCAAAATTAGAAGCACTGAAGGAAAAGTAATATTACAGTGAGCTTATTTTACATGAAAGTTGATGTTCTTAAAAACCTGCATGAGATGGGAATTTCCGTTTAGCTGACGGGCGGTCTGAAGGGCAGGGGTAGATTTGGGGATGGAGAAGTGAAGAGCAAGAGATGGGAAGAGTTTGTCGTGGTGGCCCACAGCGGTGGAAGGGCTGAGAGCCATGGGCTGGTGCTGCGCTGGTGCGAGGGGCACCCGCGGTGCACCCCGAAATGTGTGATACGGCGCTGCCACTGTGAGTGCAATGAGAACCTAATCCTGGAAAAGACCGATGAAAATAAAGAAAAAGCATAGAAATGTGTGGCATCTGGTGATAGTTTTCTATCTGGGGGTAGAAAAAAAAAAGTGATAGCAGTTAATAGTGAATGGTATTAAAATTTCAAATGGCTTTTTGAATTTATAAAGCAAAGGTAAACAAAAATATGCGCAAATCCCCAGGCTATAGTCCTTACATGCAGAGCACTGCACCTGTATGAGATGTTGCTGTTAAGCGTGGACCCTGGGCCAGGACTGAAAAACAAATTCCCCACGTGCCTTCTGCAGAGCAGGGTGCTGTAAAAGCTTCCTCTGCACCGCTGATGAACCTCTCCAGACCATGTCTGTATGGCTTTGAATGAAAAGCAAAATTAAATTATCTTCAAAGAAAATAGGTGTATATAAATAAGATAATCTTCTGGGATACTGGCTTAGTTACTGGGTTGTTTAGCCTGGAGAAGGGGGGGCTGAGGGGAGCCCTTCTCGCTCTCTGCAGCTGCCTGAGAGGGGCTGGAGTGAGGGGGGGGCTGGTCTCTGCTCCCAAGTCACCAGTGACAGGACGAGAGGGAACGGCCTCAGGCTGCGTCAGGGGAGGTTTAGGTTGGGTGTGAGGGGAAATGCCTTCCCTGCCAGAGGGGCCAGGCCCTGGCACAGGCTGCCCAGAGAGGTGGGGGAGTCACCGTCCCTGGGGGGGTTCAAACACCGTGTAGACGTGGCACTTTGGGACGTGGTTTAGGAGACATGGGGGTGTTGGGTTGGCGGTTGGACGTGATGGTCCTACAGGTCTTTTCCAACCCTAATGATTCTGTGATTAGTTGTCTGTCTTTGAGCAGGTGTTGGTAAACACAGATGAATATCCTAGTTCACCGGAGATGTATTGAGTGGTAGCAGTAGAGACTTTGCTGCCTCTGAAATCTGGGGCGTCGGGGGCTGCTGGCACCACTTACCATCCCCGGCTGGTCCGTGCAATGCACAGCAGCTTGTCTGGGATGCTGCAGACGCCCTCACCCTGCCCTGCGGCACCAGGTCCGGGGGCTCTGGGTGGGACCCTGGCACAAACGTCCCCAGGCCTCTGCTGGGGACGCCCCTTCTGCTCTGCAAACAGCCAGGGCTCTCCGGCAGCTTGGGCGGCTCTAGCAACGGGGGTTTGATGAAAGGAACACAAGAGTGACCTGGAAAAAGAGAGGGCTTCGTTCCGTGTCCGTGTGCTCTACGCTGACCCCCTCTGCTGTGGGAAGCACCGACTGGCTTTGTCTCTTATCTGCAGTGTTGTGCTCGCAGTGATTCCTAAAGCTGCGCTAATTAATGAGCTAGCGTAGGGCAGAGTCTTGGAAGTACAAGGAAAAGTTCTCCTTGTAGAAATGCAAGTCCTTAGCTATGTATTCCTAATCACTGGCGGCTGCAAAAGTGAGGAAAACCCTTTCAGGGCGATCTTTTCCAAAGAAATGCAGCTGAGTCAAATAAGGATCACAGTGGCTAAAGGAATAATTCTTTTGTTACATGTGTACTGTCTTTTATATTTAAATCTGAGTTATAGGTCAAAAAAAAAGGACCCCATGTCTCGGGGACCACTTGCTCCCTCCCTCCTCTGGCCACCGTGGCACTTGGGGATACTCTGGAATTGCCAATGTCAGGCTTGAAAGATGGGGCAGGATTCACGTTAAAAAAATCAAAAGTAACCCTGATATTGCTGTCTGCAGAAAAACCCCACCCCCCTCTCAAAATTTCTATAGCGAGACCTTTCCTGCTAAAATTCCGTGTCTGTCCTGCAGCCATATCAACCCTGAATGGAGCGACCATCGCTGTTTGATATAGAGGTTCATAAGAGTGTAAGATGTACAGGTAATTGTGTAATTTTCTGACCTTCGGGGAGGTTTTAAAATGTAGGAGTTCTAGGACTGTGTGGCTAGCTTAATGTGATATTTATCTCCCTTAGAGAAGTTTTTGATAGAAACCTTGAAGTTATAATAGCCTGCGATAATAAGATTGCTCCCCTATCCATGAAAAGATGAAGTATGTATTTTTTTCGCTTACTTTTTCTACAAAGGCATCTGTTTACTAGGGCAGAGCGTTCCTAATTTCAGGAAAACTTGTGGAAAAAGGTGATTATCTTTCCAACAACAGCCGTCCAGTTCAAGCCCGTCCTTGCCAGGCCAGCCGCGGTGACGTCCCCCCGTGGCACCCGCACCTGGGGTGTGCCCGCAGTGGCCCTGCTCGGCCGGTGTCCGGGAATTTTGGTGTGAGACCAGAGATTTCCGCAGCCTGATGCAGGGTCTCTGTCTCGAAGCTTGTGTTTAGGTGGAAGGCCCAAGGGAGCTGAAGGGTGCCCAGTGCGGGGATAGCCATCCCACTGGAGCAGCCTTGTCCTTGGATGTGTTGAAGAGCGGCTGGGTCACACTGTGGACTGTGAGTGTTCAAACTCCTTGAAAAACATAGGGGATTATTTGGTTTTTCTTCTATTTTTACCCCCCTCCTGTAATTATTATTTTTCCAACCCAGCGGGCTAATTCATTTTCCTGGTTGTACCTTCTGCTCACGCTGGGTGTCCTCTCAAGGGCAGCGGTACAACCAGAGCAGGGGAGGTTGCAAGGGGTGTACGTGCACTCCTGCATGTCTCAGCTGCTTCCCTGGGCCAGGCTCAACCCACCCCCCCGGGGCTGACATCAGTGACGTTGTGCTCCCAGCACGGTGCTGCGCCTCCGGAGGGGCAGATTCTAACCCAAACCCTCTGCCAACCGCAGAGGAAGGTTGTCTTGTGGCTGTGTGTCATTGATGCTGATAAAGGTCAGCCGTGGATCTGCAGATGTGGCACAGGACGCCGTTCTTCCACAGAAATTTGCATTTTTTAGAACTTTTTTTTTTTAACGAGAACAAGCCCAACATTTTACTCCGCTGTCCCTCGGCTTCGAAGATGTCATTAGAATTGACACTGTTGACAGAAAATTTTGCAATTTGTTTGCATGACGAGATAATAGCATTTATATTCCTCCTCCTCCAGGTGTGAGATTTATTTTTAATAAACTGCCACTCAGCACTTTCACAGCAGTGGCTCTTCCCGCTGTGCCGGCAGAGGAGGGCTGCTGGTTTCTCAGGGCTGACTTACCCAGAATAATGTGCTCTGTAGCAAAATATGTTACAAACCCGCATAATTCTTAGTGTTGGCTGCTTTTTGAGCCACAAACAGAGAATATCCAGAAGAAATCTGGCAGTGCCTTCCCACCGAAGTGCTGCAGCCAGCGGAGCGTCAGTGCTGATGGACTTGCATGCGGTTGCTTTAGAGGAGGAATTAATCTTGACTTTCCGACAAGCAACGAAACTATGTGAGCATCTGCATTAATCTGCCTAGTAAAAACACGGCACAAGTAGCCTGCATTAGGGTCACAACAACACTTTTGGTTTTTTGGAACTGAAAAAAAAACTCTAGAAACTTCAGTAGTGACACTAAAAAAACGTTACGGCAAGGATTTTCTTTCTGTCTTAAGCCACTCTGCTCTGGAGGGTGCTGTGAAAATGTCAGGCGTTTAAACTGAGTTATCTCTGGTTTACATAAGGTGAGACAAGTGGTCGTTTAAATTCAGAGATCATTGCATGAAACGCAACTGGTCTTAAACGGGATACAGAGTACGTCAGGAGATGCGAGTGGGAAATAAAATTGCTCTCTGGGAAAGGTAGAGTCTGAGCTTAGGGGAAAGATTTCCTGGGCCAGGGTTAGCTGTTTGGGCAGTAGCCGGCATGCAGAAGACAAAAAGATGATGTCTGGAAGTCAGTTGGGAAAACTGAAGAGGGGGAGAGCTCATTTTAACCCAAGGTTTATATGAGAGAAACCTCTGTTTTCGTAGCCCTTGTGCTGCAGAGCTGTGTCACGGCCCAAAATCGCTTTGCTGCCAAGAAAGCTGCTACGCCTGGGCACGTCCGAGGGCAGAGCTCTGGAAGCTGCCGTGAAGAGCTGCGCAGCTGCCCACCCGGCATCTTCTTTCTAGCAAAGAAACCTGAGCAGGAGCCGAGAATCGGTGAAGGGCTGCTGGGGGTGCCGGTTATTCGTGTTTCCACTGACCCCAGTAAGAAGATCCCCGCCAGGAGAAGGGTCTGGAGATCAGTGGATCCCTCTGTGTTGGGCAGGCAGCGTTTCCCAGGGTCTCAGGTTTAGTGGCAGTCCTAAATGTTTTACTGCCGTGAAAAAAGGTGGAGAAAAAAAAGGGCTCTGTGTTTCCTGTGGTATATGTATAATTGATAAAATGCAGGAAAAGAATCAGTATTTAACAAAGGTATTTTCAAGGATGCAGAGTTCGGTGGGTTTGGGATTTGGAAGGACTACGTATTTGTTGAAAACTTCTTAGTTCTCACAAAATCATATTAATGACCCCCAAAATAGTTCTGGCACAAACCAAAATACGCTTCCCCCCTCCTATGGAGTATCTTTTTCTTGAAGTAAATCATCTTTTGATGATATTATTTATCTTGGTAACACTCAGAGCCGTCACAGATAATATAGCTACTACTAGTGCCTATCGCACGTACGGTGCGGCGCGTCCGACCTGCGGCAGGCTGGGCGTGTGTGCGGCTCTCCTGCTGCCTGTATCGCTTCAAACCCAACAGGTGTTCACATCGATGCCCCCCTGCGGCACGTCTCGGGCGCGGTGCGGGAGGGTCGCCGGCTTCCTCGGTGCACAAGCAGTGGAAAGGCGGCAGCAAAGATGACCCCCCCCTATGAAGCGAGGTGAAAAAGGCATCAGAGGTAGCGCAAGGTCTGCACAGCTTGTCTGGAGTGGCTGAGAAAGGCGGGGTTGTCGAGTAGCAAGCAAAATGATCCATTTTTGTGTTTTCATAAGAAAAATGTAACTGAAGCGGAGAGTCTCGTCGTTGCTTGCCTGTTTGTTTCCCTCTGTAAGGGATTTCCAGCACGGCAAGGATAAGCATCTTTCAGGAGTGGTCTAAGTGTAGGAACCATCTGGTCCATCCTTCCACGCTCCACAAGTCGGTGGTTCCTGTGGCTGTATCGGCAGCAGGGAGCACGTCGGGTGGTGATGGAATTCCCCAGAAGCTTCACAATTCAGAGATTTTCTTGTGAATTTAAGAAGTGGGAGTAAAAAGGAAAAAAAAGGGAGTTATGGGAGGAAGAGACCTCTCCCCAGTTGTACCATAAAATGCTGCAGCCTGGATTGTAGAGGGGCCTCAAAGCCTATTTTTGGCCAGAGGCTTTTGGCTTTCTGCACACGAAACATTTAATAGCTGGGGGTGTGTGTGGAATAATCCCTCAGCACTTGTTTCGGCGTTGCTTCCGTGTGCTGCTGCTTCCCCCTCCACGGACCGGGGCGAAGCCTTGGCTGTTCTCGCTCTTGCCCGTCGGACGGGAGCGGGTGGCTGGAGCCGCCCCTCGGCCCCCGCCCCGCGGCGGCACTGGGCACCCGGGGCTGCTCCGCCTGAGCCGCGACCGTCAGGCGCTGGTTGTTTCCAGTAGGCAGAAACCAGCCTCGTGCTGGACGCGAGTTACTCAGGGAACCCGGGCCTGACAGGGCGGAGCTGTAGCTTGCTTGGATGCTGCCCCTGCGCAGCTGCTGGTGGACCGAGAACTTCAGTCTCTGCCCCAGAAACTCCTTTAGGAAATGCAAAGTTCAGATATAAAAAAAAAAAAAAGGGACAGTTTTTCCTTGATAAAATCCTCACTGCCTGTGAGTTCTGTGTGTATATACCCATGTATATACTCACACCCAGTGTGTGTGTGTATGTACCCATATATGTACTCACACCCAGTGTGTATGTGTATGTACCCATATATATACTCACACCGAGTGTGTATGTACGCATATATATACTCACACCCAGTGTGTATGTGTAGGTACCCATATATATATTCACACTGAGTGTGTATGTACGCATATATATACTCACACCGAGTGTGTATGTACCCATATATGTACTCACACCCAGTGTGTATGTGTAGGTACCCATATATATATTCACACACACAGTGTGTGTGTGTGTATGTACGCATATATATACTCACACCGAGTGTGTATGTACCCATATATGTACTCACACCCAGTGTGTATGTGTAGGTACCCATATATGTACTCACACCGAGTGTGTATGTACCCATATATGTACTCACACCCAGTGTGTATGTGTAGGTACCCATATATGTACTCACACCGAGTGTGTATGTACCCATATATGTACTCACACCCAGTGTGTATGTGTAGGTACCCATATATGTACTCACACCGAGTGTGTATGTACACATATATATATTCACACAGTGTGTGTATACCTATATATATACTCACCCAGTGTGTGTATGCCCATACATATACTCGCACCCAATGTATATATATGTATGTACCCACATCTATCCTCACGCACAGTGTATGTTTAAGCTCCGTATTTTAAGCAACCGCGAACGCCCCGGGATGCAGGCCAGAGGCGGCAGGTGCGGGGTGAGCGGCGAAGGGTGAGCGGGGGGGGCGCGGGTCCAGCCCCTGGGCGCGCAGGCACACGCCCGGCCCGCGTGGCGGGGCGCCCCAGCGGGGGGCGGCGGCGCCGGCCGAGCAGGGTCCGCGCCCCGAAAGCGCCCGTGCCAGAGCCGCCCAAGGGGCCAGCGCGGGGGGCCGGGGGCTGGTGCCCCCTAAGTACGACTCCTGTGAGGGAATTCGAGGGGCAAAACCAGCTGGCAACACCCAAAAGGGCTGGTTAATGCTCTGGAGGGAGGAAAGTGGGGGTGGGTGGGTGTGTCTGTATGTATATGTAGTGTGTCTGTATGTGTATGTAGTGTGTGTGTATATATGTAGTGTGTCTGTATGTGTATGTAGTGTGTGTGTATATATGTAGTGTGTCTGTATGTGTATATAGTGTGTGTGTCTATATGTAGTGTGTCTGTATGTGTATGTAGTGTGTGTGTCTATATGTAGTGTGTCTGTATGTGTATATAGTGTGTGTGTCTATATGTAGTGTGTCTGTATGTGTATGTAGTGTGTGTGTCTATATGTAGTGTGTCTGTATGTGTATGTAGTGTGTGTGTGTATATGTAGTGTGTCTGTATGTGTATATAGTGTGTGTGTCTATATGTAGTGTGTCTGTATGTGTATATAGTGTGTGTGTCTATATGTAGTGTGTCTGTATGTGTATGTAGTGTGTGTGTCTATATGTAGTGTGTCTGTATGTGTATGTAGTGTGTGTG
Organism: Phalacrocorax carbo; assembly: GCF_963921805.1. Taxonomy (NCBI): domain Eukaryota; kingdom Metazoa; phylum Chordata; class Aves; order Suliformes; family Phalacrocoracidae; genus Phalacrocorax; species Phalacrocorax carbo. Next base: position 22,157,411 of record NC_087524.1, read on the forward strand.
TCTATATGTAGTGTGTCTGTATGTGTATGTAGTGTGTGTGTCTATATGTAGTGTGTCTGTATGTGTATATAGTGTGTGTGTCTATATGTAGTGTGTCTGTATGTGTATGTAGTGTGTGTGTCTATATGTAGTGTGTCTGTATGTGTATGTAGTGTGTGTGTCTATATGTAGTGTGTCTGTATGTGTATGTAGTGTGTGTGTCTATATGTAGTGTGTCTGTATGTGTATGTAGTGTGTGTGTCTATATGTAGTGTGTCTGTATGTGTATGTAGTGTGTGTGTCTATATGTAGTGTGTCTGTATGTGTATGTAGTGTGTGTGTCTATATGTAGTGTGTCTGTATGTGTATGTAGTGTGTGTGTCTATATGTAGTGTGTCTGTATGTGTATGTAGTGTGTGTGTCTATATGTAGTGTGTCTGTATGTGTATGTAGTGTGTGTCTGTATGTGTATATAGTGTGTGTCTGTATGTGTATATAGTGTGTGTCTGTATATATATATAGTGTGTGTGTACATATGTAGTGTGTCTGTATGTGTATATAGTGTGTGTGTCTATATGTAGTGTGTCTGTATGTATATGTAGTGTGTGTATATATGTAGTGTGTCTGTATGTATATGTAGTGTGTGTGTATATATGTAGTGTGTCTGTATGTGTATATAGTGTGTGTGTATATATGTAGTGTGTCTGTATGTATATGTAGTGTGTGTGTATATATGTAGTGTGTCTGTATGTGTATATAGTGTGTGTGTATATATGTAGTGTGTCTGTATGTATATGTAGTGTGTGTGTATATATGTAGTGTGTCTGTATGTGTATATAGTGTGTGTGTGTATATGTAGTGTGTCTGTATGTATATGTAGTGTGTGTGTATATATGTAGTGTGTCTGTATGTGTATGTAGTGTGTGTGTATATATGTAGTGTGTCTGTATGTATATGTAGTGTGTGTGTATATATGTAGTGTGTCTGTATGTGTATGTAGTGTGTGTGTATATATGTAGTGTGTCTGTATGTGTATATAGTGTGTGTCTGTATGTGTATATAGTGTGTGTCTGTATGTGTATATAGTGTGTGTCTGTATATATATATAGTGTGTGTGTACATATGTAGTGTGTCTGTATGTGTATATAGTGTGTGTGTCTATATGTAGTGTGTCTGTATGTATATGTAGTGTGTGTATATATGTAGTGTGTCTGTATGTATATGTAGTGTGTGTGTATATATGTAGTGTGTCTGTATGTGTATATAGTGTGTGTGTATATATGTAGTGTGTCTGTATGTATATGTAGTGTGTGTGTATATATGTAGTGTGTCTGTATGTGTATATAGTGTGTGTGTCTATATGTAGTGTGTCTGTATGTGTATGTAGTGTGTGTGTCTATATGTAGTGTGTCTGTATGTGTATGTAGTGTGTGTGTCTATATGTAGTGTGTCTGTATGTGTATGTAGTGTGTGTGTCTATATGTAGTGTGTCTGTATGTGTATGTAGTGTGTGTGTCTATATGTAGTGTGTCTGTATGTGTATATAGTGTGTGTCTGTATGTGTATATAGTGTGTGTCTGTATGTGTATATAGTGTGTGTCTGTATATATATATAGTGTGTGTGTACATATGTAGTGTGTCTGTATGTGTATATAGTGTGTGTGTCTATATGTAGTGTGTCTGTATGTATATGTAGTGTGTGTATATATGTAGTGTGTCTGTATGTATATGTAGTGTGTGTGTATATATGTAGTGTGTCTGTATGTGTATATAGTGTGTGTGTATATATGTAGTGTGTCTGTATGTATATGTAGTGTGTGTGTATATATGTAGTGTGTCTGTATGTGTATATAGTGTGTGTGTATATATGTAGTGTGTCTGTATGTATATGTAGTGTGTGTGTATATATGTAGTGTGTCTGTATGTGTATATAGTGTGTGTGTGTATATGTAGTGTGTCTGTATGTATATGTAGTGTGTGTGTATATATGTAGTGTGTCTGTATGTGTATGTAGTGTGTGTGTATATATGTAGTGTGTCTGTATGTATATGTAGTGTGTGTGTATATATGTAGTGTGTCTGTATGTGTATGTAGTGTGTGTGTATATATGTAGTGTGTCTGTATGTGTATATAGTGTGTGTGTGTATATGTAGTGTGTCTGTATGTATATGTAGTGTGTGTGTGTATATGTAGTGTGTCTGTATGTATATGTAGTGTGTGTGTATATATGTAGTGTGTCTGTATGTATATGTAGTGTGTCTGTATGTGTATATAGTGTGTGTGTATATATGTAGTGTGTCTGTATGTATATGTAGTGTGTCTGTATGTATATGTAGTGTGTCTGTATGTGTATATAGTGTGTGTGTGTATATGTAGTGTGTCTGTATGTATATGTAGTGTGTCTGTATGTGTATATAGTGTGTGTGTGTATATGTAGTGTGTCTGTATGTGTATATAGTGTGTGTGTGTATATGTAGTGTGTCTGTATGTGTATATAGTGTGTGTGTGTATATGTAGTGTGTCTGTATGTGTATATAGTGTGTGTGTGTATATGTAGTGTGTCTGTATGTGTATATAGTGTGTGTGTGTATATGTAGTGTGTCTGTATGTGTATATAGTGTGTGTGTGTATATGTAGTGTGTCTGTATGTGTATATAGTGTGTGTGTGTATATGTAGTGTGTCTGTATGTGTATATAGTGTGTGTGTGTATATGTAGTGTGTCTGTATGTGTATATAGTGTGTGTGTGTATATGTAGTGTGTCTGTATGTGTATATAGTGTGTGTGTGTATATGTAGTGTGTCTGTATGTGTATATAGTGTGTGTGTGTATATGTAGTGTGTCTGTATGTGTATATAGTGTGTCTGTATGTGTATATAGTGTGTGTGTATATATGTAGTGTGTCTGTATGTATATGTAGTGTTTCTGTATGTGTATATAGTGTGTGTGTATATATGTAGTGTGTCTGTATGTGTATATAGTGTGTGTGCGTATATGTAGTGTGTCTGTATGTGTATATAGTGTGTGTATATATGTAGTGTGTCTGTATGTATATGTAGTGTGTCTGTATGTGTATATAGTGTGTGTATATAGTGTGTGTATATAGTGTGTGTATATATGTAGTGTGTCTGTGTATATATAGTGTGTCTGTATATATATATAGTGTGTGTGTATATATATATAGTGTGTCTGTATGTGTATATAGTGTGTGTGTATATATATATAGTGTGTCTGTATGTATATATAGTGTGTGTGTATATATATATAGTGTGTCTGTATGTATATATAGTGTGTGTGTATATATATGTAGTGTGTCTGTATGTGTATATAGTGTGTGTGTATATATATATAGTGTGTGTGTATATATGTAGTGTGTCTGTATGTGTATATAGTGTGTGTGTATATATATATAGTGTGTGTGTATATATGTAGTGTGTCTGTATGTGTATATAGTGTGTGTGTATATATATATAGTGTGTCTGTATGTATATATAGTGTGTGTGTATATATATATAGTGTGTCTGTATGTATATATAGTGTGTGTGTATATATATGTAGTGTGTCTGTATGTGTATATAGTGTGTGTGTATATATATATAGTGTGTGTGTATATATGTAGTGTGTCTGTATGTGTATATAGTGTGTGTGTATATATGTAGTGTGTCTGTATGTGTATATAGTGTGTGTGTGTATATATAGTGTGTGTGTGTGTATTTAAAAAATATGCTAGTTTGTGCTAAAAGCTCATAGCCGCTTCTCAGCATCGGCACGTACGCTTTGAGGGCTCTGTTACAGCGCTTCCGGCACCCCGAATCCCGCCTGCGAGCCACGGCCTGCGTTGGCGGGAGCTGCGGGGGCGCCCCGTGAGAGCCGGGCGTGGCGCGGCGGGGCGCCTGCAGGAGGGCGGGGAGCAGGCGCGAGCGCTCACGCTCGAAGGAGGAACGAAGCTCCTCGGTGACAGGGATGACGTTCGCCGTCTGCTGTTTGAGCCGTCGGAGGCCGGAGGGTGCCGAGGGCCGACGGCGGCGCCTCGCCTGCCCTGTGGAGCTTTGCTGGGACCAGGGCGCGGTGCCCGCCCTGCAGCTGGGCTCCAGCACCGAACCCGAGAGCTGGCGGTGGTAGCGCGGTGGCGGGAGGGGCAGCAAAGCCCTGATGGTGTGGCGGAGCCTGCGGACGGCTCAGCCAGGCGTCCCTGGCGAGGCACAGCATCCACCCCCAGCCTCCATTGCTTTGCAGGTTATTGAAAACAAGCCGTGGCGGGGATGCAGAGAGGACAGGAATAAGGGGATCGGTGTAAACCGGCAGCCCCGAAGCAGTCGCTGCCCTCCTGACCCGAGCCAGTCACCGCTGTCACACCTTCATCCCGCGTTCCCATGGCGTCTGCAGCACGAGCAGCCGCCAGCTCCTTCCCCTGCTGTCGGCTGGACTGGATGCACAGGTGCGAACCAACAGCGGTTGCGGTGCTTTGTAACCCGATTGACTGTTTTGCCCCAGTCATTCAAGTGTCTCCTCTGGACTTTAGACTTTTGCATTATTACTAAGAACTTTATTTCAGGGCGTTAGGGGCCCGAAAGGTGCGGGAGGCATATTTGTCTGGAAAGCAGCCCGTGCACTGTTTATGCTGTGTGCATCCTTGATCCGCCGGCATCCCCCGGGGGCGCCGGGGCTCCAGCGGGTAAGGCAGGCTCTTTCTCCCAGAGGAATTAATTTCTTAAGGAACAGGTTCACCTTTAGCAGGTACCATTCGTTCATAAAATGCACACCTCTACCTGAAATTATACGCGCGTATATGTACACGCCACCATAGTTATTAAGTTACGTTGCTTGCTGCTTAAGGTAATATGCTCAAACCAGGACGATAACTTGTAAATCAGAGAGCGATTTATCGAAACCAGGACTCAAGAATAACGGCATTCTTAGAAAGACATCAAAAACAGTGGTTTTGTCAGGGTCGTTTAGTCTCTGATCACAGAGATGATAGAAAGCGGGTCTCGGTTTAAGTGATAGATGAGAGTCATTAATACAATCAGAGACTTTCCAGGATTGTTTGTAGTCAGGATTAAAAGGGAAACTTTAACAGTCTGGGATGTTTTTGAAGCCTAGAGCGTAGATGAGTTTTCTGGTAGGCTTGGTTTGAAGTACAGCCTCTTACATTTATGAACTTCAGTATTATTTGCGCGGGGTATTTCTGGGAAGAAAATCCCCTCCTACCTCCGCTGTTCAGCGCGACCGCCTCTTTGCTGCTTCAAGGGCTGTTTGAAAAAAACCTGAAATAACTTCCTGACAACCTAAAAATCACTTCTATCTCTCTGGTACCCCTGCGTTCGACTGTTTTGTGGAGTAACAAGCGCCTCTACAAAATGCACAAATCCTTTGTTGCCATGAAGCTCTTGCTTCTGCGGAATCCTGGATGTCCAGGGGCAGGGCACTGCTACGCCCACGGAAGCGGCTGTGCCGAGGGCTTACCTCTGAAATCGACAGCGGAGGAGCCGTCGTCTGACGCTCCGCCGCTGGATTAGGGCTGACGCGCAGCCGGCCCGGGCCGCTGGAAACGGTGGCGACGGCCGCGGCAGCTCCGCGGGCAGCGGGGCGCACCTGCTGCGCGCGGGGAGGGGTCAGAAATGGGGAGGGAGGGGCTGCGAAGGTGCGCAATCTACCGCGAGGTTTGCGTGGTGAAAGGGTTGCCGTTGATTATTTTTTGGCAGATGGTATTTTTCTGGTTTGGTGCCAGCTGCCGATCCTGCCTCCTCGCTTATGCGGTAATACGTGTATTATAGGTATCGCTGTAGAGATACACACAGATATGAACACACTGTCAATAATATATTATTGTTATAAACCTAATATAATAATACAGTAACACATTAATTACGGCAGTAATATATTATTAGTAGTAATATATCTTATATATTATATTTTCATGTCATCTTCTCCAGTTTCATGTGTGTTGGGTTTTTTTTTCCTGTTCTTTTTTCTCCCCCCCTCGGCACCGACGCCTCCCCCGGCGTTTTGCCCGTCAGGAGGTGAGCGCAGTGCGTTTATCGGGTGGCTGGTGGCAGCTCGCCGCGGTGCACGGCACAGGGAGCATCCCCCGCCAGGGACCCGCACGGTGCGGAGGGAAAACCTCTGCAGCCTCCGGGAGGTACGAGCGCGGGAACGGTTTGTGCCTGGACGTGCGTGAGCGGATGGGAGTGAATTTGGGAATGGCCGGTGGTGGCCTGACACCTCCCTGGCATTGCTTTGCTTTTTGTTTGAAATGCTTTTTTTTGTTCCTCTCAGATACAGTGTGACTTCCCTCTCTGTATTTATCACTTAACGTGAAAACAAGCGTCTCCAGCTCAAAGTGCTTTTTGGATAATCTACAGAGTATTTATATCCGCTCTGCAAAGCTCTGCTCAGCCATTACTGCACGTGCAAATCTGTTTCTGTAGGAATAATGAAAATAATTCAATAATACATCTGTATAATTCAACAAGTTTTCATTAAGAGGCTATTGCAACTTAAATCCTGAGGTCAGAACTTCCGACCAAGTTGCTCGTTGATGTGCCGTGTGTGAACGTCAGCTGCTGCACCCACACCGGTGCTAACCCTCTGGAAGAAAAACCAGTGGTTTTAACACGGAAATCTTAGTCCAAATGCTTTCAACGTGGTGTGAAAGAGCGTTAATGTTTCCATGCTAGAAGGATGATAAAACAGTTTGTTTTGTTTTAGAAGCTTTGGAATATCCTGTCACTGAGCTGAACAATATTTATTACAAAATGCAAAAAGAAGTGGCGAAGCTGAGAAACCAGGAAGTTTGGGGAACTGGTTTTGCCAGTTAGAAGTGGAAGTAGCTATAGGCATTACATTTTCGCTGTCCTGATATACATATGCCATTACTATGGTATGTTCTGTTAGTCTGTGATGGAGACCAGCAGCAGTCGGTATGGAAATGACCTGTGTTTTTTAGCCTGTGTGGTGTTAATGAAGTCTTGCCGTCGGTGAAGTCTTTAGGAAAATGAAAGGTACGTTCAGCCACGAGGAAATCCTTCCCTTGGTTTCGCTGCAGTCTAAATGGAGGGCAGGGCTTTGGGGAGAAGGAAGAATTATTTCCCCCCTGCTGCCGTCTCTGTCCTGAGGTTTGTCCTCTCCCCGTTGACAAGGGTTCTCGTTTCACATAAAATCTAAGAAAAGATTTTGGAAAGAGGCATAATTAATCAGATGTAACAGGAAGGGAAAATACACGACAAGACATATGTTAATGCCTTGGCTTCCCGCTGAGAATGAGAGTGATATTTAATCCGAAGTTAAATACCATGTGGCTGTGACCTATTGCTAATGAGCTGATGTTTGGTTGAAGGTTGAAAAGCTTCTCGGGAGAAGTTTTAAACCAAAGTGCGTGTGTGTTTTTGCTGCTTACCGTGGACGTGTGCCGTTTACCCGGGCCGTGGCTGTGGGCTGAGGACACGTCCCTCTCCCGTCGGTCACCCTGTTCTGGTGACTAAGCCGAAGGGCAGCTCCGCTTGGGCTTGCAGCTTGTTTTGCCTGCAGTGCAGCCTCGCTCTCAGATTGCATTTGCCGACCGTCGCACCGAAGCCCCCGTTCAAACGTACAAGCCCTGAGCGAGTTCTCTTTCCGCTTTCTCTCGGCTACGTACGTGGCACAAACCTACGTTTTGCTTGTTTTCAGCGTCGCAGCAGCTGTGCTTCGGCTGTTAGATCTGCGAAGTTACGGACCGGGGCTTTTGGAGGCGATGCCCCGTGTCCTCAGCAGGCACAGGTAAACCAGGCTGGATGTGAATCGCGAGGAGTAATCGTCGTCCTCCCCACAGAGGGGGTCTGGAAGTCCTGTAGGCGCTAGTCTGGGCACGAGGGTTTTGATGAACTGAGGACGTACAGATCGAAAACGCAGATGGCAAATTCCCATGGCAAGTATTTGAAATGACTGTCAAATAAACATCAAGGCCCTGCCTAAGTGAGTCAGAGCTAAAATGGGATCTACCCGGGCCTCGCTGACATCTAGCACTTCCATTTGGCCACGTGCAAAATGTGCCCGACGAGCCGTGCGTATCACTTAAAAGTGATTTTGCTGGAGGAAACCAACCAGCCTCTACAACAGATATGACCCGTTCCTCAGCTACCAGGCTGTGTTTTGTACGGACAGAAAGAAAAAGGCCTGTTGTGCCTTTCCTGCGAGCGCGGAAGCACAGAAGTGAGATCTGAGAGCTTTCTTGGCGTCTGCGATGGGAAGGCTCTTGCAGCGCTCCCTCCTTCACCTGCCCCGGCAGCCTGAAGCTGCAGGGATTGGGGTGCGGCACAAGGAAGGGCCGGTGCTGGTTTGCATTGCTGGAGCGGCTTTTGTCTCTGCTATCAGGTAATGCACGTCTCGACAGTACTTCTCTGGGAGGGGGGAAAAAGGGAACAAATAAACAATACAGGAAAAAAAAATCTCTTTTCCTGTTAGGTTGATACAGGTCAGGCGTAAGTTTTCTGGAAAAAAGTAAAGAAAAAGGGAAAAAAAAGGCATATTATTATTAAGTTTTATGTGTTGTTGCAAGGAATTTAAGTCATTTAAGAAAGCTCATGAAAACCACTGGTATACGTGTCTACTACGTAGCGCGGTAAGGGCGTTTGGTGCGTGTGTTGCCGACACAGCAGCCTTCCTGGAGCCGCCGAGCACGGGCAGCGCGTGTTCCCTGTCGCGTCCCTGCGGCACCGGCTCGGCAGAACAGCTTCCCCCGCTGCCCACGGGCACGGCTGGCGCCCGCCGCGGGGGGCCGCGTCGTTACTTCTGCCTCCTGAAACCAGGCGGGAGAGCTGGAGGCGGCGGGAGGACGCCCCGAGGAGGTGGTGATGCTGGGCTGTGTCCAGACGCGACGCAAGCGTCTGCTGTGCAGGTCTGGGAAGCTCTGCCGAGCTGAGGGCAAGAACGGCGTCGCCCCTCCTAAAGCCCGGGGCAGCGGGTGAAGAAGTGCTCCAGCTGCTGGTGGAGTTCGTTCAGGTTCCTTCGTCGTAATTTCTAGAGGCTTCACTTTGTTACCTCCTTCTGATCGCTTACACAGAGGTCCTTTCCGTTCCTCCAGTTCCTCTTGCGTTTGCTTTGTGGGGGTCCGGTTCTCACGGGGTTTCGCCTCTGCTCCGGGGCGTCGGGTGCCCCCCGGCCGTACCTCTGCATAGCTCCCACGTACTGCCCGTCATTAACAAACCTGGTGCAAACATGCCGCATTGGTGGTGTTTTCTCCCCACTCAATAGTGCTTGTGCCTGTCATTTCCTGAACATCCTCTAGGTGCTTCTCTAATTTTTTATTTTCCTTCCCTTTCTGTTTCACTGCAGATGCCTGGGGATATAGTGATGATTCAGCCTCCAATTTACCTGATTCATCATGCTAAACCCACTGACAAAATCTGCTTGTTTTAAATCCTATAATACTGTTGGAGACAATTTGTTTTCTAGCCAGAATGTGTTATGGCTTTTAGGACTTCTCACTATTTTGAAACTGCATCCTCAATAGCATTAGATCTTTTTGTTATTTTTTTTTCTCTGTAAGAACAAAAGTCCCAGGAAGCATTTTAATCTTTTTTTTTTTCTTTTTTTTTTTTTCCCAGTCAGTAGCATTCCTATCCCTTCTGAAGCCCCATGTCTTTTTCCCCACAGGCTTTAGCATCAACGAAATTCTTCTAAACATCCGTTGTGTTGCTTCCTATATTATTATTATTTTTACCATTTTAGTTGCCACAAACTGAACTCGCATTGTGGATGGAAGTGGCAAACTGCCTCCCGAGGTCCTTGCTTGGCTGATTTTTTTGCCATGAAACAGGTTGGTTATGTTTTGGGGAGATTGGCGGGAGAGGGGCAGCATTTGGGGACTAAAGTGCATTGACTCGAGATAGGCTGGGATGAAAATATCAAGAAAATCCTTTCAATTTGTGGCACTCAAGACTCGGCTCTAGAACCGGCTGTAAACGCTTGTGGGTATTAAGTAGTAGGAAGAGCACAAGGACTGGCCCCACCTGCTCGACATCACCACTTACTGTCTTTGGAGGAAGGGCGTCTTTCTGCTCTCTGTGTGTCTCTGTTGACGTCGCCTCGGTCCGATGAGCCCGCGGCCGCTGGGCTGGCCTGGAGAGGCTGCGGCTCCCGAGGGACTCGCAGGGCAGCGCCGCAAACGCCGCAGAGGTGATGCGAACGCCCGACGGACCGAGCTCTCCTCACGGTCCCGAGCGCTTTTCCTTTTGTCCCTGGCCCAGGACCACTCTTGGATTACAGCAGCTGCGGCTGTGACAATTTGCTTTTCAGTGAAATTACGACCGTGCGCCGCAAAGCTGCCTATCTTTGAGCCCTTGGTTGCACAACACGCTCCTCTCTGAGAAATCATTGCTTGAGAGTTAAGACACGTACGTAACTTGCTGAAAGTAGCTATCAAAATTGTTTAAGAGCTAGAAGTACAAAGGAAGTTAGAAAGGGAAACTATAACCCCTTCTTTTTGCTTTTGTTCTCTTTCCTAACACAGCGAGTTCAGACCGTGTTTGCAGGTGATGAGGCTGAGTTCAAAAGCTGTATGCCTTCAGTCTTTTAAAAACTACTAAACCAAAAACCCTACCCGTAATGAAACGAGAGATACCAACTGCCAGTTGTAAATTTATGGCCAGTTTTAATATGATACCCTCCACTGCCTTATGACACTTTCCATTTTGCAGTAACGACGGCTTGCTCATTAGCCATGATTCTTCCTAGCGCTTTGCTGACCTCAACACCTTAGAAAATTACTTCAGTAATAATTGTCAACTTAAGTAGCACAAAGTTGGGAAGTAACTATGCGTTTGGGTACTGACAGGGCAAAAGGCAGGATGTGCAGGTCGCTGAAAGGTGTGGGTGACGTCTCCTTGCTGTCCGTCCTCCCACTGCAGAGCCCGGCCCTGCCGCAGTTCAGTAGACAGGGATTAAAATAAGTCTCTTCAGAAGAGATCTTGTCTTTACACAGCAATTCTCACCGCGCTAGCAGTCCTTTCATCTTTGGGAAGACGTCTGGGGGCGATGCCGTAAGGTTCTGTTTTCCCAGTGCTTCTGACGTTGCTGTATCCCAGTGCTGCTCAGGGTCCACGTGGTGCAGCTTGTCACTAGATTTGCCAGTTGCCTGAGCACGAGCATGGATGGATGGATGTCTCCCTGCCCAGCCTATGGGGCCCTGCGGCTGGGCTTACTGCAAACACCATCTCCTTACACCAAAGGTGGCAGCGGAATGAGAAACAAGCAGCTGAAGTGGTTTGTTAAAGGGCCACAGGAGGGGCAGGGCAAAAAAAACTCAATCCGGGTCTCCTAATTCTCAGAGCAGCATCGTTTCTGTTGGATGTGCTACTTTCTCCTTGGTCATCCATGGGCATGTTGAGAAGTTAGGGTTAGACGGGTTGTGTAGGTTTGTACGAATCCTGCAAGGCATGGCTGGTCTGGTGGTATCTGGAAGGTGAACTTAGACCAGGTGGTAGCTCTGATGGAGAGCAGGGGGAGAAAGAGGACGACGACATGTCCCACAGAAGTGTCAGCTTGCTGGAAGAGGTTTTCCATGTAGCTGTTGCTTAAGTGCCAAACCTTGAACACACTCAAACCTGAAAACAGAGTCTCTGGTGAGATGCTTGGGAAGGACTCAGAGTTTTCAGGACTATGCCTGATAAGTCCTAGGGCATTAGGCTTTTTCACAAAATTTATATAAAGAAAAACCTGTTCTAGATGAAACCTGGGGCTCTAAGATATACTCGTGCCTACATACGCGTACATGCACACACAAACCCCAGTAATTCCCGGTAAGGGTTTCTTTGTACAGTGCCTGCTGTAAAGGGTAGGGCCCAGAAAGACACAAGTAAAGCAGAAATGCAGCAGCTGCAAAACCAGACTGAAGTGGAACGTGGCAGTAGGAGGTCTGGGGTGTCTGTACGATGTGTGGGTTGGGTTTTTTTGTGTGTGTTCAATTTTTCCCAGAATTAAATTAGTGATGACAAATGTGGGAACCAGGTACTCCTGAAAGTCAGTCTTATGACACTTACCGGCTTTTCATATTGATATATTGAGTTGATATACGTCTGGTGGGTTGAAGCTGTGATGTGGTCGTGAGTCTGTAACGCGAGAGAGTCCCAGTGTTCACACAGAAGAAAGATCCCATTCAGGAACTTGCTATTATTTGAAATATTGTCCCACAGTAGAGCGAGACAGTACCCTGATTTCTTGTTTCAGACAATAGTTCTGCACAGGTAAGCTCCGCCCTATCGAAGAGAGAGGTTTCAAACATGCTTTCCAGGACTAAATTTCATTTTGACCCTAAAGGAGTATTTTATCTGATGAGTTATGACTTACAGGACAAGCTCTTTTCTCAGGACTGAACTGAGTTGATTCACTAGACAGGACTGGTAATACGGTGCTGCTTCTTTCTTCAACTTGATAAAACTAACTGATGTCAGATGCCTCCCAGGTTGCTTCTATCAAATGATATCTAAAAACCTTCTAAGAGCTAAATTTTCCCTGCTTACCTACTCAAAGGTTTGAGGAGAAAGGTAGAAGGAGATACAAATGATGCAGAGAGTGCCATGAATCTCCCCGAGCTGGTGATGCTCAGAAATTAATTATTAGACCTGCTCTCTTCTTTAAAAAGCCTTTTTTTCTCACTAGCATGTTGTGAGGTTTACCTTGATAATAAAGCGTAATACTTTGAGAGTAACAGAGAAAAGAATGGTTTCCCCAACAGAAACAACACAGAATTCTTAGTTGGAACTGGCTCAGAAGTCAGTCAAACACTCTCCCGCTAAAAGCTGTTATTAGTAAAACAGCTTAATAATCGCTGATGGCCGCAAACTTGTCTCCGACGAGAATAGTACGTGGGAAAACAAAAGCGTGCGATGGCCCCTGGCCCAGTGCTAACGCAAAGAGCAGATTGCCTCCGGCTCTGTTGCTGATGTTATTCCCCTCAGCCAACTTCAGCGTGTTCGTGGAGGTTGAATATTTAAATAGTCCAAAATCGGGTTTATTTACCACAGCCTAAAGGCATTATTACAACAAATTAGTCTCGTGTGCTGATCCTGCGAAGACGGCTCTCAGCAGGACTGACATCTTGGGGACCACTGAGAAACCTCTGTGCAAAGTTTTATCAAACCGCAGGAATATTGGGCTTATTTTGATTATTATTTTTTTTTTAAATGGCCTCCTATTCCACAACATCTGAAGCAGCAAAGGGAGGGAGCCGTAGCAAACAGGGTATCTTATCGCAATAGGAACGCCTCTTGCGCAGCCACCCGTTCAGCTCTTGCAGCGAGTGGCCCCTTTTCGCTTTTGCCTTCTTGCCTTTTTTTTTTTTGCCTGTAGCTGTGAGAGGAGAATATTTTTGAGAAAACTGGGAGAGACTAGGGAGGGGATGAAAGCGCAGTGCAAGAAAGCAAAGATAAGGAAAAATGAAAGCAGAGGTGGAAAAGAGAAAAGATCAACAAGAGAACAAGAAATACAGCCGTATGCACCCGTAGGGAAAAGGTGTGAATAACGTGTCTGTGTATATATGTACATAGACTACAAATAAGAGGCAAAAAGTAACCGAAGCACATCATATTGCAGTCGAGGGGAAAAAAAACACAAAGACGAGTGAAATGGATGTCCGGTGACATGAGGCAGTGGCGTCTGGAGAGTCCTGGAGTGGAAGAGGTTCGATTTGTGCAAATGGTTTTATACTAATACAGATTTTGCTAGCAGGCAAGGTGATCAGAACTTCTGTAGGCTTATACACAAAATACTTTGTTCTCTAAAAACACTTAAAATATTCTGTAATTCAGAAGAAACTTTAAGGCTGAAAGGCTGGGGCGATTCCCATGAAGACTCCAGCATGCCCTGCCCAGTTCGAGGCGTGTAGGCAAGGAGGCATGTGCAACAGGGCAGGATGAGGGTTAAGTAAAGGCTTCTTAAATTGAAAATGCTTTGAGGCTGATGTGATATTTCTCGATGAAAAGGGCTTTGCTGGTTTTGGCTTGGTATAACCCTGTTTTGTTGTGGGCACTGAAGGGACATTCTGTAGTAGGTGTCTTTACCCTGAGGCTGAGCATTGCAGACTCTGCAAGAAATGTTGGCCGCACAATTGAAGTGCCCCACTGTTGATGGCTTTTCTGCTGGCGTATGAGGCTAAAGTTAGTCCAGAACCCAGCCAAAGAGCAGAGGAATGGGCTGAGAGACGTCAGCTAGAAGCAGGATGCAGTCACCTGAAGTCATCTTAGTGCGGCACGGTAAGGAGGCTTTGGGAAGATTGCCTCTTTTGACCCAAGCAGTTAGCCAGTGGGTGAGAACGCGTTTTATTTTAACACCATCCAGTGTGCTTCAGTGAATTGCCTCAAACTGAGCAGCAGCAGCAAAATGCTTCCATTTCCAAAGACTTCCAAGTCTGTTTTCATCTGTTGCTCTTTCGTGCCTACTTTCTAACTGTTGGGGGCAAAACATAAGTGTCCCTCTTTGACCCTCTTGCCTTTGCACTTCTAGTTAGCCATGCTTGACTCTTCCCTCCTCCTGTTGGATACTGTCAGGGCATGCACATGCTCTGGGTTTGAAGAACGCCTCTGTCTGCCTTCAGCACTTCACTCTGCCTGTGTGGGGGCAGTAGATCTTGTAGTTTCAGCTATTTCATGAATCAGCTGACCGTCATTTCTTATGAACTCTTTTCTTTTGGCCCTTATGCTTGAAGATCAAGAGGTGGTGCTTGTTTCGGTTTGTCTTACCTTTGGAACAAGTAGAAAGCCAGCCAGGGCACGTGACTTCTTCTCTCACTAGTTACCTTGGCAATAATTCTCAAGGGAGAGGTCAGAATAATCCTAACAATAAAGAATAAAGAAAGTAATGACATTTATTAGGTGCTTTTTTAATGGCTTGGTCATAGACTGTAGTCTCAAATAGCACTGCATGTTTTCCTTCCAAGAAATGCACCGGTCATAGCATATTTTCCCATAACACGTCTGTGCTGTTTTCCTTTGAGCAGTTTGGCTGTTCCAGCATGGCCTTTGTGCTTAGGCTTGGAATTAACAAAGGGAAGTGTGCCGTGGTGTGTTAGCTGCCTGCAGTCGCCAAGGCTGAGCGGGTGCAGCTCTCAGCTAAGAGGTGACGGGTCTGGGGCGGGGGTTGTGTCTTACATCCTAATAGGAAAAAGGAAAACTCTGTAAAAGTATGCTTTTTGCTCTCGGTCAGTGGTCAAAAAGCAAAAGACTCTTCTTTATCACGTATGAGCAGAGAAAGTTCATGTATGATGTGTCAATCTGACAAGGAAAATAGATACGTTACTTCTGCTCAGACATACCGTTATCTCTAAAGCGTTTTTCCAAACCAATTGTATATTAAGTGCAAGTACTTGTTCTGGAAAACATCTCTGCCTTGTTGAATATCAGCTGTTCACTCCTACTCTTTTTTTTTTTTTTTGTCTTAACTGGATTCTAACCACAGTATAGCTTCATTTTGCCCTCTGAAAATTTGTTTTTATGGTGCTTTCTTGTAATGCTTTGTAAAAGAGGCTTGAAAGTCTAAATAAATTATGTTGTCTAATTCTCACGTCTTGTTTCAAAGACCTCTTGCCAATCTCTTCTTTTCAGAACCTGCATAATTTTCACTATTTCAATCAAGGCTTCAACTGTTTTTCTAAAGTAAAACTTGCTAGGCTCTAATTCCTAAAATGGTGTGGGTTGGTGTTGTTTTTTTCGTTGGTTTGGTGTTTTTTTTTGTTTTGTTTGTTTGGTTTTGGTTTTTTTCCCCTCAAGAAAGGGCTGTGGTGACTGTCAACTTGCTACTTTATTTCTTGTCCTGTGTATGAAGGGGAAACTGCAAATCTCTTGTAATAAACTGGATGCTTCTCTTGATTAATCCATCGCTTGCCCAAGACGATTTGCACCAAAGGACTGCATATTTTTAAAAGGCAAAGAATACAGTGGTACGTGACCATTAAAGAACCGCTTATCCCTCTGCTGCAGAGCTTGGGAGGCTGAAGATTTTCCTAGGGAAGCCTCTGTACACACTTGCCCCGTTCGTTCTTGCTTCCCTAACTGGCTCCTGCTGAAAACAAGGTACGGGGCTAAATCTACCACTGGGCTATGTGGTATTGATGGGCCATACGTAGTGGATGTGCCTACCTACGTATGTATTAAATGATGTAATCAAACACACACTCAAACTACTTTAAATATTTTGGCAATTAAGACAGCTGCTATGGTGTCCTGTTACGATACGTGATATTATGTGACTGAGTTCAAAATGCCTCTTCCCCCTAAATACATTTTTTTGTATCGCCGGAGAGTATTACTTACAAATCTATTTGTAAAAAAAATACCCTTTGTCTGGGTACTTCACAGTACCATTTAACCTGCCTGGTATTTTGTCTGACCTTGTCTGGTAACATCATGGCCCTGATGATAGCGCAGGATTTCTTTGGATTCTATTAGAAAAAAGAAAGTTTAAACAAAGCTTTGCCGCTTCGTTATTCTTTTCCCTTGAACAGTGTGAACATATGCTTTATGGCTTGTTATTTTCATTTATAACAATTACATGACTTACAGCTCTTTGGGTCTTTCTTTCTCCAAGGAAGCATTCAAGATGAAGGGATGATGCTCTCAGGATCTTTTATAAACAATGTGCCAGGCGTAGAGTTAATAGAGTTCAGATCTGTTGCTTCACAGATAACCCTGAAAAACAAGGAACTGTCTGAAAAGGCAGAGAACTATTGCTGCAGATAGGCCTAGCTGAGCAACAAGCCCCTCCGTTTTCCACCCTTGGCGACTGGGCTGCCACCCCCAGCCGGCACGGACAGCAACGCCGTTGTGCGCGTAGCAGCGTTGCTAATGGGATTATCTCTTAGCATTGCCCTGCTTCTTGCTGTAATTAATTTCCCTCGAATGATTAGCTTATTAGAAGTGAGAGTATGATAACATGGTAGTAGAAAACCACAATTTGCCCGTACCGTTTTGCAGACGTCACGGGAGCCAACAGGGCAAAACTGTTGTTTCCTGGCCCCGCGCACGGCTGCTCCCGGCCGCCTCTCGTCTTCCCCCAGCGTCTCGGTGGCGCTCCCATGAAGATGAATTGGACAATCCGTCTTCAAGGCAGGAGCTCCGATGATTGTAGAAAAACTATCATCGCTGATAGGACAGCCAATCTATCACATCAAGCCACCTCCTTTACTCTTCATTTCATCCCTCTTTATTGCAGTACTTTCCTGCTCACCCTCTTGACTCTTCTCTCCCTCGCTCAAACTCTGCCGCTCTGTAGATTGCCTCAGAAATTGGGAAAATGGAAACACAACATCATTCAAAGCGCAGAAGCGCAACTCTCCCTGCGCAGGCAGGCATGCAGACGGCGTGCTGTAGCTTGCTTGCTTGGTGCCGATGGGCGGCGTGTCCCTCTGCCAGCCCCACCGCCCGTCAGAGCGCGCGAGCCCTTGGCTGCCCTGCCGTCAAGGGCAGACCTTTGCTTCTGTTCCTTGCAGCACAGCCAGACACGTGAATGGCGTGAGGCTGCTGGATAGTCACCGTCTTGCTCCTTGACACATCCAGGAGAGCCCCAGAAACCCAGAGGACCATGTACACCGGGCTGCCCGAGGTGATACAGCAGTCTCTGCTTGTTAGCGCAGCTGGTTCTGTCATCCGCGAGGCCAAAGATAATTGGGAGTTTGTATTCTGGTGCTTCCTGAGGAACCAAAGACAGTCACCTTTTGCACTGAAGGTAACTCGTTATGACTAATGGAAGAATGGTGTAAAATGGGCTGTATAAAACAATGAACACCTACGGCAAATTATGGCATCCTGATGGGCTTTTAGGAGCATCCCCTGCCCTGAATCCCGTCTTGAGAAAACACGAATAGTACCATGGCAATAAATAAATAATGCATTGACTTAATTCTGTAAAGAATTAAAGTTTCCCTCTTTAGAGGGAATAGTCGCTCACACAATTCTTTTAATTTGCTAATCTTCAGAATAGAGGGAATCGCTGTCAGTTAAGACATTTCTGTGGGTATCTAGCTGAATCTTTTGGGTAGATTTTAAATGAGAAGGCTGACATGCAGTTGGAGACCTGGATGATGGTACATCAGCTGCCAGAAACACATAGCTGGCATAATGGGAATTATTCACAGCTGCTCTGATTTAAACTACTACGGCACTGCTTCATTGCTTTGCTCTGTAGTCCGCAGACCTCGGTTGTTTGCTGTGCCTAATAAAGGACACCAAATGCAGGGTTTAGCACAAATAGGTTCATGTAAATCACTTACGTGTTAATTTTTGCCCCGACCTGATAAGATGTGGTGTATGAAGTGCTTCTTTGGGCAAAGGGCGCTTTTGAATTTAGATCTAGTTCATATATAAGCATTTTTCACTCTTAGATAACTTTATGGCTGGTGTGATTTTTTTTTTTTTTCTTGTGTATAATGTGAAAACATTGGCTTCTCCATACCGGTTTTGCTTTCTACCATCAATAATAGCCTTTGGCAGAGTTTTTGAAAACTGACAAATTGTTGGGAGTGAAACAGATTTGCCGATGAATGAAATACAGTTTTGGTCAAAACCTTCTTCGTGTAAAGCGGGAGCACCACTGCTTGTTTAATTTGCAAATTTTAGAACTCATCATGGAGAAATGAAGTAGCTGACTGATGGCAAGCTGCTTCTTCATTTGCTTTGTGTTATATAAACGGCACACGGATAATGAGCGACCGAAGCAGCCACCCAACTTCTGATTAATACATTTGATACAGTTGCTCAGAAGGGAAAACATATTTTGAATAATTTGTTGTTGTTTGTAACGAGCACATGATATGACAGTAGCGATTACCTTAATGAATCAATTCAGTGCAACGCAATTTGGGTTGGATGGAGCCGGTCGTGGCCAATTGTGCAGCCGCCACCGGGAGAGTTAATTAGGAAAGCATACCAGATCTCAGCCAGCCTGGCGTTTGTGCCGTAGAGGTGGTTTGGGGGTGGAGAAGACGAGGAGGTGGTGGAAGAGGAGCGCACTTTGGTAACCTGTGTGTTTCTGAACATGGGAATTATCTCTGTTACTTAGGTTGGATCAAATCTGGGCCCTGACCCTCCGGAAAGAGCCGAGATGGATTTCTGAGGCACAGAAATTTGTCACCACGTGCTTCTCTGTGAGTCTCTTCAGAAGGGAGTAATATGGCTCCTGCAGCAGCGGCAAGAATGCTTGGCTGCTTGCTGCTGGCCCCTTGCACTGTTAGCTGTAACAAGTGTTGTAATGGAAATACTCTCTACTGGCGTGTGTCTGCGTACTTTCTAATAGCGTATGAAAAGAACCACTAGTGCAAATGTCTTGTTTGTCTTGTGCTGGGGTCCGTCTAGTTTTAGCAGCGCGCCACACAGGCGGTGGGATTTCTCTGAGCTAATTCAGATCCAATAACCCAGGCTGAACTGGAACTTTTCTTGCAGAGAAACACTCAGTCTTGTGTTAAAGACCTCTGGCAATAAAGCGTCCATGAAAACCTTTGGTAATTCTCTTCAGCCATTAATTATCCACACCATTACTTCAAGAGTTTCCTTTTCCTGTGTGATTCCGGCACTTTTCCACTTGTAACCCCTGGAAATTGAGATATGCTCGTCTCTAGATTGAAGTGCTTGGTGTAGCGGATTTTCATTATCCTTTTAGGTTCTTAAACCATGATCAAAGTTCCCCTTTCACCCCTCTTTGATCAACTAAGTAGTTTGACCTCTGCAGATTTTCCTCTGTGGTCCTACTTTCGAATCTCTTAATATGTTTTTGCAGCTTTTCCCTTAACTCTCTCCAGTTTTGAATTATGGAGCACTGCTCAGATAAATCTTTTAAATACATGTTTTTTAAGACTTGAGAACGGTCCGGACCCTTCGCTGTTTTCAGTGATGGAAAGTGAAGAATCATTCAGTTTTTCTGTTCTGGACCTGTCATTCACTTGCTGAAGGACTTTCTCTTCACCAAAACTCACGTCTTGCTCGTACTTTCACTGAGAACAACCACTTCCTCGTACCTCAGGTACGTGTTATTCAACTTGCAGTTAATTTAAGTTTGGATATTTAAAAAGTATGTGTGCCAGAACTCTGTTGTTCAGGTGAAATACTTTTGTCTCTTTCTCAGATGAAATTAGTGAGATGGTTTGACCTGAATTGGTGGATGGTTTTTCACATATAAACTGCTCTAAATCCAGACTGAGTCGCTTCCGAAAAGGCTTATTCCAGCCTGAGCCGAAGGCCTCCGAAGCACACCCCAGCTGGTGGGAGCTTGGTGTAGAACTCGCGTCTCCTCTCAGGTTGCTCTGGAGCTTCACCGAATTTTTAACAGTTTGAGATGTGTTTTAACAGCGCACCCGAGCCATTGCGCCTGCAGCTATTTCGTGGTTACTGACGCGTCTGCGTGCGATCTGCTGCTGCTGATGGGTGTCCGGCTGCGGCCGCTGGGGCTGTCAGAGCCCGGCGCAGATGTCCGGCAGCTGCCCGAGGAGAGCACTAATTCCGCATTGTCTTCCCCTTAGGCATTTTGCTATCGTGATCCCAGTTATTCCCGTGAGGAGCTATCTGTCCTGCGCGGAGCGGGAAGGCAACTGCTGTATGCCAAGTGCAATGCTTGCAGCAGGCTTTTTTATTCGCTTGGGAGGTGCAGGATGACCCCATTGGAGAAAGGATTTCAGTGGGATGCCTGTAGCTTGGCTCTACACTTCTTTATTCCTTGCTGGTGGTTGGCTGACTCCTTTTTGACCCTTTTTTCCTTCAGCAGATCACCAGTGTCTCGGATCTAGTGCCCAGTCCCTCCTTTTTGCTTTTTCTTCTTCCTTTTTTTTTTTTTTGTTTTTGTTAAAAGAACCCTGAACGCCCAGTGATGAGAGGCCGGACTACTTTAATTAAGGCCATGTTTCGACAAGCTGCTTGGTCTGCTGTGCAAAAATTGAACATCTTATGTAAAATTTAATTTGAGACACTTGTCAAACTGTACAGGAAAAAATACAAGTAATGGATCGCTTGCTAGCTCAGTAAAGTATAAGCACTTCTCTTGCTCCTGCTGTTGTGTAGAGGGGCATAATAGGCCGTGCTAACGCCTGATTTGACATGGAATACATCAGATATTTTGTGCATAAAATGGAGTAGTTTAACAACATAGTAGGATAGAAGAGGGTGAGGTTTAACAGTGAAAGGCAGTACTTAATTTGGGGGAACTGTAACCATTGCACAGTGCAAAAACCACTGCCAGAAAATGGGGTAACCGTTAAAATGCAAAACTAAGAAGGCACATCCAGGGAAAATCCCATTGCACGTGTTTCTTGTTCTTACAGTTATAAGGTATCAGCTAATGCCACTTTCAAAGAGGGGATACCGCTCTAGAAAAACCTTAGGTTTATCAGAAACTGTTTCTAGGCAGCTTTTCTGCGAATTTAAGCTTCAGTGTACAGGTATGCTTGTGTTCGCTTGGCCTCAGTCGCCGAGCCTCTTCGCTGGAAACGTCAGTTGTGGCTGAATAACTGAGGGTAGACTGACGTAGTTACGTGTTTAAGAAGGGGATTTTGCTAAAGCACAAATATTTTAAGGTGTATTTATTGTAAGAAGCAAAAAGACCGTGGTTTTAGTGGCTGCGGTGGGGTGGATGAGGCTCGTTCCTGCTTCAATGCAGAACCTGTTTTTGTCAGGTTTGAATAAAAGTTACCGCGGTGGCACTCGGGTTCCGAGGTGCTACAGGAGCCCGTACGAGGGCAGCTCACATCTCTCTGCTTGTTTTTCATTGAGCAGCTACTAGGAAGCACAGAAGGAGATTTACAAGAGTCAAACCAGATATACCGTAATGGAGCATTAAATTAGCTTTACTGTAATGACACTTTGCCGCGTTATTTACTCTTTGACACTCCTACAAGACTGCTCTTCCTAACAAAAAAGAGAAATATGAATGCCTTACAGCTAGTTCCTTCAAATCCTCTAAGTTTCTCATTAATGTTTTTGATCTTTTTTTCCCTCTGACATGAATTTATTTTTCAGAGGAATTCTGATGGCTGTTACACCCACGTGGAAAGTTTATTTTCATTTTGTGACTCTGATTGCCAGCATCCGAGAGTTTCCATTCTCACTGTTGAGAGCTGAAGACAGTATTATCCTTCATTAGTGTCACAGTCTTCCTAATTTAAGTCTTTGCCTTTCTATTGATCTTTGGGTTACATCTGATTTTCCTACTTCCAAAGTCATCTTTCTCGCCTTTCTTTCTTTCTAAGCGCGGCAGTTATTTTTCACTGCCTTCTGATGACTATTGTATATATCGATAGTCTATACTTCTCCCATGGACAACATGTTTCTAAGCTGTCGTCAGTCATAACCCTTGTGATGTAATATGGTCCATTTGGTATAACTGGATAGATGTAGAGCCCGTATTTGTAAACAAACCACTTGGGTTCTGCAGAGCTTGACACTGGAACTGTAGGAATCTGTTGGAGTGATGCTCTCTGTATTGTGTGATATCAAAATGTCACGTCGTGCTGGTTGTTGCTATGTGGGTCTTGATCAATGCAGGCCTTAGAAAGGACGAGTGCCCGTATGAGAGTATTGCATTTTGGGGAGTGCAATGTTGGTTTTTGCCTGCCATGGGAAGTTGCTCCACAGTTTCTGTTCAAGTGATAAGTTAAATGTCTCCATGCTACATACCAAGCTTCTGACTTCACAAAAGCTTGATGACCTTCTGAGAGGAGGAAGAGGGCACAATCAAAAGGAGATCCTTGCCTGATAAATCTGTGTGACTTCTAGGAAGTGACAGACATGAGTCAGTGGCTAGCAAACGCTTCACAGGATTTAAGATGCTCTCATGACAAAGCCGGACAGGCCATAAACATCTGTTGGCTGCCAACAGCTGGTCAGTGCTGGACCTTCCGACTCATCTCGTTCCGAAAGCATCACCTCCCGCAGTTATTCTAGTTTTAAAAGGGAATTAGGAACTACGGGTACGGTAATGAAGCCATTTCTGCCACCTGAGAAAACCTGCACCACTTCAGTGTTTGCTTTTTCCGATAGTTCATTGTGATGCGATTGAACTCAAACCCGGTAATTTCATGATCCCTTTTCATGAGGTTCTTGTCTGTGTTAAGCTACAAATCTTAATTTTTGTATATTAAAATACATATGGGGAGACTAAAAAAAGCAATGTGAGTGTCGGCCAGTGCCTGGAGAGTTTTCATCAGTGTTTGCAGAGTCAAAGTCTGAATGAAACGGGAACTTTCAGGGCTTTTTCTCCGATAGAAGTAATTTCTCATGTGTATTGAAATCTGAGTGGGCATACGGTGCTTTTTACTTTTAATGCACTCTGTTTGCTTGAATTAATCACATAGTATTGCATAGGAGAGGCATATGGAAAAATTTCAAAACTACTTTTCAGAAACAATGGACATTTCAAGCAGATCTGATTTCCATTTCCGTGCTTCTCCCTTCTTTTGTGGACATACATAGTTCCATTTCAAAACTACTGAATGGATGGCTTGGTGCGTATGAGAGGCTGAATCTCCAACTGCTGCTGACTTTGAGTTGGAGAATGGTAAAATCTAGGTCAATTATATTAACAAGTCTCTTTTTCCCCTCCCTCCCCCCTTCTCACGACTTTTGCACTCTTGATCTTCCCAACACGGCTTAGTGAATCACAGAATGTTTGCACCAAGTTGTCTGCTCAGCGGATGGGGCTGGGAACGCTAAACCTGCTGAAAGAATCCTTTTCAAAGAGAACGTGAGAAAACCAGCTTGAACGTGGGTGGTGAAACTGCTGATAAAAAGTGCAAAGTTATAGATGAAGTAAGTAAAACAGGTCCTCGGAAGCCATTGAAGCTGACTTAAGATGTGGGGAGTAATTTCACTATAATGTAAAAGAGGAGGGGAAGGAGGGAGGCTTGGTTAATCTGGAAAACTTGGTACTTCTCTGGATTTGCTCACTTCCTTCAGCATTCAGCAGAAGGCGGTAGGAAACGCCATTAGCAGTGGAAGATATCAGCGTCCAACCTAAATATCTGAATAAAGGAGACTGCAGCAAGCTCTAAGATAGGAGACGCTGGTTATTGTCCAACCCAGGCCTGCCATTGCCATGAAGTACTAGTTAAGCTTGTCTAGCAGGAGCAAAGCCAGCCCTATCATGCGGTGGCACGTCCCAGCGGTGACGAGCATCTCGGGGCGGTGGGGGCTCCCATCTGCTGCGCCACCGTCGCTTCAATACCCCAGGAGCCAACAGCACTTGCACTTCAGTTCCTCCTTGCAAACTTCATGGCGTTAGGTTAGGCAGTGTGTGTGCTGCAGTCACTTAGACACACGTCTGAGTCTGGCAGGTTGGCTCCCGTGGCTGTGTCCTGGACAGCATTGTCTGTACAAGCCACCAGGGAAGATGGGATAACGTTTGGGGCTGTATGTCGTCAAGAATGTTTATGTTAGCTGGTTTTTTAAATAGCCTTACCCCTCTCAGATGTGTAGGAGAGCTGAACTAGGAGCAGTTTTGAGTTCCATCTTTAGTTAACGTTGAGGCAAAGACTGGCTATAAAATGACTGCTTCGCAGAGCTTATCTATTAAGTGTTAGGGACGAAGACGAGGCTTCAGAGCCATTAGAAGTCCCTGGAGGAAGCTTGGCAAGAATGCTCAACTTCTGAATGCTAACACCTAAAGCATAAACAAGGCTGGGAGGAGGGAATTGGAAACAAAATGTTCTGAGCTCCGTGCAGTCGCAGCGTATTGCGGTTAGGCGTGGTACGAAGACTGATCCGGTAAGAACGCTGCCAGGCAGAATAGCAGAGCAAGATAATTCTCCAAATAGTAAAGGATGAGAACTGGTCAAAGTTACTTATTTTGGATGTGTTTAAAATAAAGGACACGGTGTATTTTTGTTTTCAGACACCTCAGCTGCATAAATTGGTGGAATACTTGTCCCAGTCTTTGCCCACTGTAGACATTTTCTGTAAAGAAAAAGCTTTTGTGTCACCAGAATTGTCACTCAAGTGCATTTTTAAAGTACTGTAATTAATCATGGACAGATATAATTATAAGAGTGCTGAAGCAAGCCTGAATTATGTTCAAACACACAAAGTGCATCAAGGCAGTCAGGGAGGGCCGCAGATTCGATGACATTTTTCCGTTACCTTCCACATCCTCTTAACCCAACGCCCCCCTGAAGTTAAGAAGTTAATAAACAGACGTCAGGCAATTTTATTACAAGAATTTTTGCTGCATGTTGACCATTCTGCAGCGGAAGAGTCGCTCTGTTTCACCCGCTGGCGCTGAGTGGTGCTCACGTTTAAGGAGCGCGAGTTGCAGGTACGCGAGCTGCCCCGGCAGGGCCGCCGTCGCCGCGCCCCGCTCCGTCGCTGCTGCCTGGTGCGCCCGTGCCCCCGAGCTTTGCAGCTGGTAAGGCACGGCCTGCCTCGCTTGCTGGTGGGGTGACGGGGCGCCTGGGGGCATGGGAGGCCTGGGGGTGTTGGGTTGGTGGTTGGACTTGATGATTCTAGAGGCCTTTTCCAGCCTTAACGTTTCTGTGGTTCTATGAGGTCTCGATGGGGCAGGCTTCGGCGTGCAACACGCACTGAACTCTGCGGCTGTACCTCCCCTGCTCTCTCTGCTCTAGCTGCCTGCGTTTAACGTCAGCGTGCCGCCGAGCTGCTAGCGCCCTGCCTAGCTGCAGTGGAGACACGCATTGGGTTGAATTTCCCAAGTCAAATTATCCATAAAATTCATATTTGCTGCAAGAGAAGAGCGGTCAACATCTGACTTCTCTTTAAGAAAAGTGGGGTGTGTAGCGTACGCTACGAAAAGTTCTGCGTATCTCTTCCTAAGTGACCCGTTGCCACATCTACAGAATCTGGCTATGCCAATACAAAAGATGAGTCTTGAGCCATTGAAAGCAAACACTAAAAGAAAACAAAATTAGGTCAGCCCTAATAATGAAGGTAGAATTTCTTTTATGTAAAATTATTTTTAGGATAAAACAGATGTTGAGGGTAGTAACTGTCGTACACAGTACAGTTTTCCTGTTTATCTATCCATGATGTGAATGCAGAAGTTGTAAATCACCTCTAAATACCTGAAAGTCATGCAAATAGCTTTCAGTCACAGGGAAACAAACTCGTTTTATTCCCAGTCAACCATACGTGCAATAAAGAAATGCTTTCCATTTCAGAGGAAATACACCTTGGGATGTATAGAAAATCCCGGTTAACAGCTGTGGGTGTCTCTATATAAAACAAAGGTCACAATTTTTACAGGCAATACTCTCATTTGAATGCAAGAGTCGGCATTTGTTTTTCAGTGTTATAGTGTTTGCAGACAAGCCTGGAAAGCATTTTCACAATGAGACTATATTAAACATATGGGGGTTATATTACAGTATGTACATAAAATTTCAATTTGTAGAGGGCTGTAGTGGTGGAGTACTCGGGAGGCTGGGTCTCTGGGAAGGAGGGCAGAGCGCTCGGTATTAACTGAAATGGCACTTGCTGGTTTTTAGGTACAGGAAAGGCTGTTTCTAGTGGGCCTGTTTAGCTTTTTGCTAAAGCCGTTTAGCTTACACCTGTAACAACGTCACAGCGTAAGTCTAACCATGAAAAATTAATTTGAAAATAAGTAAAGGTTTTCACTGAACATCAACACTGAGGAGCTTTAGCTCCACAGTGGTTGGTGCCTCTCCTGTACAGTTTCTCACTGGTTTGCAACAGCTTTTTCTTAGACTCCCTCTCCGACGGCATGGAAACCACGTGCTTCTTGCCCCATCTGATTGCACGCCGCCTCCAGACAGGACAAATGTGTTTCCTGTAGCCTGAAGAAGAAACCCTACAGCGTGTCCTGACGCCTGCCCAAGGAAGGTGGTGGCACTGGCAGGCGGGATGTGAAACGAGGCACCAGAGGGAACCTTGCGGCTGGTGTCTCCTCCAGGCTGCCTGATCAAGGGGAGACTGTTGGCG
The DNA here is from genome assembly GCF_963921805.1 of Phalacrocorax carbo. Taxonomy (NCBI): domain Eukaryota; kingdom Metazoa; phylum Chordata; class Aves; order Suliformes; family Phalacrocoracidae; genus Phalacrocorax; species Phalacrocorax carbo. The sequence goes on from NC_087524.1 coordinate 22,184,286, forward strand.
AAGCCTTCTTGCTCCAGCTCTAGGAGGCATCGTGCTCGTGGGCTCCCGTCCTGCTGGGGGCCTTCAGCCACCCCGATGTCTGCTGGAAAAGTAGCTGTAGGCAATCCAGGAGACTCCTGGAATGCATTGAGGGTAACTTCTTAAACTGACAATGTGCGCTCGCAGCCCCGTTGGCCAACCGTGCCCTGGGCTGCATCCCCCCCAGCGTGGGCAGCAGGGCGAGGGAGGGGGTCCTGCCCCCCTGCCCCGCTCTGTGAGACCCCCCTGCAGCGCCGCCTCCAGCTCGGGGCCCCTCAGCGCGGGACAGACACGGGGCTGTTGGAGGGGGGCCAGAGGGGGCACAGAAATGCTGCGAGGGCTGGAGCCCCTCTGCTGCGAGGCCGGGCTGGGAGAGCTGGGGTTGTTCAGCCTGGGGAAGGGGAGGCTGCGGGGAGACCTTATTGCGGCCTGTCAGTACTTAAAGGGGGCTGTAGGAAGGGTGGGGTCAAACTTTTTAGCAGGGTCTGTTGCAATAGGACAAGGGCTGATGGTTTTAAACTAAAAGAGGGTAGATTTCAACTAGATATAAGGAAGAAATGTTTTATGATGAGGGTGGTGAAACCCTGGCCCAGGTTTCTCAGGGAGGTGGTTGATGCCCCATCCCTGGAAACATCCCAGGCCAGGCTGGACGGGGCTCTGAGCGACCTGCTCTGGTTGAAGATGTCCGGGCTCATGGCAGGGGGGGTTGGACTGGATGAGCTTTGAAGGTCCCTTCCGACCCAAACAATTCTATGATTCTGTGAGATTGTCCTGTCCTAGACCAGCTTATGGTAAACCTGTCAGCAGGGTAAAATCATATTTCGTGCACACTTGTCAGCTTTCTTGGCAACATTTTCCATTGATGTCATCATTTTTACAGCTTCCTTCATTACTTTTATCAACTAGTGGCCAGGACCCCTCAGATTCACAAGACCATTCCTTTCCCTCATGGCGTAGTTGCCTAGTAAGGAGAGTCTTGAAATTAATGGAGATAAATAACACCCACACAGAAAAGATGGTTGTTTATCTGTACTTGGACTGAGATCATTTGTACTTGGGGTACATGTGGGAGGTTTTCCCGAGAGCATTATCTGCGCTCGTACAATCGCACCGAGGCATGCGGAGTGTGCTGGGAGCAGCGAGGTCCCCTCCTCAGGCCCAGTTCGCTAAAAATGCTGCTGGAATTTTGACCATAGATGCTTCAGAAACAACCCTGGAAAAGCTTTTAGAGACTGGGGAGCGCTGCCAAAGGCAGAAAGGCTTCCCCTGGCGGCTGGCGCAGAGCCGGGGGATGCGCGGAGGCAAGCGTGGTGGAAGGAGTACATCGATTTGTGTTGGAAAAAAAAACCCCAGCAGAGCAGAAACTTGTTATTGCTGCTTCATATTTTGATTGCTTTAAGGAGAGGCAAAGGGTGGTCAAGCAAAATAATTGAGAATACCCACGGGTAAATTCTCCCCCCCGTTTAGAGAAGCTATTAGGCACCTGTCAGAGCAATTAGCGTGTAATGTAATTTCCATATAATTGCAGAATAATTGCAAATGTGTCAATGTTTTTTTTTGTTAAAGCTAATATAAGTTAATATGCCACTGATGTTTCGTGCGTATCTGCAAAACACACTTTAATATACAATTAAAATGTATAAACATGCATTAATCTGAGTTAAGTTTCCCATGCCATTTAATAGGAAGGTGAGCATAAAATCTAGGGTTCATTTCAGATACTCCAAGCTACAGGTCTGTACTCAGGCAACATTTTACGCAGAGTAACATGCTTGTGAGCTGCCAAAGCACAGTGGCTGCCAGCCTATTGCATACCCCACTCGTTACGGAACTCGGTGGGAGTTAGTTTTAGGCTTCTAAAGTCAAGTTTCGGAACATAAATGAAGGGGGATTTTCCACAGCTGCATCCATTATCAAGCAACAGTGTTCCCGGTGGTTTCGGGCTTATGTAAAAGGTTGCTTTGTGGTGGTGTTTAAAAAATGCATGTATAAAATGATGTGGAGTCCTTGTTTATTCGCTGGAGGCTGCGCTGCTGCCCCTTAGGAGCTGTATCAAAAAGAAACCCTGCTTAGTCAAGGCTGGTGCTTTCGCCGGTTGATGTTATGAGCGTCTGTGTTGCCCTTACGGCGAGCTTGCACGGTAGCAAAAAATTCCTGCTAGTTCCCAAGGAAGAGCTCTGTGGTTTTTTGTGGCAGGAAGGAGGGGACAGAGGCAGCAAGATTTTTTGAATAAAGATCAGGCTGACGAGGCGAGGGTGTCTGACGAGTTAAAGGCAGTCTGGTTATTCCGTCCTGCAGAAAGCAAGTCCTTCCTGGCTCACCAGGTTTAGGCAAATTCACCAGAGGGGAAAAAATATGAGGAAATCTCAGAGCTCCTGGGGAAGCGCAGATATGATGGGAAGGGTCTTTAATAGCTGCATGTAACAAAACTTGAAAAGTTTGAAGTTCCCCGTAGCAGATACGTTACAAAATAGTTAATTTTAATTTTTTTTTTCTGGTGGAAAAACCTTTTTACTAAGGAAAAAGTGAGTGACCTCCTGTCACTGTGCACCCCTTAGCGCACAGCAATGCTTTGCAGCCTAGAAAATGCCCCTTCTGGCTGGACCCTACAGTAAAGGGAAAGAGAGGATGAGCCAGAGGGAAAAAAACCAGATATATTGAGAGAGTTTCTCTTTTCTTCACCAGAAGATGAATATGGACACAATTACATCTTGGGAAGTTCGGCTTTTGGGATTCATTTTACTTGAATATTGGTAGGGAATCTACAGAAAAATGAATGCTGTGTATATTCCTCAAATAAGTATTTTTTGCAACTAATTTCTCAGCTAGATAGTAAACTAGAAAAATTTTGCAAAAGGCAATGTTTGTTCATCTGTCGCAAAGTTGAGCACAAAACTCAAACTAAGTATCTTTCTGATTTTTCCACGCTTGTTAGTTCTTTTCGCTTTCATAAGTTTTATAACATTTTAGCTCACCATGGGGCTTAACTTGCACAAGTAAACATGTTCTACTCTTGAGCCCATGGCTAGAAGCGTGTTGGGGGAGCGATGAGGAACAGAACGATTTAAATGTAATTGTTGGTTTTCCCAACGTAAAACAAAATACTCTGGGAATGGGGAAATGATAGGAGCTTTCCGTAGTTCTGGGTGTAGAAATCTGCCCACCCATTGCCTGACTGATAGGGGTCGTTACTGACTCCCCGGGGAGGGCTGCAGAAAGACCCAGTCTTGCCCTTGTACTTGTGTCACGCTTGGGCGTATGCATGTTTGCGGTCAAGCTAGGTCATACGTAATGTTTCGCACTGAATTTTGCCCTCTCAGATGTGGAGGGTCGCACGAAAAATGTTGGTTTGCCATTAAGGTATGTATCTGATTTGATTTAAGCGAGAGCTAACTACACTGAAAATAGTGCTCTCAGTTGCAGGACTATAATTTACAAAATGGAAGCATTTTCTTTATTGAAGCTCTGAAAAATAAAGGAGCGTTGTGGTGGCTAAGGTAAGCCGGAATAGCGATCAACTCGAGTAACATAAACTCAACAAGAACGCGCTCTAATCTTCCTGTGTAACCCCACTGATCGACGCGGTTTGAAGTTTTATTGTCATTAACGTTATCATTTTTGGACTGAGCTAAACTCGGAACGGTTCAACATCCCAGAACTCTGCATCTAGAAGGAGGATGCTCTTTTTGTGTCGTGATAGCTGTGGTGGCCTGAACGTGGGAGATGTTAAAGGAGTACATTTGTAGGGTTTCCTGCTTTATTTTGCAGAGTACTGTCTGAACGTGTATCTTCTTGCTTCGGTTCCCGTACGACTATTTTGTTCATTTTATATTTAATGCGCTCGCTGAAGCAGCTTGCGCTGTCTGTAGTTTGCCTTCATCTTCACCGTCATCCTGGCATCCGTTAGGAAAGAACAAAGCTGTGATCACGGTGACTTAGCGTAAGAAGGCTTTACTTCTCTCCGCGGCGTTGCTGCAAAGCCATCAGCAGGTCTAAGCTGCCGTTCTCACTCGTTTTGAGGAGGGCATTCATCATCTTTTCCTTTCCTGCATCTTCCTCCTCCTCTTTGCAGAGCACGTCCGTGCTAACCCCGGCACTCTGGGTTCTGGATGGCTGCTACATGGGCAATGTGGAAATTATGGTCTTGTCTCGAGGTTCTGTGGCCGTTTCAAAGCCACGTGGGCTCCTTTGAGGTGTCGGAAACTAATTTTAAGGAAAAACTTCGCGGGGGGGGGGGTGGGGGTGGCAGTCTTTGCTGGAGGGTCGCTAACTGGTGCCGTGAGAAGCCGAAATCAGGACTCTATCGTTAGCTTGAAAGAAGCCAAGGACTGTCTTGGAGAAAGAAACGTCTTTGAGAGACCCGTTGCTGGAGTCGGTACTTTTATATTCTGCTCCTCTGTCGAAGTGATTAATTTTTAATCCCTGAAGCTGTCCTGTGGTCAGCGCTCCAAATGCCAACTGCTGTCCTGCCCGTTTCTGTGGGAAACGCATACGTTTCTCCGTTTGGACTCCAAATAAAGCCATCTGATTCGTGGGATTCGCTGGGGAAGTACGAATTTCAGGTTTTGGCAATATATTGCTCTGCAGACAGGAAGTTATTTTTCAATGAGTTTTTGCATAACTTGAAGTAGTTGAATGCTTAATATTTACATTATTTTTGAATTTGCTTTCTATGAGTATTTAAATATTTGAACATAAAATATGTTCTTTCACAACGCTAATAAAATCTAAACACCTAATAGTCGCATTCATTATAAGAGGCAGTAAATCATCTTTGGTGAGTTTACTTTTACTTCCAATATAAACACACATTTATGAGCATTCCTGTTATGTGATTTATTTCCTTTTCTTCTTTTTCCAAGAAGAACGATTTCCCTCTTCCCGAACATCCATTATACGTAAAAAATGATTACAGGAATGAGGAATAATTTAAAAAAAAAATAAATCAGGTCACTGGTTTTTTTGCACTGGACAGCTCAGGTAAAAGGTTTAAGCTGATCTTTTGACGGGATTTTTGTGTAAAAGAGAAAATAATGGATTGTAGAATCAGAAGAGACACTTGCCAGAGCCAAGCAGAGTTTGAATATGGATGTGACTTTGTCCACTGCAGATGGATGAACAGAAACGGTGCAACTCTTCCGGAAGGCGTACAGAAATGGCAAAGCACGCCTTTAATTTCCCCTGCCCCGTATCTGTGCGCGCGGCTGATGTACTGCGTGGTTCTCGACCTCACGTCGTCTTTCAGGCAGACCCGTGTCTGCAGCAGTAACCGCTTTCCATTAGCGGACGTTTGTATTTAAAAAATTGTAGTTTATGGAAGTCGAAGCTTGTATTTACCGATTGTTTTCTTGAACCTGTGGGATTTTTCATCGTTCCACAGAGAACTATCTCAAAGCTTTTAGTTTTTGAGTAAGATCAGCCATTTTCATTTTTTCCTGAGCCTCTGGAAAGATGTACATGGGAAAATCTCTGACATTGGAGGCTCTTAGGGAATATTGTAAAGGAGAGAAATAACATTTATAGGAGTGGAAGGAGTGAAAGCACAGCTTTAAAATCCTGCTACTAATGGGTTGTAGGGCATCTACCTCTTCCACGAGTTTTTAATAGCCTTTGTGGCTTAGCAAGGAAACACGCACCTAGCTTAAATAAATCCAAGTTAGGTTGCTAAGTGAAGACAACTCCTCAAAGCAAGTACTTACTTTCTAATCCATTAAAGTTTTGCACACTTTACTACATACATTGCACTATTCTGACTTACATAGCATCGCACTCAGTCCGAAATAATTAAGCTTGATTCCCCCCCCCCCCCATATATGAGTTCACGGTGTCTTTGATATACACGCAAAGATAGGCATGCTTCCACTGTAATGGCATTATGTTTGCTTGAATGCTTCTGATGTCATGAGACGAGGCCACCTATTTCATTATATAAATTTTTCGCTAAGCTCTATGCCTTCTTTTTTAAGAAGGGAGAGGTAAAACGGGTGAATGAATATGAAATGACTTCTCTATTTTAACTTCAAAGGCTATCTGGTCTGCTTCAAAGGGTTTCTTTGCGAAACAGAAATCATGTTTTTTGAAAACACTTTCAAAAAAAAAAAAAGACTTCGTACATGTCTATACTGAAAAAATTCATCCTCAGATGACTTGAGCAATTCTGGGCAGTGATGATTTCAGTACAGTTATAAGACTTATTCATTATGTAAGCTTTGATTGGCAATGGTTGATGCCTCCAGGCTCTTCATCTCTATAACTACATTTAAACTAAAAATAAGGCAAAACATTTTGCTACAACACGTCCCTTATGCTCTCTATTTAGTATTCTCCTGTTGTCACAGAGACTGCTAAGGGAAAACTTAATTTATCTATTTGCCCTTGTGGAATGTCTGTTTAAACATCCTTCAGTGGAATTCTTTCAAGAGTCCTGGTTTCTCCAGTCATCCCTTCCCCAGTACTTCTACTTAACATTATTTAATTATTACAGTATAGCCACGGGTGAAATACAGTGTCATCTGCCGGTGTTCGTTACCTAAGAGAGTCAGATGGCACGTTATTAATAAACAATGCCTGCGTTTCTGAAGAAAGGGCCTCGTGCAACACGTGCTTAAATGTATGGTTAACACGCCTCTTGATTTAATGAGGTTTGAATCAAGCGAGAAGGGAATTATAAAAAAGAATAATACTTTTCATCTTGACGCTCTCTCTAGTAGGTCACCGCGCTGACATGAATAGATATTCCTTGGAGTAATGTGTTTTTCCGCTGTGTCTGTGGGTGGCAGAGGCAGATGCTCTGTGGTTCCTGAATAGAAAAACAAGGAATAACTGAATGTTATTTACAGAAAATAGATGGAGTTTTTATTTTGAAAAAGTTTTTGGTTTTTTTTTTTCCAGGAAGCTTGCTACCACGGTTTCTTTTTCAGTTTTAAACCGCATTGTTCTCTACACTAGCAATCCACATATTAAAAATTACTTATTTTTTTTTTTTTTCCTTCCAAATATAGGTTGTCCTGGATTATTTCAGTAGAGATGATGCCACCTAAAAGTGAAAAATTGATCTCCTGGCTTCTAAAGTAGGATGCTTCTCTTCAAATGAGTTGAATACGGTAAGCCTATGAAATTTTGGAGGTGTACGCTGGGTCAGTGTATCTATACACACACGTGTGTGAAAGTGCCTACGCAGACACCTGTATATGCGCACGGACACCCCACGCTTGCCCCCTTGCGCCTCCAAGGGACCACAGCGATGCTGCCGATGGCTGCTGAAATACCCTTCAGCAGATGCGGTTCCAGATCAGACTAGAAAAATGCGATCGCTTTTATTTTTACGTGTCAGCCTTTTGCTGGGTTGATTTCCAGCTGACCCATCCCCTGTAGGCTGTTGGGTCTGTGAACAGCAGGGAGCCTGAAGACACAGAGCCAAGCCGATGCCGCTTCGGCACAGGAGGCATTCCCTAAGTCAGAACAGGAGTCAAATTCCTTCAAGCTGCATTTATGGCGAACATTCGGTCCTGAAACGTGAAAAGCGTCAGTCAGAAACGTGGACCTTCGGAAAGGTAAGGGATTTTTGTCTTCCGAGGTGTGTCCTTGCAGTGAACCTGGGTACGGGCCAGGATAAGAAATCCCAACGGCGGAGGTTAGCTTGGGAAGAAGGCAGGTAGCTCTCCAAAACCTTGCTGCAGTCGTTACTGTTCTTGGCGTTTTTCTTTCGTGCCGCGATTTGGAAAAAAAGAATATTTAATCCCAAAACATCTCTTCCTTTCTTCCTTTTGCTCACGTTTTCCTTTCCAGGGAAGCACCCGAGCGTTTAGTTCTGGGCTGGGCAACGTCCACTTTTGACTGCGGGGGAAAATGGAAACCTGAACTCAGTTGGAGTTTCTAAATATTCCTGAAGTCTGGTACGTCCCAAATGAATATTCCTGAAACACCGCGTGTCTGGGAGAAAAAGAGCGGGATCGTCTGCGGCAGAGGCTTCACCTTCATGAGGAAAAACGTTTTCATCTGCCTTGTTTCAGGTGCTGAAGAGCTATTTAACAGAGAGGAGATTTGTTTCTTCCATTTCCCGTTGCTGATCTCTCCTCTTGTATCAAAATGACTTGATGACACGTGAGAAAATGAAGTGCTCTTGCTGAGCCTTTGTGGAAGGAAAAACCTGTATACCATTAAACGCTGTCTATAGTGATAAATAGTCAGTTGGCAAGTGGCTGCTCTGGTTTTCCAGTATGTTTTTCTCGGAGAACCTGCAGCAGATTGGCTGTAATTGCTCATTGCTCTCCATTAGTAGATCTCCCTCCTGGCAACTTTTTAATAGTTTCCATCTCTTGGGGCTGAAAATTACTATTTTAATTAAAACAATTTGTTTCAAATGGGGCTCCCAAATCCCCATATGATGCTTTAGAAGCCTTGGGCAAACACTGAAAATGGAGAGTAGCAATTGTTTTTAGGGTTTAGAGTGAGGCTGAAAATAGGAAGAGGGATTTTCACACTGTTTCCGAGGCCTGGACTTGCAGCAGGGGAGACTAACCCTCAAAGTACAGAAACTGAGTAAGGCTGAGATTTTGTCTTCCAAATATTATGTTAATTTACCAGGGTGGAGAAGACTTCCCTGAGTTTCAGTTTAGCCTTGCTGTTTTCTTTGTTCTCGTGCAGGTTGAGAGAAACAGTGATTTTCTGGTGAAGGAAAGGTGAGAGCCAGGGAAAGGGACCTTGGACACCTAAATGCTACAAAAACGCCCTTTGGAAGTGGGATTGAGGAGTCAGCAGCCACGAGTGCCGCGTACCCGGTGAGAGCTAAAGCCAGCTGTGCAAGGCAGGAGGCTCCGGCGAGCTCTGTGATTTCTCAGCTCTCGGGGGTTTGATGTCCGGCTGCTGGATGTGCCCAGAGCTCCCGCTGTGTGGTTGAGCAAATATTTCACCACATCAAGGGGCAGGGCTTGTGGAAATATTCATTTCTGAGGTTGAGCCCTGAGGTCCTGGTGTGGTGAATTCGCTGCACCCCAGCAGCTTTGAGAACGGCACAAAGCTTCTTTCCAAGCAGTGTTTGATTGCTATGTAAATATATATTAAAAAATATTTATTTTATATTAATTTCTTTAGAATTATACTCATATATAATTCAGGTATGTGTATAATATATAAAAATATGTGTTCACGTGCTGTTATTCTGCAAGAGCCTGGTGGTGAGAGCACCTGCTGTGGAAGCAGAAGACGCAGGCTCGGTGTCGTGCTGGGACGGTGGGTGTCAGCCTCCCACCCCGCCTCGACGGGAGCGCTCCAGCCAGCTTCCTCATCCCCGAGGCTCGTGCAACCGAGCTGTGGAGCCAGGCTCTCTTCTTCTGTCTCTCCAGTCTCATAAATATTACATTTCTCCTTCAAAGTTGTCTCAGCTTTATTTTATGGCCCCTCTTCCCCGGCACCGGCTCTCACCATTAGCCTGTTATACTGCAGCAAAGGCAGCTCCCCTTAGTGAAGGAGAGCCTGGCTGCTGGCACGCAGGGCTGTGATTTAAGCACCTCTTTGCAAAGAGTGGTTGCAGGCTCTCTAACTGTATCAAACAGGGATTTAATTCATGTCTGCCAATAACGTCTGTTTCCCAGATCTCTCTTACTTGCTCCCACACCCATGACATGAATCCTGTGTTTCCTAAGGTTCAGCAAAAGGCGTAACTCTCCTCCTGGCTGAGCTGTTGGCGTCTGTAACCCTGTCCCACGTCGTACGTGACAAGTGCTGAGTGGTTGCACCGGTATCGATGGGTACGAATTTACGCAGGACGAAGCGTTCATGGTAAGGTTCCTCAGCAGCGCTGCCCTGTGAGGGGACAGCAGATGAAGCCCTGGAGCGCCGGCTTGCGGGGGTCGGGGGGCGTGGGGAGCTCCCTGGCGTCACCCCAAGCAGGGCTCGCTAGCAGCCCGTGACGCCCCGCTGGGAGCTGGGGGTGCTGACGCCGAGGGCCTGACGCAGCGCGGGGCTGCTGGGAACATCTGTGGCGGGGTTTGGCAGCCCGGGAAGCCAGATTAGGCAAAAACTATCGATTCATAGCAGGTTTGTCTTGAAATGTCTTGTTAACCGCTAGTCAGCTAAAAACTCTGCGTGTGCCTGGGCACAGAGCCTGGGTGAGGCTGGAGCTGCTTTCTGAAGCTGAAATACCCGAAGCTCCTTCCTCCCCTGGCTGTAACTGTCTGAAATGATAATGCAAGCGGTCTCTCCATACGGAACCGCACAGGGAAAGAATAAAAGACTCAAAGGCTAGGATTACCAAGGGCTCACGATAAGAAGTATGACACCACGCAGAACACCAGAGAAAGTCTGAGGTTGGCGTGTGGAGGGGGGAATTATAATCCGCTGTGTGAGTGAGGCAGGAGTCACGGCACGTGGTCGGAAGCTCATCAGAGGCGGCGCCGAGCGCAGCCGCTCCGTTGCGCTGCCTTGGCTCCGGGCGGCGGGAGCGCTCGGTGACTTGCCTCCTGCCTAGCGAGCTCTCAGCTTTGCTATTCTGTAGGCTTGCGAAGAAAACTAAGCTGCTAAGGCAGGAAAATCTATTTTGCCTTCTGTAAAACTGGTAGCACTTACTCCTGTTCCAACGTTGACATTATTTTATCTCTAGATTGGCGGCTTTGTCTCATTTCTTCCCCACTCCATGTGCTTTCTGGTGCGCTCATTTGGCCCTTCCTTCCCTCCACCGTTTCTCCATGCATTTCTGTCCAGGGCGGTTATTTCTGACTGATTTACTTAAACAACCATGAACCTGTATGCATTATTTTAAAACCATGCTGGATTATTAGGAATGCTTGGCTTTATAGTGAGTTCTGTATGAATATTATTTCTGATGCTTTTGTTCTTGTTTCCCCACTGCTGTCAAAACTGTGAGGTCTGAATAGTTTCTGCTACATGCCTAAATCATATTTGCTTGTGAAAATTTGCCTGTATGCCTAGGGTCCAAAAAGACTTCGCTTTCAAGGATTTTGGTAATTTAAGATCTAATTAGCTGCTCTGCAAATGCATTTGAATGCTCGGGCCTCTCCTATCCATTATGCGGGGCCGTTTTTATCTTTTTGCCACAGATCCTATCCCAGTAGGTAGCATGTCAGGCCTGCCAGGTTATTATGAAATTGCTGACCATCTGTTATCTGTGGGCCGTTGGTCTCTGCCAAGTAGTATGTACCGAAGGGAAAAGAGGCTGGTTTCTTCATTAAAATGTGCTTCTGCTTTCTTGAGCTGTCCCAGAATTAGTCTCTGTCTTTGCTGCTGCAACATCGCTACTGTAAAGGCAGGATATACCCACTATCAAATCATTTCAACTTCAAGAAAAACAAGAAAAACAAGTCAATTCTGTATTGGAAATGCAGATTCCCATACAGGCTATAGGAATGATATTTTTTTACCTTCCTAATTGCAAAGGTGGCCTTCTTTCCCCCCTAAGGTTACGCTCCCACCCCTTGTGCGGCTGAGCAAGGTGGGCTGCAGCCCTGGGGCTGCTGCGTGCCACTGGAGCTCCGGGTGTTTTGGGGCTGCAGTGCCAGGCTCGAGGCTGGAAGCCTGTGCTGGCTGCTCTGCACCTCTCTGCAAGCGCACCCCGGTTTGCTCCTAGAGCTGGTGTCTGTCAGTCAACCTGGGTGTGAACAAGCAGGTTCGCCCGTACGTTTTTGATACGTGTTTTTGCACCACTGCAAGTTTAATATTCGCTGCCGGAGCCAAGCGTGTGGCTCTTTGCACACTCGCTCTTGGCGTGGATGCGCACAGGGTGCCTCTGCAGGCTGGCTGGCTCGAGGCTCGGCTCTGGCTGAGTTTTCCCATCCTTCCTACTCACGTCCTTGTGACGTTGAAGTCACAGATGTAGAAGAATACCAAGGGATTACTAAATAATCCTACAGTATCCGAGCAGCCCAGAGAGATTGCTAAGGTTTAAAGTTTACAAAGTAATCTAATTGCTGGGAAAGCTGTTTCCCTGGAACAGGTCCAGCGCTGTCCCTGCCGGCGCGTTCATTACCAGCTCAGGGCAGAGCATCGTGCAGCCCCGCGGGAGCCGGCGCTGCCGGCAGAGCCTGGGATGTGCCGGGGCTGCCGCGTCGCGGGCTCTGCCTTTGGGGCTCCTTTCCCTCCGCCGGACCAGCTTCTGCCCGGCCTGTCGCTGCCTGCCCAAAGCGTGAACCCCACGTCCAGCAGTAGAGAAGTCCTCGCTCCATCTGGTTGCTCAGAAACATGACTTCACAAGTCATGAGGCTTAACCATTCCCTATAACTTTTATTGTTGTTCAACAAAAAAATCAGTATACACGCTTCGGTGGAAAGGAAGACACGTACTGTGATTCACAGCACCTAATTACGGATGCCTGGCCACGTTGTTACCTGTGCTATTAGATGGGTTTCCTGATACACGATGCTGCCACTTTCCTGCAGCCTTGAACAAGTTTCCCTTCATTACACGTGGAGATGTTAGTTTATTATCGGTATTTGTCATACGCATCCAGTGTGTTTAGCAGGAAAAAAGAAATGCAAAACACCTGCGTTTTTTTCTTGTGAGCTTTTCTGATGAGCAAATATATACAAAGCAACTTACAGTTGTCTTAAATGAAACTTGGTTTTAGAGCATATTGTGTATTAGGATTGGACTAGATGGTCCCTGAGGTCCCTTCCACCCTGTGATTTTCTTCAGATGGTTATAGACAGGTTCTGGAGGCAGCCTGGAAAAAAGGCCCAGAAGAAGACAGCCTGGAGAATGGGTTTGTTCTGTTGGGTATGTAATGATTTTTGCCATGATTTATCTTGTCTTCATGGAGACACAAGGAATTCTTTTGACGATTTAAATCCCTACACTGAAGTAAGGTTTATTTGGTGCTGTCAGTAGCATAGCACGCACACACTGCAATATGCACAAAATAGCGAAATTTTTAAGATCTGGTAACTAAACTGTATTGTGTGATGTTTTTTGCATGGGTTTTTGTGAGAAAATGGTGAAAACGATACCCGAGGAAAAGCTATGCCTTCAGTTTGAGTCCTGAGTGTTTTTACGGTGTCTGATGGACTGAAAGAAATAATACTTCTCAAACCCACAGATATCTTGCAACACTCACACAGACATTGCCTAATATTATACAAGGCTTTTGCATCTTCCAGCTCGTGAAAATGTTCTTTTAACAGTTATGCCATACCACTCAATGCAACGTCTGTATGTGTGAAAACATATTTATGAGTTACAAATAATTACTTAATTGACCCCAAAATTCTGGATTATTTGCTTATCAAGTGGAGATGAGCACTAATGAGTGCAGTGAGCCTAGTAAATCTGACAAGCAATGAAAAATGAGGAGTAAAAACTAAATACCTGTGGTTTTTTTTTCCCTTTAGGGTGTTTTAATTGGTCTTGGATTCTTGAGTGCTGGTAAAGGCTGAGACAAAATGTGACGCCCAAGTTAGAGCAGCTGCTGCAAGAAATCGAACCAGGTCAGGATATGAGCAGAGATTTAGAAAACCTGACCAGCAAGGTACAATAACCCATGGATGTACCTCCTGTGACCTCCTACGTTATTGTCTAAAAGTGGGTGTATCCTTTGGAATGACATGGAGCTTGGGGAGCCGTGCGGGTTTTCAGGTGGTGGCTCGGACTTAGAGACTGGCCGTGTTGGAGACAGCATTTTTGCTTTGGAGCTGAACGCGTCCGTGTAAGATGAGAGCCTAGAGGATGGTGGATGTTTTCAGGTAGCAAAAGTGATTAATGTTAAAGGACTAATAAATCATACGCTTAAGCTTAGCTTTTAAAGTAAGTGAAGCCCTTTATAAGAAAAATTAAGGAATCCATATTGCTTCTTTTTTTCCCCTCCTGGCTATGACGCAGTGCCAGAAGTGAATATTTTTTGAATGTTGGGAGCCTGCGATCTTAGATGAGATACACAAATGCCAGCTGGAAGAACTATTACTCCAAAGTTATAAGAAGCTGAAAATGCTGTTCATCTGGTTGTCATATTAACCTCAAACTCAAATGTAGCTCCCTCAGTAGACCTATAATAAAATGAATAATTATTTCATGTCCTGTATAGCATTACCTATAGCAGGCAAGTGCCATGCTATCGGTTGCTGTCACTGCTGTGAAAATATATATGAGAAAAACAAATCAAGCTTTCCACGCGGCAAGAAATGTTTTGTGTTTTTCGATGTTGGTTATTGTAAAAAAAACATACTCTGGAGCTCAAAATTTAATTTCCATTCAAGAAAGCTGCTTTCTTTAGAGGTTAAACAAGCAAGCAATCCTGTAAAATTAATGGGATTAATTAAAATGTACATGTATTTGGGAAGTATCCGTAAGCATAACAGAGATTTACTCTTTCATATCATACTGAATAAATTTTCATGAATTTCCTGTGAGATTTTTAAGGCATTTTATGACCTTGTTTATAAAAGTAAACTAGGGATTTCTAACTTGTGAGTTTTAAGAAAATACTCAAATGAACGTATTCAAGCATTTTGTAAAACATTTATATTTATTAGATAACTATCTTTCTAAAGAAGTATAATTTCTTCAAGAATAAAACTTTCTTTAAAAATAAAACATCTCTTGCGTTACTAATTCAAAACAGAGATAATTTTTATTCTGTAGTTTTTGGTAATCTTTCACTATTTACTTAAACACGGGGATTAGCTTCCAGCTAGGAGCAGCCACTTCAGCTGCCTGCCTGACTTCAGCGAGAAAAAGCCATTCCCTTTTAATGGTACCTCTGTTCTGCTTTTCACCAGTCTGCCTGCCTACAAACTGCTGGCCCCGCGTTGGTGCCAGCCTGCGCGGTTGTGCCCGGGAAGCCGATGCTCTCCCCCGTGCCAGGGACTGGCTGGTGACCATGTAAACAGAGTTCCCTCCGGACCGAACCGCCAGGGACTTGGGTCTGTTGCAGCTCCAGCTGTAGAGGTACAATTTAAGCTCTACTATTTTGGCTGGTCTTCCAAAACCTGAAAAATGGGGCTGTTGGTTACCTGGGACTAGTCAGAAATCTTGATCAAACTTTAAAATGTTTTGATTTGTGGGTTGTTTTCTTTTTCAGTGGCCAGACTCGAGTTTCAGGAGGGGAAGGGTGCCATCTTCGCTGGTGGCTAACAGCAAATTTGCAAATGGTTAAGGCATTCTGAAACAGTTAAAATAGTGGAAAAATTATCCCTCCGTGGCTACTAAATAAGCAATAAACTGTGTTTGGCAATTGCTGGAATCCGGGAGAGTGTCCTAGATGTGCTTCCCTTTTTCCCAGACTTTTTTCTAGGCATCCATAGCTAGCCTCGGCCCTGGACGAGAGAAGCCCGCGTTTTCATTTGGGAAGCAGAGGGTTGCTGTTAGGGGACTGGGGACTATTCCTCCACTCTCAGGGAGGAATATCTCAGTCCCAACCACTGCATATGTGGTCATGTCCAGCAGACAGCTCTCCTCTCTGTTATGCTTCACTTGATGCAAAGCACTTGAGTGCCAAGAGTAATTCAGTCGTCTGGCATCTGGGACACTGCTCTCGCGCTGGTGGCAGGGCACCTGTTTTTCTCTACTAATGGGTGGTGAAATAACCCATGGAAACAAGAGAGAACGAGAGCAACCTCCTTCCAAATCTGTTGTAAGGTGATGATAAGAGCCCTTCTTTCAGAGGGGCAGAGGAATCGGGGGGTTCAAACCAGGTCACCTACGCGTTGGCTGAAAAAACCTTATGGCCAAACCACTGGGTGGAGGAGAAGCAGCGTAACCTCACCCCATGTTTCACTGTAATGAGAAAAACAACAAAAAACCATTTTGGGTAATTTCAAACTATTTTCTTTTCCAGCTTGGCTACTGAACTGAAAAATCAATTATTCCTACAGCTCTGCTGGAGATCTTGGGTTGAGTTCTTGTTTTGTCTGCCAAGGTTGCAGTGAAAAGCTTTTATAAGGTTGCATTAGTAAATCAGACGCTATTGTCTTTTATATGCTGCGCTCCTCGGCTTTGGACCTAGTTGCACTGTTTTGCTGGTCCTTGCTGTGATAAAATATCCACAGAAAATGAGATTTGAATTCTGGGAACTGGATGCAGGAACTGATGGAAGAGAACACAAGTATTGGAAGATTCCAGTTTGTGTTGGAATTATTTATATGAGACATCAGCTGAAGGCATGTAAGGTCAGTCAAGCCGAGCCAGGTTTTTACATGAGATGGTTCAAAACAACTATCAGAAATAGGTACAAACTGTTCTGATTGACGTTTCTCAGCCCATGTCCTCTAGAGGCAGTTTAGGGAGGGCTTTCCTGCCCCTTTTTGCCAAGTTACTGATAGAAAATTGGATGAGATGAAATAACAGCCTGAGGTATTATGATAAATATCAGGAACGTTCTAAATGCTCACAGGACTATGTGGGCTCTTGGAAGCCCTCTGAAAACTGCAGAAGCTTTTGGAGAGAGCATTTGTCAATCCTGTTCTCTGTTTTCCTATTCCTTTGTGTTCGAGTTGTGGAACTGGCAGATTCTGAACACTTGAGCAGTTGCATGTGTGGTCTTATAGCGTCCAGAAGCAGCCCTGAAATAACCTGGCTTGTTCCCACAGATAACTGCAATGGAGTCTCCTCTATTTAGAAGAAACAAAAGGTCACCGGTGAAATCCTGTATAAAGAAGAAAATGAAGTCCAGGTGTTTATGTCTAGAGCTAGACATTAAAGGAGCAACAAAAAAATGATCCCTAGAGCAAATCATGAGTATGTTAAGGTACAGTTCCATGTTACATGTTTGCTGTTGGAATGAAAACCGAAGAGGGAAGCCGGAGGTAAGACTAGAGATCTGCCTATACCGAAATCGAAGAGGTTCAGCTGGTCTGTTTTACACCTGGGGACTTCACATGGGGAGTCACGGGTTTTGGTGGGGGGTCCGTGCCATTTCCTTTCTCCATTTCTGAAGTATTACGGCGGCATTCTGCTCTCGCTGACTGTTTGAAGCTGTCAAGTTAGAAGATCGGTGGGTGGGATGGAGCTGACCGAGGTAACCATCGGATTTAACTGGACCTTTTCTTTTGGAAACACGGATGGAAGTTGCACAAGAATTTCCCCAGCGGGGTCTTGGTTCGCTCTGGCGTGCACCTATGGAAAGCATGTCTGTTCTCAGGAGGGGTTCTGGGAGCTTCTAGTGCTGTTCGTGGGAGCGAGAGGGTATTTCTGCTACCAGAGTGTTGTGCTCTACTCCAGGGATTTCTACCCCCTCTGTGAGATTTTTATTTTTCAGCCTAGGAGGGGATGCTGGCAAGTGTACGCTTTGTTGGGGACGTAGAGGATTCGTGAGCTCAGCTGATCTTGAGTGATTCTTACCTTTTTTTTATTTTGGACCTTAAACTAAGTGCTATACGTAACCTTCTGAACTGAGAATACTGTTGTCTTTAAATATATATTTGAAATATACATCTTTGGGATCCATATTGGCCAACCTATTTTTAACTCTTAAAAAAGTCCTTTTTTTTGGAAATCTGACAATTCAGAAACTGCTATAATTTTATTTAGGAGTCTTAGTACATTCATTTCTTGGCAAATACAAATTGAATTCCAGCATAGTTTGGTTTGTTTTTTCTTTTTTGTTTGGGTTCGTGGTTTTGGTTTTTGTGTGTATTTTTTTTTTCAGCGAAATGTGTCTTTGCAATATCCAGATAATGTTGCATAAGAGAAAGCGTTCAGTTCTGGAGGAGAAATTCTCTTCACTGCACTTGTTCTATATTCACAAGTATGGATTTAGAGGATTAGGCCTGTTAAGGTCTTCCTTGATGCTTGTACACATGGATCCCAGTTAACTCTAACCAACTTATTCAATCCCATATTCAACTAAATTCTTAAATAAATTAAATTATTTGCTATCTACTTAAACTGTCAAGCTATAAACAAGGATGAACTACAAATTCTTGTTAAAGTTAAGCTTTTTGATTTAGAATGATTCAGCTTGGAGTTAGAGACATTACTCGAATTTCCCTGAGGTTACAGGTGTCACTTTGCCTGTGCTGCTCACTAAAATGGAAATTATCTGCGTGTGGAAGTAATTTATGCAGCCCGAGTACTCCTCTAATGCCTGTTAGATCCTATAAAATTGCTAAAGGTTTCAAAGCCAGGGAAAATAGCATAATAATAGGGGATAACCCAGCTTGGTGCTCCCATGAAGTTGTAATGAGGGAGATCTTAAACCATGCATCTGTAGCCTTGCTTGTGGGCTTGAATATATCTTTGTGATCTGATAGCAAGACTCTGAATCCAGACCTGGCCTGCACATTACTGACCTGCCTGTGAGGCTGAACTCCAAACAGTCACGGTTTTGCGTCAGCGTTGTGTAGTTGCTTTTGGAACAGGCTTATTTTTCTCGGAAAAGTTGTTAGGTGAACCTAAGAAGAAAGCAATAAAGGTCAGTTCTCTTTTTATTTTTAATTTATATACTCACAGTGATACAGCCAAATAATTGTGTAATGATACTTGAGACTATTTAGCACGTGCGTCTTCATTTTTCTATTAAACTCTTCTATTTCTTTTTCTGTTAACCTGCATTTCATGTGCAATATTCCGTACCTCAGCTCTCTGTGGGTTGGGACAACGGAGAGCAGGGCTCCCTATTCTTCTGCTACTGCAATCCATCAAAAATGTTGTTATTGATCACTATGAGTTGAGGTCAGGGGCTGTTTACTACATTTCCGCCATCTATTTAAATCAGATTTCACAAAGGAGAGAAGTTATTAGTAGAGCCTCAGAAGTCTGCAAAAGGATCTCAGTGACTAGGTGATAAATATATCATGACATAACAAGGTGGAACTCTGGGATGAGGCAAATGGGAGTATATATTTCTGGCCCTGCCTATGGCAGGTAATCTCCAAAGTACTGCTCAGGAGAGAGGTCTTGGGGTTGGCGACGACAGTTCTGTGAATCACCGGCTCCAAGGACAAAATAGGCTTGGGCTCAGGCTGGTGAAGAGATGATCCACGGAGGGCGGTAATGCAGATAAATAACGTCATCGATAGCTGTGAGGAGGCGGGTTGGGAATGACAGTTGGCTGTCTCTCATAGCAGGAATCTTACAGGGTGCTATGTTTATACAATGAAACTCCTGAGGAAAAAAAAAAATTAAGAAAAACCCCAACCCATCACCCCCAAAAAAGAAAAGCAATTAGAGTGCTCAACTAAATTGTGGAACTGCTAAAGGATACCTGAAGTGGAAATGAGTAAAGAGGTAATTAGTAAAAGTTACGGGAAATAAGCTCAACAGTGGCTACTAAAGCACACAGAGATGCCAATAACATAATCTCCAGAGTGGCCAGCAGGAGCCGGGCAGGGATGGGGCCCCTGTGCTCGGCCCTGGGGAGGCCCCACCTCGAATGCTGGGCTCAGGTTTGGGCCCCTCAGGACAAGAAGGGCCTTGAGGGGCTGGAGCGTGTCCAGAGAAGGGCAGCGGGGCTGGGGCAGGGTCTGGAGCACAAGTGTGCTGGGGGGCGGCTGAGGGGGCTGGGGGGGTTTAGCCTGGAGAAGGGGAGGCTGAGGGGAGCCCTTCTCGCTCTCTGCAGCTGCCTGAGAGGGGCTGGAGTGAGGGGGGGCTGGTCTCTGCTCCCAAGTCACCAGTGACAGGGCGAGAGGGAACGGCCTCAGGCTGCGTCAGGGGAGATTTAGGTTGGAGATGAGGGAAAATGCCTTCCCTGCCAGAGGGGTCAGGCCCTGGCACAGGCTGCCCAGAGAGGTGGGGGAGTCACCGTCCCTGGGGGGGTTCAGAAACCGTGTAGACGTGGCACTTTGGGACGTGGTTTAGGAGGCCTGGGGGGGTTGGGTTGATGGTTGGACTTGATGATCCTAGAGGTCTTTTCCAACCTTAATGATTCTGTGCTTCTGTGATCACACTGTGAACTTGCAAGTGGCTGAAAGGCAGCAGGGTGTTTCTGAGGGAAGTTTTCCAGTGCTGTAATGTTTTTTTCCTGACTCACCAACTATTGGCCATCTTGAGATAGTGTTGGGTTAGATAAACCCTAGAGCTGGCCTTTTGTTTGGACTGTGAGGGATTTGGTTTGTTTTAAAAAGATAAATTGGAGAAGAGCCAGATAATAACAGCTGATCCAGCACAGACGGAGTCAGTGATACATCCTAAGACACACATGAATTATAACCGACTACCCAAATCCACCAACCCTGAGCATTTAAAAGCAAGCCAGCACCAAGCACGGTGTCTGCGAAGGGGCGTTTAGGGTGTAATATTGTTTAAGATCAGTGACTTCACAGAGAGTTTCTCCTAGAAATGTTCTCCTAGGCTGATGAAATCACAAGCTTGTACTTTGCCTGCTCCACTTCTGAGCGGAATAATCAAATATTTTCCCTAGAAACAGGTCAACGCATTCTTGTAGCAGAGCTGAAGCCAAATCAAATTAAGCAGATGTTTACATTTTCTGAGATAATACCAGCTACGTTCGGAGTGTTATGAGTAAGAAACGTATACAGAGTAAAAAAATTCAGTGTAATGTTTCTACAGTGCTATCGATAGAGCCAGACTTGGCTGTATTTAAAAGTCATGTCACTTCCTGTGTTTGCAGCCATTCCGCGTGGTTCCCAAACTGCTTGCTTAATCTGTAGGCTGAGAGAGCCACCTAATTTATTATGTACTTTGCAGAGAGGCTAAGAAGGTGTGTGGCGTGACTTTGTCGTAGTTCCGAGAGGCTTCTGTGTCACCGGTAGTGTTAATTTTAGAGAATAAAATACGGGAGGGAGGGAAGGGGGAGGCAGAAGAAAGAAAAGGAAAAATGAGAGACTTCATCAACCTTTATGAAAAATAAACAACCTCCTGTCATGCCAGCACAGGATAAAAACACAGTAAGGTATAGGGTAAATTAGAAATTGGTCAAGGAAGGCTTTTTCCTGAAGTTTATGCGATTGCTCTTGCAAGCAGTGCAAACTTAGCAATTGATGTATCCATGCTATCCTGAGCCACTGTTTTTTTTTTTCTCTTTATACAAAGGATGTATGAAGGTAAGGCGAAAGGGGATGTCTGTGTTGCCAAAAACTTTCTAGAAATTGCTTATTTTGATCAATGCTTATTAATTTATGATCACAGCTGGCACTGAGCACCCATCAATAATAAAAGCAGGTGATAAAGAGTGAACAAAATTCTCCACGTGCACAACACCTGCTTCCCTACAGACCCAGCAGAAGAAGTGGCAGGACCCATGGCCTTGCCAGCAATGTTGCCCTAGTGCTTCGTTAGTAACGCTGGGCACACGGCACCGCTGAGAGCACAGCTCTGTCTGCTCCGCCCGCCCGCCGTGGAGCTGTGCCTCTGTGCTCCTCTGGAGGGGCTGGAGAATCACAGAATCCCAGAATCCCAGGGGGGAAGGGACCTCAGGGATCATCGAGTCCAACCTTTCTAGGAAGAGCCCAGCCTAGACAAGATGGCCCAGCACCCTGTCCAGCCGACTCCTGAAGGTGCTCAACGTGGCCGAGCCAACCCCTTCCCTGGGGAGATTATTCCAACGGTGACTGTCCTCACTGTGAAAAATGTCCCTCTGGTGTCCAGTCGGAATCTCCCCAAGAGCAACTTGTGTCCATCCCCCTTGTCCTCTCCATGGGACTCCTTGTAAGAAGGGAGTCTCCATCTCCTTTGTAGCTGCCCCTTAAGTACTGGTACGTGGTGACGAGATCCCCTCTGAGCCTCCTTTTCTCAAGGCTGAACAAACCCAGCTCTCCCAGCCTGTCCTCGTATGGCAGCTTCCCAGTCCTTGGATCATCTTGGTGGCCCTTCTCTGGACCCCTTCCAGCCTGGCCACATCCTTTTTGTACAGCGGGGACCAGAACTGTGCACAGCGCTCCAGGTGTGGCCTGACCAGCGCTGAGTAGAGCGGGATGGTGACTCCTTTCTCTCTGCTGGCGATGCCCTTGTTGATGCAACCCAGCATCCTGTTGGCCTTCTTGGCTGCAGCAGCACACTTTGTTCATGTTGAGCTTCCCCCCACCAGGACCCCCAGGTCCCTTCCCACAGAGCTGCTCTCCAGCCAGGTGGATCCCAGTCTGTGCTGCACTCCTGGATTATGTTTTCCCAGGTGCATGATCTTACACTTTTCCTTGTTGAACTTCATAAGGAGAAGGGACTGGAGCTGGGAGCTACCTCCTAATAAGTGCAAAAGCACCACAAAGGGGTTTCCCTTGGGTCCAGTGCTTCCATGGAGATAAGGCACCTGTTAATTTGTAGACCTCTGTCGCATTCCTCATAAATCACCTTGTTTTCTGGCCAAAAACCCCTTGCTGGCGTAGTCAGTCCTGACAGAGAAGGCGCTGGACATGTTGCTGAACATCTGGAATGACTTTGTTATCACAGCAAGAAATAATTTTACCCATCCCTCTTTCAGGCGATGGCGGATGCGCAGCTCTCCTCAGCGGTGAACTGCAGGAACGGGCAGTTTGCTCCTGCCTTTGTCGTGTTTACCCACCCCTGCTTGGTTTCTTTAAAAGCCTTTCTTTGACAAAGGGCTTCAGAAAACATCCTCCCGGTCATCCAGGTAGAGGCCGTTGCCTGGATCAGCCTTTTGCATGTGCCTGTTGACAGCGCCAGGTTTTAAAAGACATTTTTCCCTTTCCAAAACTCAAATAGATCATTCTTATGCAGATGTTCACTCCTGTTTTTCACTGTACTTTCTACTAATCCTAGTCAATAGGACGCAGAGTTATCTGTATACCCTTTAAATTAATTAGTGTTCACAAATGAATAATTATTTGAACTTTCTTTCTGCCCAGAGAGAGCAAGTTAGTGTTTCATATACATATTCATAGGTAGTGTAAGAGCTGTGAAGCAAACAGGGAAGATGACAGAGTAGTATTTAGGTGATCTCGGCTGTTTGGGGAAAGGCTTTCTTTGGACATCCTCAGCTCTGAACGGGACCCTTTGAACCAAAAAAGAATTGCAATTTGTTCCCTTCCTCTGGATTACAGGACTTTTAGCCAAAGGGTTTAAGGAGTTTACACCATTTTTTTGCCTACATCTCTATAAAATGCCAGTCTATAACCGGCCATGTCATGAGCCACGGCAATATCTCTGGGGCTGCTGGTTTGTGTGTAGGTGGGCTGCTGACACTCAAGGTATTTGATTTGATTTCAGAAACCATTCCAGGAAAAATGCCCTCCTCTCATATATAACTCATGTTTATTCTAGGGGTCACCCCGGCCATTAAACAATGAAAGCAGAAAGAGCCATCCAATAGTCCAACTACATATAGAAAAAAACCACACAAGATATTTGCTCTAGATATTTTCTCTTGAACTCCCTGTTCTTCTATAGAAATCCATCCCAGGCGTTCAGAGGGTCTTAAGTATAAAACAAATTTTCTATATTCCTAAGCTTCCCCCAGAGGGACTGCTGCGTTGTTTTTTCAGCTTCCTGGGATTTTGTTTTGGTCATTTTAACCAGGAATCTGGGTCGAGCTTGAGGCTGGGCCTGGAGCCTCCACCGCAGGGATCTGATTTGACAAGTGAAATCCTGTGACGTGGGTCCAGTGATTGAAAACAGGGGAAGGAGTACATGAGGGGAAATGGGGTTGCGCAGAGCGAGAAATGAAATGAAAAGGAGGTTCTCTGTAGAATTTGGGTGGTAAAATGTGCGTTTATGCTTTTCCCTCCTTGCTATAATTCTCCATGCAGTCCCACATTTGCCTTCAGTGTCTCTCTAAGATGGCGAAGGAGCAAATGCTAATAGTTTTGCTCATCTAGAAAATGCATTCCCAGGACTTCAAACTGGAGCTGAGGCACCTGGGAAGTTGAAGGGTCCTGCAGCCTGTGTTTTGTGGCACGATGGACACCGTGCTGCGGCTGTTCGTGCTCTGGCCAGCTCAGCTCGCTGCCACCCGAGCGCTGCCTTGCTGCGAGCATCCTCCTCTGCTCCATCCCGGAGCTAGCCTAATTGCGAGAGAAACAAAGACAAATTGGGAAGTGGAAGGCTGGCTATAATGATGCTTCCCACGGCTAAATAATATTAGAAAAAGAAAAAAAGCCAAACAAACAGAAAAGCGATTTTGCCTAAAGGTGCCTCTGAACAATATACTTGGTAAATGGCTTTAAACTTAAAGCTGTCCAATCTTCAAAACCCAGGGGGATTAGCTTCCCTTGCAAACAATTAAAAGCTACACACCAACTGCGTTTCAGCTGTGATTTGTATTCTGTGATGCTTTCTGCTTGTGGCTTTTCTGTAGGTTTATTAAAGCCTCCTTTGACTCCCTTTCTTTTCTCCTGGTTTATGCGAAGGGTGAGGATTTTAAGTGGCAGCCACTGGCAGTGATGTATTTTTAACTTCTTTCTGATTCCAAACCTTTCAGCCATTCTTTTCCTGAATTTCTGTGCAATTCCTCCCCCCGCCCAATGTTCAAAATCAGTTCCTGAAGTGTTAACTTTGATACTTTGCAGAGGCTTGTAAATGGGACGGAGAGGAGGAATTTTGGCGAGGGCGGAATCTCTGTGTACGAGCCAGCGGAGCATCGTCGGGCTGCAAGGAGAGCCGTAACTGACCCCGCTGTGCTGCGGGACGCGCTCGTGTACGGGAGCTGGGAGGCGTAAACTGTGCTTTTGCATAGCAGCATTTTGGCATGCGAATGTCTGATGAAAAACCATCTCGCAACTGTCAGAACTGTGGTCAAGTGGGTTTAGTTAAAATCCGCACAAACATGTATAACAGTAATTTTCCCATTCAGGAGAAAGGCTTCCAGTGTTTGCGGTGTGTCAGATAACCTCGGTGGCACTCCTAGTTATTCTGGTAGGGATATATTTAAGATAATTCACTTCCTGAAAGGGAACATCCAAAGCCTTGTCAAATTAAAGGAGGCACAATCACAGATTTTTCTCTCTCCTCAGTGTGACAGAGGAAAAAACCCAGTAATTTTGTTTATCTTTCTTCAGAATGATAGGTGTTTGAAGCTGACATAGCTGCTAATACCGTGTTGTGTTTCTCCATCTGCATGTAAAAGCCATCTGGTTGCAGAGATCGTGTTTACACAGACCGTACGCCCAGTGAGTCTCAGATATCAGACGTTGTGGCTGTAATGACACAGGAAACCATTTTTTATTAAGAATCAGAAATTGAATGAGAAAATTAGATTTATTGATGGGAAATTAAATTTAACAACTAGAGAATTGCCTTAAGTTAGCGTAGCAAGATTTTCATTACTCTAAATGTGAAAAGTTTCTGCTTTAGTAGATGCATTTAAGCTAGGGAGCTACAAGCCGGCGTGCTTGTCTGGAAAACGTGATTCTTTGATCACGACACTACGGTTCATCCCAGCTGCCTAGATTTCTCTTCACGAATGAAACAAATATATTTTCTCTTTTAAAGGCCCTCCAGATATTCAATATCATGAAACAAAACTGGAACACAGACGTTTTGTGCAGATGACACTCGTCTCTGGGGCAGTTACTGGTATGCCTATGATGAGTTTCATCTTCATAAGACTTTTTTTTCCCCAGCTGTGTATTAGGCAAATCTTAAGTCTTTTGGGCTGGGATTTACTGTGTAAGTTGTCTTCCTTGCTCTGACGTCTAATTGTGGAAGAAAAAAATTCCTGCCTCACTTTCACTTAGAGCCAGGGTGAGCTGGGGTGGGTGGGAAGGACGCTGGGACCACGGGCTTCGCTGGGAGATGTAGAGCAGGCTTAAGAGGGGACCCAGGAGGTGTAAGGATGGGATTGCTGAGCCTCTGTTGGAATGAACAACCTTGTGTTCAGCGCTGGGACTTGCCCCCTCGACGTGGGGAATGGGGATAACCAAGGTTGCCTCGTGAACAGCTCAGTGGAGAGGAAATAAGGTGGTGTGGCACGTCCTGCTTCATTCCCCTGGGCTGTAACCCCCGGTCCCGATCACTCCCTGCAGGGAAATGCCCACAAAGACGCCGGGCAGGCTTCTGCGGCGCTGGGGAGGCGATAGCCACCCTTGCTGCCGGTACCTGTTAGCTCCAATTAAGAGGAGGGGGGGGGCCCGGCGGTCCTACCCCTACTGCCCGTGCTTTTAGGCTAAAAAAAAAAATAGTAACAACATTAACAACATTTCTGGCGTGTTTCATCTTTTTAAAAAATCAAAGTTACATGTGAACAGTGACTTGGAGGCAGTACATCTCTGAGAAGGTATGATATAATTACTTGCAATTGCAGCCTGAGACCTTACAGAATGAAAGCGTTGGTGCTGACAGCTGAAGGAGACCGGGGAAGCAATCACTGGAGCGCGGTGTGCTCTGACCTCCTGCGCAGGAGGGCCCGTGCTGGTGTTTGCTGGTGAGCAGTAACGGAGGGAAGTGGAACTTGCAGGTGGCAGCAAGTAAGAAGGAGTCAGCAGGAAAATAGTTTGCTGGGACAGATGCCGCAAAAATGTGGCCGGTTTCCTATCAAAGGCACTGCTGCAGGAAAAAAAACACGATCCCCTTTTCAACTCTTGCAGGCAGCCTAACGCAAAAGCGTACCAGATGGCAGCCTGGGAAAGGCGTGTGGTGGGATGAAAATCAGAAGGGCCTTCTTAAAATCAATTTACTCTTTTGCAGGCAGCCGCTGTGAATGGTGCTGCATAGACGTTCCGTGATTTGCAGTCGCTTAAAAATCTCAGCAGAAAGCTGAGATGTTGTGCAGCTCTGACCAGCCGAAGTGCGGTTAAAAAAATCATGACAGCTGCTTCCTAAAATTCCCCCAGCAGACGAAGACACAGGGAAAATAGCTCGCTCTTTTGCTGACAACTCGTGGCTGCCAGAGGAGGATTTCCAGGTTGTCAGAAGCCTGCGTGCTATTCTCAAACCCTTGGATCTTTTAGGATGTGACGTGGAGGTCTTACGGTTTGAGGGCAGGAGCTGTACTTGTTGAGGGCATCAGCTCCTTGATGGTTGTTTCAGCTCGTGGCTGGAGATGATGCCGTTACAACACCCAGAGCAGTGGCTCCAAACACTGGCCTGGGGATGACTGGTGACACGAAGCCCGCTGTTTTAGCAGGGAATGAGTGCGTTGTCTGAAGAGATAAATGCTTCCTTTGCATCATTTGTGAAGCTTGGCATCAAACCGTGCTGTGCTGCTTTGCCGGTCACGGTACCCGAGCGAACCTGTGTGGGACCCCAGATGTGCGCACATTTTAAATACTGGTGCAAAAACTGTGCAAATACATCCTAACAGCTGCGACCTGTCGCACAAACAGCTCCTGAGGATCCCCTATCGAGCACAGCGAGATCACCAGATGAACTTTTATGACCGTATCCAGATTGGCTTCCCTTAAGAAAGAAGATGTAGTCAATCTGAGATTTTACTGGCGTTCGGGGGAATGTGGTAACTAAATGCAGTACTTCTGCAGGGTCAGTCCTAGGCAACTGGCTGACTTGATGAACTTAATTATGTGTTCCCTTCCCACGCATCTATACTAAATTACATCAGCAAAACATGCGATAGACCATCCTGTGCATCTGAAGCTTCATTAATTGCACAAGAAAAAATAGCTGGTTTACTTGCGTGCCCAAAGTACAGGCAGCCAGAGCGCTCCACACGAGAGCAAATGTTCTTCACTTTGTACAAAAGTTAAGTCAAAAAGTAAACGTGTCTGGTGCGGCGGAGCTAAGGCGGTACCTCCCCGTATTTCCCTTTGCTGGTAAGTTTGTGCCTCCTAACTCCGACTGTGAAGTTGGTCTTTTCAGACTCCTCATCACATTTAATTTTGCAGTGTCCTCCAGCAACTGCTTCACTGCGCTGGAGTAAGTCGTGACCGAGAAACACATCCTTCCTGATTTTAGGGTTGATTCATGTTCAGAGGCTGGTTAAGCCATCCCGGCAGCAACCAACGGGGGGAAGTCCTTCGAGTGTAAAACCCGAAGAGGAACAGGAAATATTGAAGAGATGAAAAACATGGGAAGCCAACTTTGTGCCAATAAACACCCAACGGGGCAGCATCACCCAGGAAGAGGGAGTTACGTGTCCTCTGTAAAAAATCTGAAGCTTTTCCGTTCCTGTAAATTTTCCTGCCTGTTAGTATTTTGTTATCTTCTCGAACAATTATGCTTCTGTTAATTCTCATTAATTCCCAATCCAACTTATAACTTAACCTGCCCTTTCCTTTGTCCTCTTCGTGCTTAAAGCTAGTTCCCATCAGGTAGCTCTCCATTCACACGCTAACAATATTCTTTTCAAATCCATAATAATCTCCTTGTTATTTCACTGCCAGCTTTTCTGGTTTTGCACTTTTTTTCTTCAGAAGAAAATGTTCCTGCAAAAATCCAGCTATTCAGATACACTGAACTCATTCAGAAGCTGTTTGGTTCTGCCACTGTAATTACTTTCCAATCGTGTTGTCTTTGTGGAGCTTAATTCCTTAGGTGTTATTTCAGATTTGACTATTTTGATATTTCAGTTCTTGCTTTTACATAGCTTTTGGATTATTCGGTGATCTTTTATCGCATAACTGAATTATATTTTTCTCTCTTCTTTCAAACTTCTGAATTGGTGGCCATACTTGCTTGGCTTGTCTTACGTTCTCTTCAAGGCTTTTTGATTGATTCTGGCAAGGATCTCTCTTTTATTTTTCTTGATAGTTCCTTTTATTATCTCTATAAAACCTCCTATTTAAGCTCAGTTGAACTGACTGCATTTGTACCTGTGAAAACGCAGCCGTGCAGTTTATTGATAAAAGGCATTTTATGCAAAGAGTAATATTAACTTTCCATTCTTGTGGCTTTGGAAAGTTTTCTTTATTTTTTCCAGTTGATGTTGGCTTTATTCTATTGCATATTTGCCATTTGGCAGATATTTGGCATTATTCTGTCTGAAGACACGTGAATTTTTAGGGTTTAATTTCAACCCCGGTGTCTCTCGCACGAGGTGGGGCGTCCTCGGGAAGCCGTGGCACTCTTCAGAAGAGGTGCTGGTGCTCCCTCTCTCGGCCCACCTTCCGTGAAGGGTGGCATTGGTCACTCTGCGCGGCTAAGATATCTTTTCTGCGGTGATTAATGTCTTACAGCTTGAGTGCTGCTACACTGCCCTGGGAAGCGTGTTTTTTTTTTTAATTTCTGTCCCTCACGCACATGTCGAATATTGCGAAGTTTTCTGGGAGATTTGTTTAATTCCAGTGTAACCACCCAGCTGTGCCTATTCTTTTATTTACTAACTCTCTTTAATTCACTACTTGAGTAAAATGATAAGGGCAGTGATAAAAATAACCTGATCAGGTGAACAGGATACCTAGCTTTCAGATTGCTTTTAAACAGTAAATCTCAAAGGATTCAATAGAGCAGTCATTATCACTGCCCTCATCAACCTGATGGGGAGAATGAGATGCAGTGATTTATTTGACTACGTTGCTGGGCGCAGGATAAACGCATCCACGTCTCCTGGGTTCCAGCCCTGTCCTGCTCACACACGCTGCGCTGCTGGCTGTGATGGCTTTTCCCAAGCAAGGAAGATGTGAACTGCAAAACAAAAAAGCCCCTTTGTGCATATCCAAGATTGGAAACAGCACAGTCTCTGTTATCATCAGCCTCACCTACAGCCATCTGCAACCCCACGTGAGCTGGAATCTCTGCGGTCTCGGGGTGAAAAATGTCCACTTATGCTGTGGAAAATCACTGCTTGCTTTGGTAAAATTTCCATTATGAGCAGCAATGCCAGCTGCCAAAAGTGAGGGAAATACTCTAGAGTGGTGGGACAAATGCGCCATGGTAACTTTTCGTTTTCCTTAGTAATGCATCCAGTATAAACTATGCAAGCGATGCAAATAGGCAGAAATGTGAACGGCATCTGGAGTGTGGCTGGTGTTAGTAAAGGAGCGCGATTATGGGAGTTGTATGAACGTTTTCTCAAGCAATTCAGATAGCGGGTTCCCTCTGAGAGAGGCACCTTTTATGTCCAGCCAGGAGTTTTGACCGTTATTGGATTTGCAGATGATGCTGAGCTGTCGCCGCGTCCATGCAGTCGGCCTTGAGGTGGCTGTGGCATGACTGGCAGTGCTGGGAAAGAGCACCCCCTTTAAGAAACACCCCACCACGTACCGGGTGTGTTGTCTTTGGGGTGCTGGCTGTGCTGGCTGCTGTAGGCATGAACGAGACTGCATTACTGCATTTAGCTGTGAGCCCCTAATGATGCCCTTAGTCCCACTGCGAACCTCCCGCAGACCTGGTGGGAAGGAGAGCGTCCTGCTGGGTTTGCAGAGATGTCCTGTTGTCTGTAAGTTATGAAATTGCATCTGGACCCTGGTAGGGGAGTAGAGAGGAAAACATGTTTTTCTTTTCTTTTTCCCTTTTTTCATTATTCTTTTTTTTTTTTTTTGATCCTCTTCTGCTCCTGTTCCAAGCAATGTTCCCCAAGAATTGCTGTATCTTCCTTATGGAGGGATAAGTGCTAAAAGCCTGCCCAGCCTCCACGCGATCTAAATAAGTAGTGACAGATATCTTGTGACGAGCCCCAATGTATAATAGAGACCTTGAGAAGGAGTGTCTTTGTTCCTAAAAATGTCATGTTTCACATCTGAGAGAAAAAAAAAAAAAAGGGGGTGCTCTATCTCTTTTGGAGTGTCTATTTCAGATATTTTTGAGTCCATCTCCTTATTTCACTGGAGACTTTTAGAGAACCGAGGCTCCTTATATTCCAAGTAATGCTGAAATCGCACCCAGGTTGTACCTGGAGTACCCGGAGTGGTATTGCTGGATATTCCTGGTATCTGCATGTCACCCAGCCAGGAACTCCCTTTCATTCCTCAAGGCCCTTTCCTGTAGGGTTTTATTGGCAAATTTTTTTCTTTGGACTTGTCTCATTAATAGTCGACAATTGTGGTGACGAACCTCCTGTGCCTTTGCAAGTCATATTCGCACTATAATTCTGTCCATTTTGGCAGGTACTGGTTAACGTGATCTAGCGTCCTGTTTGGTCTCAGAAGGTGTAAATGCTTAGAGATGAAATATGTTCCTTCTCATGGGCATGACGAGAATATTCTGCTTATTTGGCTAAGAGCTGGTAAAATCCCAGGAAAAACGGTACATTAAAAGACAAGCATTATTTTCTGGTTTTGCAGCTTCACTGTTTACTTGTGTTGCTAATGTTCGGTAATGACTACGTTTTGGTTTTCCATATAATGTACCTTCTAACATGCATTAGAGGAAAAGCAGCAGTTGGGTATGGACAGGCAGGATTCCTCCTCCAGGGCTGTGTTTGCACTATGCTTTTAATATTACAATGGGCAAAATCAATGTGTAACGAAAAACCGTATCCTGAGGAGTATTTTGGTATCAGAAAAGCACCGCGTGTATTTATTCTGTTAGGTCCCATCTGTCATTCAACCTACGTGAAGTAAGTGACCTTTATATAGAGAATTTCAATTTTCTTCTTTAAAATATGTTCTTACTCAGTTATAAATTATGGTCTTCATGTGGGTGTCGCTTGGCGAAACTTATAGCCTGTGTGATGCATGAGTTTGAATAGACCATAATGGTCTCTTCTGGCTTCAACATGTATGAATCTTTGAAAATCTCATCTAATTTAATAAGCGTTGGGTTCAGTGCCGCCATGGGGATAGGTAAGAACAAAACAGATAAGGAGGGTCGGACCAGCGTTAGGAATTGTGTTTCCAGCTGTGGTTGAAGGCAGTTACTTTAAGGACACTTGTTATCTTATTTTTGACTTGTGTTCAAACCATTTCTGCTCGTTCCGGCTGGGCAGAGCATGCAGCTGGGGAGACCCTGCTTGTTGGGTTGATTTTGGGATGCACCGAAAGCATTCCTGGGTTTGCCATCGTTAGCAGTGTAAGAGAGGGCTGTGTAAATGTGATTGCTCCTTGTCCGCTTGGCCGGACTCCCCCAGACCTGGCGGTCTGGAGCGAGACGTTTCTAACCATCCTTCCCTCCCTTGAAGCCAACCTTTCACATGAAGAGAGGAACCCCAAAATAAGATGTGTGTCTTTGTCACCCTGCTGCATCTGGGAGAAAAGGGCTGGCTCGCTTTGCTTATTTCCATTCCTTGGGTGAGACGGTATTTTTAAGTACTGTGACCAGAACTATTTAATGCTGAAGGAAATTCGATTCACAGAGTTGACCTATGAAGCAAAGGTCAAGAGACCTACTAATGATGCTTTTTAATGTCACCTTCATAACATAGACATTTTTGTCCTTCGTTGATACCTTCCTAAAACTGAAAAAGAGTGCTATTTCCATTTTTACACACCCAGATCAATCCTTCCCAAAATACCTAAATTATGCATTCCCTTGTCCATGGGGAGTGTATAACTACCATGTATTTCCTAAAAGACTAAATTCCTGTATTATAGCTCCCTAGCAGCTCTGCTAATGGAAATAATTCCTTCAAATTTATCTCTGTGTGGCCATTCAGTGTTCGCTTCACCCTCATAACTGATAATAGATAAAAAGATTGGGGTTTAAAGAGAAGGTGCGTTGGTCACAGTTTATCCAAGGCAATCAGCAGAACAGCCGACACATTTATAAGAAATTCCTCAATTATTTTATAGCAATTAATTGCCCTTCCTGCCCCATCTTACTCCTCACCCTCCCTTATTTAATGCAAAGCATGTTGTACCTAGAAAAGCAGCAATTGTCACCGGGCAGGATGCAGCTATAAGGTCGAAGGTGCCTATGAAACATCAGTGGTGTGGACAGCATATCACATTTGCCTGATGTAATTATTCTCCCTCCTAACCCTCTGTGTCCACTGGATTAATCTGTGACGCCTCGTGCTGAACAGCCAGGGGTGATTTTGACAGAGGGAGGCAAAACGGAACGTGAAATGACGAAACAAAAAAGAATTAAATCAAATCTTACGCCTTGCATAAGTTTATAGCAGTCCCCCATCCCAGAGAGCAAACAGCAACCATCCCAGCTTCGTTTCCTTCGCGCCTTACTCTAGTCTGGAACAACTCGGGGTGTGAACATATGGTTGTAACCCGAAAAAAGCTTCCTAGAAAATTTAAGGGGGGGGGCGGCACACACAAAAGGAACTTGATGTTTTTGAGACGTTTCCGTGGAAGTCTCAAGAAAACGAGTGATCTCTGGCGCAGCGCTGTGGCTGCGCCGCTCGGGTCGCGCTGGGCGTGGGAAACGCTGCGTGGGGAGGGGAGGGGAGGGGTGGCGTGCGTACCGTGGCAGGCGCCAGGCTGCACCTGCGCTGGTGTTTCAGTTCGGAAGCACTTTTGAAGCAAACCTCCCGCTTTCCTCCGCTGACCGCACGCCGGTTGGCAGCGCGAGGTGCCCCGGGCAGCGCGGCGCGAGCTGGAAGCCTGCCTCAAGAGCGGGTCCGGCTGCAAACAGCCACTCGGTCCTCCCAGGCCAAAAATCAAAGAAAATAAAGAAATGCCAACCCTGAAGTGGAAGGGCGGTGGCAGCACCTTTGTCCTCCAGCTCTGCTCCCGCTGCTCCGCGGTGCTTCGGGCCAGCACAGGCTGGAAACACCCAGCCGCTTGCCATGTGGCCGTTGGCAGGGTCGAGCGTGAGTACGATTTAAAGGCTTTGATTAATCTGAATTTTCCCTTTTGCAATTACAAATGCAATATTTGCCCTTTTATTTTTGACCATGCCAGTTACCCTGCCCCTCTGCCGCCCCTGATTCTTGGCACAAATCCAGTTAAAAATCACTTAGCTGGAGCCTGACCTCTAAAGACCTACGGTTTTTTGGAGTCATGACCAACAAACACACGTAATCTCCAGTGGAAATAGTGTCAGGTGTAACCCAGTTAATTTTTTAACCAAAGGCTTTAAATAGAATCCAAAAATTAAAATTAAAGTTTAATTTGTTATTCATTCCCATAGTTTAATTATGCAGTGTTCCTCCAGCAATAAATGTTTTAGTCTAGAGTGATTGTTAATTTATGAATGTATTCCGTATTGATTTTGAGCAAAGCTATTTAAGCAACATCACCTTTCTTTCAGCATTTTACCTTGAGCTGGCTGAGGGTATTTGAATGTCTTCTCTTCCAGTTCTGGTTCAGGGATTTATTAGAGCAAAGGCCAAACATAATTACATTAAAATATGAAATAAGCCTAATAATTGCAAGCAGATTTCTATAATACAACAGATGAAACGGTGCCAATACAGCGCATGAGGTTTCTGTAAGGAAGAGGTGTCAGGCTCTTCGGCATGTTTTCACTTTTGAATTTGACAGTAAATTGATGTTAGCACACTGTATCAGAAATGTGGGGGGTTGAGGTAAAGAAGTCTGGGTTTTAACTGATGGAAGAGCAAAATGTTTCGGAAGTCACTTGTTTTGGGGGGTGTGTCTGGTTGGTTGGTTTTTTTAAATAAATGATAGTATTTAGGGTGGTGGAGCAGGGCTTCCAGCCTTCATAGCTAAACGCGCACCATGGACTCGCTTACTCACATATTGCCTTAACAAATCTTCTCCAATAATCTGGATAATACTTGCTAGTTCTTGGCTGTAAGATTTTCTTGGCCTGAAGCTGCTGCACTGCCCAGACTGTATTTAGATCAGCCTAAAGTGGCTTCTCTCCACCACTTTTACAGTGTAAAAAAATAAATTGATAAACTTAACTCTGCGCATTCCAGGAAGTAATCCAGACTGTAAAGGGATAAAGGCTCTTTTGGGGACCAGGGCGAGCTGTAGCTATGAATTTAATGTGTTCCTCGTTTGGGAGGCAGGGCAGGGAAAGGCAAACGTCAGATCGGGAAGGTGAGGGGAGAGCTTACAGGGGTCAGGGATCAGGTGTGATTTTTTAAAAAAAAAAAATTAAGTTTTGGTGAGGCCAATGCCATTTTATAAGGCTTTGTAAGCTCTCCCTTCCTCCTCAAATAGCCCTGTATTGAGGGGGGTGACAAAAGGAGGGCAGGAGAGAAAGAGGCCTGGCACTGAAGAAACAGGACAAACCATAATGGAAAAAATTGTGGGTTTTTTTCCTTGTTTCTGTAACCCTGCAGAGAATAATGGTTTGTGGAGAAGTTGGCAAAACAAAGTGAAACAGCCCAGCCAAAACGGCAGGGGACGTTTAGCATCGTTTCATTGCAAGAGATGCCCCAAAAACCTGCCTTACGGGACGAGGCTTCACTGCAGAAAATTAAATGAACGCCGAGATGCTTTTCTATGACAGGGTGACCTTGGTGACCAAAGACAAACAATCCCCCCCAATTTCTTATTATTTTCCAAATGTAGAAATGATATACCTGGGTAATATTTCGCATTGCTATATCGGCCGTCCTTCCCTGCAGGGGTAAATCCTCTGAGCCCATCAGCTGCGCGTGTTCCTGGGCGTACCGTAATGTAGCTACACCCTTGTGCGGGCCCTCGGTTTGCATTACACTCTTTGGTGCATTTTTTGATATTATGATTTCCCGAATCAGTGTTGCTATTTGTTTTGTCATATTTAACAGCTTGTTTAGGAAACAGCTCCATTTGATTACAGTGCAGCAATAAACAGGATAAGTAATTAACTCAAGGCCCATTTCCTAGACCATTTATCAGCTGCAGCTATCCCTCCTCTCCAAAAAAATTAAGCAAGTCTTGTTTCCCAGGTCACCCAGGGCTCTTTCCAAAGCAGGGAGACCTGCGCTTCCCAGGAGGAGTTTAAGCTTTCCAAAGCCAAGGGCACGACGGCGCTGGGACCGTGCTAGTTTGCCGCATTTGGGGCAGCTCCTCTTCCAGGTCCCGGGGGGAGCCGGTAGCTCAGAAGTAGCCTCTGCTCTGGAGCCAGTTTAACTGGGGACGCCTTGCAGATGTCTTGGCTTAGGTATTGTGCCTTTTGCAAGCAGGGACCTCTGCAGGCTCCCAGCCCACATGCTCTGGGGATGTGTCGGTACAGTGTCCGAAGGAGGATATGCTAACCTAGGTGGGACCCCAGGGATCCTAACTTGTCTTAAAAGGAAGAGAAATTTCATTTTTGCTTCTTCAAAGCACGCATTTATCAGTAATCAGTGCTGTAAATTAAACTCATCCCAGTGCATGACCGCAGCCAGTAATAGATTGGCGTTTCTGAGTGGAATTTATTTCCTCCATAGTAAAAATACTGGCTAAAGTTGGGGATAATGAACAAACCAGCTTATATTGTTAGAAGGTATTCCAAAGACCAGGCCTGGCTGTGACTCTCTAGTCATGAGCGTTTTCTATGTGATTATTATACAAATGTAGAAACTTTAAACTTAGGAAAAATAGCGACCGGGTCTGTATTAAAAGGAAGAAGATTCTTGGTGGGTAGGGAGCGTCATCTGCTCGTCGGTGGCCGTGTGCCACTCGGGAGCAGGTGGGTAGTGGCCACTTTGTACCAGCTTTCGAGACGGCCTGTTACCTCCAGTGCCCTCGCCTGCCTTTATTTCATCTTGTTGGTACTTGTGCTTTCCATGGCAGTTTGAGATCTGTGAAGAGTAGCAGCGAAGTCAACGGCTTTGGAGTAGCAAAGTTTGAAACGAAGAGGGGTTTGTAGGCGGATGGCAGGACTCGCTTCATTTTACGGAGTGGGAATAATTCCAGGGAAAAGCATGAAAAATCCATCAGTCATTTCAGCTTCTTACTGTGATCACCCGCCTCCCTGTTACAGTATATATATTTATGGTATAAACCAAACAAATCTACCTGGCTTTAAAGTTTTATGTAGCCAAACTGTTTCATAGTGAGAACAATCACAGTGTGATCTTAAACGGGGCAAGCAAGATGAGTCTAACTGCTCATTTGAGAGGAGCCTCTCCTAGATTTCTTGAAAATGAAGAAATAAAACCTGCCGGTATGGCAGAGAGAACAAAGTTACATCGCACAGGAAAAAAAATTGTTTGTTGCAATATTTATTTTGCCATCCAGCTTATAAATAGTACATGAGTGAGGGAGAGCGCTACATGCCTTTTAACGATGTGATCCAGAAAACAATGCTTTTGTTGGGTTTTGGGTTCTGCAATTCCCAAAGTTGTTATATCATTTATTACTATGTTGTTACTTGTCACACCTGGTTACCGCGGGTTTTGTCAGCTGCGTTGTGTGATGCATCATGGAAATTGGCTCCGGCTGGGGAGATGTTAAATAAATACAAATACTGCTAATGGCTGTATTTCAAAGTCTGTGGAACTGGATGTTCCACTTCCTCCCTTGCCAAAGCAAGAGGGGGCCGAGCAGGGGTGTTCCCTCGGCAGCTCACCTGGACGAGAAGCGGGGGCAGGCAGGGGGGACCACGTTGTCCCCAGCACCCTTGGGAGGCCCCTGGGGGTGCGGGCTGGGCTTTCTGGAGCGTGATGAGTGGAAATGTGTCTTGCCTGGAGACTGGCATTGCTGCAGGAGCTCAGGGCTGGGGGATGCGGTGTCCTCCTGGATCAGCTGCAGTAGTAAAAAAACCCCAAAACCCCCCCCAAAACGCAAAAAAAAAAAAAGCCCTGAAAAAGGCCCCAAAACAAGCCAAACTAGAAAGATTGTTTTAAGTAAACGTCTAAGAATCTGAAACATGTGCGGTGTGATGTGGTTTAGGGAAGGCCAGGTTTCTGTAGGCATTTTTACATACATATAAATCTTGCAGAACCCCCCCCGTCTGCTTAAAAATAGACGATTCTGTAGATATATCTCTTTTTATCGTGATCCTGATTTGCCTTTGAGCAAAGCGAGCTCCTCTGCAAGTTCAGTTTGACGCCTTTTCTTCTCCCACCCCACAGTTTTAGGGCTGGTTTCCCACCACGTTGGCTTCTCCTCCCTCTTTACCACAGCTTTGTTCGTAGCCTGTATTGCAGCGGGTTAATTCCGGCAGTGCCGTTCGCCCAGCGCGATGCAGCCCCATGGCTGGGGCGGCCTTTGGGGGACGGCACTGAGCTCTCCCCCTCTGCGTGGGGGAAACCCACCCGTCGCGCCAGCCCTGGCCCCGCCGAGCCATCGCACGGCCCAGCAGCGTCCGCTTTTGTCGTTGCTGCAGAAGGTAAGTGCTCTGAAGCTGATGGTAATTCGTCAAAAGCCAGCATTAACCTTAGCAATTTACTTTGTTCTGCTTTCCTAGGCAATTAAATTTTAAACAAATCCATTTTTCTCAATGTTGACCCTCCTATTTGACTGTTGGAAGAAGCATTCCTATAAATAAAACTCTACTGAGAACATAATGAAGCTGGTCTAAAATTCATTTAAAATTCAAATGGTAAAAGGCCACCAATTAAGCAAGCCAATCCTTTTTTGTACGCCTCAATGGGAAGGTGTATATTTGTCCTATGAAATGAATATCTAACCTAACCTGAAATCCAGCTGTTTCGAGGTAGTGTTTTTCGATGTTTCCACTGTTATTCCAGAGCGGTTGAGTGTGTTCAAACGTGAAGTACCATCTAAAGACGCCAGATTTCTCCTCCCTCCGCACAGCTGCGATGATGCTCGAGCATGCCAGCCTTCCCACCAACTCTTAGGGGTAACGGGGTTATTTTCAGTAGTGATCTCCACTTAAACCACGACTCGTCCGTGACCTACAGCAAGTCCGGCTGCACCGTCTGTCGCAAGGGTGACAGTCCACGTAGGCAAAATGGGCGGAGATGCTGGAAGTGGCGTTCAGGGACCCCTGCCAGCCCCGGGGGCTGTGATGGGATTGCCAGCCCGGGGACTGCAGCGGGTCTTCACACCCCTTTTCCTCCCTTCTTCTTGGTGGGAATAGACTTGTGTGTCTCTCTGGTACGGAGAGGTGTTCTTTACAGCTCTGAAATAGTCCTCTTGTGGGTGGCCACGGCTTTTGAGAATTGAATTTTGTATTTGCATGCGGTTCTTCTCAGGTGAAAAGAATTTGTTACAGAATTTAATAAGGCATGGAGTTATTCAGAGACCAGCTTTTGCTGTACGGCGGATCGGCTTGGGCGCGTCCCTCCCACAACAGGCCAGGTTTCAAAACTCGGCTTGTTTTTTTTTTTGTTTTTTGTTTTTATTTGCTAGTATTGCTGGAAGTTCACCAAACGGCAGCCCTGCGGTTAGGGTGTGCTGCGGAGGAGTCATTGCTAAACCAGCACCTGCAGATCAATCGGGGGTGAGCGAGGCTGCCCCACAACCACCGCGAGTTTCTTCCCCATGGGAGGATGGACACCTGCACCTGCCTTCCTCGGGTAACGGTGACCTCCAGAGATAATCCTGGGCAAAGGTCCCCAGGTGCGAAATAAACACATTTTATCTTCCCAAAAGGCAGGAGCACCCACGGAGCCAGCGAGGCGAGGAGCGAAGGACTGGGGTTTGTGAAGCTCCGGGCAGAGACTTGCTGGCACATCCCGGCTCCTTGCTTTTTGGCCTCGGACTCGAGGTAGGATCTGTGCGCGGCAGGCTGCAGGCTCTTGATCTGAAAGACTGTGAAAAGACCACGGGTTTGTGGATTAAGGCACTTTGTTTTGCTCTCAACACCACCACGGCTGAAGTTAACGCCCCAGATCCCCTGTAAAGCTTTCTGACATTTTTTCATCTTGTGTTTAATATTGGATCAACATGAGGTTTTTTTATATAAAGAGTAGATGCTGCTCCTAACACATTTTCGTTGTTTTCATGAAGTTTGTGTGCAAATTCAGGTTGTTTCTAGGTCACTAGGAACCGTAGGCTCTCCATTACGTGCTGTTCGGAGAGCCAAGCTGACCCTCGGGGGTCAGCACGATGCTGCTATTTACACTTCACACAACACAGCGACAGAAAAAAACCCCTCCAACAACTTTATTAGCATTAATATGAAAAACTATGTCTAACATAATTATTTCCTTTTTATTTTTAATCTGAAAACAAACCTGATACATCTCACTTGAAGCTTCAACTCAATAACCTAAAGTAATTGCTTCTCATAAATGGGTTTCTGGACTAATGCTGATATTTCAAAGTGCGTCTCTTCTTCTCTTGCTAAATAAAATAATGCTAATGTTATAGCAAAACCAATTACAAGCAGGGTGCAAGCTTCTGTGACTTCCTTTTTAAGATAGAAGACTAGGGATTGGGGCTTGTATGTTCTGTTTCAGATGATATAAACTATTTGCATAACAATGTAAAAGTTTCATTTCTCTTTTTAACTTGAATTTAGCTCTTCATTGAAGATGCGCAGCAGTGTTCGCCTTGCCTGCGAGCTGAACTGTTTGCTTAACGGTTACAAATTGCTTTGAAAATTCAGCGTTAAAAGCGCTGATCGTGCCACTTCGTAATTACCGGTTGCTTCGGCAGCGCGTAACAGGGAGCACGGCTAGTCGTGAGTCCTCGGGAGTTTCTCCCTCCTTGCTTGCTCAGCTATGAGTGAATTGAAGAATGCTGTGATTTATATACTCTCTCTATATACATAGTTAGGTCACAGGATTTTTATATATATTGGTTTTATTTAGAGAGATAAATATATATAAAATTTCTCCTTTTAGTCTCGGGCTGATGCGAAAGACTGACAATAACAAAAGCGCATAGAAAAATGACTTCCGATGGAGGCTGGGGCTGGCTGTCGCTTTCCCTCCCTCACCCTTGCCGTTACGGGGGTGGGAGTACGGAGCCGTCACTTGGAGTCACGCCAACACCGCCTGAGGCGATAGCAGCAGCTGCAGAGCTGATCCATTAACATTTCTGTTAATATTCCCCGTGGTATTTTGCTGCGATCAGGCTTGCAGGTTTGCCAGCCGCCGAGCAATGAGACCTGGCGGTGCTGATGCGATTTTGTTTTTGTTTTTTTTTTTTTTGCTTTGTCTGGTGGTAAAAGGTAAAAGGTGCTTGGCTTCGCATGGAGGCTCGGGTGTGGGAAATCCTTACTCCTGAACGCAGACCCCAACACAGGTGGTTCCTGGCGGATCCCTGAGTGGATCCAACAACGTTTATCTGCAGCGAAATCCCTTACCATCGGCTAGTAGCCAGGAGAGCGTGCTCGTGTGGTGCGCTGGGGTGGGGTGGTCGCCGGTGGTGTCACCACGCACCGGTCCCTCGCCTGAGTCGCTTCTGAAGGAGCAAGGGGCCGAAGCGCCTCTCCGCTTGCAGCAACCAAGGACAGATTCTGGGTGCCAGCTGCTTCTTGATTCACGCGCTACGATGTGGTACTTCTCCGAACGCCGCTTTAATGAAAGTTTAATCAAAGTATTTTTCAGTTAAAGGGAAGCACGTAATTAAAACACAGAAAATATATTTTTTTGTATTCCAGGCACGCATTTTTCTGATTCTCAAGGTTCCTTTTTCTTTGTTTGCATTTTTAATGGACCTTGTTTTAATTAATTATTTATGTTGAGTGCCATGTATTTTTAGGTTAGGAAATTAATCTTCACATTTTGATGTCAAAATTCATTATTTCCAAGCGATATCAACAAGGCCGTATCTAGAATTTGACCTTGCTTATTAACTAAAGTTTGAGAAAATGGTTCTGTTTGCTTTTGGGAGTTTTTGTTCACCTTTCCAACACCTAGGATTTATACATCTAATGAAGTTCATTAAGCTACCCAGTATATGGAAACAAACAGAAATATTTTAGGTTTTAAATATTGGAGTGGTAATGAAGCGGAAGCCCTTGTTTTCAGCGAGTGCAGCTACTCACACATGCTGAGATATATGTTTTCTAAAGTATAAATTAAATAACTTCACATTTGTCACTACCATATGACAAAGGTGGGTTTTGCCTCTATATCTGAAAGAAGAGCTTCCCCTCAGCAAAGGGTTTTATGGCTTCAGTTTTTATATGGCATGTCTAGACCCTATTTGCTAGACTGTCTCTTCTGAGGTAATTTATACACTGGATAAAAAGTCCCTGAGGTCCAAGAGGAGGGACCTGAACCTAGTCTCTTTTCTTGGGGATGTGGCTTTGTAGTTAGCAGTACGGGGATCATTTAAATCTGGCACTGGCAGGGAGTGGATGCCCATGAAAACAGGGTAGGTACAGGACAATTTTCCAGCACAGAAGAGTCTCCTTGCTA
Organism: Phalacrocorax carbo; assembly: GCF_963921805.1. Classification (NCBI taxonomy): domain Eukaryota; kingdom Metazoa; phylum Chordata; class Aves; order Suliformes; family Phalacrocoracidae; genus Phalacrocorax; species Phalacrocorax carbo. The sequence goes on from NC_087524.1 coordinate 22,226,044, forward strand.
AAAGAGCCTGTGATTGAGTTGCTCACGTTGGTGTCACTGAAAAATAGTTATTGTTGATCATAGTTTTCTGTTACAGAGAGCGTTTCTGCAGAGGTCTGACGAGGAGTTTCACTGTCACCGCCTGGGGTGAGTGACATCCCGGTAGGTACTTAGCTATGGTCTTGGGTCCTCTAGAGTAAACTTAAGGTGTGCCCTTAATCTCCTGTCCAAAACAGAGCCCAGTCATTGCTCCTCACCGTTCCTGAGGTCCTGAAAGCTGAGGTCTGGTGTTGCACTTGCTTCCCCAGGCAGCTTCTCCTGGTCTTTGCAGTCTTCTCTGTGATGGTCCCATTATGCCTCCGTGGCACGTGACAACTAAAGCACACAGGCTTGGGCTTTGTAGAGAGATTTTAGGACAAGTACTCCTTAGATGGCATAAAGAACTACAGACCTAAGGGGAATGTAGAACCTTCTTTTCTATTTCTTGCCTCATTTTTTTTTAGCACGCTTGAACATTCGTTGCTGCTTGGTTGGAGCTTCCATGGCAGGAGGTCTTACCTCCCTGCCTCACACGCTTTTGAGCAGGTCATACAAGGTCACAGAGCCACAGGATATCTCAGGTTGGAAGGGGCCCATATGGGATCATCAAGTCCGACTCCCCGCTCCTCCCAGGGCTGCCTAAACCGGGCACGTGAGGCAGAGGAACAAATATCAAAGTTTCAGAGCAGGAGCCCTGTTCTGTCTCTTAATTTATTTTCCTTATAGGTGGGTGAAAAACTACTTTGTGAAGAGATGTGTCACTTCTGTGACAACAGCTGTAACACCAGCACAAAATGAGATCCCCCACTCTCACACAGGCTTTGTGCTGCAGAGCTGTCCTTGCTCACATAGTTAATATCGCAGCACGTTTTATCTTCTTCTAAGCTCTGCCTAAATAGTCAGGAATCAGGATTCGTTTTTCCGAGTAGCCTGTGAAGTACAGCGAGATGTGTTAATGGTCTGACCCCTCGGGTAATTTAATTATCCATCAAGGCCGTTCCTCCGTACAGCTAATTGACCACCTCAGCGGTCTGCGTGCAGGCAGGTTGGCAGATTTATCTCCGTGCGACTTCCTGAGATCCTCTTCATTATGTCCTACGTGTTCTGGGTCTCTCATCCATCCTGGGAGCCCAAATCCGTCCGACAAGAGCCGGGAGCGCAGGGAGAGGTGAGTGAGGTGGGACAAACGCCTGTAAATTCAAATGCTGCTCTACGGACACGATGTGCTTTCGCCTCCAGAGAGGCTGCAGGTCATAAATCAGGAGACTGCCCTAGTCTAAAAGGTGTAAGGGACAAACTGCGGTCAGCGCCAGAGCCATCACTGGGGTCGCAGCAGTCAGAACGAAGAGAAGCGAGCTAGATAGTGGGTCTTTAATTGGGATGGCTCTCTGAACCATGAAACACGTTCGTAGCCTTTGTCAGCCGAGGTTATCTACCGTACCGTCTTTTAAAAACCTTATTCAGTCAGTAAACATTAAGCTTGCAGCACTCCAGCCTTATATCATCACCAGTTGCACAGTGTTACCGTTAATCTTGAAAAACAAGGTTTGACTCCTTTAATCTATGCAAGAAAGCTGCTTCAGCACCAAACGCCTTCACAAGGCATTAAAGTATATCATGCCCGACACATTAACACCAGAGATATTTGCATTACGTAGGCGACTGCATTCATTAGTCCCCTAACAGGGATGCTGTACCCTGGTACGTGATGTCCTATGCTAAATATCCTGTATTAGCACACGCGTTCACATGGTATATGCGATTAAGTATTTATTTCACTGACAGCCGAGCCTGTTGCAGGAACTAAGACAACTCCTTGCTGGGCTAACCGCTTCCTGCCTCAAAAAAGAAAGAAAGAGGGTAAGAACGATTTAGACACTGTGCTTATTCTCCACCAACAGACCTTTTTTATGGCTAAAAATAATTTATAGTAAATTTTTTTCTGTGTTGACACCCTGTCTTCAGAAGCAGGTGTGCACTGCACTTGATGTACCCGCGCCGCGTGTGTAATCATCACATGGCATTTACCTGTGCGGGTGCGGATAGTGTTTCCAGACTATCATTTGGAGGCTGCTGAATATTAAAACTGCATTTGCCCTTTTCGATTTTCACGTTTTAAGACATCGTTATGTAAATACCTGACAGTGCAACAGCGATCGGATATTTCTGAAAGGAAATATCTGGAACCTTCTAAGTCGGGTAATGGCTGTAGGATAAGGCGGCCCGATTATCTTTTTAGTGAGCTGTATATTCAGAGCACGGCCATTTGAAAATTAGAGCTGGAATGAATATTATTCGTAACTGTATCGCACTGTTAGAGAAATTTACTTTGATCCTCGCCTTAATTTGGCGCTGCATCGTCAAGTGCCGCGTGTACGCCCTGCCATTTCTCAGCTTCAGGACCGTCTTCGTTTCCTCGATTTAAACGGGAATTGCTTTGAACTCAGTTTCCCAGGTAGGATATTACAGAAAGTCTCGTCTACCTCTTGCTCAGTGGTCCGGTTTGTGCCGCAGTGATTTAAACGTGTCGTGTTCTATGCCATGCTCTTTTCCTGGAGAAATCCCATTAAACGAGCGTAGGGCAGGCTGCGTCCAGCGTGGTTCCTGTGGAAAAGCAGCGAGCCCGGCGCCCCAGCAAGCTTCCTCCATAGAAGCTTTTCTTGAATCTGTTGGTGAGAATCAGATTTAATGCGTATATTTCTCAGTTCGTTAATAAACCTAAGTAATGATTCACTCAGCGTTAAAGCCGCTTGAATGACTTTTTATGAGGCGCTTTGGCATGTTCAATGTTTCCTCTTATAACTCTGGCATTTTGGGTTTTTTTTTCTTAACCACCTTAAGACAGTTTTAGTATGCGTGCTCTGTCCGGTCAGGTGTGTCGTGAATTCCAGAAGTAGCTGATAATCAGCAAGAATTCTCTCTTTACACCCCTCTTTTCATCCTCTTCTTTGGTTACGTAACCCTCGAGCTTTATATTTAGGTTTTCTATACATTTTGTTTCAGGACTGATCTGTTGTTAAAGAAAATAACTGCTGACCCTGTTCTGATCGGGGCAGCATGATAAATCCCATGCTGCGTTGGTTTAACAGACGTGAAAATGCTTAATTATTCTACTGGCGGAAGATTACAATAGCTAACGTTACAGGTCTGCATTTTGAAAGACCTCAATTGTTTCCCCACTGTTAAAAAATTTATTCCAGCAGAGAGTTTTGAAAAAAATCGATCCGTAAAGATACTGAAAATGAAGCTGAGGTTTGTTGCTTTGATATTAATTTCTCCAAATTTTTTTTTCAGAAAAAAAAGTATTATTAATCTACATAAAACAAATTGTTTTGCGAAACTAACATTTCACTTGATGTTTCTTTTGAAATCTTGTGTAATTGACTATTTTTCCATTTAATCTCTTTCTGAGATTAAGTTTTTAATCATCAGAATGAATTTTTAATCATCAGAAGAGGATGTGGCTTTGCACTGGCCGCATGTAGGAACGGGTCGTGTATGGGCAAAGCGGGGAAGGGACCGCAGGGAGGCTCTCACCCGACCTCGGGGTGGGCGTCAAAGCCTCCCGGGGCAGAGCCTGCCCGGCCCCGAGAGCCTCTCCCACCGCGCCGCTGCCCTTCTGCTAGTGCCCAGCTTAGCAGATAAACTGCGATACAAGGTCAAACGGACCTTGAGTCTTTATTTCGTCGTAGACCTGGGATAACACTGTGCACCAGATTAAACAGAGCCCTTGTTTGCTTCCTAATGCTTTGAGGAAAATTTACAAGTAACGGAAATGTGTTCAGACAGATAAATTTATCTTTTATTCTCTTGATTTTTGTCACAGTTTCAAATTGCTGTATTAAAAAAATAAAATCTCTTTATTTAAAAGTGTATTATGTAACCTCAGGGATGAAAGCTGAGTTTGCAGGATGCTGTAATTGAGCCTGCATTGATAATAATTGCGCAAAAAAGCTTGTGGAAACACTTGAATGCTGGATGCTTTCAGACCTGAACAAGGCCTTAATTCACCAAAAATATGGAAAGATATTCCACAGGTGGTATAAATTTTATGTGCTCTGGATATGACTTAATTAAAAAAGGTACCAAAAAATGGAATCATTAAGTTTTTAGCAGAAGTCCTGAGAGACCCTTTTACCAAAGAAATTCTTTCATGAGAGATTAGTGGTTCTGATTGAGATGGTTTATATCCCGCACATGACAGTTTAAGAGCCTTTTTTAGTTAGAAAAGCTTTTAGGATGTTAGAAAATGGTGGGACTTAGTAACGCTAAGCCAAATTGCCCTTCCTTCACATGAACATCTATATTCTCTTGATTACTCCTGTAGCGACTTGCCAACATAATGTTTCCCTTTACTGTCTTTATGGGGTCCACATTTTCTCTCTCTATAAAAAGTTCTTGGCAGGGTAGTTCTAGAGGTCACGGCAGTACCACGTTAGTTATTGCTGAATCAAACCTTAGTTTTGGTATTCGTTAGGCACCCTCTTTTTTTTTTTTTAATGTTCTACCACTTGCTGTATTTTTAGGAGATTACTTAAATGAAATAGAGATGTGTTGAACTCCTTATTCACAGACTCTCACATAATGACATGTATTTTCCAGGGGGAAAGTAATATGCTTTGATTACTATCTTATGCCTGGGATAGGGGAAGGGAGAGAAATCAGCTAGGCAAAATTCCAAGCTTATTTCAAATTCTCTTTAATGCTTAAAGCCTTTTAGAAATCTTTAGAAACTTCTGATGAAAATCCATTTTGTCATTAAATCTATGCCTGTATTACAAATGAAGAGCTTTTCACCCTCCTTAAGTAAATGGATTACTTAAGACCTTCTTTATAAAATGTAGCTCTGTGCTTCTGCCTCGTATGCTCCTGCAAAGACTCAGGATGGGTCTCAAGCAGGATAATATAAGCTCACGTCCCTTTCCCGTGACATAGGAATTCACCTAGTGAATATGACATTACTTGCACTGGTGTATTTAGGGTTTTTCTTGGCTTTACCAGCGGCTGCCTGGGTGATTTGGGTAACCCTGGCTGTGTCACCCAGCGTTCATCAAATAGCTTCAATAGTTTTTTGTTCCTAACGTGCTTTTACATCTGTGAATTTAAGAGAATGTATTCTAAATATTGATTATCCTAGAGTTTTGTGCTGCTTTCCAGTATGTGGTACCTGCGTGCTTCTCCGAAAAACAGCTCACTGGGAGCCGGGGGGAGAAGCGAGGACGCGGCAGCATGAACGCAGGCGACAGCACTTGCATCCTCCGTCCTACTCAGCCTCTCTGTTATTTTTGCATTTGGCTTCAGATCAGGTAAAATACAAGTACTTTTTTGCATAAAATATGATGCAGAACTCATTGCCAAACAATCCTGGGGAGGCCTCAAGTAAGAGAGTGATAAAGGATGTGTTTATCTGTGGTTATTGAGCACGATTGCCTCAACTCAGGATTGCTGGGACCCGTGGTGGCTCTAACAGCCGAGGACGCCTCTGCATGGTTTTTCTTCTTTCCCTAATTATCTGCTGCTGTGCTACTGGCCACCCCGAGGCAAGGTTGCTGGGTTTGATGGACCTCAGCTGAGTGAGGGTACTGTCAGAGCACTCTAATGAGAATACCTGGGCCGTTCGGAAGTGCTCTGTCTCTGGGGTCTAGGCAGAGGTTTGATATCATGTCCTCTGAGCACACACATGTGTAGTTTCTCCTCCCGCAGAAAACATCTCGGACATGTGAAGCAGTTAATGGAAGTTCTAAGCAGTAGCTGTGCAACACAGACTTGCGTCATACAGCTTTGCCGTCTTGGAAATCATTATCTTTATTACAGGAGGAGTTTAAGAGAAAGCTTAACAGAGCTTGAGACTGCTCTTGGCCACAGCAACCCCCCGTTCCCTGACTACCCGCCAGAAGTCAGCCAGGGGTAGGTGAGAGGCAGTCAAACACCACTTCTTGTCTGTTACGAGAGTGGAACGTCGTACGGGAAAGCTGCTGGTCCGTCCGAGCGTGCGGTGAGTAGCCGGAGCCGACGCTGCCATTGCATGCCCGGTCTGGGCTGAAATCCTGCTCTTCTTCGCTCCTGTCAGCCTTTGTGCTGCTTGTCCTCCTTAGCACTGAACACCAGGGTACCTTCGGGTATCTACCGCGTGCATGCAAGGCGTGCTGAAATCCCGCTGCCTGCTCACTGAGCGGCCGTGCGGACGTGGCCTTTCCTATTAATCCACCTTTTAGAAACCTGCCGACGTTTAAGGCTCAGCAAATTTTCACCGTGAACTTTTGTAGGCAACTTGAGGGACTTTTAACGAATGTAAATGTGCACCGTAGCCGTTCTGCCTTGCTCTCAGGTTGCTTCCTTGAAGCAAAGAGACTTTTATTTTGATTTATGCTCTCAGTTTACTTGGGAAAGAGATATGAGACCAAAAAAACAGAGCAGAAAAATAATACTGAGTGTGTTCTATGGAACACCAAACCCCTTCTGACTGAATGCGTGCTGAGATAATCAGATAAGCAAAATGATTTCACCATCCCGTTCCCAGTGTAAGAAGCATTCAGTCAAGTTTGCCCTGATTGTATAGCAAAGCATTACTAATAGGGCTTAATATAAGCCTTCTAAATCCAGAGAGTATTGTTAGAAAAACAGATTTCAGGCGCTGCATTTGTAGGCAAAGTTCCCCTTCAGGTAAGGGAGTTAGAGGAGATAATTTGGTGCCGTTTGGTTCTGTAGTCAGTATTGTACTTGATTACCAGTTTTGTCCAAAACCCATCAAGTTCAATGAGCTCCTCACTACGAATTTAGGATTATATTGGCCAAGGTGTTTTGTTAAAGTAAAGACCACGTAATGACTGATGCAATTCAGCTCGTTTCAGAAAAGCGACATTAAGAAGATGGAAAACCGCAAAACTCTTACCGTCTTCACAGATGTTTGTAAAAAGTCGTAATACACCAGACAGAAATACGCTTGCCTATTTCCAGCAGCTCATGCATCATTTGCTGTGTTTAAAGTCTGCCAAATTAAGAAAGATGTGGCTATTAAGGCTCACCATGTGCCTGCGTTATCTTCGCGTTTATATAGAAGGAGTTGGGCATTTGGGTTCATATCTCACTGTGATGCTAATTGATAGAAGGGTATCCAAAGCAAACTTTTATGTTGTGCGCAGCAAAGAGGAAACAACTTGAAGAGGTAATTAGATCAAATTTTGATGATTGATCAAATCACGAAAATCCTGTAGATCGTGAGAGTTGACACTGTACAACAGGCTGCGATGAAGCGTACCTCAGAGAAGCGAGGAATCACGGCCAGGACGCTGTGCCCTGTAGCAGCCGAAGCTCGCAGAAGTGAGGATAGGTGAAAAGGAAACACCAAAACTTTACAGCTGTGGTCCTTGCAGTGACGGCCACTGTTTCTGGTGGGTGTTAGGCTACGGTCCCAGGTGGTACGGGGGGTCTGGCTCGGCGGAGGGACGCAGCCGGAGGGGTTTTGCTGCCCGAGCTCGGTGCTATTTGCTGTGACAACTCAGCGCTTCCCTGAGCGGTCGTAACCTCCACTGAAACCAAGAAACTTGGCAAGAAAAGTAAGAAGTTTCTTTCGTGTTTCCTTGCGACACACCTAAAATTATCCTTCGCTTGGTTTACATTGAAAGATACGGGTCTGCATGTAAGGCTTTTTAAAGTTGTTTTTTAAAAAACTAAGGAAACCTTGGAAGCTCTGCCCCAGAACATCACCTCTAACCGACCCTGCACTGCTGCTGCCCGTTCCCTCTCCGACCGAGCAGAATTAGGTACAAACAAAGGAAAAACAGATCTGGGAAAGCCCAGCTTCTGCTCTGTGTCCGGGCTTCTCATGTCGTTTTACCTGCACGCTGGGCGCTGAGAAATTATAGGCACAATACCTCTTCTTAGGTATTTGGACTCTTGTGGGTTTCTTTTTTCTTTTTCTTTTCTTTTTTTCCCTAGTATATAACTGTGAAAGCCGAAGCATGGCCCAGCCAGCAGCTTCTGCGAGGGCTGCCAGCTTGAGTTGCTGCATGCAAATGAATGTTTGGCCTCCAGAAGACGTGCTATGTTTTGTTATTTACACGTGCCCCTTTTGGGACAGAGGGCACGTCTACGAGAGGATTTATTCTTGCTCTTAGACTCTGGGTGAGAGGGATCTCGAGCGAAGGCTCCCCGCGGAGCCGGGTGCTGGGCTGGAGCTCTGCGGGGCCGGTGCCTGGCAGCGGCATCGCCTCTGCCCACGAGCTGCCCGTGGAGGGGCAGTAAAGCTGCGGGGACTACAAAATCAAACGGATATATACTCGAATTAGTTATTTCAGCCCATTATCTTCTAACATACAGGGAAATAACTGTAGCTTTGAAAGGCACCAGGGCCCTCGACCCTCAAGTCATCTCTTTCTCTCGCGCCTCCCTTCCCACACAACCTACTGAGACCTCGTGGCCCGATTCCCGTACGTTCGCGAGCAGAAGTGCTTGCCGTTCTGACCGTTATTTATCAAAATGGAAATGAGATTATCCTTGACATTTCGCGAGTGCCAGGATCAGGGCAGTGCGTGGCTGTTGGCTTTGTGAACTCAAAGGTTAGCCCCGATTTCCCGGCTGCCGAGAGGAGCTGAATTTTCTGCTGGGCACAAAGAGCAGACGCCTGTTACTGAAGATCATTTTTTTCTTGGAGATTTTTTTTTTTTTTCCTGCTTGCACATTATGTATTTGAATGAGCAGGAAGGAAATGCTTTTTATTCTCACGTTGTTCAAAAGACCGATCTGGCTAGCTTTTTAGAGCAGTGCAGGGTTTGATTAGACTGTTCAGGGTGAATTGTCTTGATTTTTCTTGATATCACGATTCCAAAAGCGAAGGAAAATATGCTCCTACAGATAATGAATACTGAGACAGTATAAATATGAACTTCTGTAAGTAGTTTGCTTGCAGCTATTATATTAAAGTGCCGTAATGTATCTGAGAGGAGTTTACACTGGTGGTCAAGGCTGGATAAAATGTTTGTGATAGGCTTTGATGAAAAGGTTTATTTTCAGGGTCACTACCTTTTTTTGATGGAATAAGAATAGCAAGCAGCAGCACCAGCAGAATACTTGACTGGCGAACAGCTATAGGCTATGGCACACGCAGCTGAAGCTCTAGAGGGAGAGCAAATGCAAATCTCACTTTCTGGGCCAAGTAGCGCATCTTGTTTTGCAATATATTATTTCTTTGGGATTGGCATGTGGTGGGTTTGGTGTTTTAATTTTTTGAACGTGAAGTTTACTAGTACCTTAAGACTTGAATTTAAAAATATTGGTAGAAAACAGACAGACTTACATGCTGCCATGCTATAGGTGTGTATGGCTCTACAGCATAAGCCCTCACATTAAAAGTTCCTCTTTAAACATGAAGAGTTTGAGTGTCGGGAATAAATTGATGTGCAAAAAGTATCCTAAACGGTGCTTTCCTTAGCCACGGTCAGACAGTTGCAAATCTGTTTGGTTTTGTATGTTAGCTTAGTTTGTGTGCAGTACTTGCTCTGGAGGGACTATTCTGTGACGATTTGTTGGGAAATGGTGGTTTGGGAAAGTAGAAAAAAATGATGTGAATTTTGGCAGGCAATGTGTGTCTCTGCCATAGATGCTTGAACTGCCCAGGCTTTAAAGGTGTGTCACCCTGTGCGATGCATAAAACAAATGCAAGAATGAAAGGGATGCGTTTCACCAGTTTTAATTATTCTGGATCTGAGAAGAGTGGGACCGAGGTGCGAGGAAGATGTTATCTAGTAAAGTTAAGTGAAAAATTTTACACTGACATGAAACAAATGGTGGAGTATTTAATTTCTCACTTATTTTAAAACAAATAATCGTGCACTGATGGTGTAGTGCATTAAAGATAACAGAACCCGAACTATTCAAAGCTGTTCTAGTGAAGGAACTTATATAATGCATTAGTTGAATTAAACAGGCCTTGCTGCAGTCCCTTGTGGGCACAGGTAGGAGAAATGCCTTACATACTATTATGTCTGAACTCTCCAAGAAGAGTGTGTTATACCCTGCAAACCCCTTTGTCATTGGTCTCTTCTCCTGAGGAATTAGGCAGTATGTTTAGACAGAAAGTCCTCTGGCACAGAGAGGGAGCCTTCCTTAGAGCTGTATGTAAGAAGTGCTGGAGAGCCGTAGCACTGCATCAAAATTATTGTAGGTACCAGAATTAATCAACAACGCCAGTGGATTAACAACCGAGTGTTAGTTCCATGCTTCACCTAAGGCAGCCCCATGTTCCTGTATTGCGTGGTACGCTTGTTTCGCACCCCCCTGCTCCTAACCCCCTGTGATTCGGGGTTTCTCGTCGTGCCGACTGACTTCTGCTACAGCACAGGGGGAGGAAGGTGTTTTAAATCCATCACTTTCTGGTCTTACAGCTCAGTTGGGCGCTTCTCCCAAGTCACCAGGGACAGGGCGAGAGGGAACGGCCTCAAGCTGCGTCAGGGCAGGTTTAGGCTGGGTGTGAGGGGAAATGCCTTCCCCGCCAGAGCGGTCAGGCCCTGGCACAGGCTGCCCAGAGAGGTGGGGGAGTCACTGTCTCTGGGGGGGTTCAACCACCGTGTAGACATGGCACTTCAGGGCATGGTTTAGGAGGCCTGGGGGTGTTGGGTTGGGGGTTGGACTTGATGATCCTAGAGGTCTTTTCCAGCCCTAATGATTCTATGGTTTGGCCACAGTAATTGTTGCCACTGTGAGTGGGACTATGGCTTTCCCCAGCTACATGGCCACATCGCCACGTTGCCTGTTTGTACTATTATCCATGGTTATTGGGCAGTGGTATGCTCCTCCCTCTGTTAACACGGCATGTAATACATCAGGAGTAAAGCTTTGCAAGCAGGAAGGTGTCTGATCTTGCACTCAGAGCTGCCTGAGAGTATTACTAACCCGAGTGCCGCCTGATAAGATTGTGCTTCCCTTCAGTCTCTTGTTTTCCCTGCCGGAGCTGGCGGGAGCGCTGCCGTCTCTGGTTTGCACTGCGGTGCGCTGCCAGTGCTCGGTTCTGAGCCGAGGAGGAGCGGGCACGTCAGCTGAGCATCGCTAAAGTGTCATCCGCTGATGCCCTTTCATCTCTTGCAATTTTTACAGTCCTCATTCGACTCTGAATTCCGGTAAACACAGCTGGAGGCCCACGCAATAACGTATAAAAGCAGGGTCCTTAGCAAGGAATGAATCACAGAACCATCATTGAGGTTGGGGAAGACCTTTAGGGTCATCAAGTCCAACCGTCAATGTTGGTGTTGCTGGCAGTAAGGAATTTCAATTCCAATTAATAGCAACGAATGAAGCACTTGTGACAGAGAGATGTTCAGGCCAGTACAAGAAGCGACGAGTCTATCGGTGCTGCTCCTCATCAGTGTCACAGATCCTGTGAAAGGGGAGGAGACCTTTTGCGGGGGCTCTGCTCTCTTTGAGGAAGGCCCTCAGTAGAGTAGACCCTCTCCACGGATGTATCTCAGCCTGTGGTTGTCACAGACCTCAAAAAACACCATGAAATAGTGAACTTAAATAATTTTGATTCAATTCTATAATAACTTTTTATTATGTCTCAGGTCCTGCATTTCCAAATGAGGTTGGCTTTGGAATAACCAAATCTGAGCATATATTGTAAAAAAGGAAGGGAAAAGAAGTTTGATATTTAAGATTTTTTTTACATTTGTGCCTTGATCCAATTCTGTAAGTTTTATGATGCAGTCTTCTTATAAAGGCATTCGTTCAACGATACGTTGCGCCCATGGAAACAATACTGGTTCTACCTTCAGTCGTATAATCGACATGTCAAAAAGGGAGCATCTGTATTCATAACCTAGAGAACTGAGTCCTAAATTTTATAGCTTGCTTTAGAATTGGCCCATTTAATTGTGTGAATTCCTTTTCTCCTTCTACTTTCCAAGAAAACCGTGCAAGTTTAGCAGTGTCATCGCTTGGTGTGGCCATATTTAACACAAACTAATTTGTAAGCTAACCTAACTGACAGAAGGACATCAGGTTACCAGTGGTTTGCATCGGTTATTTTATTCAGCTGGAGATGCTGATGATCTAGATAGATTTCGATAATACAGGAAACAAACTACTTACCTTGTTTTAATGTCAAAATAAAAAGAAAAAGAGCTGTGATAACCTTTCTGCGATTAAATTTGATTAGAGACGATGGTCAGTGCACTAAACGCACGTGTGTGCACTCAAGCGTGGACTCGCTGGGAGGGAGGGGGGGTGGAGGGGCAGCGGCGGTGACGGGACAGCTTCACAACCTCGCTGTCCTCATTGCACCATCATTTTCTGACCACGTATATCACGGAGGGTTTAAACTGTTAAGCACAGATGTGTTAGAACTTTATATTGCATAAAGTTGGACTGAGGCTAAAGCAGTTCCTGATTTTCAGGGCTTGACCTTGCTACGCTTGTAACGCGATATTGAAATAATTTCTATTTTAAGGATAGACAATATAAATACATCTCCACAATGTTGTTGTTGGTTAAGTCCTGTATTCTGTTATACGCTATGTAATCCAATACAATGTAGCTAAGCTGAAGTTTGGGGGAAAGGTTTTTTTCTTTTAATTTTCTATTGGTGGATCAGAAGAAAATTAACAGTTAAAGAACAGATTATTCCTCCAAAACACTTAAAAATATTTCATCTCTTTGCATAAAAAATATGTAAATACTGTTTTTTCATGCCAGCAATTCTAAACGATGTATTTATTTACATAGGGGCTAAGTCTGTAGGTTCACATACTTATTTTCAACTATGTTATGGGAACTAAGTGCTAGGCAACAGTTGGTCCCATGAAAATTTCCATATACTTCCTTAACCTCTTCCGCAGGTCTGTCGCATTCATCGGGTTACAGAAGCCACGACCCAAAACTGTATTTCTCAAATATTTTTTTTTAAATTCATAAAGTTCTTAATTGCATCGTTATTTTGTGCTCATGTTCGCGGCGTTGCTGTAATTGAAGCAGTAATAAGTTTCTCTTCATTTAGTGCCAAAACAAAGATGAAACGCTCAGCCCCTGCAGGCGCAGCTTATTGCAAGCACAGACGGATGGCGCAGGAATTGTTGAAAGATGAGATTTACGATGTCCAGTGTTGCTTCAGTGGTCAAAAGATCTTGAATATGAAATTAATCCTCTTTCATAATTGACATGATTCTTTTTAGCTAGGGTGCAATGTCTTTTTCTATATACATGTATATCTAATCTGCCAATATTGTTTAAATTACACTTTGTTTCTGGGATTTCAATTTTCTAATGCCTAAACACTCGATTGCTGATGTTCCTTACGTGACTTCTAGATTTTGAGACTCCAGATGCGTTCTTTTTCCCTTTACTGATAGTTTAAGAATTACTGTTTTCCAAGACAATTATTTTTTTGAAAAAATGCTCAAGCTTGCCTGTCTGCGCTTTCCGAGGCTTTTGAGGAAGGTTGTTATCATGGAGATATCTAGAAAAGCGATAGTTTACAAAAGGTGGGTCCCCCTGAACTGCTGGATTTGTGCGTGTTCCTAGCCTGGCCTCACCGTGTGCTGCCTTGCAGCTCTTTAATTTGACCGCAAGGCTGCAAAGCCTAACTATTCCTGTAAGAATTTTGCAAAATGGAATGACTTTCTAGGTCATTTTATGAAGATCACTGGGACTAAAATGTTGATGCGTGGTCTTTAAATAGCTTTGAAAGAAAATTCTCTGTAAACATTTATAAAGCAAAAGCTGGTGTTCGTTGCTGTGTGAGCTACAGCCGGAGTCTGACTTCAGTAAAAAAAAAGAAAAAAAAAAATCAATCTTGAGACAATGTAGTACCCAAATGCCTGTATAGAGAAGACATAAGTCTTTTCCTTCACACTTCATGACTTCCCATGTCTGATTAGTACCTATTTATTTTTTTTTTTTTTAGTGGTATCCATTTCATGGTCTTTTTGCATAGCGTAAAATATTTTTTCATTTATATAGTAAAAAAATCATCTCCTTTCACTAGAGATTACTGAGTGTTCAGCCTGAACATCTTGGTTCCTGTTGTCACACCTGACAAATTAATGGAATCGTTTATTGTGTGTGTGGCAGTATACTGTCTAATACCGTGGTAGAAGCAGCTTTTCCTTCTGTCTTCTTTATTCAGAAGGGAAAAGAAAGTACCTTACGTCCTCCCCAGATTTTGAATGCTTCCGTTGGTAACTAACAACCAACATTTAGATTGCTTAATTGGACGTTATTTCTTTTGGAGGTATTAATGCAAGGTCGATGCGTTTTAAACCTCAGTGTGCAATTTGGTGGCATTTTCCTCTCTCTTTAGTACCTAAAATAAGTTTGCTCAGTGCCGCTAAATGGAAACCAACACCTGATATTTACCATTTGCTACTTGCCTATGGCCATGCAGACGTGGGGTGAGTCCCTAACACTGGAGATCTGTGAAATGCGGCTCTTGCCTGGATAGTCGGGCTGACGGCTGGTGGAGGGGCTGCATCCCAGGCTGGTAGATGAGCCTGACGCAGGAGACGCACGCTGGTGAGGGCAGTATGAGCTCCTGCTGCTCCGTCACCTCCTAGATCTCTGGGCTCTCGGGCAGGAGGGCCAGGCTTGCCCAAAGGGGGGCAGTGGGACGCGTGTGGAGGGTGTTCCTGCAGGCTCCCGTGCTCCTGCACTGATAACCCGCAACGGTTTCTGCCGTGGCAATATTTCTAGCTTGATTTTGTTTGCTGTTCCATTGAAGAGTCATAATTTTCTAAGGTGGGAAGGTGAAACTTTGTGGCCAGCACTACCCATGAATTCCAGAGCAGCACAGCGTGGGAAAACGAGTTGCAGGCTGGTTTTAGGACAAAGTGATTTGATCGCATCGTGTAGTAGTTACTGTAGAATTGACAAAAAATAGATAAGGTATCCTGTGGTGATAATCTAGTCCTGACTGTTTAAGCAAAATGATACACTTTTAAATAAATAGCACATCCATTGATTAATAACGGATGTCTACGTCGCGTCTTCCCAAATTACCTCTCCTTCCCATGGCTTGAACCACATTTCCTCCCTGCGCTCCTTGCTTCCTCCTTCCAGGGCTGTTAGTCTCCCCTGCCTTTTTTCTTTGATTCTTTTATTGATAGTGTTTGAATTGAGGAAGCCACAGCCAAAGTTAAAAGGCAGGATTCTACGTCATCAAATGCAATTCCAAAGAGGTTCCCAGAGTAGGATTTGAGATTCAGGATTATATTAATTAAAACCTGAAATAAATGGTTATTGCAATATCTCCTAACTGCTTTGCATTTGGGGGCAAAAAGCTTTCATTTCCTTGAGATATGGTTATATAGATAGGTTTAGAAAACTCGGCATGTTTAGTAAGGAATGGGAACAGGTTCTTCCGTTCCAGCCCGTCACGGTAAGGAAATGTTTCCAAGGCATCTTGTTGTACAGAATTTGTGGGGTGTTGGTTGGGCAGGCGCCTCGGCTGGGCTGCCGAAGTTTGTTGCGGGCAGTTTTCTCTCCTGTGCTACCACGCTGCGTCTTAGAGCCAAAGTACAATGACATTTTCAGGAATTTCACACCTTTAAAGCTAAGGGATGCATCGGTGACACCTGGAAAACAGGCTTATATCCTGAAGATGGAGGCAGCTTGGATAGGCTGGGAAATAAACTGTCTTGGGGGAAAAAGAGGAATCGAAATTCCTACTTTCCTAATGTCCCTTATTGTTCATGAAACAGCGGCGTAACACAAAACGATGGCAACTGGCACCAAAGAGGCAGTTCTTATTCATAATGGCTGGATTCTCGTTAGCAACATTAGCAAGGTTTTGAGTCTTCTAGCACTCTTCCTATGCTTGACTCCTAAAAGGCAGTGAAAAAAGCTCCTTTTTTTTTTTTCCCAGAGCAAAGATATTTCCTGATATCTTGTTATTAAGAGCACGGTAACGCGGGTGTGCCAGGAGAGGAGCTAAACAGCCCGGGGATTGTGGCTGGAAGGCAGTGCCTCTGATAACACACCTCAAACTTCCACTCGGCAGTTGCGAATACTTCAGAAGTTAGGTCGGTAATACTTTTTAGCTGTTGAATGCCAAGATAAAAAACATGAAGTGATTTTAAATTGACCTCTCAGAAAGAGCTTTAAGTGGAAAAAATCTCTAGCATCAAGAAACGTGCTGTTAGTTTTCCAGTGCTGCGCTCTACCATAAATGTTGTGTTTCAAAGATGTTCGGTTTGGACATCAGGCACAAAGATTGTTTTGCACTTTATACAGAATACTTATTTGCTGATAAGTAGGGGACGCTTCCCTTTCGCCTGTTTTTTTCTGGCATTTATGAGAAAATACAAGAAATGCTTGAGGCCTGATTTGTGTGCAAAATTGTGCGCTAATCCTTTTTGGATGCGCGAGTTCGAACGTCTGTTTGTGTAACCCGCCGTGGGCTGCGGGCGTGGAGACACGCGGGCGTGCGGACCGTGCCTTGAAATTTGTCCTTGAATGTCCTTGAAAAATCTGATTCACATTGAGAGCAAGATTTACAGCCTTTTCAGCGTGGAAGAAAATCTAACTTTGCAGTAATTTATTGGTTGTTTCATAAACATTTTATTGTGAATGCACTAAAAATATGTAGGATGATGCATGAAATACCTTTTGCGCCTTAAGAAGGTGGGTTATTTTCTTGCTGCTTCAGGCGGATGCTCCATCCGTGAGCAACCTGAGCAGGAACCTGCCCTTGGGTAACCCCACAAGAAGCAGTTGCTGTGCTGCGAGGGGTGTGCGCTGGGCATGGAGGAGAGCTCTTCTCTTCTTAGGTGCTATTGCTTGGCTTCATTTATGCCATAGGGTGATTGCTGGTATGATTTGCTGGGGAGAACAAGCCAAATTCCTCCAGCGTTTATGTAGGAAAACCCTAGCAATAGATTTGGACGAGCTCTAGGCAATTCTGAACCGATGCTATCGGTGAAGGGGCAGGGTGAGTCCAGCTGAGGGCTACCAGGAGAGGCAGGGGCTGCAGCTGCGATAGATGGGCTGGAAAGCCTGTACTCCGACCGAGGTTTTCAGTGCAGAGTTGAATTGCAAGAAATCAAATAGGTTCATGGTTTTCAACACATTAATTTTCAATGTTCATGTACTTCATCTGTGCCACACAGACGCCAGAGATTTAAAATAATTGTGGAACGGATGCCCAGAAGCAGAAGGCACGTCATGTTGAGATCCTTTAGTGGGACTGAATCATTATTCTTCTTTATTGTACTTTCCTGTTACATCAAATGTAAATGGACATGAAAGGTATAATTTCCCTGGAGACCGAAATGATACTTTTGTCAAGTTTGGCCCTGCGTCCTGTCATTCTGTCTCCCTCTCTGCCTGATTTTGTCGTGTATCTGTCTGAGCTTTCCATTGATAGTTGCATAATTGCCTGAAGATCTACTAATTAATAATTAGCATTCACTTTTCCCTTCTGCTTCTTGAACCAGTTTTATTTTTGTGGGCTCTGGCAGAGCTGCTGCCTGTAAGGGTGCTGTGCTCAGCTGGGTTTCTCGTAGAGCAGAACTGCCGCCGTTCGTTAGGGGATGCTCCGTTGGGCCGTCTTCAAAGTAAAGTTGGTGCCTCGGCTCCTCTGTGCAAGGGTTCCCACTGAAAGAGACTCTCCTCTCCTCCCCTCCCCAGCTCTCCTTTGCAATAATCACCAAACAAAGGCCCTGTGAGATCGTTTTCCTAACGAGGGTGAGGCGAGCGACCCGGGATATCGCTTTGATTTCCTTGGAAAGGTCAAGCGCTGTTATTCAAAATGTTATTTAAGTACCTGTTTCTGTTGTCTTTTCAGGTGTAACCCCAAAGGATTCTGTGTAATCAAAGTCTGTTGTAATAAAATAGATTTTAGAAGTAGTTGTAGTACGTGAAAAGGGCTGGAGTGAGGGGGGGCTGGTCTCTGCTCCCAAGTCACCAGTGACAGGACGAGAGGGAACGGCCTCAGGCTGTGTCAGGGGAGGTTTAGGTTGGAGATGAGGGGAAATGCCTTCCCTGCCAGAGGGGTCAGGCCCTGGCACAGGCTGCCCAGAGAGGTGGGGGAGTCACCGTCCCGGGGGATAATTAAAAACATGCAGAAGTGGTACTTCAGGGCATGGTTTATGAGGCCTGGGGGTGTTGGGTTGGCGGTTGGACTTGATGATCCTAGAGGTCTTTTCCAACCCTAATGATTCTGTGATTCTAGTTATATTTTCAAAGCGAAGGGAGTGAATAATAAGGGTCTACAGTCAGAGAAATTCTAAATCTCTGCTGAAATGGCTTTGGGGCTGATTTTTTGCGCATAATTTGTGTTGCATTGAGGCTATTTTTATTTTCCACGTGAGGGAGATTCTGTTAGGAATGCTAATGAAATATTAAAAGAATATAAGCAGAGTGATTTTCTCCTTCCCAAGTAGTTCTGCTGGTGAATCTCTGCTGTAGTATCTCTGCTAAGTATGATTCCTGTTCATTAAACATAATGGCACAACATTAGAAGTTAAAATAAATGCTGTGCAGGGGGCCCTGAGAGACCTGGGCTCTGAATTAACTTCCTGCATTTCACTGAAGTACATTTAAATTCTAACTATTTCTTTGATTTGCATTTTCTTGCTCTGTTCGAGAGAAGTGGATGGAGCCTTCTGAAGTTAACGTAAAGGTCCTGTTGGCTTCAGAAGATTTTGGAATAGACCCTAAATAAAGAAGCACTAATCCTAAACTGCTGGTCTGCATTTGAAGCATGAAAGGATGTTAGTTATTTATTTACTTACAGGGCTTTTATTTACTGTTGCCTAAGAAGCCACTAATTATAGTTGTCTAACTTGCTTTTTCATAACTCTAGGCTCACTTCAGTGATAAAACTTGCTTTATCCTTTCTTAGTGAAGGTTCAGAGAATTCATTGTCACTGAACTAAACTGAAAAACCTTGCAGTGACAAAGCTTCTCTGACACTAAAGGCTGTGCAATCCTCTTTAATTCCCCACCTTGGGATTTACTCTGCTCTGGCAATGGAGTGGCTGATGCGTTTAGTCACTTAGCGGCAAGTTATGTCAGGAGCGCTGTGAGAATAAGAGCAAGGCGTGCGTCTGCTTTTGTGAGAGTTGATTGAGTTTGGAAAGACGACTTCCAAAAGTTCAATTTCTTGGTGCAGTCGAGCCTCTCTAGCTGTTAGTTGTGGCCAAGAGGGAGAGGTCTCCTCTGTCGGCAGCTGCAGCATCCATTTCTTGCCTTGCAACAGTGCCACCACTTGTCTGACGACCCAAAGATCTAATTCAAGGAGCTAAGCTGGCAAAAAAATGTCTGCTGGTTTTGGAGGGCAATTTTTCCTCAGCCAGGTGGTGGGATCAGGCAAGCAGCAGAGCTGGTGGCCTCCGGCTGGCTTGGCTCAGCTGCACTGTAAAGCCGTTCCTTAAGGAAAGTCTAAGCCATGGCTCAGGGCAATGAGTCATGAGTATTTTCTCTTCGAGAAATGAGCAGAAGAGATACCCTGCTCCCCAAAGTGAGCTTTTTATTTACTACCTGAGACCAAGCTGTGAGGAGCAGACCTTTCACAGCCTCTGGAGGCGCAAAGGCACTTTCTCCAAAGGCAGGGAGCCTTGTCAGTTCTCGCTGCTGTCGTTGCACTTAGCTCAAGCCTTCCATGGCCTTGAGATGCGTAACAGAGTAATTTGGCCTCTGGCCAGAGGGACGGGTCTTCTCCTGTGCGATGACCTGTTGCATTTTACAGCAGGAACAGTTGTAAAGGTGTAGTGGGAAACCTGATCTCGATTTGCAGCCTGCGCAGTCTGTAAAATTCATCAAACGTTATGTGAACTACTCGTATGCGAAATAGATATTTATTTATATATACATAATATTGATTTATATATACACATAATATTTATATACACATAAATATATATGTGTGTCATTATCACCCTAATATATATGATATATGAAGTGTTTTAAAGTGTTTTTCAGAAGCCTGCCAGAATTTCAGCCCTCTGCCTTTTTCTGACAGATACTGGAGGTCTGTCTTCAGTTCTTTTAAAGTTAGTTATCTGCAGCCGTTCTCTGCTCTTGAAGTGTTTCCTCTCTAAGAAGGACGTTTCGGTTAAGGTACAAAGGAACGATTTTGGGAACACGGGTAGCCACTTCTGCAGGGGGGCGGAAAATACAGTTTAAAGATTATTTTATTCACCAGGATTATGTTTCCTTTTCTGGGGAATCGGTCATTCCAGTCTTTTGGCCAACAGAAACCTGCTTTGTTTTCTGTCGTGTTCCGGGGGTGTTCAGAAGGTGTGACGCGAACAGCCGAGGCAGCAGCGTTCCTGCTCCGCAGCCTGCGGCTTCGGTGCCGCGCTGTTGCAGGGTCGACCGCGGGCCACCGTCGCCGTCGCCTCCCCGGCGGGGGGACGGGGAACTTCCCAAGTTGCCAAGGGCAACAGCCGCGATTTACTGATGCTGAGCTTCGGGGAGGGCGGAGATAGGGAACTTCGGCCACTGAAACCATATTCTTCCTGGTCCGCCGTTGTGTGCGGGCAGACCGATACCTCTGTGTAACAAAAGGTAGCGCGGGTTGCCGCGGGCCCGGCAAACGTTCACGTTGCTCCAAATCCAGGGTGGTAATCTGGGGAGGAACTTGGGCGATGCATCGCGCTGCCGCTATTTGTCTGCCTAGCAGAAACTGCTGTCTGAATATTTTTCCATTTCCCATATAAGAATCAAAAGCACAGGATATTTAAAATTATTTTTTCCATTTTATTTTCAATTCTATATTATTAAATGCTATTAAAATTTTTGTAATTAATAACTTTTTTTTTTTAACTTCAGGCCTTGGAAAACATACCCCTAGGTAGACAACAATGTGCAATGCTTTTTATTTTTTTCCAGCTGTTCCTGAATTTTTCATAAAATGCATTTTAACTTCAGATACTTGTCCTCGTATTCTCTAGTGCTTTAAAAATACTGAAACCATTTACGTTAAAGGTATCCATCAGACTTTTTGCCTGCAAGAAATTCAGATACGGCTATTACGTTTGTGTTTCACTCCACGTACAAATAAGATGTCACTGTCAGCAGAAAATATGTATTTAGTACAGGAAAATACCTTTCCCTTTTGAGCATTTCTGTGCGGTTTGTCTGCAGGGATGATGTAAATATGGGAGATGTATTTAAGTAAAGAGGGAGCCTGTGGGTACAGAGTATGACAAACGGAGTGAGTGGTAGGTAGGTCCCTGTTCGTCAGCGTGCAAGGCATTGAAGTGAATGTTTTTAAAGAAAAAAGAAAGTATTCCTTGTAATGTCCATTTTTAGGCTCCGTTCCAGTTTGCGTTTTGTCCCTTGCTGGTCTGGCAGTGCCCAGAGCCCCGTCCCTGGCAAACGCTGGTGGAGGACCAGCCTCTGCTGGTTTGGCGATGCCGTCGTCTGGCGCTCGGGCTCTCCCACAGCACTGGTTTTGGCTCAGAGCCGGCACGAAAAGCCACCGTCTGCAGCGGAAGGAGGGTCACAGGGAAATGCTGGCCCGCGGGGCTGCGTCCCTCCCCGGGCTCGTTTTTCCCCCGTGCCGTGGGAGCCTCCGTTTTCGGTGGTTCCGTGAGTCAGGGCCCCACCAGCTACTGCAGAACACAGACTTGGGCAGAGGTCTCTTCTCCTCACTTCTCCTCATCTTTCCAAGAGTTTTCTTCCGTGCTTCCTGCGGGATGAGCGGGGAACAATAAAGGAGGCTCCTGTGCAGAGGTGGAAGTATCAGTTGCACTGACAGGAATTATTTTTTCGTGGTTTACTGGCAACGTGAAAAGTGGACGATGATGTTGCGTCCCTCAACCAAAGGCTTGCCACGAACAAGTAGGGTGTCGGGCGCCTGGGGTTTGGAATACCAGTATGGACCCCACGGCAGAGCCGGGTCCTGCCGGTGCAAGTTCTTGTTAGAAAATGGAACTTTTCTGTACTTCTTATGCCTTCCACAGGCAAAGCCATACACAAGGTGCCAGGGTGAGCAAGAACTTCCTGCTTCTCTTTTCCATTTCTTTTTTTGTTTGTTTGTTTTCATGTGATTTCTTGTTTTCTCAGATTTTTTCCATCTTTTCTGACTCTCTCCATTCCTTTCCTCCAAATACTTTGCATTTAGTGCCAACCAAAATGGAAGTACCTTTCGCCTGTAGTAGGAATAGGATGGATCCCCTGTTTTCTTTTCTGTACCTCTGTCTCCCTGATTTCTGCTCTTTATTAATTCACATCCCTGGTTTTAGCGTAAGCACTGGAGATGGCCAAGCTGGACTGGGGCTGGCTTGAGTTCAGAGGCAATCAGACCCAGTCTGGCTTAGTCTCACGCTACTGATGATTTAGTTCGCTGCACAGCCTTGGTGTCCTCCACAACCTCAGTGACTGTTATCCATCTTTCACAATTAAATGGTTAGACCTTTGCACTGCGCTGGAAACTCAGAGCCGCTACAGATGGTGTTAATCATGGGCAGCATCCTCCTGATGGTCCCATATGCTGCTTATGGGTTTGCACACCCATCACTACTTTTTAGTGGTTCAAATGGTATGGCTTGTCTTCATTTTTAAATGGATTAGGTGTGTTCACCCCGTCACTCCCAGCTGAGAGCTGCAACGTTAATTGAGCTGTGATTAGCCTCTTAAACTACCTGAATCTGATGACAGGAATATATTGCACCTTTTGTTAATTAGGAAATCGATTGCTTGGTTGTGCATCCCTGGCGGTAAATATGATAACCTTTAACATGACAATGGATCGATAGTTCAGGGGTTTGATTTCTTTGTTTTAAAGCAATCAGACTTGAGGGTACCTCCTCCCTCCCCCATTAAAAAAAAAAAAAAAAAAGGAAGAAAGGGGAGGAAAAAAGGTTTGAGGAGATGAGGCGTTTTACCCAGGCAATGTTGCATTGCATGCCTTCTTGATGCTTCTGAGTGTGTATACAGACTTGGGATACTGAAAATCAAAATATGAAGCAGAAATGATAACTTCTGCCTATAAACTTATCTTGCATTACCCGAGGGATGTCTCCACTTCAGCATTTTTATCTTCTTTTTGCCTTCAGGAGAAGCTGACAGATGTATCTGCCTTTAGAAACACCAGAATTTGATACCTACAGGGTATTACCCCAGGCAGCTGTAAATGACCCCTCTACCGACCCCTCCCACACGTATCGCAACTTATTGGCATGTATTATTTTTGTTTGCACTGAAACCGAACTCACTTCTCTGCAATGCAACAAGCTATGTTGGCTTGAGTTGTACTGGAATATTTTATGTGCCTTTGTGTTAAGAGCAGATGAAGAAGGTAAAGGGAACTTGCTTGCCATCGAAGAGCCGATCACCCGGTGCCTTAATTGGCAGTCTCGGGTCAAATCCTTCCCGCACCAACTCCAGTGCTTTCCCAGTACTTGACTGGAACCTGGTTTGGGTGACATTGTGATAATGTCCTCTTATGTCGTGGATCAAAGCTATGCAAGGCTGATGCCTTTCCAAACGATTGCCTGGTCTTTATAAGGAGATGGTTAAATCATCACCAATCTGTTTTAAGTCCTGTGTTCTTTTGAGTTGCTTGGCTGATCGACACTTCCATGCCTTTTGCCTGATTTTCCAGCGAAAAAGTATGCATAAAAGGTGATGATGCACATGGTTTAGATGCGTGCTTTCTCAGCATGGACTTTCTGAAGCTAAGACATCCCTAAATTAGTTTGTCAGCAGCTTGGTGACTTACTAAATTGTCAGAAAAGTCTCTGTACAGAACTTACCTCGAAACTTGTGCCCAACGGCAGACGGTTGTTGTTTTTAGGTAAAATTAACTTACATAGCTCCTTTTTAAAAACCATGCTCATTCCAGTTCCTCAGAGGACCTGGTACAGTGGCCTGAGCAACGTGGAGGCACGGCTGGTTCTTCCTATTAAGCCCGTGCTCCTCACTGTGGCTTGAGGTCTCCTCAATATTTTACACGGTGAAATCCCTCCAAGACCTGCCCTTTTGAAAGGGCAGACTGAGTTTGAGGGCAAGGAGCACAATAATACAAACTCGAATGACCTCTTTCCAGCAAAATTGAACTTTCCAGTGCAAGTGGAAGTATGTTTCCGCTGAGACTGGTAATGTTTTGTCCTTCTTCCTATAAATCAGCCCTGAATTATGCAGCAGGATGTTCAGGAATCTCAGTGCCTGAAAGGGGTAAGGATGACAGGAACCAATTACTGTTAAACTATCAGCTGTAAAAAACCTGTCTATATTCAGCTCTTTTACAGACCAAAGCCGTTCCTGTTTTACAGAAGGCCAAACCCTTCAATGCCTGTTACAGAAAAACGGTTCCAGCCCTATTCTTGGGTTATATACAGCAGAGCTATCGTATTAACAGCCTTATGTGTGGATGGGAACACGCTCGCTCAAAGCGGCCCAGAAGATGCACGTTGCTCATCATTCCTTCTGAAAGGCTGCTGCTCTGGTGAGTCGCCTGAAGGCCTCAAATCCCAACTTTTACCATTATTTATGTTCCACTGTATGTATATATTTTATCATTTCTACTTCAGTTTGAGCATTAGAGTCACTTATGGAAAGACAAAATTCGATTCAATAGGTATTGGCTTGGAAAAATTCCCAGACGGAGAGCTAGAGGTCTGAAAAAGCGGAATAAAGCCTGCCGTTTCTCTGCAGTCTTTTAAGGTAGGATGAGCTTCCTTCACTGAGACGGCCATACTAAAAACTTTTTACATGTGGTATATTTTTTACTCTTATTAGTTGCAAACAATTAACTCATAACACTTGAAATGGGCTGAGCAGTCTGCAAAATAGACGAAACGTGGATTTATATACGGGAAGTGATCTCTGGTGGGATGCCGGCCAGGGGAGCCTGGGGTGAGCTGGAGTTTGCAAAATTTACTCACCTGTTTGAAACCAAAGCCATTAGTGAATGTAGGACCCTCTCATGTAGCTTGTTTCCCTTGCACCTGCTCGCGTTGGCAGAGATGGCGTCTGCTTCTAGTAAAAGTATTCTACTGATATACGGGAAACAGCTGATCTTTCAGAAAAACCACAGATAACCACCAACACCATCTCTGTCACGTACAGGAACTATGGAGACATCCACCACTGGAAGAGTATATAGCAAAATGTTTTTCTAACACAACCCAGTTTCTAGACGTTCCTTTAACTTTGTGCTCCCAAAGATGCATTGCAGTGGTCGCTTATCGCTTGTAATTACAGGTCTATAGTAAGCTACAATAATTCCCCGTTGTTGGAGGCGTCGTTCTGATGATGAAAGGGTAGGAGACTTTGAAGTAAAATAAACAGTGAAAATATGATTAGGAGGGAGATGAACGAGGTCCCATAAGGGAGGAAAATTTGCTGTCACAGTATATTTTTAACTCCCAAAGCCCTGTGTGTTGTGCAGATTTCCTTCGAGGCTCAGGTTCAGGATAACGAGTCACAGAATCACAGACTCACAGGTTGGAAGGGACCTCAGGGATCATCTAGTCCAACCTTTCTAGTCGAAGCAGACCTTTACGACGCTGTTAGGCCAGGAAGACTTTACGTTAGCTAGTGGCTAAACATCGCTAGTGGTCTGAGTCTGGGTACGTCTTTGCCCAGGTTTTGTAAGATGGGATCTTGGTTCATGTGACACACGATCTGTTCTACATATAACTAAGTCTCATTTAGTTGATGCTTTTAAAATTACTTATTGTTTGTTATCGTTAAGAGTAACTTCTCAGATCTGATGCCTTACAGATATCAACAGTTCATCTGTGCTCGGGGCCATTCACGGAGCACTGCCATTGGAAATAGTTTCATACATATCTTCTCCAAAGACTTAGATGAGACTCAGAGCTAAAATAAATGTGCAGAAACAACACCGGCATTTTGAAACCCAACATAATTTAGAGCATATTGCATGATTGAATTACAACCTAATATCTCATAATTTTTCCCACTTGTCAGAAAAGGTCATGCAATGCTGTAAACAATCAATAGTTCTCATGTCTAAAATGAAGCAGTTCGAACAGTTTTTCATGAGCTGTGAAGGTTAAACGAGGCACTTGCCGAGATCTATTGAGAGTCATCCAAGCTTCACATATTTTATAGTATGCTTAGTGGCATACTCATTACCATTACCATTAATGGCTTATGATTAATCAAAAGAATTTGGTTTAGATCCCGCACATGGAAATCATGTAATTTATCTCATCTTCTGGGGATTATCCTGAAGAAACTGCTGTATGAATGATCTTAACGTACGCTGGAGTTTATATGGTATGTGATGTGCAGCTGTGCCAGACATTATCGTCTGAGAAAGAAAAATACGGTACTTGTGTATAATATCACAGCACTTACATCCGCACAAAGCTTTGGTTAATCAGTTCTTGGTGGGTCTCTCATAAAGCACCGTTGTTGCAGGCGTACAGCTGGCCGCGTGGAAAGCACTACGGACTGACACCGGGCAGTTGGCGTGTCATGGCTGGAGAGCAAATCAGGTTTTGGGGAGATACCGGTGTCATTGTGCGCTTGTATAAATGCACATGTATTTACGCAGTGCGTGCTTACAGAGGCCCATAAGGAGGCTTGGATGTTCGATATCGGAAATGGCAGGTGGGGATCTTGCTTCGGCCGCAGCTGATTCGAAATGGGTTGTGCGGTAGGTCTGCAGGCGCAGCGGTGCGTGCATCTGTGGTCTCGCAGGAGGGAACAAAAAAGCCACGCGCAGAAATGGCGGGTGCATTCAGAGCGCTCCGCGTCAGACCCTTTTGCCAGATTCAGGGCTCGGTGGGAACTGGGGAAGCAGAGCCATCTTTCACTGGGGAGGGTGCGACGTCAGGGTGCAAGGAGAAAGGCTCTGACAGAGGCAGATGGCAGGTTTGCGAGCAGACCACCCTGGACACCAACAAGTCCTGCCTTTCTCAGAGGCACTGGCCTCCAGCATCTCCCAGACCGGGGTTTTGGCAGGAGAAGAGCCAGGAGCTGCTCTGCCTGGGGGGGAGACGCCGTCGGGCAGCAGCTCGGCAGCTCCTGCCTCGCGGGGGGGTGGGGGGGAGATGGGTCTTGGTCATCCCGCTCTGCATTGAACGTGGGCTTTGCTGCGTGCCCAGGGGCTTGCTGGATACATCCATTTCCTCCAAAATGTCACTGTGGCGGTGCTTAGAAAGTGGAAAAACGACACGTTGTCGTGTGCCGCTTCCTTCCAGAGCGGACAGCCGTAAGAGAGGAGGCGGTTCCAGGGTACATGAAAAGTGCTGCATCTCAGCTTTTAAGTAGAGCAGGTTTAGTCATTGCGTTTGATCGGTATCACCCAAGAATGCTTTAAGATGCATTTCTGTCAGCCCTGCAGTGTGGAGGCGCCTGGAGAGGCTGGCAGTAACCCAGGCTCTGGGCTCAGGGCCACGCTCCAAAGCCGGTTACCTCCGCTGCCCTCATCCCGCAACCTGCCTTTCAGCCATTTATCAAGCCAGTTTTTGCTGTTGAGAGGAGAAGTTAATGCCCGCTCCGGTGGCAGCAATAGCTGTTCCACAGCTCTGTACCTGCCTTTTAAAATAAGGCTTAAAATATTGTCATCAGCCTAAATCTTAGAGCACAGACAACAAGGATTAGTGAATAAAGCAGGGCATCAGTTTGGCCACTGGGTCGGCTTATCGTCCAGTCCTTGCTACCTCAATTTCCCTCCCTATATACAGGGAAGGTAATATCTATTTACAGATCTCCTGGCGTCTTTTCTTTGGGAGGATTAATCACTGAATGTTCATAACCTATTTTTTAAGTGCTTTTACGAGCAATTTGTGAGCATGGCCTGAAGTCAGCAGCGTCACGGCAAAGCTGCGGAGTCCGATATGTTCACCCGCTGTTTTCTTTAGAAGGGTTAAAGAAATTAGATTGGATGAACTTTATTTTACTGCTTAGGATTTGAATGGTGGCCAAGCAGCAGCACGAAGCTATAGATAACAAAACTCCTGCTGCACTTGTTGGTAGCACAGGGCTCCATCCAGCCCAGGCAGTTCCCACCTGGCTTCCCTTACCCAGAGGTATGACATTCCAAGTGCCCTCTAACAGTTACAAGGGGGTAAAATTTCTCTGGTAATTCCCAAAAGAGAAATAAATAATTGATGAAATGCAAATCATTCAAAGCTTGTGCAAGCTTCTGCCCTCTCCCTCCTCCCCCAGTAAATAAGTCTGAAATGCTCTTTGAGCCTTAGAGATTGCAGAAAGCCCAGGGACCTGCCTGAGCCCGAGCTGTCGAGGAACATCAGCTCAATTCTGCTCTCAAATTGTCATTGCACAGGGATGGTCTTTATTCTTAAATGCCCAGGAATTAACTACTTACAGCAGTTAATTTTAATATCAAAGGCTTTCCATAATATAATATGTTCAAAGATTATAACCTTATGAGGCCTTTGTAGTGCTGCACAGGGATGGAGAGAAGTGGTTACGCACGGCTTTTTGGTTTTGGGGGGTTTTTTATTTAGGAAAAATACACTTCCTCTATTTTTTTTTTTTTATTTTTTTCAGGAAAAAGACACTTCCTCTAATTTCAAAACTCACAAAGAAGACGCAAAGGAAAAGATGAACCGACCTCGACCCGGAGCATCAGTGTCGTTTTCCCTGGTTGCTCCGCACGCCAGGTTTGCGGGATACCCGCGCTGGCGGTGGGCGGCTCGGCTCTAAGGCACTGCACGTGCAGGCAGCAGCTGCCGTAAGTCAAGCAGCACGGCGCTCCATGCTGCAATATTTCCCTCGCCTATTAATAGTAACCCCGGCAGAAGGACCTGCAGCCTTCAATGTTGTATATTATGTACAGCGCTTCGGGGGGAATCCAGAAAGCAGTGAAGGCACGGCCGTGGTGGGGCTGGGTTTCACCCCGGGGATCTGGGCTTTGCTCAGTGCCTAACCAAATGACGGATTGTCTTACCATGGTGAAATGAATACCCTTTTTGCTCATAAATGAGATGAAAGGGTTTTCATGAGAGGGAAGCAGTTTAGCAAGCTGAGAGAGGATGAGTGGGAAGGCAGAAAGTTCATATATCAAAACTGGCGCTGGTCAGATGTGAGACAACGGTCTCAAATGGGTCTCACAAGTTGCTAAATTTGCTGATCCTATTTTTCAGTGAGGGAGAAATATTGATTAATAACACTGGGATTCATAAATAACCACTGAAACTGTGAAAGCCTGATATGGAGTTAAAGGGAAGAATCCATGCGGGTAATAAGCCCACACTGTTTTAGCAGCGCTGGGCAGCAATGTGAGCAGTCCTTGAACCGCTGTTAAAACCATGCAACATCTCATTCCTTAAAACCATGAGTAATTGAGTTTTCTCATTACCCAGGTTATCCACCGTGACAAAAAGCAGCGATTTCTGTCTGCCAGTCGGTCGAAGGCTGCGGCTGATGTCCTTGTGGGCACCCACGGCAGGGGTGTTGGACTAGGGGATCTTTAAGGTCCCTCCCTACAATTCTATGATTCTATTAAATACTGTTATGTACAATAGTGCATGCCGTCAGGATGAGGGGCAGTCCCAGGGCACTTTCAGATGCCTCTTGGAAATGAATTCAGTGGAAACTTTCCCCCCTGCAGGCATTCTGACTTCGCTATGAGCTCAGAATACTGTGAATTTTGAGCTTTGTATGTGGTTTGGAGGGTTTTTGTTTTGTTTTGTTTTCCTTTTTATTTATTTGTTTTCTTTCTCTGCAAGTTTGCAGTGGCAAAGGGGGTGGCCAAGCAGGCATTGGGAGGAGTGAATGACTTTATTGGACTACTTGCATATTGTAATGTTATTCTGCTACCAAGGATGGCAGTGTAAATCTCGGAGAAAACAAATTCATCTCAGAGTGGTTATATACATGTAGATTATTTGCATCCTAACCCCTGTGTGTGCCTCCCCTGCCCCAGCAAACAAACAGCCTATTTGTACTGCCGCGGCCTCTAAGGATATTTGCGGAGACAAACACGCGCTGAAGTCCTTGTAGGATGGAGCACTGAACGGGGAGCGAAACAAAACAGGCAGATGGCCACCATCTTTCATATTTGAAAAGAATAGGTACTAAATTCTCTCTCCCGAGTCAGAAATACCCTCCTGGACCAGGTCTTGGCTCTGCACTGTCTGGTTTGTCCTACTTAGGAGCAGGACACATTTCTGGGGGACTTTAAGGCGAAATCAGAGTGACTGTGCTTGGAAAAAAAATGCAAAACCTTCCCTTCTGAAAATGCCTATTACAGCAGTTGTGAGCATTGTTTTCAGAGTAGGCGCCTCACCTCCCCTTCAGATGGGGGAATAAAAATCCCCCGCCTCAAATCCCAGGCTGGTAGTGTGTCATATCGACCAACAAAAGCCCAAAAAACAATGACAGAATTATTCCCAGCAGTAGCTGCACTACTGGAACACGAGCTCCAAGGAGGCCGTTAGAGATTTTATTTTATTCTGCTTTATGAGGCAGGACAGCAGGCAAAGCGATGAAGAATACCAGCTTAAAAGTCTCTGAAAGAAATGATAAGGATTTGCTCTCCCAATCTGAGCTCTGGGCAGCTGGGTAGGGCTGGCCATAGAGTGGAAACCCGAAGTGGGGAGCAACCTGTGAGTCCCAGGGAGCCTGTGAGGGTGTCTTTGAAGTCCGTTGCATCCCCCGGGGGACACAGGGTCACAGCCCAGCATGGTGCGGGGTCCTGTGACCCCCAGGGAGGCAGGGAAAGGGCTGGACCTCGGGGCAGCAATGCCATCGACTCCCGCTTTGGATGTATCAGGCTAGGGTTTGCCGTTGTCCTTCATGGCACAGAGTTGAGTCTCTTCTCTTCTGTTACAATATACCATGTTATTAACCACAACTAGCGCCGCCTCCAGCTCGGGGGCCCCCAGCGTCAGAAGGACGTGGAGCTGTTGGAGTGAGTCCAGGATGATCCGAGGGCTGGGGCACCTCTCCTATGAGGTTGGGCTGAGAGAGTTGGGGCTGTTCAGCCTGGGGAAGGGGAGGCTGCGGGGAGACCTCACAGCAGCCTCCCAGTACCTGACGGGGGCCACAAGGGAGCTGGAGAGGGACTTCTTACAAGGGCATTCAGTGACAGGACAGGGGGGATGGCTTTAGACTGAAAGAGGGCAGCTTTAGACTAGATCTAAGGAAGCCATTCTTCGCTCTGAGGCGCCGGCACAGGCTGCCCAGAGAAGCTGTGGCTGCCCCATCCCTGGCAGTGCTCAAGGCCAGGTTGGACGGGGCTTTGAGCAGCCTGGCCTAGTGGAAGGTGTCCCTGCCCAGGGCAGGGGGGGTTGGACTAGATGATCTTTAAGGTCCCTTCCAACAATTCTATGAATCTATTAAATATTGTTATGTAGCAATAGTGCAAAGTTAGATGTAGTGAGTTTATTTGGCAAGAATCTGTGCTCTGTGTCTATAGCTTCACCATCTTCATCCTTTGTCCTGTTGCAGACTGCAACTGTGGGCAACTTTTGCATGCTGTTTAGCCAAAATTAATGCTGCTGTTAAGTTAGTTCTCTTAGGAGAAAGTGATGTTATGACTTGGTATTTCTTTGACAGAGTCCTGCTTGTTTATAAAATATTTTACCCTCTTAGGACAGAAGGAAGAAGAGCTGTTTTACATGTTTGGAACTGTATGGCCAATGAAGGCAACTTGTGAAGGGAAGGCTCTTACTCACCCTTTCAGATTGTCTCCTTGCAGACAAGTTTTTCCCTTTTTTGCCCCTTGTTGCCAGCCTTGTGCAGCTGCAATTCGTCTAATCCTGCCCTCCTGCTGTCTTTGCTTAAAGAGCCCCCAGCCCAGCGTGGCCCAGGGGATGCCCAGCCCTGGCCGATGAGCTCCCTGTTTGGAGTATCAGGTTTGGTTGCTTCCTCCACCACATCAGCAATATGGTAAAAAATGCATTTTATCCATTAAACTAACAAAGGCGGCGGCTCGGGCAGTAATGTGTAGCTGATGGCAGACGCTGGTAAGTCCCGTTATAACAGTACTGTGATGAGATTCAGTTAGGGATTCATTAAGTCCCTCCATCTTCTTTATAAAAAGATCATTTTCCATTGGTGGGTGGCAGACCTTCCATGTCCCATAACGCAATCCATCTTCTCCTAGCTCAGCTTCCAAGGCTGTCTCGCTGCTGAAGGCTGGTGTCTGAAGAGATCTGGGAGTTGTGCACATCGGGTTTCTGCTGTCATGATTGAATTGTCTGCTGTTACGTGTATTGCTGTGAGTCAGGAAGGAATTCACTGTGAATGCCGTCCTTCTGGGAACGAGCTTTCGGTACCAGAAGCTAATTAACTAATGCAATAGCTTAGTGTTTTATAACACATCTCTGGTGCTTCTGCCAAAAAATAGTCACATCTGCAGACATATGTGGCTATGCTTAGCTCATCAAATCTGTGCTTAGTCACCTACTTTTTAGTCACCCCTACTTTTTAGGGGTGTTCATTTCCCATGGCACAAGTGAAATGAAAGCAATAGATACTTAACACCTCTGAAAATATAGTTTTTTCTTCTTTCTAGGGAACCCATATATCTGTATGAATTTAGAGGAATGACTGTTGGTACGTTTAGTGAGAATATAGCCTTCTCAAGTACAGACTGGCTTAGATTCCTCCTCTGTCATCTAGACCTTGCCTGAGAAACTCCTCCATAAAATTGTTGCTTGGCATTCAGTGTGTCCTGATTTAAAAAAGCTTCTGATTTCTGGAAACAATAAAATAAAACCAATAAGATACTAGCAGGAAAGGGATATTGGACGCAGATGGGCTCAGCTCCCGCTGAATGAGCCCATCGTGCTGTAACTGGCTCTGGGGCCGCAGACGGCTTCATCGCTTTGTACGCCGGGCCGGGCTGCTCAACGCGGCCGAGATTGGCTTTTCCGAGGAGGGGTGGGAACAACAGACAAATAAAGACTTGGGGAACTCGGATAGGACGCGTTCAATCTTATATTCTCTTTCTACAGCAGAACTGGGAGAGGTTTAAAACGGATGCTGCATCTGATAGACGTAAAGGTGATCCCTCCAGGCGAGCTTTGCACCGAGGGGTGCTGCTGGCCGCGCTGCCTCTTGCGGGGCGTACGGAGCCGCAGGCGGCGCCTCCTGCCCGCGTGGGAAGCACGAGTATTTATGGAGTCGCGGTAGCGACTGCTGCTCTTTCAGTAATAAATAGTAGATCTCGAAAGGTCACGATCATATATAATACCTTTCTCCTATAATGAATGCACAGTAAACACATAGAGTTTGCTGTTGGCGAATTGATCAGTGTAGGACTCCGGTCCTGCTGAGGAGCTTGTGGGTCAGGCACTAATACTCTGCGACGAAGGGTTTTTGCGGTCTGCTGCTAGAGCGGCCGTTGCCGGTCGTTGGGGGGTGCTCGTATGAATGTGAAGTCAACGGCTTAAAGGCCCAACAGCTTCCGCCAACAGATTGCATGAAGAGACTCCGTAAAAGTTTGTCGGCGGTTGTTACTGTGGAAATCTGTAGAAAATTTGTACGCTGGCGGCTGCACCTCACCGAGACCCTCGTGCATAGTGATGTCGTACAAGAAACGAAGACACGCAACTGATTTTTAGCTGAGAAAAAGTGCCCTCATAATTGGATTGGCTGGGTTTCATTTGCACTTTTTTCCCTTTGTTTCCTCTCTATCAATATCTGTGCTGCTGGCTTACCCCAGCAAATAATTTTCAGCTTTTATGATAATAATTATGAGTTCACAAATGCTTCTGAGCAGGTATATCACTTACTGTTAACTCCTACATACAGCGTGCGTTCGTCTGAACAAGCCGAACCTTAACAACAATTAACCTTTTGAACAATTTAAAAATGAGATAAGAGGTTTTTAATGCTGGAGCGCTCGTGGAGCAACACTCGAAGCGCGCTCTGCCTTGCTGACGTGGGAGAAAAAATACCGCCGCTGTGGTGAGCGTTGGGTTTGGGAGCACTTGTGGGAACAGTCATTTCTGCCTAATGGCTTTGTCATAGACATGAAACTCTGCAGTCGAGTGAGCTGTACGCTTTAATGATGTCCTGATAATCGTAGAATAGCAGAGATTATATATTTTTTAAGCGTACAAAAGGCTGAGAGTAATGAAGTGCGGAAGAATGAAAGGTTTGGCTGTAGTACTGTGAACCCCTGAGTCGGGCAGCTGGGCTACTTAAAAAAAATCAGATATTTCCCATAGCGACATCCATTGTGTTTTAAGAAGCTCATTATATCCTTTTGTAATTTTAACCCGCGTGGTTATAGTTAATGCATACCTTAAATAACGTCTGTCCCAGGTGTTCTGTGATAAGTTAGATCTAGTGGCCCAACGTAATTCTAAGCCTCCTAATAACTTCCAGACGATAAGAATCATTTTATTTATGGATTATATTACTCACCTAACTGGACACTGAATCAGAGAGAGAAGGACAACACCGCCAGCATAGAGCGAACAGCGAGTGGATTGACCGAGAGTGGACTCAAAAACAGAGTTTAAAGCAAAATGACTTGCCTTGTTCTGCCTGAAAAAACCACAGAGATTATTTTTTCTTCCCTTGCATTCCCACAGCTCAGTGCTGGGAACTGCTGGCAGACATTTGGATTAGAACTCTTTTGCATAGTTAATATGCATCTATATGAACAACAGCACACTGTCCCCCCAGGGACCTTCAGGAGCACGGCAGGGGCCGGACGCTGGGACAAGATCTCACAGGATTGTGCGGAGAGGACATTTTTTTGCTGGTGGGATTGTTTTGTTAATGATGCTTCTGAAGTTAAACAGGGATTTTGTGTGTGTGTGTGCAGACGTGTATTCAGATCTTTGTTTTCAGAGGAGTTGGGTAGTTTGGTATTGTTTTTTTCCCCTGTATTTCTTCCCTGGACAGGGCTGTGACAGCCGCTTGGCACGGTTGCCCCACGATGGGGACCCTGCGCGGCCAGGGAACAGACCAGACCCGCTACGCCTCCTTCAAATATTTTGGCAAATATTATAAACAAGGTTTTCTTTTCTTTTCTTTTCTTTTCTTTTCTTTTCTTTTCTTTTCTTTTCTTTTCTTTTCTTTTCTTTTCTTTTCTTTTCTTTTCTTTTCTTTTCTTTTCTTTTCTTTTCTTTTCTTTTCTTTTCTTTTCTTTTCTTTTCTTTTCTTTTCTTTTCTTTTCTTTTCTTTTCTTTTCTTTTCTTTTCTTTTCTTTTCTTTTCTTTTCTTTTCTTTTCTTTTCTTTTCTTTTCTTTTCTTTTCTCTTCTCTTCTCTTCTCTTCTCTTCTCTTCTCTTCTCTTCTCTTCTCTTCTCTTCTCTTCTCTTCTCTTCTCTTCTCTTCTCTTCTCTTCTCTTCTCTTCTCTTCTCTTCTCTTCTCTTCTCTTCTCTTCTCTTCTCTTCTCTTCTCTTCTCTTCTCTTCTCTCCTCTCCTCTCCTCTCCTCTCCTCTCCTCTCCTCTCCTCTCCTCTCCTCTCCTCTCCTCTCCTCTCCTCTCCTCTCCTCTCCTCTCCTCTCCTCTCCTCTCCTCTCCTCTCCTCTCCTCTCCTCTCCTCTCCTCTCCTCTCCTCTCCTCTCCTCTCCTCTCCTCTCCTCTCCTCTCCTCTCCTCTCCTCTCCTCTCCTCTCCTCTCCTCTCCTCCCCTCTCCTCCCCTCCCCTCCCCTCCCCTCCCCTCCCCTCCCCTCCCCTCCCCTCCCCTCCCCTCTCCTCTCCTCTCCTCTCCCCTCCCCTCCCCTCCCCTCCCCTCCCCTCCCCTCCCCTCCCCTCCCCTCCCCTCCCCTCTCCTTCCCCCTTCTCCCTTTCCTCTTTCCCCTTTCCCTTTCCCTTTCCCTTTCCCTTTCCCTTTCCCTTTCCCTTTCCCTTTCCTCTTTCCCCTTTCCCTTTCCCTTTCCATACATGCAGATCTAATAGGAAAAGAGCTCAGAGGAGAGCGTGCTCTTACGCCTCTGCAGGATGCCGACACTTAGCACCGGTTTTCATTGCTGTTAGAAACGCACCATAAAACTCAAGTGAAAGGTAAGGATCAAACTATAAGTTATTCCATTGGACTGAGGAAATTCTAATTCATCCTCTATACTTCTAAATCTCATAGGAATTTATCAACTGTCATTATAAATTACTATTATTACTATTATTTTTCTGTGAAACAGATTTGGTGTTCCTGAACCTGCAAAAGCTTTCACCAGATTGCTTCCACTGGCAATTTTTAGGGGGCAGATACTCACAGAACCACTGCCGGCCCCTCGACAGCTTGGACAGGCAGAGCCTTTGCCCAGCGCGTGCGTGGACAGAGGACTGCAGAGCAGCGAGAGCTGGAGCTGTGATCTCCTCACCCCCCTTCCACGCCCCAACGCCTTCCCGCGCCTGCGGGGAGCTTCGGCTGCGCGGTGTCTGCTCCGGGCGGCCCTGACTCCTCTGCGTTCCCCTGAATCGCAAGGATGCCGCTGCCGTTGGGTAGGTGCAGGACTTGAACTTGGAGAAGCGGGGAGGAAAGAAGGGCGTGTTAGCAGTGGGGCAAGCCTTGTGTTTGCGTTGTGCCCGGAGCTAATTGTGCAGCCACGCGAGCGTTGTGCCAGGCGGGCACGCAAGTGGAAGGGGGAAGCTTTGCGAGCTGCCTCCGTTGCTGCTGCACGAGCAGAGGCTGATGTGCGCATAGCGGAGTCCTGCCTAAATGCGTTGCGCGTTGGATTTGTAGCAGCCCCTGTAACTGGCCTTCAAACCAGGACCTTTTCCAGGAGCCGAGCTTTGGAGAGAGGCGTTGCCCCAGGGGCCACAGAACCCTTTCCAAGCACTCAGACCCGTGCATGGCGATTCCAGCCCTCCTCATTCAGCCTCCTATTAAGTAAATTATTTTCCATGAGGGAGCTGAACTTGCTGAGGCAGCGCTTTCTCGCTCTCTTTATGTTGGTAGAGAAGCGCTGTGTGCGTGAGGACCTGCTGGGAGGGCAGAGGAGGGACAGAGAACCCACAGAGCACAGCAGCGGGGAAGTACTTAACACAGCTCTTTAACCCGGACCTTTAGTCCCTCTCCAGTATCTCTTAGGATGATTTATACAAGTACGGTACAACAGTGCCAGATCTGCATGAAAGCATCTAGGATCAGAGAAAAAAATTCCCAAGTGCTTGTCACAAAGCACTTGTCATTTTTTAAGTGTTTTAAAAATTATTTTATTTATGCAGTACCATGTGTTTTTTGCAGGTTTTACATAAATATTTATAAACCCCTGTATATCTTTGATAGGAAGGTAATTTCTCTTATGATTCTCCTTCAGGAAATTGCAGCCTTCTCGGCAGACTTTAGGGAAGCCCTTGCTCCTTGTATCCTTTCTTCCCCCTGGCCTTGTGGGGAGGGATCGTTTCTTTGGCCCCTTCTGAGGGTGGCAAAGTGCAGGCGCAGCCCAGCTGTTGTTGGTGCTAAATGATGTGTTAGGTCTCATGAATTTTGAGCACGTCTTACCTTACTATTAGCGTCTCAGAACCACTATGTAATGTAACCAAAGGGCCAGCCTTTGCTCGGGGGAGTGCCAGGGCTCGACGGCGGGTGGCTGGGGGTCTGCTGCCGGGGCGTCTCGCTGCCCGTGTCCCCACGGGACGGGCAGAGCCTCGGTGAGATGCCACTGACCTCCATGGAGCGGCGCCCAGCTCAGATTCGTGTCCTCCAAGCAGCCCCTCACCCTCACGGGCATGTACTTGAAACTGTTGAGCCACCTATTTACTTCACCTGATAATTGTTTTAGGAATTATTCATGCTGTGTGCTTGGCGAGATTCAGAGGTTTCCTTGGGAAACCGCAGGTCTTCAGGGACTCAGCTAGTTTATATTCACAGAATTCATTCTTCAGAAATACCGAATTTCGTAACTATTCTTTAAAAAAAAAAAAAGAAGTATTCTTTCCTTGTCTGAGCTAGAAACACATTTCTCATGCAGAAAACATGTTTTCTTTTACATTTTGGCAATTGCATTGTAAAGCAGAACAACAACAACAAAACAGGGCTGAGAGGGCTTGGGGCCGCTGGCTGCCTTCGGCGCTTTGGGCTTGGGTCTGCTGCATCCACAGTGAGCTCCTCCCTTGAGCAGAAAAGGCAAAACACGGCAGCTTTGTGGGTCTGGACTTGTTGACGCGTGGTTTCCTGCGTCCTTGTTGACTGTAGGGAGGGACAGGCTTCAGGGAAGCAGTGGTGTTTGCACAAGCTGAAAGCCTCACCCCAAAATCTGTCCAAAGCTGCTGCGTGGGCTTCTTGGTGCATGGTGATGTTTCTCATGGTGGTTCATGTGGATTGGAAGTTGCTTTGGGGATTTAGGCTACGTTATGGGTCTTGGAAGTAGAGCAGATGCCACCAGGCCCAAACACTGATGAGATGTTGAAAGCAGCCCAGGTAAGTTGGGTTATATCTGCTGGCGGCTGTGCTTTGTGGGCCTGTTCAACACTCACATCATGTTCATTTTGACTTCATTTATTGTGATGACCTGTGAATTTTGGGGGAAAAAGCTGTCCGTCCCCG
This sequence comes from Phalacrocorax carbo, assembly GCF_963921805.1. Taxonomy (NCBI): domain Eukaryota; kingdom Metazoa; phylum Chordata; class Aves; order Suliformes; family Phalacrocoracidae; genus Phalacrocorax; species Phalacrocorax carbo. The sequence continues at coordinate 22,264,397 of NC_087524.1, forward strand.
GAGTGGCTGCATGTCTGTGGGTGCAAAATACCAGAGTTTTGTTCAAACAAGCTTCTGACAGCTCGTCCCGGCTGAGGATCTGGCCACGTGTGTGGTGCAAAATGTCTGCTCTTTTCCACCTGAGGCTGATAACCAACTGGGCCAGGATTTAGCAACGAAAGCTTGGTGGTCCTCCCACCACAGGCTGCTCAAGGACCCAAAGGCGGGTAAATTTCCGCTTGCAGAAGCAGTGCTTGTAGGTACAGCCTGTGCTTGAACAAGCGCTTTGTCCTTGCACGCTTCGTGCTCTCAGATAGCTTTAAAAACACATGATGAGTTTTCAAATTGGTGTTTTAATTTTCTGGGAACGGACACACAATTTTCGTTTCCCATTGCTGTGATCTCATGCAGATAGGGTTCCTCATGGTGTGCCCAGGGAGGGCTGCTGCTATAGCAGCGCTCATGCCCTGAGGGTTAATTACTTGCTAATTCCCTAAAATGCCTTCGACTTTCCTTACAAATAACACAGTTGCTACTCAAAAACATGAGTTTTTGAGAAAAAAAAAAAGAGGTTAAGTTTATGAGTGTATCATTAACAAAAATATTCCTTGATCTCCTCTGTCTCCTGTATGAGTTATGATATTTGAAGGAAATGTGAACAAAAAGGGTGAGCAACAGAGCACATATAGTAGTGGTCTAAGATTGCTCTTTCTGAGGGTGCATTTTCCACTCTCAGCACCTCGGAGCAGGATGGGGTAGGATGTGGGGCCGATCTCCCAGGCTGACGTAAGCTTTGACTCAAAACCTGAAAGGATTTTGAGGGTGGTTGGATCAGTCCCATGCAGCTGTTCTCCTTTTTATGTTTTTCTCTCTCCTCTCTTTGTCCCTATGAAGACACAAGCGAATTAGCATGGAAACACTGTTTGTGGGCTTCATAGGCGGGAGAAACCAGTTGAAGGCACAAAGTCCTAGCACCGGATTTGGTGAGATTGCTCCACGTAGTGTTTACCCAAGCGTATTTTCTAACCACGACGATAAGGACGTGGATATGGTCGGTTTTTATGCCATTTAGTTGTTTAGGACAGATGCGATTCTCCAGCCTCACATGGTTTAGCGAGGAAAGAGCTGGGATACCTGTGATCATATTCAAACATACCCGGTCTCGGACTCCACCAAAACTTCCTTTGGAACCTTAAGAGATGAGGTCAAGGGTTTGCTTATGACCAAGCTGAGTTGGATTACTTGGCCACCACCGAGTGAATGATTTTTTTTCACGTTACCCTTGACCAGCGTCAGTGGTGTTCTGGTCAGATGCTTTTCCTCTATAAATCGCTCTGCCTCAGTGTAGGGTAACCGATGCCATCAGCTGCTCCTGGGCTTTTGCTAATATCTGACGCCGCGCCAAGAAAGTGGAGAGCAATCCTCACTAGCGGCCTTTTTATTTTGGTCACTTCCATACTAACGAAGACAATCTTAGCTGCTGAGAATTCGCAAAATGCTGGTGTTTACACGTGAGCAGCCAAAGGCTGCAGCCCCTGCCAGCCCCAACAGTGGTCCCCTGGGGACAGAGCCACGCAAAGGGTTGGGGGTGGATGCTCTGCTGGTAGAAAAGGAGAACTTGAGCTTCCCTGCAACCCAGCCGAATTCAGATGCTAATAAGCAAATTGCGGTAAATTGCTTGTCAGTAGGTTTTCCTTTCTTTTCAGGCTTAGCTAGTTTCCTCTTGACACCATTACACCTCCTATACTAATGGGTAGGTCAGTGGGGATCTGTGCTGGTGTAATGAAAAGGGTTTAACTACCTGCAAGTTACCGTATAGGTCTCTCTGATTTAGCTCAGATCTCTGACTCTTTGGGATGCAAATTGTGTCTGTTGAGTCTCCTTCACATACTGACAGAATGGAAGTGGCCGCGCAGGAGGGATGTTACAAAACAGACTTAATTTAAAGAGGATGCCTCATGCGTCCTCTGAAGGTTCATATATTGTGGATGGAGAAGGTAATTTGGTTCACTGGTGCTTTGGTGAGACAAGGGTATACGGTGTCACTGTGGGAAGGAGCCTGGCCAAAGGGATGGGGACGGGGCTGCCATCCACAGACAAAATCTATCATCCTGATACAAACCAGTGTGCAAGGGGGAGGGCAGAGCCGGCGCATCGCACTCCAAGACCTTTGATCTGTCGCTTTCACAGGTGTCATTTTAATCTGAATGTATTTTCCTGGAGAAAACGTGGTCAGTGCACTGGGTATCGAAGTAAGCGCGAACATCGTGAAGCGTCAAAAATGCACCGGGTTTCTTTGCGAAGACCGGTCCAGGGTTCTGTGACCGAGCCCGCCAGTTGCAGTCAGCCAAGGGCCGAGGCAGGGAGCACCTGATGGGCAACTTTTGTAAGCGGAGCTTTTGTCAAAACTGCAAAGCAAAGAGAAAAACATATTTTGAAGACTTCAGTTGCTTCATCTCAGCTGATGCGTCCTGTCAGGGTGGATCTCTCATGTCAAGTTACAGGCTGACTTCGGATGTCACAACCTGGCACGTCAGGCACAAATCTGCCAAGCTTGTCGTCGTGTAAGCGTTGTTCAGAGACAAAGCTTATGGGAAGAGCTTTTATTTTTGGATCCACTTCTCAGAGAGTGTTTCAGACCAGGTACGTCTTCCAAAAGCTTTCCTAGATGAAAATAAGTGTTGGTGTGTGTATACCTGCAGCAGGCGAGGCTGTTTCAAGCACAAGACTAATGTCTGGTATCTTTTAGGTCTTGTTTGTCTCCAGCTGTCGTCTCCTCCTGAGCCAACTATCAGGTGCCTGATCACTGCCATGTCCCCTGCGCCAGACCGTGTTTGTGCTTGGGGGACACGTTGGCTTGAAAAGATCTGCAGGTGTGAACATCAGGTTTTCATTTGGAATAATAGCATCTGGCACGTCCTTTCCAGACCGCTTCTTCGGTGTGAGTAAACCCGCCGCTTTCAGTCCAGGGATGCTGCTTATATCGCCCGAGGACCTGTCCCAGAGCTCCTCTTGGAGCCGAGTTCTCTGCTATTTCTGTAAATAATGCGCTTGGGCAGGTTTGTGCCAGGGAAAAATGCTGATTTGGCAAGCAAAGTGAGCCTTACTGGCAAAGTGGTTTTGTGCTGCTACACACAACCGGAGGATGTGTTGGCCTTGTCTCAACACAGAAATGTCTCCTTCTGACTGTCCTGGAAAGTGCAGTTTGGGCTCAGTGATTATCTGGGCTCTGCTCTACTTTGCAGTGATGAAGCACATCTCTCGCCTTATGTTGTATTAGCTTTATGACGTGCATTCACATCACATTAAATAAATAAAAAAAAGCTTTAATTATAGTTGAATGACAGAGCAGGTTTGTGCTGCCACGGGATTTTGGTTCTTACAGACGCTAAAATAAAGATTGTATGCTAATTATGTATGCATATATTAGCTAAATACCCAATAATTGATCTTTTTAGTTAAAAGATAAATAAACTAAAAGTCTATAGTTGAACACTTAGTGGCTCCCCTGCTATTCAGTGGTCATGAGGGCACAAAAGGGAGAGCCAAATTCAACGTTTACACTTTCTAACAGAGATCTGTCTTGCCAAGAAACCCCTCGCCAGTTAAAAGTCTCCTCACCTTTCTCCTCCCCTTACATTATTTAATGTCCTTTCACTATGTTTGAAACTCATATGATAGATCCCAGAATGGTCACTGTAGAAGGCTGCAGCCACAGAGGATGGCAAAGGCTGCACAGATGTGGTCCCTCACATCTGGCTGATACAACCTGGTTCATCTCATCTGGTTGAACGAAAAAAGGCTATTTCATCCCTGGGAACCGTGGGCCTGGGGAAAATAGGGTAGCAGTTATGCAAGCTGCACTTTCAGAGCGCTGCTGACTGTAGGTCTCTGCTGTCCCACTTCTGTCACCAAGGATCAGACCTTTCCAGAGGTGAAAATGCCCTTAAAAAAAACTCTTTCTCTTTGCACTTTATACTTGTGACTGTCCCCGGTGACAAGTCTGTAATGTGTTCCCATTATGTCGTCAGGCCAGATATCAGCGCCTCTGTGGATAATGGGAAAATACGTCCCCTTTGTCAAGCGCCAGCATCTGCCCTAATAGCAAATATTAAGTCGGTTGAAAGTAACACTTTCTACAACCTGTGTCCCGCACAGTTAATAAACCATCAAAACCAGAGGCTCGTGTAGTTTGCTAGGCAGAAGTAGTCTTTTAGGACTATGATTTAATTAACGTGACTAAAGGGAGCGGAGCAAGGCTGGCAGAGCAAGGTGTTTGCACAGGCATGGTCTGACCACCTCTGGGCACGTGGCGTTTAACCCGGGTAAATAACTGTATTTGGCACCTGCTTAAGTATTGCACTTCATCTGCTGTTTCGCCAGACCCGCTTCTAGGAATTGAAATCGTCGTGTTATGTTTTACAATAATTTTTTTTTTAATGTATTATTGATGACATCTTATAAAATTAAATTGCATCACATTCATAGTAATGCAATTGAAACTTTTCAGTCTATTAATGTTTGATTGCTGGAGGGGACAGTAGCTGGTTGTTTGAGCGACACGATATATCCCAAAGGGCACCAGAACTTGCTGAAAATATGGAAAACTTAGCTTCCGATAAATGTATTAAATTGTTACAACTTGTTCATGATAGTGTTTCACTTGCACTATAATACTATTTTCTATCACGTTTTGGAGACAGTGGTGCCTCCTGTGGTTTTCGCTGTGTGCTGCAGAGATACCACGATACAAGGCGACGACATTTATTTAAGCCTCTTAATATTTCTCAGTCAGCAGCGTGGCATGTTTTCTTGAGAGAAAGACCTAGCCTTACACTGTGTCTCCGTGATAAAATAGCCACAGGATAGAGAGGCTGAATCTTCCTGAGGCTCGTTAGGAGCCCTTCCTAGCCAAATGCAGAAAGCCGTGTCCTTTTTCCCACGGGCGCTGCTTCGTACGACAAATTGCCCGCTTGTTTTTAGAGATTTGCCGGGCATAAAGTCCTCATGCGGTTTCCCCTTAGCGGTCGGTTGCGACACGTAGGGATCCAGCCCGACGCTGGATCGCTGAAGGAGCGTGTTCTCACGGCTGCTTTCGCCCCTCTCCGTGCAGGAATGAAACGCTCCCCCACCCTCCGCTTTCCCGGGACGGTGACCCCCAGATCTCCTAGTGAACCCCCCGCTGCGGTGTGGACTCTTGGCTGAGTGAACTCTGTCTGCCTGGCGAGAGATGTCTCTGAAGCGAGGTGAGGAGTCCGTGTAGCAAAAATACCTGCTCTCGGGTAGGAAAAATGGCTCTTCAGTAGGGAAGTGAGGCTCGAACCCAACCTTATTGCCAATGTAGCTGCTCACTTTAGCTAGCGACGTTGCTACAACTGGCAAACTTGGGAAACTAAAATCAGAACTCTTTGTTTTGAGCTGAATAGGATTTTTTTTTAAGTTAAAATGGGTAAAATAGATATAAAATGAAGTAAATGCAGTTAAAATGGGAATTTTCTCATCCAAAACTGGTGAAAAGTCTCGGCAGAACATTAATTTCACTAAAAGGAGAATGGATTAATATTACAGTGCTGTGGCTACACGTATGAAATGCAACTAAATAAATGCACGTTCACACCAATATAAAGAAGAAAGTTCTGGTGGAGGCCAATGTCTGAACAAGGTGGAACACGTCGGAGAGGTGGGCGGGGTGTTGGGGGTCGGCACCGCACGCACCTTTCATCGGCTTCTCTCTGTCACAAGCGTGTTTGATTTCTGAACGAGTCGCGAGTTGAGCTGTACCGTATAAAACCTGAACAGTGGGATAAACCAGCCGGCGAGCTCGTATGGCAGCTACCTGTGCTATTCCTTTTGCTGGAGCAAGCCCGTCTTTACAACCGTCAGGCAAGCGGGGAAAGCTGCGGTTGCACAGACAAAGCGGATTTTAAGGCCGTATTTCAGAGTCTAGTCTCTCTCGGTTTGCATTACAAAATACTGATGATCTCAAAGTACCCATTTCTGCTACTCCTAAGCACCGGTTTGTTCCTCTTTCAGGACTGCAGTTGTCTTGCTCAAGTGAGAATTTAGGTGTGCAATGAATAGAAGCAGGGATTTTAACATCTTTAATAAATAAAATAATTCCTTGGCAAACGGCGGTCGTGCCAGGGATTGATTTAGAGCGTGGCTTCTATTTGCTCTTTGTTTTTTATCCTCTTTCCTAAGCAAACAAAGCAACAGTGAGCCCCAGAGTAAAAGTGCTGTGAGGAAGGAGAAATAAAGACTACTCACTTGAACTCAGCCTAAAGTTAAGCTTCAAAAGGCCTAGAGAAAAGTATAGATTACAAAGGAATCCCACTAGATTTTTGTATTCAGAGGAGAAAGTGTTCCCCTTCTGGTGCCTGAAATCCAGTTTGCAATGTTGAATTAGCACCTGAAAGTTTTCAGAGGGAATCATCCTCCAGTCTGCGCAGCAGCGGTTTTATTTCTGGCCTTCAGTTTGAGGGAAGGGAAACTTTCTTCGCTGAAGTTTCCTCATTCAAGTCAAGATCAAAGAACTACAATTTATGACATCGTCCAAATATGAAAATGTGGTTCCTTTTCTCCTTTTTTGTTACTTTTCCAAAAAAGCAAGCCCAATGTGCTTGGCTTTCTGCTTTTTCCTTCTTGGCTGCTGATTGTGCCCACGAGTGCTCCACAGAGATTCCCCTTGCAGAAGAGGACTTTAGCTGGGGGAGGCCTCTCCTACACAGCCATGGCCCCACAGGCAACTGGTCCCAGACCATTTTCTCCTCGTCCCGTGCTGGGAGAGGTCCACACTGCTGTGTTTCCGCAGCACTAAGCACAGCGTGGCACTGGGCTTCCCTGCTGCGACCCTCGTGCAAATAACGCAAGCACCTCGTTAGGTGCTTGGGCCAAGAGGAGCTGCGGTACAGCTCTGCATCGCTGAGCTCCCACAGATAATGTATTCCCGCAAGGATGCTCAAATAGCAGAATGAATTAGAGCAGCCTTGAAGCTGTTGTAATTCATGCTCAGGCTGGCAGAGAGTAGCCCATCAGACCCGGGATCAGCGAGTAGCCCCCAGTGTCCCTGCCAAGGCCAGCCCAGCATCGGGACGTGTCCGGCAGACACGCTCTGCTTTCCACCTCTGTGTGAATGTAGAAAAGAAGGTATCAGCCTTTCTAGTCTTGTTTTTTTCCCCCTTCATATGTAGCTGCTGCTTTGTTTTTTTCCCTGGTGCAATTGCACTGGTCTGATTGAAGGCGACACGTAGCCCATCTGCCAGCCCACGCGTGCAGAGAGGTAAGAACCCACTCGGGGTTTGTTCTCAAGTTTGCAGGATTAACAATAAAACAGAGGGAAGAAGCTGTTCTGTTTATTCTGGAGCGATGAATCTTTGAAAATCTCTCACCGTAGAGAGATCAGAGTGAAAAAGGTAGGAAGAAAAGGTAAAAGCAAAAGTAAGAAGGGATGAAATGTAGACAATCATAGACCTTTACTTTGGTTAGTAGTTTTAGAGGCAAAGAGGAGAAATATTACTTCAAGCAAGCTTCGCTCACAAATAATTCAGTAAGTAATGCTAGTCTAAAATTCTCACTTCCTCTTTATGTGACAAAAGGTGCTCTGTATGTCTTTAGAAAGTTTAATGGCCGTGTTTAAGAACACAAGAAAAATCTTTTAATATCAAAGTGAATGAATGTGTTGGTTCCTCCTTCCTCTCCCTGGAAAATTCCTGTCAAATTCTAACTTCGTTTTTCCAAAACTCGAACTGATTGATGGCGTTATTGAAATAGATTCTGAAAAAAACACAAGTGTTTTGGGTATTACGCGACTACAAGTTTCTTCTGAAGATCCGAATACGGTAATGACGTGCTTGAAATCTAGTAGAATTCAGAGGAGTTTGAGAACTAATTACCTTCGCAGCAAGAGGCTTTGCTGTCTGCCCAGGACGGCTCCAGAGCACTTGAACCACCAGCACCGAACGTTCACAGAAGTAAGTGAGTTTCTTTACACTGTCGTAAAATTATGACGTTTTGAAAACAAATTCAGAAAAGCAGTCGTGAACAAAAACGAACAAAACCTAATTTATAGGTTTAATATTTAAAATTTATTTAACTTACGTGCTGGCGCCAGACTTTGAGCGCCCAATCCCGCTGGCCACGAGAGTGGGGCAGTCTGGGGGGGGCGGCGTGACCTGCATCACGGCGGGGGGATGCGCTGGGTGGAAATCTGGTGGCAGTTCTGTCGGGCCCGTTGGTCCCGCCCTTGGGCAAGGTCCCTTGGGCCGTGTTTTCCTCTACCTGCATCTGCAGCTCTCCGCTTCGCTCCACCACCCTTTCCGGCAAGGGCGTTAGGAAGCATATCTGCAAACAGCAAATCTTTCCTGGGTTTGTGGTCCAATTCGCCAATGACATATTCTCTCTTCCGCAAGAAATATAAAGTTTGAAAGGATTAGCTAGGCATCTTTTAGCAATTCAATAAGTATTTTATGATCAATTTTAGCTAACACCAGCATTTCTGCAGGCAATTGGTCTCTGGTTTTGACAGCGCTTTTGCTGGATTTCACTGATGTGAACGGGAGCTGAAGGGTCTCACCACCTGACAGGGATTAGATGGCTGGAAACAGCAATCAATTTCTGAAAACTACAACTTCTGACAAAATTCCCAAAGCATAAACAGCAATATATTCGGCTGGAATAAATCAGGGAAGTTCCACTAGGTTTAGCAAAGCTAGCTTACATCACTGGAAGGTGTCATCTTTTTTTCAGATGCTTTTGGGAAAACAGCAAAATAGGGTTGGTTTGTTTGTCTTTGTGTGTGTGTGTGTGTTTCTGAGCCTTTCGAACTACCAGCAAAATAGGCCAACCATGAAGAAAACTGCAAAATTACCCAGAAAGTCTCCCTGTTTCATTCTAGTGGAAAGTAGCTCTTATCAACATTGTAATTAAACATGTTCCCAAACTCCCATCCCGTTTAAATAGGCTTCACTTACAGTTCAGGGGTGCCTGTGAAGATTCCTCATGTCGGCTTTTTTTTAAAAAAATAATAATAAATCACTGCTTGGTCATATTTTAGGCCGAAGCTCTTGCTCCCTATAGCCTATAACATGATGCTAATGTTTAACTTCAGTGGGAGCTGGTTGCTCACTCCTAAAGCTTTAGTCGCTCATAGCTCAAAGTTCGGGACCCTAGTACGCAGAAGTAAAATTTAGTCAATAAATAACACCAAATTCAGCAGTTCTAGTGACATAAACAGAACTACGTGTTACTACACCGGTGAATCAGCGGTGAATCAGGTGCGAGATACCTTAACGCTGCATCACGTGGGAGCGGAGACATACTGGCCTGGGCATTTGTAGCTGCATAAAGATAGGCTTTTGAAATGTTCTGCTCTTTATTTCCCTACAAATATTCCGTATTTCAGGTGGTACCAAAGATGCATTTTGGGGTTTTTAATTTTTGGGGGTTTTTTTGGATATTCGAATGGGGTGTGTTGCATTGGTAGCTCAGATTCCTCTCCGAAGGATCGGTGTTTCAGCAACCCGCACATACTAAAAAACTTAACTATTCCTTTTGTAGCTGTCAGAGCCTGCACGGTACACAGTGGCCAAAGCACAGAGCTTATTTCGCTTGTGGAAGGCTCTTTAGGAAGTAATTCTGATGGGTTATTCAACAAAGCACTTTTTATTAGTGTAGGTGATGTTTCATCCTTTGCCCAGTGAGTCTTTCTGAAAAGCAAAAATATATGAACTGCTCAAGGTACGGTTTCTTTTAGGAGAAACATAAAACAATAGCAACAAGAATAAGAAAACCCAACAAAAAGGTTATACTGCAGCGGAAGAAACAGCCACTGCTCGTAACACAGTTCAATTTTTAAATCAAGTCAGCTCATACAATTTCATGGTGGCCAAATAGGAAAGTCTTCTCCTACGGTGTGGAGGATTAAGAGTGGGTAAATGGCGGTCTGTCCCCTTCCAGAAAAAACAAAGGAAAAATGATAAGTGGATTGTTTTTCCAGTGAGGGGCAGATCTGTGGTTCTGTTTTGCACTTCCTGTGATTTTCCTGGGGGAAATAAGAGATGATCTGAAAAAGCAGGAGCCGGCTTGGCCCCTGTTTGAGTGCGCTCTCTGGTCGGGGGTTTGGCAGGCTCCCTGGCCGTGTGCTCTGTCTGGGAAGACTCTGAGGCAATTCGTTACTGTCGGAGGGGGGAAATGAGCACATTTACCCCCACAGCACGGTTTGTGCCCTTGCGAGGGACGGCGCTGATTCACGAGCACAGCTGTGCCGCAGAGGCAGGGGGAGTGAGGCACGTCAGGACCGGGGAGCTGATGTTTCTCTTTCTCCTTAAATACTGTCTGGTTTTGCATTTGAACTTTTTCCTGTCAGAAACCAATGAAAAAGTGATTCTTGCAATGGCAAGTTCAATAAATGTAAAATATTGGTTTCCTTCCCAGCCTGAACACATACTTAGAGACTAACTTCAGCGAAGCCAGAGCGGGAAAGCATCTTTTCAGAGAGACAGACAGTATTAAAGTGTATTTCCTGAATGACAACGTTTTTACGATAGTGGCGATTACTGTTCAACCTGAGGGCTGGTTTGATTTACCTCCACTTTTTGCTATACAGAAACATAATGCTTTGTGTGAGGTAATATAGAGAATCCCCACTTTTACCTCCTGGTTTTCTGGCATTTCGTGGCCAGTGGGGGTATTCAACGGCACCTCCCACCGCCTCTCGCTTCCCTGCCACTGCGTCTGGCAGGCGAGGCGGTGTGTCCGGCTTGCTCCTCCTACCAGTGCAATAATCTCCAAGAAACAGCTGATTTGATTTTTTTTTTTTGGGGGGGGAGTCTCAGTGCTTCGTCCTACCGCTATAAATGCCGGCTCTGGAGTCAGGTGCAGCTCAGGCTTCTCCTCGGGTCATCCCCGTCCCCTCCTGGCTGGTCTCCCAGCTCAGCCCCACAAGCGCCAAGCTTGTTTTCTTGCTTCGTTATCTCTCACATTCTGATTCCCATCATTTAAAAGCTCCTGGAGTCTTGCTTTTGAAACTTTAACCTGAATGTCTTCAGAGCACAATATAGGCAGCGTGACCACCCCTTGCTAACATAGAGGTGTGAATGCTGGTGTTAGCCAGCCTGCGCTAATGGTGGCCGGGGAGGAGACGGCTGCCCTTGGGGTAACGCAGTAGTTCTCACAGAATCACAGAATCCCAGAATCCCAGGTGGGAAGGGACCTCAGGGATCATCCAGTCCAACCTTTCTAGGAAGAGCCCAGCCTAGACAAGATGGCCCAGCACCATGTCCAGCCGACTCCTGAAGGTGCCCAACGTGGCCGAGCCAACCCCTTCCCTGGGGAGATTATTCCAACGGTGACTGTCCTCACTGTGAAAAATGTCCCTCTGGTGTCCAGTCGGAATCTCCCCAAGAGCAACTTGTGTCCATCCCCCCGTGTCCTCTCCATGGGACTCCTCTAAAAAAGGAGTCTCCATCTCCTTTGTAGCTGCCCCTTAAGTACTGGTACATGGGGATGAGATCCCCTCTGAGCCTCCTTTTCTCAAGGCTGAACAAACCCAGTTCTACCAGCCCATCCTCATACGGCAGCTTCCCAGTCCTCGGATCATCCTGGTGGCCCTTCTCTGGACCCCTTCCAGCCTGGCCACATCCTTTTTGTACAGGGGGGACAAGAACTGTGCAGAGTATAGTTTTAGTGTGGTTTCAAACAAGTCTTGGATTTCCCAGACAGATAATGTCTTTGGAGCTGGTTCTCTGATTGGGCGTCACTTTAACATCTTCAAGGAAAAATATTTCTTCTTCCATGTTAAACAAAAATACTTCAGTTACCAAGATGCTCCTGGCGTTCAGGAGAAAACAGCTTGCCTCTGCAGTAGATAAGAATGTATCTTCCTCTATTGCCCTGAATTCCCTTAAGCATTAAGAAAAGGGATCGGAAAAGGGTGCTTTGAGAATATTTCCTGACTCCCTGGTTATGAGGGTGGCCGTCATTTGTACCGCCTTCTTTTGTTTTTAGCAAGAACGAAGAACGGTTCACGAATCACAAAAGAGCATCACCGAGTTGCAAGACTAGGTATTAAAGACAGAGTCATGCAGAGCTCTACAGACACATTTATTTTAGGTACACAAGTGATTCCTCTTTCTAGAGCCATTTTTTTGAAGAGGCGAAATTATTACCACGCGCGGCAGCAGCGTGGCTCGAGGTTCGGAGCACCAAAGCCCACCCAAGCGGGCGTGCGGCTCGCAGCGGCTGCTGGCACACAAGGAAGGCTGGCGAAAACCTTTCGGCGCTGTGTTTTGCTGGGTAACGCGTGCTCTGTCTATGCAGCCGTACCTGGGGTTTGTTAAACTTGACGATAATGCTGCTTTAATTTTCTTTTTCTGGGCAGGCAGAATTTATTCTCATGTTTTATGGCAGTATTTTGACCACTTCAGTATGGTTACACATTAAAGATCAGTTATGTATTTTGATCCCTGTGTGGTGCCTGCAATTAATTCTGCTGCAGAATCGGTGCTGTTTATCCAACGAGCGTTTGAAACCTGAGGGCTGTGGATGTGGTAGCAATGATTTAATTTCTTACTCCAGTATGGCGCCGTGACACGGTGGTGCTAAGTGCAGTAGAAGTGCTTGTCACTGTGATTAAACCAACAAAAAATAGTGGGGAAAAAAGGATACTAGAGCGTGATGTCCAGCCACTTGCCTGCTGATCCGAGATGAGAACATTCCTGTGCATGAGCTCTGCAGGTCTGCGGGAGAAAACGACGTCTTTGTGGTCATTCCAGCTTTTGAATGTGCTCCTCGTTTTGACTGTGTTGTCACCCCTTTTTTGTACATCACCCTAACCGTCCCTTCCCTGTCGAGTGAATTTGTTACTATGGAGACAGGAAAATAGTTCACGAGAGGGGAGCTTCGCAGCGTGGATGGGGCACAGCGACAAATTGGTTTATAGAGTGGTTGGAAAATGGTATGTCGGCTAGTAGTTAAACAGGTATTTTACCTAAGAGTTATATATTTGCAGTGTAATAGGATGCCTGTTTCATTTCTCCCTCGCAGATTTATTACTGCCTGAAGAAGGGAGAAACAAGCAGCCTTAATTGAAGACTTTAGAGGATAACAGCATTAGAAGCGGCCCTTCCAAATATTGCACTTTTTACAGAAAGTAATAGTTTATGCTTCTGTGAGACTTTATTGATATCAGTTGTGTTTATCCTACTGCTCGTAATGTATTCATTTCCTGGTGTAGGTACTCAGAGAAAGAGAAATGCCCCTGAAATTGGAACAGTTTCATGCGAGATGGAAAAATGAACACAAATAAAACGGTGCTTATCAGAGTACAGAGAAGTGGATAGAGGAGCGTGAGGGATCTCATCAGAATCCAGGCTGCATTTTGATTCCTGAGCCTCCTTCGGTTACAGGGTTTCTGTCCATGGAAGTGAAAAACGCAGGACCGGGCTCACACAGTCAGGCATGCATTCGTGTGCCGTTGGTAAACCGAATTCAAATTTTAATTACGGGAGATAGGATTACATTTTAAAAATGTTCTGTATCTTTTAGCTCAAAGAAAACGTGTTTATTCAAGCCCAGCCTTTGTCATTTCTTGTTATTCCATAAGTCAGAACCGCTTACTGTGGTTTATTCTTTGTCTTCTGCACTGATTATCAGTGTTATGTTGGTTTGGTGATGGGTAAAGAGGAGCAAGACTGAGGTGATGTATTTTGAATTGTTCTGTATTTTAGTAGTATCGATCGCGGGCTCTGTGACGGCTGTCCTCCCTTTGACCTTTCTTTGTCGGGTTATTTTTAGGACACGTTGTTTACAGAATTGCTAAAGAAAAGCTAACCCGAGATAAGCATTTTTGGATGTTTTGCAGCTGTGAGCTCTTCTAACGTGAACTCTTTGCATTCCTAGCGGCAAAAGTTTTCTGGCCGATCTCCAGATGCTAGATTTCCAGTTTCAGCACAGCAGGCCAGCGTGTTTGCTGTGTGACCTGTGCGTGTCACAGCAAGCGGAACATGAGAGAATCCCCTGCTCCGGCCCTGGCCCCCGCTGGAACTCCCGGCACCCTCCCTGGCACAGCGTTGGCTTGTGCCGGCCGGTGCCTTCCCACGCCACGTCCCACGGCGTTCAGTCCCAAATAATAACGCGGTTCAGGAGACAGCACACACCTGGGGCTGTTAATAAATGCAGCACGGGTGAGAACAACCTATTTTGGAAGAGAATGGAGAGGGCAGCCAGGTGCATGTGAGCTGTACCCCTTGCCAGAAGGCTCAAAGAGGAGCCCGTGGCCTGTTCCATTACCAGTATAACCATAGCTTTACAGATTGCTTCTTGAAATTGTTATTAAGTATTTATTAATAAATATGTTCACACCACCTTAACGTAATCAACAACATTCTATTTCTGTCTAGAATCACTGTGAGACCTGGACTGTAAGGAGGATGCCGCCGGCAAACACTGTCCCTACGAGAAACTCATTTTTCCTCCGCTCTGAATAAGGCTTCGCCGCCCCAAGCCTTACACAGCCTTGGATGGGGATCTGTGGTTATATGAGAGTTTTCTGGCTTTCCCTGTTCTTGCTTCTCTGATACCTCAGGGGAAAACAGTGAAAGAAAATAGATTTTATTTTTTTCCCGACAAAGACAAGCTGTTTTTCCTGCATCCTCGGAGCGTTCCTGGGGTGTTTCTGGGCAGAGGCCCTGCAGCGTGGGCTGCAGCAGCCGCCCGTGGAAGGAACAGGCGAGTTGCACACTCACAGGCAAACAAATCCTCAAAAGCAGCGGTGGGTCATGACGAGCCCCACAGATTCTTGCAGGGGAACCTCTAAGCGGCACTGGCTGTTTGGCGGGCTCGTGCTGTTAGTTGTTGGAAAGGGAAACGCTTAAAATAGCGACCACTTGTGAAAATGTTGGCCTGAAGGCGCGTTGTGGCATGCACGAGGAGAGCACTTGATCTCAAGCTTATATATGTTTTTGATTAGCGCAGAGAACACCCCCAGAAGGCATGGTTTGCAATGACAGATATCAGGAGAAAGGGAAAATAGCGGCGTTAACTCTACATAAAATCTGGGGATTTTCTTGCAGTGGGAAGATGGATGTTTATGAGCCGGGATGTTGTGAGATGGGGGTGAAGCTGCCTGGGAGGAACTCAAGTGAAATGTTCAGAAAGTTGACTTTTTCTACTGGTAACCAGGGTGATGAGGGAACTTCACGTGCTGGTGGATGGAGCTCCAGGGGCAGGACCCAGGTGGAGCGGGCAGTCACTGCGCTGGCGGGCACTTCGGCGCAAAGCGTGGTGGACCACATTGCTCCTCTGAGCATCGGGAGAGCCTCGATGTGTTGGTAGCGAGCCTTCTAAAGCTGCTTGATGGAGGAAGGGTCTGTGAAACTGAATGAGAATTTGCCATCCAACGCCGTTTCCTAGTTTTGCAAATCTCACCCCAGCTCACTGTGAAATATCCAGCACGTGCGATGGGCCCTGGGGATCGCCGAAGGCCGGGGTGCTGAGGGGTTCAGGCAAGGTCCATGTCAACTCTGGGCAGCTTCGGTTAATTTGATAGAATGTAATTTACAGGATTTCTAATTATCAACCCAGTCTTGCCTCTCGTACAGTGAGGGGTGTCAGGCAATGACTTTACGCTGTATTCCGTCTTACATGTTTTGGGTTTTGGCTGCGACCTTGTTTCTTTGCATCAAGTTAAAATTAGCAAAGAAAGGGGTGTTTTTCTTACCTTTTTATTTTGTAATAGTACTTCAACTGAGAAAACCGAGCTCTGCCTCCCCGGTGTGTAATTACGTGACCATGTATTATGTGCTCTTGAGAGTCCTTCCCTCCTTCGGAAGGAGCGAGGAAAGGCTGAAAGCGGTAAAACCTGGAATTGTTTATGCACGTGCGTTTCTGGGGAGGGGTGTGGGAGAGCTGGAGCCTGCGCGGGCTCTGCCCCGGCTCTCACCCTGCGCCCACAGGATGATGCTGCTCGAAATCTCCAGGGGAAGACACAGAATGTCAGAGGTAATTTTGGTTTGGACATATTTGGGTTTTCATGGGTTCTTGTTTCCTGGAGGCCTGGTAAGTGGGGTCATACACTTGGTTTCTTTTTCCTGTGAAAATACATTTTTTCTGTGGTCAGAAAAGACCAAGTCATACAAATTTCTCCACATAAATCTGAAAATCCTTTTCTTTTCATCTGAAGGTGCTACAAATCTGTGCAAAGATCTAGACACTGAGTCTAGCTAAGTACTCCATCCATGCCTTGATCTATTCAGTCTTTCAAAAAGATGATTGATCGCACCAGAAAATCACAAGGTGGATTTGAGAGGGAAGGAGCTGGCAGTCACAGACTGGAGTGATATTGCAAGGATCAGAGTTTAACCCTGTGGTACTTCAAACGAAGAGTTATGAAAGGACTGAAATTACATTGGAAAAATGATTAATTTGAATTTTTCTGGCACAGTCCTGACTCTTTCAAGAAAGCGGGAGCCCTAAGGAAAAAAGGTGCAAAGCGATCTGCCTGCTTCAAGGGTTTAATGCTTTCCGAGGCTGGAGGCAGCTCGTTGGCTTGCGAAGGCGTGCAGCTCCTCGCACACCTCGGAAAGCCAGGACGAGCTTTAGAAAGCTTTCCTTGCAGAGGCACAGACTTGGCCCAGGGCTCTTCCCTGCTGTTCAGCTCATTGAGGAAAACAGCAAGTATTTACAAACAAAAGCTACAAGGGCACTGTCGAGGGGCTATTAGAATTTGTGTATTGCTAATATGCTGCAGACTGTAGATTTCTTGCAATTTCTTGTTTTCTAATGAACGCTCGTAGCCTGAAGCAGGAATAAAAAAATTGTGGCCTATTCTTTGGCCGTGAGCCATTTCCGTGGGATAAAACCGATCCAACAGTAAAATTGTTGTTGGTCTTTCATAGGGAATATGTCCCTTGGGCTGTGCCAGTGGCACAAGGCACAGGGTGCTCAGGCTCCCCAGCATCCCGTGGGATGCTCGGCTTTGCCGTGTGGAGGATGCTCTCGTGGTGTTAGCTGGGGTAGGGTGAATGTCCTTCCCCGCAGCGGGCCCGGTGCCGGGCTCGGGGCTGAGTAGGAACACAACGCCGATAACACACCGAGGTTTGGCCGCTGCTGGGCAGCGCTTGTACTGGTCAGGGCTTTTCCAGCTCCCCAGGCGCCGCCGGGGGCACGAGGAGCCGGGAGGGGAGGGGGCACGGCCAGGAGAGCGGGTTCACACTGGCCAGAGGGATATTCCATATCATGTCACATCATGCCCAGTGTGTTACTGGGAGGGGCTGGCGGGGGGAGGGAGGCAGCGATCGCGGCTCGGGGACGGGCAGCGTCGGTCGGTGGGTGGTGAGCGGCTGTGTCGCTTGTGTTTCTGGGGTTTTTCCCTCCTCTAGAGGTTTCACCCCCTCTCTCATTATTTTCTTTTTCATTATATTACTATTATTATTGTTATTATTAGTAGCAGTACTGTTTTATTTTAATTATTAAGCTGTCCTTATCTAAACCGATGAGTTTTCTGACTTTGGCCCTCTGATTCTCTCCCCATCCCTCCGGGGTCGGGGCAGTGGGCGAGCGGCTGCGTGGGGTTTCGTTGCTGACTGGGGCTGAAGCGCGACAGATGCGCTCAGGGAAGAGGAGGTCGGCAGCGGCTGGGAGGGGAGCGTGGCCGTGCCCGGGCCGTTCACGGTGTGCTCGTGGGGCTGGGCTGTCCTGGGCTCCCCGGCAAAAGGCGGAGGAGCCGGGGCTTTGGGTGTCGATGGGCTCCAGGCTGCAGGTGCTCTCCTCCGGTGGTCACCGCTGCCTCTGGTAAAGCTGACTTTCAGTGTGGATTCTGCCGCAGGTTTGAGCGAGGAGAGAGGCGTTGAAGGGAGAAGGAGCCACCGGAACCCGTCCCCCTCCCAGCGAGGGGGGCACCTCGTGCAGACTGCCCGCACAGCAGACCCTGCGATTGCCGAGCCAAAGGCGCTGCTCCTCAGCTCCCTATCCATCCTCGCTGAAATCCTGCCCTGGTAACCGTGCTTGTCGTCTTTCATGAATTGTCTGGTTTAGCATCCTGGGGTTCCTTGACCTTAACAAACGGAAGGGATGAGTCCTTGTTTTCAGAGGTAACAGTAAATCGGATTCAAGGCTGTTATTGAATTGTCTGCGGCTCCGCGCACAGTTGTAGCAGAGTTTTGTGAAATCCAAGATCAGCCCTGGTGCTTTAATTAGAGCAGAAATAAACCAAAGTGTGTTTAACGCGTATCGATGCTGAGACTTCGTGACGCTGGGCAGAGCAGCTGTTAGGCAGTGATTTGCCAAAATGCCTACATTTAATTTGGACGGTTGGTGAACTGTAGTATTTGCCAAATCGTGAACAAGACAGGCACTTATTCCAATTATACGGTCTTATTTGCTACAGCAATCAGTCCGGGGTCAAAGAACTACGACGTAAATTGGACGTGAAGCGCTGTGGCTAAGTGACTTAAACCGCGCTTTTTTCTGCTGCAGCCCCACTGCAGGACGTGCTGGATGCAAGCGCCCTAAGGAAAACGATGCGAAATGTTAACACTGCTTGAGCAGGATAGTGCCAGAAATGTTAAGACATGTTTATTCATGACTTTCAGTGCGACAAATGTCATATAATTGAAACGGTTGACGGGTCAGCAAATTCATACAAAGCGTCGTGCCTTCAGAGTGCCTTTTCTGTAGAAACAGATCAGTGCAATTTACAGTCAAGTAATAGGGACAAAGGAAAGGCAATTACTTTGGATATCTTAGCGTTCATTTTTTATTAACTGGTGGGGAGCAGTTAACAAATTTTCATATGTTTTTTTCGCGCCAGGGACCGGCAGATGCGGCCGCGTTAGGGCTCTGCAGCAGCGTCTGCTGCGGCCGCGAGGGGAAGGTGGGTGGCTGGGTGGGGAGAGCGGGGCGGTGGGACCGGGCTCTGCTGTGCTGGGGCCGATAATGGGAAAAACGTCAAGGAAAACCAGTGCAGTGGTAGATGATTTTTAAAAAAAGTACTTTTTGGACTCTTCCGTCGTTCTTCCTTCCCCTCAGTAGCTTCCACCACACGGGCAAACGAGGCAGATGGAAAATGAGCCAAGAGCTCTGATTTCTTGTGATTACCTGGCTTGGAGAAAACTGCCGCTCACGCTCTCAGTAGGTTGTTACAAAGCTACTTGCAGAGTAGGGGACTTGGCGATAGCATCGGAAGTGAAGGGTCCCAAGTTCTTTGTAAATTTTTTTCCTGAATCAAAGTTTTCCCCGGGTGAAGTGCTTTATTTTCCATGAGGATTTTTTGGTTTTGCCTTTAAAGCGCAATTACAAAGCAAGAGCTTTTTTGTTCTCTGCAGCCTTCGTCCTAATGAATTACAAGCATGCTGTGTTTGCAAGATGCAAATTGCTAAATAAACTGCCAGATAATAGAATTTAGCACGTGTTTTTAATTTGATACCACTGCCCACAGCACTGCAAAATGTTACTGTGGGAGTGCTTATAGCAGTGGCTTCCAGAACTAGGCACCTTCGCTTAGAGATTTCTAAGGCAGCATTGTTAGTGATAATATTGCCCCAGTCTGTCCCGTGGCGGTCCATGCAATGTTTTCCTCCAAAGTGCTGATAATGGGCTGCTTGAGATTTGCTCGTGTGTTGAAGTGATAGATGCGCTTTAAGACCTGTGAACTGTGTAAATTTCCCTGTAAAATATACTAAGAAAATTAAAAATCAATCTTATTTTGGCGGAAGGAAAATATTTGCTCAGACGTTTATCTAAGAAGAGCAATATTAATTCCTTTGTGTCACAGGAGGCTGCACGCGTTATTGTTTGAGTTGAACATCCTTTGAGCATCTCTCAACTTTCACAGAAGAGTTTTCAGGAAGGTGTCAAGGTTTTACATAGGTTGCTTTCACCATCGTTAACACAAGACAAGGGAGAATTTATCTTTTTTAAGGAAAAGTCCCGTAGCTAGATGTCCCACGTGCGCAGCTGAACGTGTGTGCTGAAAGGGCCTGAGCCATTACAACAAGCTCAGCACGAAGCGGTGGGCTGTGCAAACCCCTGGCCAGGTGTTTCATCGTCCGCAGACGTCCCCTGACCGGCGAGTCGTGCCTCAGGACCCTCAAATTTGGAGCCAAATAATAACATTTAACACTGTGATTGAAGAAACGACTTCACCTGTGAGAGGTAGGACTGGGCCTGGGACGAGCGTGGAGGATGAAGACTGATTTGGTTTTAGCCTTGAATGAGGTAGACGGTACACGAGTGTTGCCACCGGCTCTGCGGTACGTTTTGAGACAATATCTGCCTAAATGTAAAAAAAATAAACAACTTGATAAAAGCACCTGCGTTGTGAAAACATGTGAAAAATTATCTCCCGCTCCTGCAAATAGCTCTCATATTTGGTTCAGGTTTGAAACGCTGCATGTAATGGCCTGGAGCTTGAAAAATATCCCTGTGCTTTCACCCGTCCTCTCCGAGCGGTGCACAAGTGCATCCTTCAGTGCCCGGCTGTAGAGCAGGAGGGTCATCCATCCTCCCGCTCCAGAAAAATGGGACACGCTTTTCTGCCCTCTCCTTCCTAAATAATCTTGTAATGAGGGGAAACGGAGTGAACGTCTGTCTTGAAAGTGAAAGGTGGCAGTGTTTTCGTACAAGAGCACTCCTCTCGACGCCTGCGAGCGGGAGCAGGGGCGCAGCCCCCCTGCCCGGTCCCGTTACCAGCCCGTGGGAAGGGGTGCGGGAGGACGGGGGCAAATAAGTGCGAAATACTCCTACCCCATGTCCTGTTCAGGGTTTGTGCCCTCCGGGGCAGGTGGAGGCGAGTTTGCCTCTTGGCCTGGGGGGTTACACTGCTAAAGCTGGGGACGTGAGTTGGGCTGTTCTGAGAGCCGGGGGTCCAGGGGGCTGAGCGCAGCCGTCCGGGGAGTGAAACCTTGCATCAAGCCAGTGTCGGAAGCATGAAAGGCATCAGTTTATGAAGGAATCTTTAAATAGAAAGTAATGCCTACATGTGGGATCAAAGGCTGTACGACCAGCGAGGAGGAAATACGGAACAACCTAAAACACGTCTTGCTTCAAAATTTCATCTGAGAGCACCTTGTTCAAAAATTGTAAAAGCTGCAACAAGAATGAGCGGCTCAGCCAAAGGAATCAACATTTCAACCAGCTGAGGACGACTGCTGATGTGCCTGTCTAAAATTTAAAATACTGACTTAAAATGCCTTTAGTTTGTGTTCAGTGGAAATTGGTGCTGAAACTTGTTTGGGAAAAAAAATGCTTATCATCCCCAAGAAAGCAGGCATTTATGGTTATGGACCAGCCTGCGCTGTACTTAACTCATTCAGCAGGATCTTCTGTAGCTCCTATAAACGCGCTACTTGCTCAATAAAAATCTTTATCATTTATTGATGGTGATAGGATGGACAAGCGGTGTGGGGTGGAAGCATCGTGGGCAGTCCCGCCAGCCCCGTGCCCGGTGGCAGGGGCGATCCCCGCAGGTGCTTCCTATAAGATCATCTTCCAGCAACCGGGATGGAGGGAGTGGCAGTGGCTGGAAGATGGCTGTTACGTCGGAGTGGGAATTTTACGCTGTGCCTACTGAAGATGCAGCGGCGCGTTCCTTTGTGGACGCAGGATTTTGTGAACGTATTTCATGAATTTTGTGAATTTCGTGTTTGGAGCCTCATCACCCCTTTAATGAAAGTGCTGTTAGCTGTGTCAGGTCAGGAAGCTCGTGCCAGTTGTAGGATTGTTTCGGCTGCCCGTGACCAGCCTTACAGGAGATGCTCTTGCCCGGGCAGCACACGTTACACCGAGGATCTCTCGCAGCACGACACATTCTCCCTGCTGAGGCGAGCTCTGACAAAAGCATCTGCTGCTGAGTGCAGGTGCCGGTGACACAACAGGTGACCTGGTCATCTAGATGCAAGTTTCCCAAGAATAAGCCCTGTTCAAGGTCATTGCAGAACCTGGCTCAACCAGCGCGCCCCAAGAGCGTCTTCGAGTCACCCTGCAGAGGAGCGCTTGCTTCAGGCACGGACAGGGTGAGGCTGTGGCCGCGTTTCACAGTCTCTTGCCTTAACAGCAACCAGCTATCGCTGCTTCTGCGCTCTGACTGCTTCAGGCTTCCCTGGGACAAACTGCGTGGAAAGGAGCTATGTTCCCTTAAAGTGGTTATAGTTACATCAGTGACTGTAGAAAAATGCTATTTCCGTACCGGGCAGAGCTGCTCAGCTCAGCGCTCCAGTTGTTCGACTTCCCTCAGTGCATCTTCTTTTGCTTTTTTCTTTCCCTGCATTTATCCTGCAGGTTCTACAGAGTATTTTATAGAGAGTTGGTGCAAGGAGCAGCAGACCTGTGCTTTCCAGAGGGAGAGATGGTCTTGTAGTACCTCTGGTCTCAACAATTTTATTAGAAACGTCACAAAGATCCTTTGAAAAATCTTCACTTGGGGTACCATGGACTGAGGTGACGAGTCGCTCCTGAAAACCCAGGCACAGCGTTTTTGTGTTTTGAATGAGAGCCGTCCTGCCTGGCTTTGCGAGCTTCCAGAGGAGCTCGGTGTTTGCACGGTCCCGTTTTGGTAAGGCTTCAACAGCTGAAGCGAAGACCAACAGCCAACGTCTTACCTGCTGCAATAAACTGAAACCGCTTTTCTGCGGGAAACGTTGCAACGCTTGCAAGCTTCTGGATGAAATTATGAGCCGTCATTGCCAGAGGCTGTAAGGGTTACCGGCTCTGCCATGCTCCGCATAAAGCCGGGTGTGTCCGGGTAGGATGCGGAGCTCTCAGGGGTTGTGGGGACGAAGGGCCCAGGACTTCGGCGTGGTGCAAGGGGAAGCTGGGGGACCGCAGAGCTCCCATGGGTGCAGGACACGGGCTTGAGGCAGCCCGGCTCCAGGTGTGGCTCCTAAGGAGGAGCAAAAACACTTCGGGTCTATGGGCAGCAGATTCTCCTCTGGCCTTAAGCTCTGGCGCACAGCACGGAGTGCAAGGAAGGGGGGGGCACGCTCCCCGGGCCCCCAGCACCAAACCGGGCACGTTTTGTGGTGCTGCAGGCTGGGATTTCACGGTTCCTGGTGACTGCTGGAAATCCTCACCCAAAGTGCAGCTGAACGGCTTTCTGTGGTAAACAACACACAGCAAAATGTGGAAGGAGCCGGTGCCAGCGAGGCACTTGGAGCTTCCCTGGCGTGGGAAAGGGGTGCTGGGGGTGACCGGACACCTCGCCATCTCACAACCGCCAGAACGCCCACTTTGTATCTGCGTGCGCTGGCGGGTCTACGGCATGCAACGACACGTTAATCAAAGCCCTCCCTGAAATACAATCCGAGTGAAAAATATATTTAAAGTTTGCTGAAACTGACATTTCTGCAAAGCATTTTTTTTCAGCCATGTCAGAATATTTCATGTTCATTGCTCTTTTTTCATTTCGCCTTCAATATTAGCATGTTCCACACAACCTGCTTTATTACAGAGAATTTTCTTGAATGCATTCAAATTGCAATCCAATGGGTACTTGAAAAAGTCAGCCTCCTCTAGAAATTACTGAGGGCTTTAAAGCTGAATTTTCGGGGTTGAAAGGAAACGGTTTCTATGAAAAAAATGTTGAGATCGGTATACATTTCACTGTCTCTATTATTAAACATTTATAAATCCATTGGCTGTATACGGCTGCTGCGTGGAAACCACAACAATCGCACGCTGGCCCAGGTAAGGAAGGGGTAGAAGCCTGTAAATCGGGGTTTGTCCATCCCTGCTGTGGATGTTGTGGTGTTGGGTTTCTTCGTGCTTGGTTGATTTTGTCTGTAGCGACGGGAAGCTCTGCCTGGAAGGTTTCTTCTTTCATTATTGTTTAACAGCGCAACTCTGCTGGAGCCATCGGATGCTGCTAAAGAGAGTGCAGGAGGCAAAACATTGCTTGAAAATATATTTTACATTTATCCTCAGTTTTTCTTTGGTCCGTGCCCATAGCGAGCACCTCTGCCAGGCAGGCCCTCTGCGCTCGGTCTGGCCTTGCAACAGGGCTGAAGAAAGGGTTTAGAGCCAGAAATGGGCCTCTTTATTAAAATTTGCACCCAGATTCGCCCCCTGAGCTTATTTCCCTTTAGCAGTTCAAAGGCACGTGCTCATTAGTTGATTTGAATCCGTCTCTATTTAGCAGGGGAAATAAAAAAGTGAGCTTCACTGTGAGTCACGGATTGCTCAGATAAGTCACAAATTTTGTCAGACGACCATTTTTTTTTTTTCTTTTTCTTCTAAAGGACAAGTTCTTCCTTCGGGCGTAACCTCTCGGCTCTTTGCGAAGCTGAGAGGGTTCTGCTCCTGGTCGGGTTCCCGCCGCCTGCTGCTCGGCTCGGCACCGCCGTGGGACGCTGTGAGGCTGCAGCCAATGGCACCAGCTCAGTGTTGGGACTCTCTGCGGGCACTCGTCTTGAAAACCTCCACTGACCTTGTAAGAAATCTTTTTAAATATTGTTTTTCCCTGTTGAAGCCATTCTTGTAAAAATTTGCCAGTGATGCGGGGAGGTCGGTGCTGAAAGAAAAGATAATCTATTAAGCGTTGCAATATATGAGCTATGTGGTCGGAGAATTTTCTGTCTTACAGGGGGATTTTTGGTAACCAGCTTTGCTGAAGCAAATTTGATGGACGTGGTGCTCTTGGCTAAACGTGAGGCGGAGAAAGTCGGCGGTGTCACATACTGCACGCTGCCGCGGCTGCAGGCTCGATGCACTGTGCCCCATCTCACCTGCCCTCGGTCCTTTTTCCTGTTGCTCCAAAGGGAAGGAAGGGCCGTGGAAGGGGTGGTTTTGTGGTGAATGTCTCCTCACCAGGGCGGTTACTCCAGTGCTTCTCAAAATCTAAGTTTACTGTAATTCTAAGGTGCTCCGGGGGGGTCAGAGCAATGACTTCATTGTCTGACTAAACCGGTTGATATTGTGAGCAAACCTTGCTGTACTAATGGAAGAAGGAACGGCGTGATA
This sequence comes from Phalacrocorax carbo, assembly GCF_963921805.1. Classification (NCBI taxonomy): domain Eukaryota; kingdom Metazoa; phylum Chordata; class Aves; order Suliformes; family Phalacrocoracidae; genus Phalacrocorax; species Phalacrocorax carbo. Next base: position 22,289,324 of record NC_087524.1, read on the forward strand.
CATCATATCATCTCTTTAAATTGTTTTGTGTAGCGTCTGTGTTAGATATTAAACATTATGTCACAAAATGTGTGGCTGTAGAGAATTTCAATAGGCTTGTCATCAAGGTAAGAGAAAAATAATAAAAACATCCTAGTCTCTTTTATAACACAGCTCTGTGTAGCCAGGGAACACTAAAGCTAAAATGACTTTTTGCCAATAATTGTCTTTTGGTTCTTTAAAGCAATATAGTCAAACCCCTGTAGACTTAATACTACCGGTTATGGGATTTGTCTCTCTGCTAAATGCAAAATTTAATTCAGTGTTCGGTTGTTTAAAATTTAAAATCTAAACTTTAGCATGTCATAAAAATTGTACTGCTTCTCATACTTATTAGTGTGACAAAAAAACCTGTCTAATTCAATAGAATTCATGGGCATTGATACTACACTGGGGTTTATTAAAGAGAAAACCTTGTTTTAATATATAAACCATGAAAAGGCTGCAACATCAAGCAAATTATGCAAATTCAATTGTGTTAAAAAATAAAAAAAAGGAATCAGATCTGCATTACACGAAAACTTAGAAAGGCCATCCCTTACCAGATTTTAACGGTGAAGGTTATTGCGGCCTGTACAAGCGTTACGGCTACGTGCGCAGTCAAATTGGATTGCCCTTCCCTTTCTCCTGTTGGCAGCACAGGCCCAAGATGCTAACGCGTTATGGACGTGAAAACGAATAGATTTCGGAGGCCCCAGCAGAACCTGAAGCTTCATTGTGGCGGGCGCCGAGTCTACGTACAACCTTGTCATCCGTGGTGGGGGGTCTGCAGCGTGCAGAGAAACCACGGTTTGCAGGGCTGGTTTGCAAGACAGTGGGCCCCCGAGAGCGGCGCTGGGGGCTGCGGGCGAGCCGCTGCGTGGGCACGGGGCCCTCGCCTCGCATCCTCCGGGTGCTGTTTGTGCTGTCGGAGCAAGGGTGGGAAACCATCTGAAGCGTTGGCTTGGTGAGAACGGAGAGGAGCTCCGCGACCTGCCCACGATACGCCCCTTCCTGCTCCCTTTCAAAAAATAGCTCTGTCCTGAGTTCAAGCGATGTAAGAACGGGCTACGACAACAGCGGCATGTAAATTAAATTGTCTCCAGTTTGATCGACGCCCTGCTTGAGGCCATCATTTTCATAGCACTGATAGCGCAGCGTTTCATAACTCTATGAAGACCACTTGCAAATGAGATGCGGTCCCCAGTCTTTTATCGTGGCATCTTTGAAAGAGGTTTTTGTAGTATCCAGGCATCTTCCCGCTGGTGAAAAAAATTCCCATAATATTTAACAGTGGTTGTAGCAAGTCAGATGCAATCGCTCACCTTCTTCCTAGAGTCCTGCTGCCGGTGGCCAGCGAAACCTCTGCCTGCCCAGCTGCTCTGGCAGCCCGCAAGGGAATCCGCGGCCATCGTTTTCCCTCGGCCGTCCGTTACAACTACCCGCCCAGCTTCCTTGTGCTTTCAAACTCGTGCATTTGAAAGGTAAGTAGAGAAAGCAGGTTTGCTCGAATAATTCCTGGTGTTACTGAGAAATGGTTGTAGATGGATCGGAAATGGGTCTTGTCTCTGATTTTTGGTGGGCCAGTGAAGATTTAGTGAGTCCAGGTGGTGGCCCTCTCCTTCTCCCCCCCCCAAACAAATCGCTTTTGTGATCTGGAATATTGAACCCCAAATTACAGATGAGCAGGCAGGGATAGAAGTAGAGTCATAAAGGGCATTTTGTACTTTTGGGGCAAAATGCACTTGAAAATTCCATTATGTGTATTTTCATAAAAATTTAATATAACTTCCGTTAGAAAAGTTACTCAACCTTAAAAACGCTCTCTTTGCGTTTAATGCACTAACCCAGTAACGAAACATTCTAAGATACTTTCAGAGATTGTCATGGAAATATTCATAAAAGATTGAAATAAAAAATTTCTAAAAGTACCCATAATTCCAGTAATTATGAAGTAAAGGGATTAAAATATCTCAGAACTGAAAATAAAATTTAAAAATATTGCGTGAGAGTAAACTTTGCACATCTGAGAAAAGTCCGTTAAAAATGCAGTTTCTAAACACAAAACCATGGTCTGAATACTGAAGTTTTTGTAGTGCTACATAAACCCAAACATGGAATATTTCACTTCAGACTGGAGAAAATCTCCCTGAAATTCTAATGACGTATTCATAAAATATACATAACAAATGCAGAGAAGAATAAAGAGGACACAGCCAAAAATTCACTGAAATTTAAGATTTGAGTTTAAATAGCTCTTCTTTTAGAGAACAAAGGTCTCTTTTGACTGCTCATAACTGTCTGAGGGTCTCTGAGTGGCCGCTGGGCAGCTCTGGCCCTCCTCCCCGCGCCACTGCGTACGCTGTCCGTGCTGTGCGCCGGGAGTTTGCAGCTCAAGGCTGGGGGTGCCTCAGCAGCCCTGCCGTGGAACAGTCTCCTTCATAAATTCTGCTGAAAAATGTGAAAACCGATTAGGTGGGAAAAAAAAGGGTCTATTTCCCTGCAGGTCCTCGGTCGACTGAGTTTTTTTTCCTTGCGTGGGACGGTAGGGACGTGCTGCACCCCCTGAAACGGTCTCGTCGTGTTAGTGCCGTTCCTGAACGCAGGTGGTGAAGCGGAGGTTGGGGCCGTCCTGGCCGCAGCTCAGGCTGACGCGGTGCCGTGGTGTTAGCTGGGGTAGGGTGAATGTCCTTCCCCGCAGCGGGCCCGGTGCCGGGCTCGGGGCTGAGTAGGAACACAACGCCGATAACACACCGAGGTTTGGCCGCTGCTGGGCAGCGCTTGTACTGGTCAGGGCTTTTCCAGCTCCCCAGGCGCTGCCGGGGGCACGAGGAGCCGGGAGGGGAGGGGGCACGGCCAGGAGAGCGGGATCACACTGGCCAGAGGGATATTCCATATCATGTCACGTCATGCCCAGTGTGTTACTGGGAGGGGCTGGCGGGGGGAGGGAGGCAGCGATCGCGGCTCGGGGACGGGCAGCGTCGGTCGGCGGGTGGTGAGACGCTGTGTTGCTTGTGTTTCTGGGGTTTTTTCCCCTTATTTTATTATTTCCCCTTATTTTGTTATTTTATAATACCAAGATAATTATTTAATTTATTATTTTATTTTAATAATTAAATTAAACTGTTCTTATCTCAACTCATAAGGGTTTTTTTTTGTGCTTTTGCTCTTCCAATTCTCTCCCCCGTCCCACAGCCGTGGGGGCAGTGAGCGGCTGCGGGGTGTTTAGTTGCCGACTGAGGCTGAACCACGACTCGCGGGCACATCATCTTGTTCTTAAAACTCGTGCAGACATTGGTATGTTTTTCCTAAAACCGTCTACTATCTATCTGCCACGTGTTGGGTCTTCACCGCTCGAGAGACTGTAAGCTGCCGGGTGATGCCGCTGCGCAGCCTTTGGTGGCAGCGGGTCCCTGACGGCCGAGGGACACCGGCGTGGGAGTCCTGCCCTGGTGGTTACGACCCCTGGGCTCCCATTCCTCAGCCCAGCCCAGCCTCATTCACGCTTTAATGAGGGAGGTGATGCAGGAAACGTAGGAAATAGTACTGTGGGAAATAATTTTCCAGATAAATTTAATGCAGACTTGCTGCTGCTCTCTTCTGTGCCGATGTAGCGCGATTCCTTCGGCACTAAGAGCACCGTTAGGGGTTTCACCATCACCTTAAACTCTTCTCCCGGCCAGATGTTAAGGGAAAGGTCCCTGCATCTGGCACCCTCCTATGCAGGACATCAACCTCAGCCCCTGCATACAGGTCAAAGGGAACCACTTTATCTTCGTGGGTTTCTGTCTGCCTCAGCCTGTGGAAATCTTGGCCTGTGTTAGCCCAACGCACACAATTTTACACTAATTTGGCCCCCGGGAAGCGAGCTGCCGACTCCCCTGGCTTTGATGCCCGGGCTCGGAAGCTCTTCTGCACGTCTGCAGGTGCCAGCCGAGCAGGTCTACACCGAGCACATAGAATAGGGCACACGAGGAATAATGAGACATTTAAACCTTGAAACTTAATCTAAATCTGAGCCCAAAAGTGTCTGAAGAAATCCTTGTCTGCAGTTTAAAATGTTCTTAAAGAGAGCGGTGGTATTCTTAAGACTTTCTCTTTTCAGATAGAAGGATTCACCCTTTCCCCTTAAAAATACACCTGGGATTCCTGGGCACGAAGTTGCCCTGGTTATGATGTTTGGGACTTTATTGGCTTCTATTTTCAGCAATATTTCCAATGTAAATATTGGATTTATAGTCTCCTGTCAGACACTGCGTAAAGGGAATAATAATCACGTACTAACATTTTTTTGCTTTACAGCTTAACGTAAATCTTTATTAGAGTTTGCGAGTAGCGAAATAACCTGTGGCGTGAGGCACTTAGGAGGTGATGTAGAACCCTCCCGAAGCCGAGGGGAAGGCTGCGGCTGGGCTCAGCGAACGCTCAGCCAGGCTCTTCGGTTTCCCTCGACTCCCTCTTCACAGACGTCTGTCGTCCACCACCTCACTCAAATTCCCTTTTCTCTTTCGGCACTTGCTGCTGGTTCATCCTTGCGCATCTGGATAGTCGGTGGGAGAAAAGAGAAACGATGGGGCGCCAAGAAGCGGGGGAGAGCCCCGCCGGCAGAGGCACGGCTAGAGCATGCTGTCCTTCAGCGTGAAGGCCACTAGGTAAATGCTCTTATAGATGCCTACCTTTAATCTACTGTTAAGCGCATGTTATGCAGCAGCCTTGATTATTTATCAGGCCTAGATTTGTGTCAGAACATGGATATAATCCACAATGGTCTGTTAATTTGTTGTAGTTCAGCAGTCCGGTATCTATATATAAAATAAGGAGCTTTTCAGCTTGTTTGATGAATTAGCAACAGTTCTGGGAATTTTGGCAATCCACACTTGCTGAGATTCCCGGAGTTGTAGGTATGTTAATATAAGAATAGAAGGTAAACGTAACTTAATATGTTTATTAAGGGAAATAACAAACTCATTCTTTAAAAAACAAAAATAATTTCGGTCTTTGCCAGCAGATTTTCATTCACATTGCAAATTTTTTTCATGGATTTTCTCAAAATGTTCATAGTCTGGTCATCGAGAATTCCGTTTGTGCTTAGGGTAACATCCAATAAACTCCGAAGGAGAAGAGTAGTAATTTCCTTCAGAGCAATAAGTATATCAGTGTGGGTTTCCAGCGAAGCACGTTTGAAAACTGCTTTGTGCCAAAGCTTTGCAAACTCCCTAACAGAGAAGACATTGCTGGTGGCTTTGCGAGACAAACAGGCCTTCGCTGTGTCAGGGTTGGTCTCACCTGGCAATTACTAAGAGAGCCGGGCTCATGGCCATCCTATTGATTCATCACTTGACCCTCGAACCACGATTTTCAGCCCGTGCTAAGTGGTAGCATTCTCGTTAGCAAGCAAATAAACTGTAGAACTTTTTTTTTTGCTGATTTCTTTGGAGCTGGTATTTCCTATTTAAAAAATTAATTCCTATAATGCAAATGTACTTAAGTTATAGAAAACCTCTTTAAAATGTTGGCAGCTCCTGTGATGTCAAGCCACATTCTCCCTGTATTGCTTCAAGGCACATTAGATGTATTTTAAGGTTTGTCTTCAATAATGTATTGATCCTGCAAAGAAAAGAGAAGGAGGGAAGAGGATGCAGTCGCTGCTTAGCTGTGGGGTCCCGCTCATTGGAAGCAACGTTGAGAGACTTTTGCCCATCGATGATGGCTGGATAAATTCAGGTTCACCCAGGCTGGCTTCCCAGGTCTTACCTTGGCTGTTCTCTTTTCCCCTTTTTTGAATTAAAAGGAAAGCGAAGCTGCCTGCGGGGCCGAGGCGCGCCCTCGGATCTGTAGTAGTGTTTTGTTCCTACAGCTGAGAGCAGCTTTCCCTCTGCTCTCCTTTGCTCCGGGGCGGCTTTGCTCCAAGCTGGGAGGTTTCTCTGAATTCTTACTCGCCCTTTCCAAGCACTTGGTGGGTGCTGGAAGCTGGTCGCGAGTGCTCTGCTGAGAGCCGGGCAAAGGGGGTTTGAAAAGCTTTGCTCCTTAGTGGAGGCGAGATCGCTCCGCAGGGGAAGTTTAGGCTTTGGCGAATTTAAATTCTTACCTGATGCACATGGGCGCAGCAAATCCAAAAGAATTAGGGAAGAAGGAGAAAAAGCTTAATAGTAATCATCCTAAGAGAATTGAGGTTTGGTAGTAGGGCAGGTAGGAGGTGAATTACATCGGTAGCAGTTGCAGGATGAATTCACATGGATGCACGGGCCCTTTCCCCCTCTTCATGGTCATATACGGTGAAAGCAACTCCCACTGCTTTAAAACAAACTGACAAATCTTGTAATTTGTTGCTGCAATGCAAAGTGTTTAGGTGCTGGCTGTGCATCGCATGGATCCTGGCACGGCCCGTGCACCCAGCTGGGACAGGAGCACTGCCACGCTGTGCTCCTTCGTGATCGGTGAGACGAGGGATGCAGCGCTCCGGGAGAAAATACCAACCCCGCTGTGCTGCCTGCTCTTACCTGGCTTGTGTTCGCGCTAAGGAAGAGGGAGGCAGAGCACACAGCTACGTGACCACTCTGCTCCCTGCTACTAAACTGGGAGCTGGCAGGGAAAGGAATAAAAGGAGACAGAGTTTAGAAAAAGAAGAGTAACCAGGGGACCTGGGAATATCATGGGGCTGATGGCCAACATTGCGGTTTGCCTGCAGTTCTTCTCGCCTTAATGCCATCCCCAGATTTAAAATAATTCCAATTCTCCATCCACTTTCGCCCTCACCTTGGCCAAGTAATCCCGCCTGTTTCCCTGGCCTCTTCCTGAGGAAGGGGGCAGTGTCAGAAATCTTCTTGGAGCCAAAGCACGGAGACCCGCTGCCTCCTTCCCAGCTACAAAAGCTTTTGTTCTTTCATAGGAGAAAACTGGTCTGATTTGATGGAATTTATTGATGACAAACTCATTTTGGTCGCTTCTTGTTTCCTGGTTGGGGTGCTGGTGTTTGCAAAGGATCGTCCCAGCATTTGGGAAGGAGCTGAAGTTAAACTGACTGCCTCAAAGTCTAAAAAGCAAGACTTGCCTACTATTAAATAGATTTAAAATTCAATCGCGCATGTAACGTCTCGTTTCAGGCGGTCTCTCTGCTGCAATGACCGCTGACGATCTGGATGTCGGCCACCCCGTGACAGGGATGGGGGGAAGGAGAGGTGCTTGCTGCATATGCGCACGTATTCGGGGCTGTGACTCTCCTCCCATCGTAGATATTTCTCCCAGCCGTTCATGTGAAGTACAAATCCTCACAGCAGACACAAGACGGAGGAGGAGCGCGGTGTAAGGTCCCAGCAAAGAGGATGTAGAGCGGAAGGGATGTACCCATGTGTGGTGGGGTGAAGGAAAGGAAAGTTTAGGCAGAAGCTGAACTTCTGTAGAGCAGAGCCTGGGGAGAAGTTGTTAGAGACCTGTGTTTAAAAGTGAAAGTAACAGGGAAGAATACCCTAAGAGAATATCCGCCACCGGTACCGAGGCCGAAGGCTGTCCCGGAGCACTCCCCGTTGCTGCTCACATCCCCTTTCTGTAGCTCTCCGCGGCGGTGGCAGAAAGGGCTGCTTTGCTGATGAACTCCATCGACAGGAGAGAAGTGTTTATTGCCTCGGAGCTTCTCGTCTGTGTTGTGCTTATTGCTTAATGAAACCACCGGCAGCCCAGGTCACTGCTTTCCTGCAGCCAGCACGGTAACGCTCTCACCAGATGTATTTAAAGCGGTCACTATGCTTCGCACTGAGGTTTTTTTTCCAGAAAAGAGAGTACGACTTTGTTGTGCTGCGTTGTAGAATAACGTGTTTAACACAGAAGCGCCAATCAATGGGCTATGGATTTTATGTTCTTTCTTGCCCTGTACCGTACCCGCTCTGCACATGCTTAGTGTTGGCGCTGACTCTGCTCCGAACATCAGATGTAGGCATTTAGAATTCACAAAGCCACCCAGGATTCACGCTCGCCTGTGCATAGAAGGTTGCTATGAAAAGTGTGTTCATGGTGAAACATTTCTCTGGTGTTTTAAAGCTGCCAGAAACCATTAATGCCTGCTATTGTGGGATAGTGATAATGTTGGAAATGATATGTTATGATGTCTGCCGCCTTCAAGACACCGCAGCCTGTCTGTCTTTGTGCTTGTGCTTTGATTTTATTCAGATATATTTATTATAAATACTTATAAATGTCAGTGGCTGCCGTTAGTCATCTATTTCAGATGTCACGTTGAAAGGTAAGAGATTCCACCCGCAGGACATTTCGGGGGGGGGGGTGGAAATAAAGTCTTATAATGAAGGGGGAACTGGGGAGAGTAAGGAAGCAAAGGAGCACCTGAGGCAAAGCCGTGTGTGTATGTAATGACATTAGCTTTAAGGGCCTGCTAAATTTTAAAGCTTTTCCCAAACTGGAGAAGGAGCAAAACTAGGATAAACAAAAACAAATAGCCAAGTATAACTGAACACGGTACTTGGTCTAATTACCGTAAGATATATTTCCTGTTGGAAAATAACGTAATTAGTGGTGTACTGAACTTAAAACTCTTCTGTGGTGGTTATTAAATTCCATGACATTTCAGCTTGATTAACTTTTTAACAGATATGTCTGGAGGCCATTACAGGGAACCTTCTGAGGTGGGCGGGATATCTGATGACCTACCGACAGTCCCAATTATTCAAACTGAAGAAAATGTATTATAAAACCTCATTAGGAGAAAGGAAACTGATAAACCCACTGCCTGTTTTTTTCCTGTTTGAATGTTGGCTGAGATGGAGGGATGAGATGTGAAAGACAGCATCCTCCTGCCCCGGTAGGTAGAGAGAGAGCAAGCGGTTTCCTGAGCTCCAGCTCTACCTCTGCCCTGACAATGATATTTTACAGGAGCTAATTATGACTTTTGTGTTGGATATTTATTTATAGGGGGTTATTGTGTTCTTGAGAGTACCCCAGCGCCACAGCTGCGTTTGGGAGTCCCTCCACTAACCTACAGCTGTTCAGCGGCAGGGAAGAAGCTGCACGGCAGCGTGGCAGTTGTCGCTGCCTCCTTTCAGCATCTCTCCATTCAGTAGGGATGGCAACCTTGGGTATAACAACGGGGACGAGGCTTCAGGTAGGTGGAGAGTAATTGGTGACATTTCCCGGAAAAACGGCGATAGAAACCCCTCTCTCGTGCTGCAGGATCTCTAAGAGCCGCCCTGGCCCTGTGCAATCCCCAAACCGCCGCCTCGCGCCCTGCCAGGGTTCCGGGCTGAGCCTCTGGAAGGAGCAGCCGGTCCCGGTCCCACCGGCAATGGGGGATTTGGGACAAGCATGGGGTTGAAAGCTGACCTGCTTCTCCTCATGTGGTTTATCAGGCTCACAGCAAAAGGGCAGGAAGAAATGGGTACACAACTGTTATTTTTTCCCCACTTGATAGTGGAAATATTCTTTATATATTTCGAGTGGAAAGCACGGAAGGCCATGCTCATCTCAGCATTGCCCAGTCTGATCTTCGAAGGCATTTGCCTAAGTATCCTAGGTCACAGAACAGCAGTACATACATTTTAAATTATTCCTAAAAAAGGAAAAGCATGGTATTATTTTATGGATTTTTTTTTCAGGCTCTTTTGGTCTACACTCATACCTCTGCTGCGCAAACCCTACGTCTAGAAATAACTGGTAAAGTCTCCTGGCTCTGTTACATTCGGCTCCTGCAGGTCTGGGGCTTGATGCGGCTGGTGCGGGGCGGCGGGGCTGCGCTCGCCCCACAGCTCCCATGCTGCGGCCTTCCAAAGATTTATCCACTTACAAGGCTTCACGGAAATAAAAGGAGAAAATGTAACTATAACCTGAGGGCCTTTCCTGGAAATCGGTTACAATCCATGGTATTTATATCAGATATTTGGGAAAGGGTATGTAGTTTTCTTTGGGTGGGATTTTGTCCCTTGATTCTTTAAGAGTTTTCTTTGCAAGGGGTCACAGATCTAAATCTAGCTGCTTGTAATATCTCTGGTTGCTTTGCCACAGAGTCCATAGGGAAAAGTAAAATAATCCAGGTAAAAAAAGTTCATTTTTGAAAAACATTTACAAAATACTAAACCCGAATGTGAAACAAACGCAAAGAAATAAAGCTCCCAACCAAGGTGCAATTGGCCGAGTTAGAGAATAACGGTCAGGGAGAGGATGAAATTCGTTTCAAATTGCTCTGTGCTCCACAATACTGCCAGTGAATATAATGAAGGATTAATGGAATTTGCTTTTGTCTTTCTGTAAAGAAGGGAAAAAAGGCTACTTAACTCAGTAGTGTGTTCGTTGTGCATGTGAAGACACAAAGGTTGTGAAAATATGGCACAGCCTCCTCAATTCTGTGATTTAATTAAGATACACCTCTGAGGAAAAGAAGCGAAAGGGATGCTCGCTGTAGCCGTAATTGTTAAACTCGCGTTCCTTTTCCTGAAGGTGTGAAACAACAGCAGTAATAAATGGCTACTTAGCAGTATAACATGTCGGGAGAGGAGCAGGTAAAATCCGTTTGGAGGAAAGAGATAACGCAACGTTACCGACTCTGTGGGAATACCAGCGGAACAGCTTAACTGGAAGACCCCAACACTCGACGAAGACGCACGGGGGCTGAGCTCCCTGCAGGTGTCCGACTGACCCCAGGGTGCAAATAGAGGACTTTTCCTGGCAGCATTTTGCTCTGAATTGTTCCTGAGAGGTGGAAAAGTGTCTCAACAGCCTTATCACCAGTATCTGCAGAGAATGTAAAGATATAAATTGTCACGCTTTAAACCAGATCCTGAGGTAACGCGGTAATCCTGGGTGTGTCGGTGGTATTTCCTGCTCCGAGAGTCCTTTTCCCAGTTTGATTCATATTAAGTTTTTAACAGGAAAAAATGTACGTGGCAGGTTTTTAGCTGTTCTGACTCCTTTCTCAGCCGAGACTTGCCAAATTTTGTAGGCTGCTCCAAAAATTTCCTTGAATGCTTAGTAATCCTTTGCTGCCATGACATGGGGATACAAGTGTAACTTTTTTTTTTTTTAAAAAAAATGAAGATAAATAAACTAATTCTCATCCATTTAAAATACAAAAAGTTCATAGTAGCTCCCACTGGAGCGCACCTTTGGGTTCCATTTTGCACTGAATTCTTATACTAGAAATACATCCTCGGACTTTGTCACTGGAAAAATTACTGGGTCTTCTCAGGGCTGAGCCTTACGCATCTGTTCCCCGCATCAAATGGAAATTGTACGTACTTAAGGGCCTCGCTGAGCCTGCTCTGGGCCGCCCCTGGGAGTCGGGGAGCAGAGGTAAGCACACATGGCTTGTTACTGTTTACTTTCTCTTCTAATAAAAAAGAACCATTCTCTTCTAGCAACTCCTTATTTTTCCCCCCATTAAAATGATCATTCCTCGCTATCAATACCTTATTGCCAGTCTGAACTGCTGAGAGATAATCTAACAATAATGTGCTAATTAGTCTTACTGCTGCAGTAGCTCAGGCACAGGCTGAAGAGTTGGAGGATAATTAGTATTTAACCAATTAAGCTTGTTGCAAGTTCATGAACACAGCTTAGATGTTTTTTTTCCCTGGCAAATTGAGAGTGAATGCAGTAATTTAGCAACATTTTCAGAAATAAGCAGAGGAGTGGGTCAAAGAGAATTTTTTTATTTTAACAGCAACTACAGGATTTCACCTTTCCCTCCCAGCTGCTCCCAGGCTACCTCCGATTTCTCATTAGGCATCGTTAGATCATAGTTGTTAATTATGGCCCTGACCTCAGGTAACCCCACAGTATTTGTTTCCACATATCCTTAATGTAAAAAAGTAGAAATACTAGTCTGTGAGTGATGAGGATAATTGGTACAAAGATCAGTGCGGTTTTCCTTCCCTGTTTCTTGCAGACTGCGGCCGTGATCCGTTCGAGCAGTTCCCAGAGTTCTGCGGCACCTTGGGCTGGGGCCTCCATGACAGGATTTGAAGGTTCTCGGCTTTCTGGGCGAAGAAAATGGTTAATAAATGGTTCGTGGGAGTCTGAGGGGGAGAAAAGCCTTTGTGGCTGAACAATCCCACCTGTGTTTCTGCAGGCAGAGCCCTTGTATGAGCAGAGATCTGAAATAGGTTAATGTTTGTGTTGATTAGTAATTGGCATGCTAATTGCTACTAATTTTTTTTTTTACACAAATTGCATAGCCTTCAAGTGAATGTTAACCTCCTTGTCTAGCAATGGTTTCTTGCCGTTGACACAGTGGCTAACTATTCACGAACTATTGAGGGCTTTCCAATGGCACTGATTTTTGAAGGACGTGCTCCCTCAAGGTTCTCCATTCTCCCATTGAGAATGCACCAACCAGTTTGATTTGATGGTCGGGTATGGTCCTATGAGAGGAATTATTGACATATTGGCTTCTTGTGTGTGAAGATTTTCTTTCCAAATGTCTCAACTCATGATTTTTGTTATCATCCTTTAGGATTTTACCTCGGAGGTGTTGGCTTGCGAATGACGATGGGTGTGCTAACTGAGCAATGGCACTTTAAAGCAGCTGGAAATGAGAGGTTCTTGGCCTGTGACTCGTTGGTGTCAATCAGACCTGATGTACTGAGGGACAACACCTGGGAGCTGGGGGGGGCAACCTGGGGAGTGCCGGGCGCCGCGGCGATGGGTGCATCTCGGTGCTGCTGGGGACGCGCAGAGCCTTTTACCTTGGTTGGTGCTGGAGGATCTAAAGTAACTGTGCTTGTAAATGAGCCATGGGGAAAAAATTAATGACTGTGTTTATGAAAAACTAAATGCTTGTCAAAAAAACATATATCAGAAAAAAATGACTGATGAGAAATTGTAGGTAAGTTCATGGCCAGCTCAAGCTGCTCTATCTACGGCTGTAGAGTTGTAAGTGTCCCATCGGAAGGACTGCCCAAGGAAGCCCAAGGTAGGAGCTTTTTCTTTTTGTGTCAGTTAATCACCTTGTTTCTGCAGAAGCTGCACTGGATTATCTCTCGAGAGAGCAAACTACTCTTTCATCTACTATTCCACTTGCTGTAAATGCCTTTTCTGCCTGTGAGCTGAGGGAAGAATACCAAGAGACTGCTCTAATTAAGATATGCCAGAGCAAAGTTAATTTTCAGGATTTCTCTCGGATACTGACAGGGACACACTACAATTATTATACAGTTCGGGTAATTGGCTTTTATTTAATGTGGTACTTGCTTACAAACATCAGTCCAATGTACCAATGCAAGCAATGAAGAGATTGTTCAGAAATATTATCACTAATTCTTGAAAGAAGTAATGTTGAGTATACTAATGTTTACACTCCCATTATTTTGGCTAAGAGGAAAGCAGATGATTAATTCACTGTGCTTTGTCTCGGTACAATGAACAGGCAGTAAATGACTTAGGAATTTGAAGAAACCAAGTATTCAGTGTATTTTTCTATTTCTTCAAGCCTACTGTATGTTTGTTTTTATTCCAATTTTATGTGAACATTTTATTCTTCTGTATTTTTTACTGTTCGTGATAGTTTTGCCGAGCTTGCCCCCCGCCGTGCCCGGAGGAGCGGTGGCCAGGGCAGAGCAGGATTCTCTCGCCCTGCATGTAACCTTATGGGGGGAAAATGGCAAAAATTTGTTCTACGCTTTGAGGAACGATGGAAATATGTTGGTAGTGGATATCGTCTAATAGCAATATTTCACATTAAGAATTCTTAGCCGTTCTTTAACCAGGTTTTACATACTTAAATAGAGTTTAGAAATCACACATTTTTGTTAACTTGTATGGATTTTGGAATATTTCATGGGCAATGCTCACAATGTGCAGAGGCATTCACAGCTTCTCAGGGCGATCACAGTGGGGATAAAAGAATGCGGAGGAGAGGAGATGGAAAATGTATAGCATATGTATGGATTTTCCCTGGTCCTGACAGGGCTTTTATCATTACTTTATTATTTTATTTCTGTGAATCTCATAGACATTGGAGAAGCCGATCCTCTCACCGAGGTGGACTGGTTAGCAATTTAGGAGGAAATTTGGCTCTATTATGAGGGATAAATGTGGTAATTCTTTCTGAGAGCTTGGCAATTACTGGGGAATGATGAGCAACTATAATTCTCCGGAAATCAGCGATGTCTATTGAGCGAGACGTGTGCCGTGGCAGTGGAGGCGCAGGCAGAGCGGCCCCGGCAGAGGGGAGAGCCGCCGCTCCTGCCTTGCCCTGGTCCAGCCCTGCTCCCCACAGCAGGCACCGGGCAGCCTGCGACGGGGGTGATGGGGACGGGCTGTCTGCAGCAGCGCGCGTTGCTTCCAGACCCTGCTCTTGTGAAAAGCAGCTGAAGAAAGGTGCTTCTCAAAGAAATTTGTTGAAAAAGAAAAAAATAAAGGGGGGTGGGTGGGTTGGGGGGGAAGAGCTGAGGGTGTCCATCAGCCTGCACAGTTAGGAGGGAGCCCTGACAACTCCTTGGCGGGACCCTCCGTGGCTCCCTCGAGAGCAGGTCTCCCCCTGAGCGGGTGTGTGACTCCTCTCGTGTTTAGGATTCATAACCCACATCTAGATAAACTGTTATTTAAAAAGTCAGGCTCTAGCGGAGCTGGGAGTCTGCTTCGGAGGCAGATGACAGGAAGGAGAAGCCCTGTCATGCATGTGACACAAGCATTTCTGCCTCCTAAACAAGAGGCAGCCAAAGCTATAAATTTTGTAGACAAGCAAAAGAACCCTGACAAGCTATTTGTAGGCAAAATATACCAGAGAGGCATTTTTTCGAAATAATATTCTAGCTTTTGTTCACATGCGCTTTGAGTGACCCGTATTAATTTTTCCTACAACACTGAATAATTAATTCTTCCTGAGAAAACAGGGATTCCAGACAGCAAGCTTCAAGCATCAGTGCAATCTGAAATGAACCCTCTAATATTTATCCTGTATTTATTTCTGCCTTTAGCATTCAAGTAATGCAGTAGATAATTCAGAAGAATATATGATCAAATGCAGGTTTTGAGCAAAGAGGGCAGCCAGTGATAACAGCTCCTCCGCTGAAGCAACCTTTCGTGATTTCTTTCCCAGGCTGTTGTCTGCCTTTTCCTTTAACTCTACTTTAATTTGACTCTGAGCTATAAAAAATATCAGCCTTATCTTCTTTACACTTGTACTGAAATCCACATCTTCAAAGGGTTGTAGAGACATTAATTAATCCATTCTTGCTCCGTATCTCACTGGGCGAAGTGAGACAGAATAACAGGTCCCTGCCCGGGCCGTGGTGTGCGAGGCACGGACCGTCGTCCCCGTGGTGTGGTGGCTGGGGGACTGGGTTGAAATCTGGCATTTCCAGCTTCTTTAGGGAGAAAGGTTCTGTTGAGGGGGAAAAAAAGTATCAACATTCATGAAGGGACTGTTTCAGTGTGGAGCTCCTGGTGGTGAAGGTGTCCCCTTGGAGAAGAGCTCGTATTGTGCTGACTTTGGCTTCAAAACTAAAAAATCTGGGTTCGAAGTGCCAGCCCTTCCTGGTCGTCAGCCAGCTGAAGGCTGAGCAAGGCTCTCGCCCAAAGAGCTGAGCTGAGCAGCGCACAGAGTCGAGTATAAATGGATTAAAGATTTTTATGTGGTTATTTAGGGTTTTGCAGTGCTGCAGCTGAAGCAAAATCTGACCCTTTTTAAAAATGAGAAAACAGTGAGTTAGAGTAGAGCAAAGAGCGTGAAATAATCGAGCCCTCTATATTTGCATTTTTCTGGTGGCAAAAGTCCTCTGGCACCCGTGGCACCAGCATATCATCTGCAGAAACCCCACCTGAGGGATGCAGCTCTCCATCGGAAAGACGCTGGCACTTTCCAAATGCTGGTACAGAAAAGGATGTCACAAAAATTGTATTTCTGACACAGGTTTCTGTAATGTGCCAATACTAAACAAAGATACTCTGTCAAAATCAAATCCTCGTCAAGCCTCTGTGTAATCTTCCCCGTGACCTCTCCGTCGTCTCATTTGCTGGGGTGTCACTCGAGCGCGGTGGCAGGTGGCTGTCACCCCGACGAGCGACGTGCGCTCCGTAGCCTGTGAGCTCTCCGCGGCGGGTAGCGTTGGTCTTGTCGCACTCCGGCGTGTCACCGCATTAGGATTTGATGTGTCATCCTAACAGCATAGCGTGAACGCGTGTCAGCGGGATTTGTTAAAGTGTCAGGTAGGAAAAGGAGAGCAATGATACCGGGAGCGTGGTAAGTATGCAAAGAGCGTAAGGAAAACATATGCATTATTTATCTATTAATCTCCAAGTGAAGTAAGAGTAGAACTGAAAATGTCTTCCATCTAACATGGAAAGACATATCCTCTTCCCAAGAACACACCTTTTTGTCCCTCGTTTCTTTCTTGGCTGCTTCTAGCTTTTTTTTAATGATGATGATGGTTCAGGAGAGCGCGTCCGCATGGGCTGCCTTAAACACGGGTTTCAGATTTAACCAAGTGGCGACGCAGAGCCTGTATGTTCCGGAGCAATTTTAAATGCCACAAATAAACATTTCCAAGTACTGGCTTGAGGGTTTCGTCCTGTGACCACCCGAGAGACCCTGGTTTTTTTGTAAAGGGAAATAAAATCACAGTGCTAAAAATTACTGCATGTCGGAGCTGTTCAAATCACTGTGGGCGAAGTTCGTGTCAGCAGTTATTCGCCTGTTATTTCCAAGGGCTGGAGAGTTGGGTATAAAAATCATCTCTGTGATGAAGCTTTAAAACCTGAGTCCAAACAAATTTCTTAGCTACGCAAATTAGAAGTAAAGAGAAATTATGGTTTAGAGGTGCCAGAATTGTTTGAAAGTGACTATTTCAAAGAGCGATTTCATCAACTTAATTTGACCATGTGCGAACGCTACGGGGATCTGGTACAGTGCGTTGAGCTGTTCGCACGCAGCGTAGAAACGTAAACTGCTTGTATCCGTCATTGACAGATGGTTCATTTCATAGAATACCATCGGGAAGTGTATTAAAAAAAAGGAATCCAGAAAGTTTCTCAAGAGGCTTTGAGTTGCAGAGACCATGAATCTATGTAGGGTGATCGAAATGGCAGCCGGTAATTCATGCTTCTCTCTAATTGCAGAGCTCGAAATGAGTTGTGCCTGTCTTGCTTGTGACTCTTTCCTTTTCTATATATTGCTACCGTTATTGTTTACGCTGCTCTGTTGGGCTTAAATTATTATTCATATGCAAGAGGGAACAATTCCTGTGGTGGGGCGGTTGAGGGAAAGTCAATGTGGTGATGCACCTTCGTGTTACGGGACAGCAGCTTCGCTAAGCAAGAAAGCCGTACGGAGTCTTAACTGTCAAGGCTGCAAGAATGAAACTACGTCAGGAGCAGTGTCATACATCTATTAAGAGTTACAAAATTTGATTTCTTTTATTGTGTGTTGGAACCCCGGAGTTTCTGAGTGTGGGTAACGTTTGCATTCCCTCACCTTCTGATGAGCGCGACGTCCCAGCCAGGTGTCTGAAAGGCATTTTCTCTCAGTGTTGATCTTGTAAACTTTTTAATCAACGGGTTTGATACCGACCTAATGTTTTGAGACATGTTTTTCCAGGCATACTGTCCTTTTATTGAACATGTAACATGCTAGTGATGTTGGGAAGACTTATCAGAAACAATAAGAGGGGAACAGCAAAATTTGAATAAGAGGCATGCGGAGAGGTTTTCTGGTAAAAGCTCTTGAGAGTTAAACTGCGCTAAAGACAGTTTGTTCTCCGGAGTCTTGCAGTGGAGGCAACAGAAACAACTGCTCTACTCTATGGTGAAAGAGGTCTTAATTATCTGGTTTCTTTTTTTCCTTTTTTCTTCCATACAGAAGGTTTGTTGTATGGCAGAGCTGAGAAAATGGCTGTTTCTGAGCTCTGCGGAGGCTGAAAGGAAGAGATGAGCCTCAAAAATCATCTTACCAAAGCAGTTGGTGACATCAAAAAAATGAAAATTAGTGTGTAGTTGCAGCTAATAGACCTTACAACGTCTCAAATTCTCCTGCTGGGAACCGCAGACACTTGCAGGGGGTGGATGAGCTATTAATATTTGCACTGAACCTTAATTCTTACAGTTGTAGTCTAAAGAAAATGTCGCTGTCGTTCCAACCTTTCTCCTCACTAACAGAGCTGGCAGGGGAAACCCAACGCTGACATAAACGATGCATGAAGTATTCAGGCAATGTTTTCTTAATTTTCTTAATATTCAGTGATGGGTGGGAATGAATTGTGTGATAAATGACTACAACCACCCTACTAGATAAAGTTGGTTTTAAATGCATGTAAGGGTTAGTTCAAACAGGGACCCTTGATTTTATTGGAGGAAAGTCTTCAAACAAAAGGATTTTCCAAATTTTTAAGCCGATACCCTGGCACAAACTTCTGCAGTTGACCTGTATGCTCATCTCTTTCTCCAAACAAGAGCCAGGATTTCACTAGTCATTCAGGTTTTCTGTTTAGACATAATTTTTAGAACTCAGTGCTGCAAAACTTCAGTGTCAAAGTCAAGAAGTGAATGCTAACTTGGAAAATGTGAGCTAAAGAGAACAATAACCCATCGGGGACCTGAACCGAGCTAACCAAAGGTGTCCGTAACAAAAGCTAACGGTTCCCTGAGCTTGCAGAAATCCCGTGGGCAGAACAGGGGTGGCTGCTTCAGCTGCCAGTGCAATGAGAGTTAGTAACACTGGGTGCTAGAAACTAAACTGGTAACAGTGGTGGACTGTTACAAAAGCACAGAAAAAAATGTCCTATTTATTGTTTTTTCCCCACTTGCCATGATAAAAAAACCACAAAAACCCTACAAATTCATACTCTGATTAAATCTAAGGACACCTGCCTCTGGTAATGATGGAACTGAGCAAATGATCCTTTTATTGCTTTGTTCTCGAGTCTTTATATAATTCTTCTCATATTTTTCCTGTCATTGCAGTGCCCGGAAACCTTCCATTTAAACAGTGCGACTGATTTCTCCCGTAGGTTTGTTTCTTTCCTCCTTTTTAGAGGGAGGTGTATAAGCAGTAATTGCCTTGGTTGGTTGATGTTTCTAGGTTTTGTTATCTCTTAAGTTTTTAAATAAGGCCTAATTATTAACTGAGAGTTAACTGAGTTAGGGGAAAAAAAAAAAGATAGTTAAAAGACCCCACCGAGCCCAGAAGCAGAGGTAGTTTTGTAAGCCATGGGTATAAAGTTATGTCTACAGAAGTTTCTTGCTGGATGGGCACAGAAATTGGAGAGGTGCGAGATGGTGGAAGGAAGGGCACAGTATCATTAGAAAGGTCTGTGTTACTGGGAAACGGCAATATAACACTGTGAACCCGCTGGAATTGTATGAAGAGTGAAGATCCAATGTGGCTGCGGTGACAAAGGTTGGGTCAAACTCTTTACCCTTGGTGGGTCGCCTCCAGGTGAGGCAGAGCCTGGCAGAATTGCTGCTGTGAGCAAGTGCATTTTACTCCCTTGATTAGCAGCCTCTCCCAGAGCCGTGTGAGCTATGATACTGATGTGTCCGAAATCTGGTGTAGGGTATCTTTATTTATACTCCATTGCACAGCTCTTCCCAGCTCCAGCTGAAATACCTGTTGTGGGTATAAGCTTTGTTTTCTTGACCAAACGTGTGAGTTCTGGTTCAGCTGCACGTGGGTTTCTTGGTGAATACCAGATTTTGAAATGCATTTTTTTTCCCCACATGAATGGCAACCCGTTAGGATTCCTTTAAATGGCTTTCAGAATAAGATACTTGCAAAAAAACCACATATAAGTTATTTAAAAGTGAAATGTTTAGTCATTTTTAGAATTACCTGAATTTCCGGGGAACTGTCATGTAGTGGAAAGAATGCACAAGGAAAGCTTGTTTCCCTGAAACCATAAGTTCTTGGAAGTTTAGTTCTCAAAACAGTTTCTTGTAATATTAAATGTATTAGGGCAAACTGAGATGCTTCTGTGATGAGCTCTGAGGTTGTGGCTTTCTGACCCAGAGATCATGAGGGCAACACCACGTACCTTGCGTGGATTGGACCCAAAACCTCCTGAAAAGCATTCCAGCCTAAACTGCTTTATGTCTGCACGTCCAAGAAATATGAAAGAAGTGTTACCATAGTGCTGAATCCCTGCGTTCGAATGGACTAGTTCGATGCAGAAAATGTACATGTTATTTCAGGTTGTCACACTGCTGATATCTCAGACACGGCAGCTTGATTGCGGGGAAAAATGGCCCCTTAAATACCAAAATAATACAGAAAAACCAGCAAAGCAGTTGCTAACAGTGGCTGGCAGTTTGGTTTTGGCCATGGCCTCCCAAGAGAATCGTTAAGGTTGGAAAAGACCTCTTGGATCATCAAGTCCAACCGTCAACCCAACACCCCCAGGCCTCCTAAACCATGTCCCCAAGGGCTACGTCTACGTGTCTTTTAAATACCGCCAGGGACGGTGACTCCCCCACCTCCCTGGGCAGCCTGTGCCAGGGCCTGACCCCTCTGGCAGGGAAGGCATTTCCATAATATCCAACCTAAACCTGCCCTGGCGCAGCCTGAGGCCGTTCCCTCCCGTTCTAGCGGCCATGTCTCCGTTCACCAGTGAGGTTTCCATGGTTAACTCTGTTACCTGGAACTCCCCGCTCCTCACCTGAGCCCATTCCCTCCGACGAGGGATGTCTGTACCTTCGCCGCCTGGGCCCCGGCCTCCCCCCACCCCGGCCCGCGGCCGCGTGGCTGTTTGCGGCGCCCGGTCGCTGGGTTTGGCCAGGCGTCACCGGCCGGGGGCGAATGCCACAGCACGTTTGCAAGGAGCAGAAAGCACGTGGGTTAACGCTCTCGGGGAGGGGAAGCATGCGTGAGAAAGTGGGGGGGTTGTTAGCAACGCAATGAAATGTTTTCCTGTCTAAATAATACAATATCGGTATTTTGCTATGGATAGTATTCTTTTGGATATGATGTGTGTGGGAGGGCCACTGTTTCCGGCTGCAGATTGGTTTTTTAATATTTTTTTTACTATTGCTTTTTTTTATTATTATTTTATGGGTTTTTTCCCCCCACTGCTTTTTACATATTCTATATAAGAATTCATGCTTCAGGTGATGTGCACACCTGGGACTGAGTTGGAATTGCCTCAATAACAGATAAGAGGAAATGTAATTTTCTTCTTTTGATACCTTTCCTTCTTCATGGCCTCCCCCCAAGAGAAAGCAGCAAAAGGCTTGGAAGGAAAAACATGGGCTGCACCAGTCTGCAGCAGAGACAAGAGAGAAAATAGCCTCTTCTCAGTGTTTTTGCCACTTCCAGGAGGGATTCCCTCTGGTATGTGACTGGTATAGGGGGTTGCTGAGCCTCGGCACTCCCCTGCTGCCAGCGGTCCCCTGGGATCCTATTGCCAAGTTGTCCTCCTCTTCCTCTGCATTAATGACTGCATTAATGACTGCATGTGGTACTGGTCCTTGTGACGAATCTCAGGGTTCTAGACTTGGTGCTGACCCACCTGTGTGCACACACGCGTGTGTGTGCATCTAGAGACATCAGGACTATTGACGTGTGCATGTGTGGGTGGTTTATTCCTTATTGTTTTGTACGTATATGGGTGGATGGATGTGCACATCTCACCTGCAGGATGGCATTCCTGTGAATTTTTAGCAGCTTAAAAGAAATCCAATCAATAACAAATGACTCGGATTGCAAAGTCAAAACAATAAGGAATAAAACATGTCAGCGCTGAGTTTTCGTTCTTTTTTTTTAAAGTGGTTTCTGTGCTAATGAAGCCTGGATGAAGCATTTGCTCTCCAGAAGGGTAGAAACCCCCGGGAACCCATCCCCAAAAGCCTGGTCGGCCCTGCCTGAGGAGCCAGGGCTGTTTGCTCAGGAAGGTTTTTGTGCAGTTTGCCTCCTTCATCATGAGGGATGCTCCCTCTCCACTGAAGCCTTTTTTTGGCTTTTTTAAGTTGGGGCTTTTTGTGGTTTTTGGAGTGGTTTTTTTTTGGTGGGTTTTTTCCCCCCCAGGGAGAGGTGCGAGATCGGCAGGGAAGGACAGGAGGCAAGAAGGGCTGCAACGCTTCACCCGCAGCATGGCCTCCGCATGGCCGGGTTGCCAGGAGGGAATTTAAGATACCAAAGGAAACCCTAGAGCCGGACCATCGCTGAGCGCGTGGAAGGGAAGCAGTTCAGCTGCATCGCCCCAGCGACACGAGCGACTCTGCTGAAGGCTCCCTGGAAGTACTTATGCACTGGATGGAGCCGGGCTGGTGCTTAAATAGTTGGTTAAGTAGGGGCCTGATACAGTGAATTCAGAATTCATCTCAGGGCAAGAGCTGTATATTAAAAAAATGCCCTGAGGTAAATAAAATTATTTCTCATGGGCCTTTTAGCTGGTCTATGATTCCAGTGAATAAAACCACTGAAGTGCCAATAAAGATTTTCTTTCCTTAGGTGATATTTTACATCAGTTGCTCTGATAGCCATTCATTAATTTTATATATTGCTTTTATCAAACTCATTTTCTTTTAAGTGATATTTTCAGTGCAATGTAGTATGTTCTGAATATGTCAAGGTGGGGTGGTTTTTTGGTTGGGTTTTTTTTTTTAAAGCACAGAAATGGCCTTTCTTTTCTCTAAACAGGGTGATCATTTTTCTGCTCGTGAAGATTAAGGGCCAGAAGTGCTGTGGCCTGAAGCCCTGTGTTTATAGCCACAGGCTGGGTATCACAGCAGTTCATCGTATCGCTCTGTTTAACCTGGAATTGGAGGCAATTAATGGAATATTATAATTAGGGCCACAAAAATGCTCCGAGGGCTGGAGCCCCTCTGCTGCGAGGCTGGGCTGGGAGAGCTGGGGTTGTTCAGCCTGGGGAAGAGAAGGCTGCAGGGAGACCTTATTGCGGCCTTTCAGTGCTTAAAGGGGGCTGTAGGAAGGATGGGGCAGCCTCTTTAGCAAGGCCTGTTGTGGCAGGACAAGGGGTGATGGCTTTAAACTAAAAGAGGGGAGATGTAGACTGGATATAAGGAAGAAATTTTTTACAGTGAGGGTGGTGAAACACTGGAACGAGTTGCCCAGAGCAGTGGTCGATGCCCCATCCCTGGGAACATCCCAGGCCAGGCTGGACGGGGCTCTGAGCAACCTGATCTAGCTGAAGATGTCCCTGCTCAGGGCAGGGGGTTGGACCAGATGGCCTCTAAAGGTGCCTCCCAACCCAACCCATTCTATGGCCGAGTCCTGGGGTCTGCTGAGCAGAGGTTAAGTTGCTATGTGGTGGTAAGCTGTGCCCCATGGTTGTAGGACAGACTAAGCGCTCTGCCTTCTGTAGATGAGGAGAGGCTAAGTTTGGTCTGCTTGGTGCTCATGAACGCACTCTAAATTTAGTTTCCGCGGTATGAGCGTTTATATTTTGCCTTGAAACCCTCTTGAAACAGTCTGTTACACTGGGTTTGCTGCCCGCTGTATCAGTCACGCACATCTGCAGATGCAATGCCTGTAAGCCGGCCCCAGCCGCACCTTGCTGTCCTTGCGCAGACCCCGTCCTTCGGAGGTGAAGCAACCGTGTGAGAGGAACATCCAAAAAGGTACATCAGAGAGGATAAAACATTAAGCCTTGAACCTCTGTTAGCGTGATCAGCTAGGAATGTCTTTTGCTAGAATGAACTTCCCTTTTGTACAGGTTATTTCATATTGGGACATCTGTTGGGGTTTTTATAGCACCTTTGCGCTTGCTGGTGTTTTCCCATTGGCTCACCCTGTTTACCTCCTCCTGTTTCCAGCTCTCCAGGTTTAGCAAGGGGTTTTCCATAAGAGAATTATCACAACCGCAGTTTACTCTAAAAGCTTTAATTTCTTCAATGGGAATCAGCCCTGGCTGCCCAGCGTGATGGACAGCGGAGGCAGAGCAATACGACTCGATTCTCTTACAGAGCGGGGAGGCAGAAAGAAAAAGGAGCTTCAGACAACCTTGTCTCCTGAAAAGGTGGGGGGGGAAATTGCTATATCAAATGGCTTTTAGTCTTGAGAACATTTCACTATATCAAAAGCTTCACCACTGCAAGGTTCAGCGATTGTCACAGATATTTAAAACCTGCGAGCAAGGAAACAGTCACAGATGGAAGGTGGAAAAAAGTACAGACGCATAAATTTAGTGAGCGTGCATCTGACTGACTGTAGGCGCAACTGCAAAGCACTCTCCTCTGAAAGAAAAGAGAAAAAATAGTCAGGAAGAAATATGGGTAGCATTAGTCTCACGATGGATGCGGTGACATCACCTTCCTAACACAATTGCTTTTTATTTCACTTTAAGAGACTTTGGCCTGGCTGCCAATAGGAAAAATGAGATTTTTAGGAAAAAGATCGTGAAGACGCTGTGATTAATCTTGAGGCAAATCTCAGACTTTTTCTAACAAAGTGTCTGTTAAGCAAGATCCTAATTTTATCCTTTCCCCTCTTCTCCACATTTTCCCGTCAGGTATTAGTCGGAAATTCCAAGCATTAAGCAATGCCAGTCCCTTGGTTTCCAGCTAAAGGGAGCAAACAGGACGGCCCAGGATGGACTGACTGTTATTCAGTTCTTCGGGAGTCACTGTGAGTGTGAGCTCCATGCAGGTACCACTGTCAGACTTAATTTATTATCTAATTGATAAGAAATACAGCATAGGAAACCTAGACAATGAAAGCAACTTCTGCAGGAAGTATTCTACTAAGAGGAAGCTACATGGGAATGTACCAGGGGCAGAAAATTGAGTTACAAATTAAAGAAGTAAAAAATATTTCTTCACATATAATAAAATTCAGTTCGGTTTTGTTTTGGCTGGGGTGGGTTTTTGGGGGTTTTTGTTTGTTTGTTTAATTTTGGGGTTTTGGGTTTTTTTTTTTTTAATGGAACTTGGGAGGGCCTGGCATGATTTATTTGTAGATGGTAAAAAACGGGAGTGACTTAAACAGAAAGGGCTGGAGAGGGAGAATGAAAAGGGAGGTGGAAGCTAAAGGCGAAGGGAAAAGAGCTGGGGGTGGGGAGCTGGGGGAATTAGGGAATGAAGAACTACATGGAAAGGTGGAGAGTTGTTTGTGAAAGAGGGAGCACGAGGCAACGGCGTTTCTGAGTTCTGGGGGTATCTTGAGGTATGACAAGCTGGAAGTGACTTTGTGCTCATCCCTCAGAGGCACATCACCTGCCCGAGGGCAGAGACTAGCGTTACCGGGGTGCATCTGTGCCTCTGCAAGAGGTGTTTCTGCTGCAGTGGAGGGTGGTTTGAATTTCACCCGTGCATCTTTTTAGGAGTTTGAGATCATCTAATAGATGCTGCTCTCTGGAAGTGTTACTGCTGAGTGCATAATGATTTCTCACTTGTGTACGTGCTTTGTAAATTTAAGAAACCTGTTCCTAGATGAATTTCTGTTTCTTGCATGCTGTGACCAGGGAGAGGTTTGATTTACCAGCTGCTCTTTTGCAATTTGTCCTTTGCCATTGTTACCCATGGGGATAACGACGCTTCCCCTGCCCTGCCCTCCTCCAAGAGGCAAATGTGGTAGCAAAAGCTTCTCGAATTTAGGGTGGGCAGAACAAGACGACATGATTTAAACTAGCAAATATGCCGTGCTTACAGTTTTGCCCATGTAAACTGTAAATGGGAGGAGGTGATTTGTCTGGAAATCCCACAGGCAGTCACATCAGACCATCCACCTCCGTTTCCCTCACTCCTCTAGCTCTTCCCACCGCGTCCCTCTGCACAGACCTGCTGCTCGGCACGTCCCTCCCGCCCGCACACCGCAGCTCTCTCCTCAATGGGAATCCTTAACGTGGCTAAAACAGTACCTTCCTTTGCCCTGTGACTTAATATTTACACTTGGCTTATGGAAATTAAGGCAAAAGCCTGAAATAAGGGAAAGAAGGAGGAAAGCGGGGGGAAGAAAGCATCAAACCCTTGACAAGTTGCCAAGGCAACTTCAGGAAGATGATCGCCCAAGTTCGGAATTAAGCAGCAGGTATCGGGAAAGATGCTGCAGGCTGAGGAGTGGGTAAGAGCGCTGAGCCAGTGTGAGGTCCAACAGCTTGCAATTAATTCAACGTAACTATAAATGAAATAAACGTGGGGGAAACTTGAAATGTTTTCTACCCCATAGGTTTTTCAGCCTTCTTTAAAACAAAGACCCCACCCCCAGTTTCAAGGCTAGTTCCAAAACTAGCTTTTTTTCCCCCCCTTCAGATATACCTTTGCTTTCTTCTGTATCTAATGCTATAAAATATGGAAGATAGTAATGTTTCTAATTAAGTTTTTGATGCTCTCTGCCAAACCTCCCTCTCAGGGACGAGAGAATACAAATCACTTGATGATTATTTTTAACAATGGTCAACCAATCGGTTTGGGAAATACCGATCAAAAGGTTGATTTTCAAATATTTATTATAATAAGCTGAACAAGCAGCAGGCTGTAATTCATGCGGCAGAATGAAATCCTCGCTAAATCATCACGTCATAAAGAAAATTGCTTTTTTGATTTAATATTTCTCTTTCGGCTGTTTCTATAGAGACATGCTAATTTAGGAGCTTAATTTATTATCTGGAAGAATATTATGCTAGATACAAGTTTTCCCCAAATCACTTTCAAGTGAAACCAAAGGCTCACGTAAGAGAATCGTGTGAGCAAAAGTGCAAATTGCCTCCTTCATTATGGCATAATGGGAAATCATGTAATGGCACATCGTTCCTTCAGCGGCAAAGGAGTGGATAATGATGCTCTTTGCTGCCAGTTTGGTCTCCGAAATACTGTAAACTCAGCTGTGAAAAGCCAGCAGCCTTTTTGCTAGAGATGTAGCATGGCAGCGTGGCAGAAAAGCGTTTCTTGAGCTAATATTAGTCCTATCTAACAGTTGACCCAGCACGTGCTGAAAATTGATGGCAACTAATCGCCTCGCTCCAAATCTGCTGCTGGAGCCTCATTAGCTTTTCAACAATTGGATGACAACCTTTGGCATGCGTTTTCTCTGTAACTTACCCAGCAGGAGAGGGCTTGGGTCCACGAACTGCAATGTGAAGGGGAAGCACCTGCATGGTGACCAGGGACAAGTGCCCCTTCCCATCCCTCATCTCACTGGGCTGCCGCGTGGCCACGGGCCAGCCCTGTCCCACCCTGGCAAGGGCCGGGACAAAGCGCAGAGGGTTCGGAGGGGCTCAGCTCCTCAGGTTTGCCCCGTCCCCCTCGATCTCACAGCCGCGCTCCTCAGCTACGGCACATCTCTTGGCGTGAAGGCCAGAAGCTCCTACTGGTTTTCCCAGATAACCCGTTAGTCCTGCAAGGGTGTGGGGAGCGGGATTAGCACTGATGAGGGGTGCTAAATGGACACGCTGCAGACCCCAGGAGCATCTACTTTCCCGCAGCTGCCTGGTAAAGGACCAAAACTAGCACGATGGCTTTGTGAAGTTTCTTCTGCGATCTCAAGCTCTTGTCAGAAATATTTTATCGAAACCATCACAAATAGAGGAGAGCATGACCAAGCTGATAAGCTTTAGTTTGAGGGACCTGGTTTATACCACATTATTTTGTTCTGTGAATCAGTCTGCATTAGAAGTGATCGTATGTTACCAACTGATACATATTTCATGAAGTATGTGAATGAAGGGATAATTCAGTTCTGCTCAAATAGAGATGTCTCTCGATTAAGAAACTGCCAGCCAGTTGCCATCTTGGTTGAACCACAGAAATAAGTGATTTCTTCATGTACTTTAAATGTGCTTTATGCAGAGCATAAACTATATAACAGACTCTATATTAAAAAGAAAAAGGATGCTCCGAAAGGTTAGCAATACTAACCAAAACATCCACTCCTATCTATGGCACACATGACATTTAAAAAACATAGATATGAGAAAAGGCTGTCGGGTCCTCGGTGCCATACTGGTATTTAGGAGTTTTCTTACATAGTACGGGAAAGTAAGTAGGTTGGGAAAGGCCATGGAGAAGTTACTGCAGTCAGCGACATGACTTTTACGTCCAGTCACCTGCAGCTGTACAGAGAATCACTCGCTGTTCAGGTCTCTGCGTTTTCAGTGGTGTCAGGTGAGCAGGCCTGAGGAAGGGCTACTCGATGTATATTAGACCGAGATGGAAAAACAACAGCTAAACAGCATCAACTACAAGTTCAGCATACAGATTTTGTAATCTCCATGTATTAAATATTTTTTATGATGTCTGCAAGTGTACCTAGAAAAAGACTAAAGAAAAAAAGTTGGGACGATTCCCCAGCAGTGATATACAGGCTCTAGTGAGGTTCTTCATTAAACTGAATCTTTTTTTTTTTCAGGGCAAGCAGAACAGGTCCCACGTGAAATGAAGTCGTTGGATCAAACACTTCACACTGCAGGGTTGCACGGCAGTTTGCAAACAGGGTTTCTTCTTCTTGCGAATGCAGTAAGTCATGGTAGAGGCTTAACAAGCCTATGGTTTTGTCTGATAAGGAATTTACTGAAGAGTGGAGGACAGTGTGAGGAACGAAGTGAATGGGTGAGAGGAGGCTAAAAGCAACTGAAAGAAATAGGGTGATGAAAGTAGTACAGCTACACAAAAAAGAGGAAGCGCCATCGGGATGACTGCTCAAATGAATGAGAACACAGAAATGAAACTGGGGAAAGAAGGCTGGAGGAAGAACCACATGACAGGGTTAGGAATATTTTAGGGAAATTAGAGAAGGAGTTGGAAAAATCTCAGCATAGCCTGTGAGGCATGTGTTGTGAATGGGTGATTTAGAATGCTCAAGAGTCACCAAGGAAGGTATTAGCAAAAGTGGTTTTAATATGATGTAAAAGTGCGACTTAACAAAGTTCGATGGCAAGGTTCACTCTATTAATTACTCTCTATTAATGGAAAAATAACACAAAAGAAGATTGAGTTACACTTGAGTTAAAATGATTCCCAGAGACCATGGATGCAAAAGGGTAAGGAGGACCTGTTGAGTCACGAGGTTTGGAGTAAAGGAGTAAAGCAATCCACTTGCTTTCTAAACTCCTGTTGGAGCTTAGGTGCGGCTAGGCCCAGCCTTAGTCTCAGGCCTGGTCAATGGTTTATGTCTAAGGGATTGTACGTGCAAAGTTTATGTGTATGTTTCATTACCATCAGTTCAGCATGCAATCAAAGCTACAGAGCCAAAATCAAAGTTATCTTACTGCAAGATTATGCGTGATATCGGTCGCTTTCCAAAGATCTGTCATTGGTAAAAGGTCTCTCTGCCTTGAGGAGCAACCCTGAGGGGTGTCCCCGGGGGATCACCGCCATGCAGCCACGCTGCCTAGCAGGGAGAGCTCAAAGAAGGCTCGCTGAGGCTGTCATATTTATAGGATAAAGTGTGGCTTGTAGTCAAATAACATGCGATGCGGAAGGTATGCAGGAGACTCCCTGTACCCACAGCTCTCTCTGTTCTTTGATAAATGAGTCTTGGAAAAGCCACCCGCTATTCATGTGTTAATCGCCTGATCGGTGTTCCAAGCTCACATGCACCAATGCTCGTGGTGTCATGCTGCTCCTGGGTGGGTTTTCAGAGAACAGATTTAAACTAGAGGAGTTCACGGCCCGGCTACGGCTCAGGCCTTTACCTCTTCTGGAACCTGCACCAACCCACACCAGTCTGGTCAAGGAGTTGAGCGCATCCATCACAGCATGTGGTAAGAAGATGATCTTGGGTGGTCTGGAGGTAGGGTGCAGAGAATCGATGGTGAAGCGGTGGATGTGGTTAATGGTGAGGTCCTTGGTGCCCCATGGAAAGCACCACCACCGTGGTGAGAAGGTCCTGCTCTCCCATGTTGCTCCAATTGCTTCTTGCTGAACACCTCGGTGCTTTCAAACCCTGCTCTTGGGGTTTGTTTTCCACACCACCAACCAATCTTCCTGCTCTCCTCTGGACTCACCAGACGCTCAGCAGGTTTGTTAAGTGCAGTGCCAAAAGCGGGACGCAGTAGTCGCTGCTGGGATTCCCGCCCCAGGGTGTGGGTGTCCACCTCCCGCTCAGAACTGCGGTAGGTTCAGAGACCCTCGATGAATCCCACTTCACGCAAAGTAAGTGATTTTGTTCACCAAAGCTTGAATTGGCTTCTTCATGACATTGCTACTGCCATCTTTGCTATTTCAGTAGACCCATTAGCACACACTAAAAATAATGAGAGATATCTGTACTTCCTTTTCTGCTCTAATTTTCACTGTGTTTCTATATCAAGGATAATTTTATAATTTCTGATCGATTGCATTTAAGTAGTATTGAGGAGGAAAATGCAGTGCTTGTGCTGTTGTAGATGAGTTTCCAACATTGAGCCTACGAACTCAATGTTTTTCTGTCATGACACACCATTTAAAGCTGCTGTATTTTACTAGAAAGGACTAAAAAAAAAATCCCTGCTGATAAAGTTTTTGTATTCCTTTAACTGGTCTTAAAAATCACACTTTGATATTTTTTATTTTTTGTCGGGATCATAAAAATGCTCTTTTCTTTGGAAGTAATTACGTATTGACTGCTGATGTGCATTCACCGCTGGATGCCTTCTGAGAAAGATCCAGTTTTATTAAAAATGGAGAAAGTGAGTGCAACAAGCTTGGTGGAAGCTTTGCTTTATACAGCCAGCTTCTGCAGGAAGGGATGGCAGATCGTGTTTTAGGACTAGGAAAACATAACTTTTCGTTTATTTTTCTGAACTACTATTTTTGCAAACAAAGTCAAGTACTGCTCTGCAGAAAGGCGGCGTTCAAAGTCCTGAAAACATCCCTTAGTGTTTAAGGACTGACCATAAATGAGACATTTTTGCAGAATCCTGTTGCGTGTGTTGGTTGACTGGGATGAATAAGGGCTGTAAGTCTCCAGGGAGGCTTTTCTGTGACCGTGGCCACTCTGGTACTTCTGGAGAAACGCGTGTGGCTGCGGGGAGCTGCCGCCCCAGAGCTGTGTTCCTATACCGCAGTTTACTTCGCAGCTCTGTCATCCTTTGCTGAACGTGCTCTGGCATATTAATATTCCGGGTATTAAACCATTAAAGTCTACCAGTGATTTAATTACATTAGGGGTTACTTTTAAAACCTGCCAGTGATTCTCTCCTGAGGACTCTCCAGGGGAGCTGCATTTCAAAGGCGCCGTTCCTCAGCATCCCCTCTCACGAGAGAGTTCCTCGACTAAACTGAGAGCAAAGAGGACTGAACGTTTTCAGCACTTCTGTAAATTGATGTCTCAGAGTAGCTCTGGTGCCAGGTACTTGAAAAATAAAACCACAAACGAAGAACACAGAGATGCTGGAGATGAAATCTGAATAATCCATTTTAGCTGATGTTCAGGTTCCGCCTTTGCGGAGTCCTTAAGCACACGTTGCTTCTCGCCAACTGAAACACGACTTTCTCACGTGGCCGGCGATGGCGAGCGCTGCGGCAGCGCCCCCCGAAATGTGGGGATTCAAGGCGGTACAAGAACAAGCGAGAGGCAGGATCCCACCTGTTACTCTCTTCGCAGGCCTCTGCAGCCCGGCCCCGAACCGCTGCCCCCCGCCGGCAAGGCGCACAAGAGCGTGCGCAGCTCGGGCGAGGGGGGCGTGCGTTGCACGGGCGCCCTTCGCAGGGTTTGCCTTAGAAGCAGGGGTGGCACCAGGGCTGGCTGAGTCGAAAGAGCGTCTGACGCCGGGGTCTCCCAAAATCCGGCCTGGGCTGAACTACTGAAAGAAAAAAAAAAAAGAAAAAGCGGCTTTTGAGGCTTTTTTCTTCCAATGAAAGTATTGGGTGGGTAGTGAAGCGCCTTGCCCTCCTCTTGCTGAATAGAATAATGAGGACCCCCCCAGTCTAATAATTCCAGACAATTAATAAACCTCTTCATTTCATGTATAAGCCATGGTTAGCTCATGCAGTTCACCCATACTATCATTACTGGGTTTAAGGATTTAAAGGAATTTGAAAATTATTAAATATTAAATATTTTAATATTAAATAATATTAATATTATTAATATTAAATATTAACTATATAGCCAGAGGGCCACAGAAATGATCCAAGGGCTGGAGCCCCTCTGCTACGAGGAGAGGCTGGGAGAGCTGGGGTTGTTCAGCCTGGGGAAGAGAAGGCTGCGGGGAGACCTTATTGCTGCCTCCCAGTGCTTAAAGGGGGGCTGTAGGAAGGGTGGGAGTGACCTCTTCAGCAAGGGCTGTTGTGACAGGATGAGGGGTGATGGCTTTAAACTAAAGGAGGGGAGATTTGGACAGGATATAAGGAAAAAAATTTTAACAATGAAGGTGGAACAGGTTGCCCAGAGAGGTGGGAGATGCCCCATCCCTGGAAGCATCCAAGGCCAGGCTGGATGGGGCTCTGAGCAACCTGGTCTGGTTGGAGATGTCCCTGCTCAGGGCAGGGGGTTGGACCAGATGGCCTCTAAAGGTGCCTCCCTACCCATTCTGTGATTTATATGGGTAATAAAAATGTTCAGTCACTCATGAAGCAGGGCGAATATACAGCAGGGATCCAAAGTGCTTTTGTTTCAGAGTAGAAACTCACCACTGATGGCTGAAATTAGGAAGACTTTTGCTGTGATCTGTTGAATGGTTGTCCACGGTGGGGTTTTGTTATCCAGAACCAGCAAAGGTGGGAGATGCTCACAGGGAGCAGCGCATCAACCGGGTACGGGCTGCGGGCGAGTTGTGCTAGCACCCGCAGAGGTGCGTGGTCGTCTCAATATCCTGAGGAACCAAGTCGTTCCAGACAGGCGTGTTTTGCAGTCAGGAACGCCTTTGTTACTTGTTCTGCTCCTACGAAATTAGGAGATTTGGACAGAGCTGGTTTGATCGGTGCTGCATCCTGCTGTATAAGAGACTGCTGTATGGGAAAGTGGAAATGATCTATGGAAAGCCTGAGAGCAAACCTCAGCCACCCCCACTGCTCCTAAAACCCACGCGGAGCGTTCGCACAGAGGCTGAAAAGGACTCTTGTATAGATACGATAGTCCATGAAGAGCTAACTAAAAAGGAGAATATGCATCAAATATCACGATGTATTTAAATTAACAGGCAAGCTTTTTCACCTAATTGATTAATTATGAAGTGGCAGACTGCATTGGGTAAACTAATTATGGAGAAGGAAAGACAGACGAAAGTGAGATACTGTTGCTGTTGTAGCAGTATTCATTGTTCTCCATCTGTCCGTGGAGGTGAAAGTGAAACGGGAGAGACCAGATCTCCTGGAACAAAAAATGAGAGTTCAGAAATGTTGGTTGTTAATATCAGAAAGAACCATTAAAATCGTGAAGGTTCCCTGAAGTTCAGAAAACACGCTACTGCTAACAGGGAATAAATACCAGATTTGAAGCAGGTCGAAATGGCAGAGCCGTAATTCCCTCACCTCCCCAGATCCTAGGGAAGTTTCCCCAGAAGGGACAGTGTTAGCCCAGCCCTGCGATGGCCGTTAACCCCTCGAGCCTCTCCCGGGAGGGGTCCGGAGCCTGCGAGGGGCCATGCTCTGCAGAGCTTGCTCCCCATGGCCAGCCTCCCCAGAGCTCCCAGCGCCGGCAAACGGGTGCTTTTCCCTTGGATCTACAAAAGATAATATTCAAAATGGGATCAAAATTTAAACTGATATATGGCTTAGACACTGATAGCGTTTGCATTCGTGCTTAATTAAAAAATGAAAGTACAAAAGTCTTTTCATCTTACTAAGGGACACAGTTCAGAAGCTCGCTGAGATAACTCAACGTTAGCTCTATTAACTTTTTCACAGTTGACCAAAGTGTAAAAGCAAAAAAAAAAAAAAGAGATTTGTTGCCTGTATAATGCCTTAATCAGATAGCCTCATTAACGGAGATTATCCTGTTTCTTCCTAATTGCCTCCATTCATTTAAATGGTGTGTCTTCAGAGACAGAAATTTTACTTAATCTGGAACTAAGGGGCAAAATCCTGACTGTAATGAAACTGTGTTTAATCTTCTCTTTTATCGTGAAGGCAGCATGAGTGGGTGGAGTTTGGGGGTGGATAGAGCCTGCGGTAAAAAGTAGATCACAACTTTTTCACAGTTTTTTTTCCATCCCATGCTACAAGGAGGTGCTTTTTAAAACCCCGAAGCCGCTCGGCATGGCGTTCAGCAGCCGTGCCTCTGTGTGTGCGGAGAGCGCGGCTCCCGTTCAAGGTGATGTGGGGGATGCTCCTGGTTTTATACCGTCCCCGAGGGCTACGTTTGCAGAAGGCGTTTCTAATTTGGAATTTCCAATTGTGTACTTCATTTCAAATATTTTTTTTTTTACCTACAACTCGTAGGGAGCGAAGGGCAGTCCTGTTATAGAATCATAGAATCATTTAGGTTGGAAAAGGCCCTTAAGATCCTTGAGTCCAACCGTTATCCTGGGAAGTGCAGTTATTGTAAGAGAATCCAACATCTGGGTTGGTGCTAGACCCCTTGTTGCCTTTTGGGTCCCTCTCCTGATTTTCCACAGCCGTTCGGAACAGCTAATGAGCCATGCTTGTCATCTCGAAAAATCCTCAGAATAAACCTTTTGATTATGGAGATTTACAAGAACAGATCTTTAGATTTCTTTCGTATTTCCCCCAGATCTTTGACATCACTCCTGCGCTTCCTCTTCAATCGTTCTTTATCACGCTGAGCTTTATCACGCTGAACCCCCTCTAACAGCGAGGCAGCTCTGAACATCCCAGCTCCTTGTCGGTGTCGTCGGTGTTTAAGCGCTGTGTTGGAGGAGAAGGGCCCTGGGAAGCTTCCCTGGCACTTGGGGAGCCGCTGCAGGCTGCCTGCAGGCATGGGTGTGGGACAAAGAGCCCTCCTCTCCTACTGCATTCATGGAGAAAAACTAAAATGCAAATTTTAAGATAAGTTCGTGGATTTTGACTGGCTAATCTTTTGCATCTATGTGCCTAGCAGAGAGCCGCTTAGCAAAAAGTCTTAAACCCATATTCCAGGTTTCTGTTTTGCTGATGTTTTCACACAGATCATATATATTCTTTCCCAAGTAGCATAGTAAGGGAACCTAAACAGCATCCAAAAAGATTATATTTGGGTTTTGTCTTTAAGAAAAAAACGCTTTATCTGGGATATATTTCCTGGTCCCATAGTTTCGTGACAAAACCATTGATGCTGTGAGTGAAAAATTGCAAGTGCTCTGTATGATGGAGAAAGTAAGACAAAAAAACGGAACAATAAAAGAACTGAAAACGAGAACAGCCAGGAGGCAAGAAAGATGCAGATGTGCTCCCCAGCTGTGTTAATTTACAAACTGGCCATTAGCCTCTGGCCCACTATTCCCCAGCAATCACCAGAACATAAAAGTCGGAAAATGACTTTTCGTTCCTCAAGTACGGAGAGAGATGCAAGGCGTTTGATCCTTCTGTAGCGAGCGACGGGGAAGGCTGCGTTCCCCAGCAAGTGCCGCTCAGCTGTATTTCAGAGATAGCAGTTGTGCAGAGCTAATTTGCCCATTAGAGTCTGTTGCTTTGCCTTTATTAGATACAAAATGGAAACCTGAAGTCCTCTAGTGTGTCCTCTCAGCGTAGGACCTAGCGCTCTGCCCCTTCACCTGGCTGCTACCGCGGGGTACTTTGGCCCAAATCTCTGCATTCAGGAAAGGAAATATCAGTTATGCAAACTAATCCATACGTGTTGCTCTTTGAAAAGAAATACAAATTCTGCATTGGAGCGTTCATGATCTCCAGACGCGTGTCAGAAGAGATTATGGCCCAGCTTGCTGCACTCTGGTCTTCCCCTTTCTGCAGAGGGGAGTGATTGAAAGAAAGAGAGGAGAAAATATGAATACCCTCTGTGACTCGTAGGACAAAAAATACCCAAAACACCTTAACCAGCCCTGATGGTTGTAGTTTTAATTCTCTTTTGGCCAGAGATGCAGTATGAGAAAGATGCGTGTTGGATAAAGGCAAGGAGTTAGATATAAACAGATGTGCGGTATAACTCGTAGGGGTCAGTTCTGTCAAATTGCTATACAATTCTCACATCCACAACAGAAGGCAGACCATTTACTTATCATTTCAATCAGATGCAAAGGGTCCCTTAAAATCAGAATTCTTCTAAGCGTTGCAAGGCATTTCATTTCCAAACAGGGCTGCTGCGTTTCCTGCGCTCACACGAAGTGCTTTCCTCAGGGCGCGCGTGTGCGCACGTGCAGGTTTGGAGGCCTTTTTCAGTATGGTTGTGCTCAACATTGCAGCAAATAGCGTAGTTCAAAAGTGACTGAGGAGCCCGGTCTGCAATTTCTCTCTGCAGTGGCTGAACAGGGGTTTTTCATTTCATACATCATTTACAACTTGCTGCAGTGATTCTACAAAGTCGGTGCACATCCTCCGGACAAAGCAAAGAGCAGAAGTAAATAGATATTATTATTATTTTTTAAGATCACCGTTGTCATCATTACGCATGTTTGGCACCGATTTTATTTTACTCCGTCTCGCCAAATTGCCCAGAGCACCGTTTGGCACCTGGCTATAGAATTCAGCTCATTTAATTTCTAAAGTCAGTCTTGTAATTCCATCTTCTCCCATCGCGTGCGGACGTACCGTCAGCAGGCCCTGGAGGGCCGGGGGAGGCTGGCAGCTCCATCTGCCCGAAGCCGCTTGTCTCCCACCTCACACAAGCACAGCAAACCTGCTTCTTCCTGATGTGCCTTCCCTCCCCTCCTGCTTCAGCCTGACCGTCTCCTCCCCTGCCTCGGGGGATGCTGGTTCCTGCCTCCTCCCCCTTTTCCATAGGATGCTGCAAGGTGGAAGTGCCGTTAATGATTTTGCAGGTTTTATTGAGAAAACTTGAGAAAATTCTTCCGTTTACCTCTGATGGAGTTTTCAAAAACTGTTCATCCTTCTAAAGCCCCGCTTGAGATTTGTTGGGCAGCTGTGTCCGTCTGTAGGGAGCTTTCAGCAACCGGTCTTAAGGCACCGAAAATCGGCACTGCAATATTTTGCCGCCATTAATTTGTATGTCGGAAAAACGGAGCTGGAAGGCTATCTGCGTTTGGAGCTTTGCTGTGGGAGATTTCAATAATTAGGAAGGTACAACGCTTGGCAATCCATCTTAACCTTCGATTTGCAAAACGAGTCTGAATGTTTTTAAAAGAGTTGTCTCAAAGTTGTCTCTTGACAGCGGCAAGAGAAAGAATCGGTCTCCATCTCTCGGTGTCTCAGAACAGCTTTTGCTCAATGGAGACTGAAGGAAAAATAATACTGTATACAGTTCCAATAATATAAACATTTAAAGTATTCCCCTGCTTTTTGCTGTTGCAGCCCCGTGCTCCTCCGTGTGCCCCCACCAGCTCCTGGCTGGTTTTTTCCCTGCTCCCAGGAGTGCCTTTTGTTTCTTCTTTCTTGTTATTGGGGAGATCAGAGTCCGTCAGGTCCCAGATGAAACAGCATTATTAGTATTAACATCTACTCTGACTCCGTTCAACACATCTAGATACCGCGTGCTGTCAGATTATACAGATTTTAATAAGTTGGCCAGTTTTCAGCATTCCCTTCATCAGATTTAATTGAACTTTAACTTCAGTCATTTAAGACTTGATCATTACTTTCAGGGCATCTTCAAGTGGGTACTAATTATATCTATATAGTATAATATAAGGATCCTGATGGGTTTTTAAGGCACTTTCCCACTTTCTCCACTTTAATTAAAGAATTACTTTAAAACTGTCTAAGAAGCTATTATTTTTTTGAATGGTGATTTAGTATTTTGACCCTTCTTCATGCAAGCAATACATTATTTGGAAGGCAAACATTTGCAGGTGAGCAAGGAAGTGTGAAGCAGGTCGAATCATTGTTCAGAAACAGGAGAAATTAAAAAAATTGCGTACGGATTGCAAAGAAATTGCCCGATCGCCTTTCTTCTGCGCGGCTGAGAATTGCCGTAGAACTGGGAATACAGCAAAGTTTAATGTTTTTTGCAACGTTAGCTTTGTGGCAAAAGTGGATGAGTCCTCGGACAGACAGGCTTGTGTTTTGACCTGAGGAGAACTTTACGGAAAGGCTATCTATGGAAGGGACAGACAGGAATAAAGCTGTAGCATAGCCAATAGCGTAAGCTGATAAAACAAAGGCTAAGTCTGGTCTAACTGTGGCTGCGGCCCGTATAGAAGTACCCAAGCCGCTGTCAGCCGCGCTGGTTTGGCTCGATGCTTGGCAGGTAGGTCTTGCTCTACGTAGCTTGAACCCATCCGTGCAGCCTGCCGTGGGTTTGCCGCCAGCAGACTTTCACTGGGTCCCTCCAGGAACGTGCTGGGTCCCATTTTCTATGGGACGCTTGGAAAACTACTGGGCTGTGGCAACGTGTGCCCCGTGGGCCTGGGCTGCGTGCCGTCCCGCTGCGCCTGGCCTTACCTCGGCTGGGGAGGTTGGGGTGGGCATAGAGGGACACTGATTAGTAGTTAACCGCGTTATTTTCCTATTTTTCTGTCTTCACAATGATTGTTCAAATTAATCTGAAGCCCAATTGATTTGCAGATTTGGGTGGGGTTTGGGAGAATTTAGAGCAGGAGAATAGAGCGAATAAATCAAGTGATTGCAGTATCTCAGTGTTCCCGTGATCCTTCAGCCCTGGCAGCACTCAACAGACTGCGCTAAAACTGGGATGACGATGATGGTAGTGTAGCCTGCATTATTTATTCACAGGCTAGCGAGCCCAGACTTATTTATTCAGTTCATAGGCCATTAATTCACAATCATTCTAAGAATATAACCGGAATTAGCATTAAAGTGAGTTTTGCAGCCTGTGTAAGAAAACACATTCATTGCTAAACTTTAATAGAAGTTTTCTTGTTGGACAAATAAAATTCCACGCCTAATTAAATGTTATACGCAGAGTTTCAAGAACAGGTCCACATTGATTCTAACACTAGAATAAAGGCTTAAAAATAATACATTTTCAACAAAATCCTATACTATTTCATGTCAAACCAGAGTATAGAAGTAGTAGATGCACTAAAAGTTGTGGTAATATTTGTTAAGTGTTGTCAAAACTTGGGCAATTTTGAAATAGACTTTACTGATACGTGTTGGCCTGTGAGATCCAGGGGGTATGTAAGTAGCAAGAATTGCATTAGCTGCAAAAATGTGTTTGGTTTTAAAATCTGCTATCTTTTTCTTTGGAAAAGAAAACAAAAAATCTGCAAGTTCAGATTTCTGCCCCTGTTTTTTATCTCAGGGATCAGTGAATCCCTCAGAATTGGGAGAACTTGTCCAATGGAGTTATTTCCCTTCATTTGTAAAAGCTAATAAGAGAAAATTTAATGACCAGAAAACTTTTTCAAAGCTTTCTTAGAAAGAAAAAGGGGGTTTTACGTGTTTGTCTGTATGATAAGATGCGTTTTATGCATTTCTGTCTGGATTAGAGATGCAGATGTTCAAGTGTTTGGATCCATTGGATTTTAACAAACCCAGGAACTGGGGAGAGCGCTGAAGAGAGGATGTATAGAACATTAGTAAAGTCCATCACCTTTCCATTTCATTGCCTTGAAAAGAAGGACCTCTTTTCCTTTATTTCCTAGTCTCTAGTCTAATCTTTACACACAATAAGCAGAAACCTTACCTTGCCTTTAGGCTTCACCATTTTAGTTCCTGGAACATTCCTGGTTGTCAGATGATTTTAGGCTCTTTAGCTTCGTTTGGTCTTAAAATCGTTACATAATATCTGGGGTTTGGGGGAAATTGCGGAAGAGACATATGGCCCTCCTGCTGGGATGAATGGCACGCACCAGGGATGCTTCAGGAAATGAAAGAAAATGGAGGATTTGTTTCTGGTTTTAATCTATACAAATCTGTCACGATGTTGTCTTTGGGAAACTGGCGTTTTGCCAATCTCGGTGGGAAAACAGACAAGAGGGAAAAAAAAAAACCACAACTTTTTGTTTTGTATTGAATCCCTTCACTATGTCTCCTAACTCTGCTCTCTCCAAAGCTCTGTATTTAATCCAAGCTTTTGCAGTTTTTCTTAAAGACATGAACGATGATGGCTGCTGAATTTTGAGGCTGTCTCTACCAGACAGCTCTGTGTCCAGCTGAATTTGTAGCAAATAATAGAGACCAATATTAAACCATCCTTATATTAATTATATTAATGTATGTGATAAATAGACCAAGAACCATGCCTCGCTATCATTTTTCATGGATATCTCAACGACATCGTCACTGAAAAAGTCCAAATATCTTTTGTCTGTGTCACATCTCAGAAGGCAGAATGGAGCCGTGAGTCTCTTGTGACCGGTGGCAGCATCTGTAATTAACCATATTTAAGATTAGCAGCCCCCAGAGTTAGGGTTAGCTTCCATAAGGTCACAGAGCCGTTGATGGGGGGATCCTAACAGGTGTATTGCTACGGGTCTGGAAAACAACGCGATACGGAGCTTGCTAACGTGTTAGAATGGGTGATCCCTAGAGTATTTAAATAGGCTTTTATGAGCAAAGAGTATCAGAAAAGAATAAATTCTGCAGCTTTTCCAGCAGCGTTCGTTTGCAGTAAGTGTGCAGTGACACTGGCATGAAAAACCTGCTACGCCGCAGTGCAAAGTACCAGCAACGCTCCCGGAGCGTGGCTGCAGCAGGCACTTGCCACCCCTTCGTGCCCTGGCTGGGCGCGAGATGATTCACGTCCTGCTCTCCGCACTGATTAGTCAGGAGGGAAGCCACAGTCACGAAGAACCCACGGTTCCCGTTCGCTGAAAAGAAAATTAATCAAGTAAAATCTCGATTGCTTAAGTGAGTAACAGCTTTTCTTAATATCTGAAACAATGAAGAATACAGGGTTTTGAACTGTTTTACTGTTTTAAATTAATAACTTCACATCTGCTTAAAAAGATAACACTGTCCTGAATAAAGCATGACTTTCTAGCTTTGTATAATGACTCTTTTTCAGATGGTATTAGAGAGCCATAGAATATGAGATGAACCTTAATTAATATTCTTTCAATTACAATATATTTCACTGTGATATTCTTCTAATATTCATGAACTAGTGAGGAGCTGGTTATAAATCTAATGACTGGGAAACTAAAAGAATATGAGAGTGCGACTCCATCTCCTCCTAGAGAAGGTACCTACTTAATTCCTACCTTCCATGCATTATTCAAACCCTTGCTTTTAAAAGTATAGACAGTATTCCAAATTCTGCCATGACTTATAAGCAGAAAATACATAACTATTAAAATTTCACTGAAAGTTCATTTCAGTTTGGTTCAGGTTTCTTGACGGGAAACTTTCCCGTCAAGTGTACAGCGTGATTTGGCCATTTCTTTTCGAAGCTGCTGTAATGTCTGTGTGTTATAACAGCTTTAGTGATGGTGTTTTTTGAAGCTCTCTTAGAACCAGAGCGTCGGTCGCCAATGTTGCCAGCGGCAGGAGCAGGAGAGCTGGTGGCATCGGGCTGTGGCGTTTGCTGCCGGATGATGCTGTTGCTTGTTTAAATTGAAAAAAGAAGTCATCAAAGCAATAGGAGAAGTTCTTACCCATCACGTTGGAAGGGGTCAGTGCCACGTGCTCTCCCGTTCGAGGCGTGCTCCTGATAGCTTAGGCTCTGTGTGTGCGTAGCTCGCTGACCCCCGCTCGTGGTGCTTTGCCCACTGTCTCTCCCTGGCTCTGTTCTGGGTAGTCTGTGGCTGGTTGCGGTGGAACCCAGGGCTGGCCGTGCTTGATCCTGATGCGAGAGGTGGATTACTGGCTCTGAGCCGGACAAGGAAAGCTTTGCTTTAGACTGTGGACAGGATTAAATAAAAAATTTCTGTTCTCGGAACGTTGCCCCGGTGACTTAGCAACACATAAATTTGATTTTTGCCTATTTTTTTCCCCCCCAACCCAAGGCCAGTTGCATTTAGTCGATGTAGCTACTCCGTAGCGCGTTCGGGACACAGCCCTCGCACCGCGTGGGGTGGCCTCGGGAGCCCGGTGCCGGCGCCGCCAGCCCCAAGTGGGCGCAGCCCTTCTTTTGGGATAACTCACAGGCTATATTTCCAGGGAATAGCCATGTTCCTAAAAAGGCTGCTCATGTTTTTCAGGTTCATGCATTTGAGATTAAAAGCACATTTAATAAAAAGTTGGCAAGGCAAATAATAATATGTACAGTTTTTGCAATTAGAAAGCAGCTTTCCTTTGCTATGGCATTTGAGATACAAGATAGGACAGTACAGTCAATGACTTTTGAAAATCGGCTGCGTTGTGAGTAAAAAACAGTAATTTCAAACAATAAATAATTCAAAAATCATGTCCACAGCCCCTGTCATTTGGAAATAAGAGCTGACAAAGAAAAGCTTGATAATAGCATATAAGTGTGAAAGAAACCACTTTTCGGTTGACCTCCTCTAAAAGTCATTAGCCATTAACTAGCAATAACCTCACGGAGATTTTATTAGTTTTCCTACCGAGCTTCAAGTAACGCCAGAGTCCGTTTAGGAATTTAATGCAACAATTATATACCATATCCTTAATTATTTCATATTGCATTATTTGGGTGGGTTTTATTGACTAGTTCACAGAATGTAAAACTCACTCTTAATTTCAAACATTAAGTGCCAATTACTTTCAGAATGAAAATTGATCCTACTTGTAATTTAAGATCATGCTCCTGAGGTAACGGGATTTTTGATATTATTAATAGACGCCATAGTCTAAATTCTTTCCCCACTTCCAAATTTACTTAAAATGTCCATTCTTAGAACTACCGCATTGAAAAAACTACTTTCTCAGCAAAGAACGCCTGAGCCCGTGATTAAATCAGCACCATCCAGCATTGCCTGGACCCGCGAGCCGCGGCTGCTACCTGCTCCCGGTGGACAGTGATGTGCTTTGATGGAGCTGAAGTGATGCGACAAAGAGGAAGCTGATTCAGTATCTGTCTATCTAGTTAGGTAACCTCTTAGTTGGCACATTCGGTCTATGTTTATGAGGAGGACGATGACTAGTAAAAACCACTGCTGTTTATCTGTAGTGTTTTGGGACAACCCCGTAACGATTGGAGCATGAGGGAGCGATGCCACGTCATCTCAGGATGATACAAGACGGGCAATTCCTCACCCTCTGGCCACTTTGTAATCACGCTGGCTGAGC
This sequence comes from Phalacrocorax carbo, assembly GCF_963921805.1. NCBI lineage: Eukaryota > Metazoa > Chordata > Aves > Suliformes > Phalacrocoracidae > Phalacrocorax > Phalacrocorax carbo. The sequence continues at coordinate 22,332,308 of NC_087524.1, forward strand.
ATTACTTAGAATAAATCATATTTTTTATCAAGAAGGGAATATTTTTCAGCAAAGGAAACACTGAACTCTTCAAATCAATTTTATGTAGTTTTGTTTTTAATAAAAGTGTCTCTAACCCCTTTTCAGGATTAAATTACACTTGTCCTTGAGCACCTGGGGGCTCAGACCTTCATCATCCAGTGTGTTGCATCTTCCATAACTCGGCGATGATGGGGTGTGAGGAAAATTCTCATATCATTTATTGCTATTTTAAGCATTCCAGCTATTAAAGGACACAATGACGTTAACTCTGGCACTCTCCCTCCCCCTTCCAAAGAAAGGCAACGTTGAATTTGATAAGATTTAAGTCCAAGATGTGGGGAAAAAATATATCCGGAGGTAGCAAGTAGTACCTGATATGGCTTTGTCTTCTGTGCTGAGGTCCGCTTTCTGTGCTGCTTGACCTCGCAGCAGCGGTTCCCAGGAGAGCCTTCTCAAGCACGAGGGAACCCAGGATTTGTCAGATTTACCCCATTTTGGGTCCTTCAAGCACCTGGCTGACAGGTGAGAGCGCGGAGGGGCTGCTGCTGCTGCACTCCCGTGAATTCCAAGTTGTTTCTCCGTCAGTTTGAAATAACCAACTTTTCCTGATCTTAATTTTTTATTGTATTTTTGAAAAAGCTTATTTTTCCAACTCAGAGGTATGAGCCAAAAAAATAGCTTTCCCAGAGGAATGAGCCAAAATAACTCTTTTCTCTATGCCTAACGTGAATTCTTCCATGGCCATAACTGGGGCTGCGATAGCATATTTTCCTCCTTTGTTAGGTTTTATAATTATTGTTAAAGAATATCGTTAAGATTATTACCCCAGGCAGTATAAAGCAGTTAGCAATAAAGAACAATAGTTTGCTTACTTAAATATAAGACTTTTTAAAGTTTTATAATATTTTTTAAAAATATAATTTTAAATATATGTTTACAGTGTTGCTATTTCTTTCATTTAAAGATAAAAAAGGGTTTAAAAATGTTTAGTTTATTCCGGCTGTCTTCCTCCCCATCAAAAAAACCCCCAGACAGTAATTTGACTCTTTAATGTCAAGGTTCACTAATTTGGAGGCGACCTCTGAGCCTTTATTGAAGGGATGATCATTTATTTGCTCCAAAGCTAACTGATTTAACTGTTTATACATTCCCTACAACGTCTGTTATCTATAGAGCTGGGAATTCAGTGAATAAAGGCACTTAGGCAAAGGCGGCCCTTTTTCTTGAGACCGTTCTTTAATTTTTTTTAATGTGCAGAAGTCGCCACTGAATACACCGTAAGTTACAAGGATGTCGGTGGTGATCTAACGCCCCACCTCCCGTAAGTTGTAAATTAAACCTCTGAAATCCACTGGCTCCCTGAGCCGCAGATACCAGTGTTTGGTAATTGCCGTACAAATTGCTTTCCAAGAAGATCGCGTTAAGCTCTTGATTTCTTCCGTGACATTCCTGACGAGGTGAAGTACTTTATACTTATCATTAAAACCCAGCGATCTATACAAATCACTTCCCAGCGTGGCACTCACCCTGTTATTCCAAGACAGATAACCGGCGCATCCCGGGTGAGCCTCCGCTTCCATCTGGGTGACAGATAAGAAATTTCATTGGACAGGTCTCTGCGGTGATAGACAGAAGTAATATCTCCGGCAGCAGGAGTACCCTGCCACTTCAGTCTCTATAAAGGTAACGCTTTTGGAGTAAACAGTTTTTATGCAAAAGGAGGTTTATGGGAGCTCTTGGGAAATGCTCCCGTCCGGAGTTAACGTCCCCGGGGCAGGCAGACGGCGGCGCCGCAGATTAGCTGATGCTCAAACGCTGGCCCAGAAATGTAGATGTGACCTGGAATTGTTCGGCTGAACTCTTTGGGAGGGAAGGTTAATTCCAAAGAGAGTTAATTCGTTCCAAATCAGAGTTTTCAAAGGGGAAGTTCTGTACCAGTAAAATTGCCCACCCGTATTTGGCAGAGGAGGGGGGAGAGGGGAGGGCAGCTCCCACAGCTCCCCGGGAAATGCTGCCCTTCAGCATCACTTATCTGGCAAGCTGAGACCAACAACTGTTCCGATCGGACCAGACTTAATTTTTGTCATCGCTTCTTTAAGTGGAAGTGGAAAACAGTGACATAAAGACGATAAACAACATGGGAAAATGTAATCCACCCCAACTCTCGTGGGGTGCCTTCGGTCTTTCATACCCACAGCTGCCCTCTAAACACAGAAGAGCCAAAGCCAGACGAGAGGTTTGAGCTGCCAAGCACATCCCTTCCTGGCGCCTTCCTCGCTGTGTGTCTTCAGCTGAAGGCAGAAGAGATTTTGGGTTCTCGGGGTATTTTTGGAGATCGGTGGCAGTCTTTCCCATGGTATGTGGGTAACTCCTAGGCATTCGGTAGGCGTCGGTGTTTTCGCCTGGAAAATAAGCTAAGTGTAATAAAAATGAAATGTCGAGCCCTCCTTCTCTTTACACAGCAGCTGGGGTATTAACGTCTAGAAGCGGAGGCAGCGCGGGTAGGGAATATAACTTTAGGGCTGAAGGGTCAACACCTTAAAAGTGAATTCAAGACGTTATAATTAATGAAGGCACTAATCTGGCGTGTTGTGCCTCCATTTGAGGTTAAAGCAATTTAAGACATGGTGTTCTCGTGGGGAAACACATCCCCCAGAGAGGACAAACCTTTAGGAGCTAGAAAAATAACCACCTGTGGGGTTTCAGCTTTTGAGACACATTAAGATGTTTGTTGTATTTCCTCCAGGTAGTGAAATGATTTCTAGTTTTCCTCTTGCAAAAAGCATTTTGTGCCCATGTCATCAGGAGAGGTTTTAGAAGAATAACAAGGAGCAAGAATTCAAGCCCTCCTGACGTGGCTCGGTTTTTAGGGCTACCCGAAAGGAAGGTCCCTGTGCACCAGGGCGCAGGCAGAACAGTTCAGAAGAATGCCTCTTTGTGCTTGCAGCGTAGTTCGTAGGTACAGGAGGGAGCTTCTACATAGCCATGATGTTTCCTCATATGATCAGATTTCAGCAGAAATTTCTTAGTTGTTAAAGAAGGTAGTTACTGTGTTATTTTCCTTTTTATGAAGTGTAGTTTTTTTAACTTTTGGCACTTAATCTTTTATGTTGTCAGGAGTGTGGTTGTTCTTATAGAATGAGGTAGAGCAAAATGGCAGCAACTGTCTCTGATAGTAATAATAATGATATTTGTTCTACCCCACTCTGCAAGTAAAATGACTGCAGAATTAAACGCAATATAGGCAGGAGGCAGAACTGGCTTTGCAGTCGGCCTCGTTATAAAATAACATTTCTTCCCTTTAGAAAACGCAAGCTGGTCTGCTATGGGTGAAATGGTTTGGTTTTTCTTTTTCGAACAGGCGTAAGAGGCGACTCGAGCGCAGACCCTGCTAGGAAACGAGCCTGCGGACACGGCGCCGGTGCTGCTGACAGATGCCATTGCGCCCAGATAACATCGCACTGCAGTTCGCAGGGTGATGAAGAGTTGGAATTCGGTACTTAGATGACGCTCTAGATCATCTTGATATCAGGGAATAAATTCAGGTCAGTACTATCCGATTTACAGCTGAAACGCCTCGCTCCGTTATAGAGTACCTAAAGCTTCTTTCATAAGGACGCAACAGGTGATTGAGAAATGTTGTAAGATAAGCGCTTTTTCCCATTCCGCTAAGAGATAAATTCCTGACAGATGCTTTCCACGCTCGGAAATGCTTTCTGTACTTAGGGGCTTTGAAAAACTGTCAACAGGTACCGCTGAAAGGATGAAATTTGGGAAGGGTGGTGCAAGGCAAGACATGCCGTCGGTGTTGTGCAGGCTGCCAGTGCGCTGGACAGGCAGGGACGGGGAGCCTGACCTTAAATACAGTGTATTTAGAACCGGTAGGGGAATAAAGAAAGAGAGACAAGCGGGCTCATTTCTTTACCATTTATATTTATTGCAGCCTTAGTGGTAACCTGGAGTTTGTGGGGAAGGGCGGGGTATGCACCTCCATGGTCAGGTAAAGAAGGGTTTTGGTGGGAAAGCTGTGTCGGATAGGAGCTGCTCTCGCAGCAGCAGCTGCGCGATTTAATCTGAACTAAAAAACAACAAGCAGGGGTTTGGCACCTGAAGACCAGACCTCTGAGGTTGTGGTTTCTTGGCGGGACGTGTGAGCTGTGGCCACCAACCTCCTTACAGTGGAAGAGACAAACCCTGACCTTCACCGTGTGTTTCAGGATTACATGCCATATGCGGTAAAGACGGTGGAAAATTTAAACAGTGTAATTTACTTATTAATAAGTTCAGAAACCAATGGGCACCTATTTTTTGATTAACCTCTGTAAGGAACCGTGGGGGCAGCAGGAGCCCAGGCTGAAAGCCCCGTCCGCCTCCTCCCCGGGGAGGCGGATGAGAAACGGCTTTTTACTGTCCCTCCAAAATGATCTTAGGAACAAAATAAATGAGATAAGTAACCGAGTCCCAGTCTCTTGCTTTCCCTTCCTGTGCCTTCTGAGGTACTTTTCGTATCTTTCCAAACTCTCCCTCTACGTTATTTTACGGATGGAAGAAGGGAAGGGGAACAGAGAAAAGAGTCTCTTGCTGAGAGCAGACGGCTTGTGTGAAGAGCGTGGGAAATCCAGCGCTCCCCTCCTGGCTGCCCTAAAAAAGAGGAGAGGAAGCAGTGCATCTTCTGAACCTCCCGTCTCACAGCACTGTCCCACAGGAGGCAAAGTAACGGAGTCTGGTGCGTGGTACCGAAGGCGGGGGGTCCGTGCAGCAGCACTTTGACTGCCCCCGCTTCGCTCCGCTCCCACAGCTGTGGTGTTTGACCGGGGTTGCGGCGCGCAGAGAGCTCTAGGCGCTGCGCTTTAGCACACAAACGAGTAAAATACCGCTCCCCTATATAAATAAAATTATAGCAATTAATTGCTCATATTCTATGTTATTTTTATGAATTCAAAAGATATGAAAGTATATAATATGTGTCTCTGAAGACTTTTTAGAACAGTTATGAAAACAATTGATGAAATTAAATCCCATTAGTTCTAAATTAGCACTTGACATTTGTCAGACTAATAACTTCTCTTAGCTAGAGGGGACACCCTGACTTTCAGTAATGCTTAATGGGTTTTCTTCCTGATATCTATTTGGCAGTGTTATTCTCATTCTTACTTATAGAAATGGCACTGATCTGACAGGATTGCATTTTTATCTGGGATGCAACCTTTATTCTGCAGCTCTGTGTACGCACACGTGCGGTTGGCATATCCAGCCAAACCACTTCTCCTATTTTTGTGTGCTTAACAATCAGCTTAAACGTGACAACTCACACCCATTAATAACAGTGAAATTCCATATCCTTATGTCAATGCTGACAAAGTTGTTTGTAAGGTTACCTGCATGTTTGGAGGGAAGATTATCTTGGTTTGATTAATACATCACAAAAGTTTATGAACTGTGTCCGCTTGGCTGTCGTACTTTATACCAGAGACAATTTTTATAGAGGTTTCTTAAGATACACGTCTTACTTCCCAGAGCAAACAAAATTCAGGAAGTGATAAGAGCTACATCAAACAGGTATTTTTTTACCTGGTTCACATATTGTAATAGAGCAAGTTTCAAGCTTTGCAGATGGAAAAAAACATTGATGTATGGGAGTGTAAGATCGGTTCTATATATTCTTTAGAATTACACTAAGTTGTCTTAGCTAGTGGGAAATGAGAACTTGAGAAAGGCGTCTTTACCAAAGCCTGTTATTCACCTGTGTTTCTACCCTGTAGGTTCCTGATTGCACTGGTTCCAGGTACCTAATGATTAGGAAGGAGCAGCTCATAGGAATGTCCTTATTAGACACTTAAATCTTGTAATCTTAATTAGTACAGGGTTTCTCCCTTACTATAATCTGCTCCTTTACCTTCAGTTTCCTACCTGATCACCTAGGCTACACCTACAGGCAGAAAGCACTGCCATCATACGTGGCTTCTGTGTATTTCCATAAGTTATCATCGATAGAAAATGGAATTACCTTATTTACCTTGTCTTCCAGCTCTGCCTACGTGGTCGTTGAAGAAATGCATGTTTTCACCCGGGAGCTCATTATTTATACGTGGATTGTGCTGACTTTGGCCACAAAGGTAAGAGAATGCATCCGAGTTCCAACAAAAAGGGCTGGAAGCCCTAAAGGTGGACTTGCAGTAAGTAAAAGCCTGCACGCAAGGCAGTAAAAGACGTGCCTCTGTGTACCTGCTCTGGTATGAGCACTTTGCCCTCTGGCTTAAAATCAGCTCTAGAATCCAGAACCGAGCGCCTTCCCCGGGGGAAGGGTGCCTGCCTGATGCCTTGGCTGCGTGTCGCTCCGGGTAACAGGGAAGGGAGTCACGTTTGAAGTGTCTGACCTACCAAACAGGCAAGCTGCATCCGTTTCGGGACCTAACCACCGTAGGTGTGCGCTAGGTGTTGATGAATTGATAGCACATAAATGCCCGGCCCAAATTACCTTTAAAATAAAGCACTTCACCCTGAACATGGTCTGCTGAATCTTTCCCATAGCTCTTCAAAACCATTTGAACTTGAGCTTTGAAACTTCTTCTGTGGCCTTAAAACAATTTCATTTAAGCAAAATACAGGCTTAGCTGGCAACGAAACGTCGTGGTAAGAATTTGTGTAAAACCTGGAGATCCCATGAGACCTCTTTGGGTGCGAATGGGCTGTCAGAGACGCCTGCTCGAGCTGCTCACAGTCAGTACGAGAAGTTGGTCACAGTGTCAGGCATTTCTGGTAGAAATGTGTGTTTATTACAGAGAATATAGAAGTCTTATTGTTCTTGAAGAATCAGGGAAGCTATCTCCCACTTCCGTAGCCTCCTGTGGGTCAAGGCTTAGCTCAAAAGCTCTTTTGTGGAGGTTTTCTTGTGATTTCAGTATTCTTCTCTTTTTTTTCCCTTCAAAACCAGTGGCTTGCACGTGTCCTTTCTACATGCCTTTGTTTTTGTTGGGTAAATATATTTGTCTTTAGTGCATCTAATCAGTGCCACTATCTTGCTCCGTAATGGAACGTAATGAATTAAGCCAACTAATTTAAAGGTAAGACGGTGGTAATTTCACTGAGTATGAAGTTCTTCAGTAGGTTAGAAAAAAGGCTACAAAAGAACTTGAAGGATAAATTGTTGTAGATAAATTTAGATTTAAAACATCAGATTTTATGCAAAATAATCATTGTGTACATCATAAATGTTTTCTTTTTTATATAGTACCTACCACTAAAAATCCACTACTAGCTATAGCAACGTTTTAAAGGCTATTAAAACTCATAGCTGTGATATATACTCTTAAGTGTAAAAAACCACAGGACTCATTTATAGTGCTTATTACTATATCTGGAATAATCCTTTAAGGTCTCTGGCAGGCATTTCTTCTTCTTTGGGATGCTTTTATTGGAAAACAGTGTTCCCTTGAGGCTCGTGTGAGAAAATGAGCTGGGGGTCCTGTTCAACCCGGGGGTACTTGGTGAGTTTAGATGCGCTCGGCCAGGGCAGCGGTTGCGGGGAGGTGCTGCCGTGCCCCAGCTCTGCGAAACACGAGGAGCATCTCTAGTGGAACGTACAGAGGATGAAATAAGTAGGGTGATCTATAGCACGTTCACTAATTTCCCATCGGACTGTGGGACGCTGACGGAGCGCGTCTCGCCCGCCGTCTCTCCGTTAATGGCTGCTCAGCGGGGCAGCAGCTTTGGCTTCAAGTGCAAACCCTGCTTGACGAGGTGGTCTGGAGAGAAATCGCACAGGAGCTCCCGTTAAGTCCGCTGTTCATTTCCCTCATCATCGTGGCTGCTATTGTCATCTCAGTTATATGCGTTTTATTCCAAATGCCGGTAGCCGCGGGTAGCACTTCTCTAGGCGGGGGCGCGGAGGCTCCACGGGCCCTCCGTCGGTGGCACAGACCCCCTGGAGGGGTGCAGCAGAGCGGCAATGGGGCTCGCGTTAATTAACGCCCGCAGGCGGTGAGGCAAAGGGCAGTTTGAGCTAAATATTGCCCTCTTCGTGTCTGAGAGATCCCATTGCCAGGGCAAGGCACCGAGGAGGGGCGAAGAGGGCGTTGTCTGGCGCGCAGCACGCTCGCCGGCTTGAGCACGAGGGTCTCGAAGAATCTTTCTAAATGAGTTTATTGTTCGGTTCCTCGCTTCTGAGTCTCTTAATGATTTCTTGTATATTCCTTGTCCTGAAAAGGCACGTTATTTGGTTTCAGTGCTCTACAAAATGATCCATATCTCAGAAAAAACATCTAGGGGTCATTGCAGCTAGATTGATAAATATTGTATGACTGCTGAATGTTCAGTAGCTGTAATTAAAGCTAATGGAAAGCTTGCAATTAGTAATAGGGAGTGGGGAATCATAAATAGTAAAGCTACTCAAATTATTTATTGCAGACGTTTAGACCTTAATCATCCAGGGACCCTCGTGTTTAATAGGTGTGTACTAACTAGCTCTTCTGGGGTTGGCCGTCGTCTGCAAAATGTATTTTCTTTTTTATTTTTTTCTTTCAAATGCGTTGTCTATGAGCAAATGAGGATTTTCCCACCCCTTTTGGGGGCTGTAGATGAACAGCTGGTGGCGTGGGTAGCCAGCCTTCCCGCCGTAACTGGGCCCTGGTACACCATAGCTGCTGTTTGATAGGAAGATTAAACCCTCGTTAATTATTGCTACATCCAGTGAGCCTCTTTTTTCGGTCGGTGTGGATTTTTTTGGTGCGCCTAGCAAATGCAGTGCATTTCGCTTGCTGAAGAGGGTTCTTTGAGCAGAAGTTGTTAAATGTTTGGGGAACATAGGAGTGTGCATGGGACTGCCAGGGCAGCACTTGCAGGAGCCCCAGGGCAGGAGCAGCCCTGAAGCCTGAGAGGCAGCAAGGAGAGTGTACCAAAAGACTGGCTGGCTTGGCAGGGGCCAAATAAGATAAAAGAAAAAGACTCTTAAAGTGACTATTAAATATGAAAATAAAATATCAATGAATATGAAATAACAGCTTGTTTCCTGAGCTTGTCCAAAGCATTTTTTCCTAATTTTTTGATTGATTTCTGATGAGTTACGGGCCAACCTGTAACTTCGCTGCTTCATTCTCTCAAACAGAGATATTAATTTACTTTTAAGGGTGTTTTAAAGGCATCACCTAAATTAGGAGCTTTTCTGCTTGGCAAGTGAAGGTAGTTTCAAGCAGCGTTCTCCGTTCATGTTTTGGCTCTGGAGCAGAGTTAGCAGATGCTGTACGGAGCAGAAGAGAGCACTGGAGTCGTTCGCTGTTCGTAAGTTTTATAAAGAAAGAGTTTGAGACAACTGCATTGCATTCGGTTCAGTTGAAGCCAAAACGGAATCACAGCCCAGGTTTTAAGGGTTTGTGGGCAAGCTGGGTCCTGAGAGGTCGGCTGAGCCCCTGGGGCGATGAGGATGGGAAGTGCCAAAGAGGGGACGAAGGGTCTGTGCTACATGTCCGTGCTCATCTGTGGAGAACCTGGCTTGGGCTTCTCTCACTCTCCTCTTTACCACTCTGCTTTTGGAAAGGTCCATCCAGAGCTACTGTATTGATTCCGATTCATTTATTTATTCCTATCTGTAGATGGAGAGCAGCCGTTCTGCTGCAGGTCACCTCAACGTTTGCTGTAGCCACGGGTGGCTCACAAAGGCAACCTGGCACTGCAGAGTGCCCTGGGAGGGACTGCACGGGTGGAGGTTTTGCTCTGGGGGGTGATTTCCATTGCTGGAGTAAGAGCTTTCCACCCGGCTGTGAAATAACACCGCGCTTTGCCACCCACGGCGGAATTGCTGAGCGCGTTGACCGTTCCTGCCGCCGTGGAGTGAACCTGCCCTGGCAGGGACTTGGGCGGGGATTTGGGAGTTCTGGTGCCTGGAGGAAATCCGCGGGTGACACCAGTGCGCTGTGCCCCGCGAGAGCCCAGCGCAGGGACAGGCCCAGCTTTGCCCAGTTCTCCCCGTGCCCGCTGAGCGACTTCACCAGCAGCTTGTGAAGCCTGGTCTTAACCTGGTAACTCTGCTTTTGAGCTGTTTGCAGTTCCAGCGATGCTCCTGGTCGTTAATTCAGGGACTAGCTCTCCGAACAGAGCAATTTTTCTGGGATACGATTAATATTGTGCAACCCGAGTGTCTGCAACCGTAACGGCTTCAACAGCCTCTGCCAGTCCCTCTTGCGGGTGCGGCACGGCTTTGTCAGCGCCACCCGCGCTGCTCTTCGGCTAATTCGATATCCAGGTGAGCGCCGGACCCACCTGCAAACCAGACCCCAAATCTCAAGTTAGGCACACGCAGAAAATGAGAAACAATATCCTTTATTACGATCCTGAATTTTAATCTTTGCTAATAAGCATCACAATCCTGGCAGTGTGAATCGAGCTTTGTGTTGATATTTAATACACCCATCTGCCGCAGTAGTCCAGAAGGAGGCATAATTATGGATGTAGGCGAGAGATCTTGCTATGCGTTGGAAAGGTGCCATAGCAAACAAAAGGAGGTTTTTTTTTAGTCTTGAGATCTTGGCTTCTATAACCTGAAAGGCCCTCCTGTTTGGTAAGCAGTACAAGATTTCCATCAGTTCGTTTTTTCTCATCCAGTGCAAAAATATCAGATTCACTGGGCAGAAAAATAGAACTGGGTGCTGGAGTTTGGTATGGAACTGGATGATTTACAAGACTGAAAACAGGGGAAGGAAATGTAAATTCATACTGGCATACCACCAGCAGGCTGGACCAAAAAATACTGATAAAAGCTACTTTCAATTGAAAAAAAAATTTCTTTCTTTCAAAATAGAACCAGGATTGTTACATTAGGTTGAGTTTAGATGTGACACAGTAGTCATTCTTTCCCTTAAATTTCACATCCACACTGAGATGACCACAGAAATCACAGCTTTATTTCAGCAGATTAACTTTATGTGGTAAAAGGATGACATTGAAAAAAACATAAGAACATTTCCAAAGAACCAGTCCCCTACCTGCCTTTGATAGCATTTTTTGTCTGTTTTACCTTCCCAAACTTTCCTCCACTGCTAGACCCCTTATGCTATCAGTATGTATATATTCGTATTGACTGTATGAATTGCAAATTTATGCCTTTGTCAGTCTCTCATCAACATGTGGTAGTTTGTTACCACAGTTATGTTGCTTTTAGTGTTCGTTAACCTTGGTCTTAATACGGAAACCAGTTTTACCAAACAACTCAAGTGTTCTGACAAAAATGCCACGGCTGCATTTTCCCTTCTAAGAGCCATCTAAGGTATAAATGATTGAATTATGTCAAGCAACTACTTAAGCTTACATTTTTACCTCCTTGCATTTTTGGAAAGCTAAAAATCTTCTTAATAGGATTGCAGGGAACCTTGCCAACAAAAGACGTGCGCGTTGTTTGGGAAATATCAATTATTGAGGCAAGACAGAAATCCCCCTGTGAGGAAGCACCGGCTTGTGGCTGAATTGAATTCCCGTCCCCCAGAGGCTCTCTCCTCTGACAACGGGAGGTGGCACACTGTAGGGCAGGGGACCACCAAGGAACCACTCCCGTAGGGCAATACTTCTACTGAGAATAGTAAAAAGCTGAGAAAACTCATACAACTCCATTTCTGGTGTCAGCTGCGCGCTGAGCGAGAGGGCACCGCTCTGCAGGTGAGTCTGGGCCAACAGGGCACGACTCATTCCTATTCAAAGAGCTCTATTATATATTGAGGAATTCCCCCCCTTGAATCGACTATCTGGAAATTATAATTGCCTGAACTGAATGACACTCTGGTTTTGTTCTGGTGTTTGGGTTTTTTTTCCTCCTTTTTGCAATCAAGATTCTGTTAAATGGAGAAGGAAAATGCTGTATGTAAAATTAAAATAAGCACAAAGTCAAGGGTAGCATCAATTTGCTTACCATCTTCCAGGAACAATTAGAAATTGCCCACGTGCTATGGGTGTCCAGATACCATCTTATTTGTCATAGTTTATAGTAATTTGATGATGAGAAAAAATTATAATGTGGCTTTAGAAGAAGTTTTTACAGAGCCAATTTGTATGCTCGGTTCAGCTGGGGAGGGAAGGGTTGCAAAATCTGGCAGACAATATCTCTGAATATCTGGTAATGGAAGGTAATTTTTGAAGCAGATTCCTGGATGTACATGAATTTTTCATATCAAGTGAGGTGGATATGCTTTTATCATTTTGGCTTGAAGGAACCGAGTTTATCTTGATTTGTTTGTCAGTTATCTGAAGAGCTGTAAAACCACATACCCCTGGGGGGATGCAGCTGGCAGGGGCTGGGGGGTTCTCTGTCCCAGCAGGTCCCCACAGCCCATCACTCAGGGACGTGGCCAGGCAGATTTGAGCATCTCAGGGGTGGAGACCCCTGGGCTGCCTCCTTCAGTGTTGCACCACCCTCACAGCCAAAAGTTTCACTCATATTTAAGATTTTTCTGGAACTGAATTAGTGCCTTCTGCCTCCTGTCCCGTCACCGGGGGCCACTGAGAAGGGTCTGGCTCTGGCTTCTTTACAGTCCCCCCTCAGGTATTTATAGACACAGGTAAGATCCCCCTGAGCCATCTCTTCTCCAGGCTGAGCCAACTGAGGTCTCTCCCTGCTCCAGTCCTTTCATCATCTTCGTGGTTCTTTGCCAAACTAACTCCAGTAAGTCCGTGTCTGTCCTGTCCTGGGGAGCCCAGAACTGGTCCCCGTGCTCCAGGTGTGCCGCAGCGGTGCTGAGCAGACGGAAGGATCGCCTCCCCCGACCTGCTGGCAACAGTTTGCCTTATGCAGCCCAGGATGATGGTGGCCTTCTTTACTGCAAGGGTGCTTTGCTGGTTCGTGGTCAGCTTGTTGCCCACTGAGACCCTCCAGGTCACCTTCTGCCGAGCTGCCTTCCAGCCAGCTGGTCCCCAGCGTGTCCTGGTGGCGCGATTCTTCCCCTCTGGGCCAGGACTCAGCGTTTCCCTTTGCTGAGCTTCGTGAGGTTCCTGCTGGCCTTGCATCATCTGCAAACTTGCTGAGGCATTGCGAGGCTCGGCCGGGCACGAGCTCCTCCCACGCTGCAGGCACGCATAAGGACTTCAAAAGATAGAGCTGACCAGAGCGTGTGCTAAAAATGTTTATGGAAAAGCAAGATGGCTGGGCAAAAATCTCTGAGAGGGATGAACCAACTTAGAAACCTGAACTGACTTTCCATGAGGCATTGTAACTCTTTTGAAACTGAGTCTTGGGTTTCTCTGTTACCTGCGTTGTTTCGAAAGGCTCGTCTTTGACCGCTATCACATTTTGCAGAATTTACAACCTGGATGGGAGAATTTGCAGGGAAAAAGAGATGCCAGAAAAATGAAAACGAAGGAAATGAACTGTAGAGACACGGCAAGTGGATTATTTAACAAATTTCTTCCATCTTACCGTGTCTTATCTAAAAATTTGTATCAAACGGGAACTTTAAGTATTCGTATTATCTTAACTTCCATCTGTCACAAAGCAGATTAGCTAACACTAGCAAATTTAGTACGCAGGAAAATGGAAGATGGATTTAAATAACAAGCGTACGCAAGAATCACCGCAGAAAACATGCTGAGAGCCATTTTTTAAAAACTCTGCTCCGAGTTTTATAATCAGATGTGTTAATAATTTACCCAGGACTGCTTTCTGCTGGGAGGTGGTACAGTCTAGGGTATGGAGTGAGGTTCCTGCTTCTTCAGGACCGCGGGTTACTCTCTACCTGCAAGAGTAGGTAGAGGTCAAAAGAATTGCTTTTGACCCATGCCATTGCGCGTGTCTGTGTGGTCCTCCGGCGACCACAAAGCCTTCAACCTCTGGAGGTGGTAACGCAGAGCTAGAGGTCAGTATTTTTTTTGAATACTCACCTTGCAGATATGCAGGGAATGGGCCCAAAATTACAAATATGCTTAAGGTGGCACTCCACTTCTCCCAAAACTGCTCTGTATTTTAAAGCTGCAGCACATCCTCCTATCTTTGGGCTCTCCAGGAGTGCAGCAGTGAAGGTTTCAGACCTGGGAGTAACAGCCTTGGCTCGTCTCCTCCCAGTGTAGGTCAATGCGATGCTCGTCATGTCTCGCCTGCCTCCCAGGCAATGTCAATTATGAGTCCTCAGCTCTTTAAAGGAAAAATAGAGAGCAGTTTATTTAGGGCAAAAGCATTACTAAGCAAATACATGGTGTAGAGAGAAAGTGCAGCCTTCCTGGACACTATCATAACTCAGTACCTTCCCCCAAGGTCTTGCAGGTCCCACCCAGTTTTGGTACGTGCTGGGTTTACTCCTTTTTGAGCAGATTATGGCTGTCTCTATATGCAGGTTTCCTTCTTTGTACGGCAAGTTTCTTGAAGCAGAAGAAGTGTATATATGAACACGTGGAGCAGTGACTTACATTAATTACTCCCCAAGTGAGTCATTTCCCCAGGAGCCTCTCCCACGGCGCGATGTACATGGATGCATGCAGCCCTCGCAGCGAAGACACGCCACTCTTCGAAGATTTCATGCTTCCTGCGCCACAGTCAGATGTGTCACATTGGAGAGTATCAGCCTTTCAGGAACCGCTACGCTGGAAAGAGAAGCAACATATGCTGGCAATGCAAACAAGTGTCATTATATCTATTAAGGGAACTGCTGATGAAAAGTACATGCAGAATGAGTCTGTCATACACTACGAGCTTGATCACCTTTATGCATCGTAGGTGAAAATGTGATATCGCCGCTTTGTTGATTAGTACTGATATGGTAGAAATTAGTAAACAACAAAAAGCGCATTGTTTTCCAGAGTCGTAATATAATTCATTATTTAAACTTGTCTTCGAAGGGAGAAGGAAAAGGAAATTTCATGCCGTCTAAACAAAGAGATGGAAAGCTTAAGCAGTAAAAAAGCCACGGTTGTATTGAAAACATTGCATGTTTGCACTAATACAGCTATTTAAAGATATGTAGTCTTTTGAAAGACGGAAAATAGTTGACCCTATGCCTTTCTGAGTCTTGAAAATGCACAACTGTCCTGGAAGCATTTGTTGCTTTTGCACAAAAATGACCCACCCACCCCCCCCAAGGACTGCCCAGGTAAGAGCTGTGGGTGGCTACCTGCCACCGCGCTTGTGTCGCTCAACCCCTGGTCTGTCCTCTGTGACCTTTGGAATGGTGCCATCGTTATTCCAAATCCAGCACAACGCTGCAAACGCCCACCGCGCTGCTGAGCCTCCCACACCAGTAACATCTGTCGTCTCGTCGTTGCATTTGGCGCTGTCCTGGTTTCAGCTGGGGCAGAGTTAAATTTCTTCGTAGTAGCTGGTACGGGGCTGTGTTTTGGAGTTTTGCTGGAAACAGCGGTGATAATGTGGAGATGTTTTAGTTGTTGCTGAGTAGCGCTTACACTGGTCAAGGACTTTTTCAGCTCCCCGTGCTCTGCCGGGTGCACAAGAAGCCGGGAGGGGTCACAGCCGGGACAGCTGACCCAAAGTGACCCACGGGGTATCCCGTACCATATGATGCCATGCTCAGGATATAAAGCTGGGGAAGAAGGAGGAAGGGGGGACGTTTGGAGTGATGGCATTTGCCTTCCCCAGTCACCGTTAGGCGTGATGGAGCCCTGCTTTCCTGGGGGTGGCTGAGCCCCGCCTGCCCATGGGAAGGAGGGAATGAATTCCTTGTTTTGCTTTGCTTCTGCACGTGCAGCTTTTGCTTTACCTATTCAGCTGTCTTTATCTCAACCCATGAGTTGCCTCACTTTTACTCTTCCAATTCTCTCCCCCGTCCCACCAGGGGGGAGCGAGCGAGCGGCTGCGTGGTGCTGGGTTGCCCTCTGGGGCTAAACCACGACAGGCATGTTGCGTGCTTCTTTTTCTCCGTTTGCAGTAGGCGAAGGAGGTGCTCTGATTTCTTCTCACCCAACTGTAAGGGCGACAGGTCAAGGACTGCTTTTCTGCCGAGATCCCCACTGCAGACCCTCCTAGGTGTTTCAGGGAGCCATAATGCCCTTCACTTGGAGGAGGTGGCGTGGCCATGCTGGTTGAGTGTTTTGGGACCCGGGCGGGGGTCAGCCCTGGCGCTGGTGCCTGTGGGCTGTGCGGGGCGAGGTCTGGGCGCCACGGGAGTTAACACCATGGCGAGTGGCAACCAGCAAGCGCTGGTCAGGAAGAAAGGTCTGTCAAATGAAACTCATTTCCTTCGGCGGAAAAGTGAGAGACCTCGAGGCCTGGGGAGCAAAGGCCATGGGCTTTGGCTCAGTGGTTCGTTAGAAAAGAGCCCCCGTGGAGCAGAGACCTCCTACATCACCTCCGCGACCGCCGAGCACAAGCTGTCCTGGCTCGTTTCCCTGGCAGATGGATGTTGTTCTTTTCTTTGGTGATGAACAAACTAGAAAATACTCCAGCCTCCTCTTAGAGCACAAGGGTATCATTCTGCTTTGTTATGAATTCAGATATTCATTAAATAGCCTTGGTTTTGGTCCATTGCTGTTAATATTTGTTGTAAGCCCCATCCACTTACGCAGTTCCTATGGTTACTGTTGTTCCTATGCCACTTGAACCCCAAAGCCCTTTCTCTTCTATAGTGACATTCCTGTTTTCAGAGATGTATTTCCCCCCGATGTCCCTAGCCATACAAACCGCCCTCTGTGCTTTGCAGGCCGCTGGGGAAGGCGATTGGCATCGCGCCTGGGAGTACGCGCGGCATCCCCCCGCATCACTACGAGCACCACCCGTGAGTGTCAGAGCTTGCTACTGCCTCTGCTCTGCATCCGAGCTGCTAAATTACACTTTGCAGGGACTTTTCCTTTGATATTTGATATGTGTGTGTGTAGCTTCATAGATTCTAACGCACCTAGTGGATGATAACAAACACTACCTTCACTCTTTAAGAACACTATTCTATTTTTCTAATGTCTTTTTTTTGTTGTTGTTAAGATAAAGGTAATATTACTGAGGGGAGGAAAAAAAAAAGAAATTGTGAAAAAATAAGATTTTTACTATCTTTTTAAAATTCTGAAGGAGTAGAAGGGGAAAAGTGCCAGGCATATTACTGTGACCCGGGAATATGAAATCCTTGACCCTTCAGAATTCAAGGCCATGGGACCAAGGAGGTCTATAAAGTGGACTTTTAGCCATGTTTCTCTATTACTGTGAGCTGTGTCATTCAAGCAACCCATCTGCGTATGCATATCCCTCCTGGCTGGATATGGCAAGCCGGAAAACCAGAAAATTGAATAAAAGTATCATCACCCTCCCTCCCCCATATCCATTTCTGTTCCACACGTTCAGGGCCTGGAGGCTCAGAGCCAGAGTGGTTTTGTTTTGTTTCGGCACTCATTGACTTAGAGGAGTTATTTGCCGAGAGATGGAATAGTCCTGAGGGAAGTCTGTCCTGGGGAGAGTGAATCTGTTTTGAATACCTCTATCAAAAAATGCCCACCAGACAGATGCAAAAGCAACTTTACATCTATTTCCCTCAGAAACAGGCTCTGACTTGGCAATCGAGTGCTACCCTGATTTCTTTCCATCCCATTGACGTTTCTGGATCTGCTGCACATTTTTATGTTTCCTCTGTCCGAGCTTGCGGTGCACAACTAAATATGCGCTTTGTAACACTGACAGTGTCTGAACGGAGTAATGTGGCTTCATCATGGAGAGTAAATAAAAAGCAGATGAAGACCTTGTAGATGAAAACTGCTGTCATGGTAATTCAGAGTGGGAGGTAATGACTGGCTAAACAGAATTCAATCACTTAGCTTTTGCTTAAACTGAAAAACTAGGGAAAAAAAACCTGCACAAACTATCAAACAAGCAAGAACAAACAGTCCTAAGAAAGGATGAAAAGAAACGCCTGTAAAAATCCCAAAGAGCTACCATTCTCAAAGTGTGACAGAAACCCACCCTGTGCAAAACAGGTCACAGTGTCCTTTGATATGAAACCCAGTGCTGGCGTTCTGAAACAAAGACCTAAGCAGTCCTAAAATATTAGTCCTAAAACAGCCTAGAATTAGTTAGTCCTAAACTAACTTTGGTGAGTCCTAAAATTTGTCCTAAACGAGTCCTAAAATGGTAACTTAACCCATCTCCCTTTAGTGCAACAGAAACAAATTCTGAATCGGAATCATAAAAAAAAAAAAGTTGTTTTAATTTAAGACATATTTAGTGCAAGGCACTGCAAAATACAGAACATCTGAACTGAGAAAGGTAGGAAAGACCAGAAGGAACCAAACTCACGAGCTCAGTCCCTTCCCGCCCTTTAAAGGGACTGTATCAAAGGAGCCTTTTTTTTTTGCAGAAATTCTGTTTTCCTTATCGCTCCGTCATACAGAACCTTCCAGCTGAGTCCGCGTTGTTGTCGGCTTGGGTAGGACTCGGGCACTGCAGTCGTCTGAGCCCACCTCTCCCTCCGTGTTGAGGTAAAAGAGACTTTGCACGCTTCGAGGAGACGGGTGCAAAGCCAGGCAGTAACCGCTAGTACGGCGAGAAAACCATTCTGCTTGAATCAGAAACCAGAATTATTGGGCGAACTTTAGAAGCGGGTTTAGCAGTGGCGTGTGTTGTCGTTGCATTACACCTGCCGAGATGGTGAGAAAAAAAATGGCATCTGTAACTGTCTGCTAATAATTATGGAACATATTAACAGTTTCCAGTGGCTGGTTTAATTGCTTCTTCCCTCAGCAAAAGAAATTTTACGAACCTCAGCCTGTTATTATTTATGGGACATTTAAAGCTTTTTCAGTAATCTCAGCAATGAATTATTGCACATGCGTGGAACATGTGAAAGTCAGACGTGCTAAATGCCCATCGTTACGAAGCCGTGTTGAATATTTGCGCTATTGCTTTTGTTGCCACGGTTTGTTTTCCCACTTGGACATTAAAGTCTGAGACTGGCTTTAATAATCTTTGAATGATAAAACTAAAGATAATGGCATTTAAAATGGGTTTTCAGTGTAACGAGCTACAGTAACGTCGTTTCCTTTCTTTATTTGCATCTCTGTTTACAGAAGAGGTCGGAAGCGTCGGGCTGCGGCGGGGCAGGCTCACCCCACGCAGCCAGCATTTCAGTGCCGCCGTTATCATCCAGACCATCACTGAAGCAGATGCTTTTGAGGGCAAATAACTGAGGAGTCAGGAAGGCCAGAAATGGACTTCGGTGCCGTACCTGGAACACCGAACAGTGCAGTTGCCAAACCGGTTACTTTGCACCCAAAGCACCCCTGGGTGAAGTGGGGTGTACAGAAAGAGAGCCTGCAGGAGGGAGGATGGGCCGGGGATGCAGCCCAGCTGGAACGATTTTGGTTTAAAGTCACCCAGGGAAAAGCACGCTTTGTATCTGAGCAATTCATTGCCCTTAATTCCGTATGTACTCTGATATAAAGGCTTTCCTTCTGGCCGTCTCTGGCGCGCCTCCGTGCCGGCTGTGCTCTCGTCACCTTCTCGCATCCCACCGAGTGCGGGATGCCCCCCGGCACGGTACCGCGTCGTGCCGTGCAGCCCTACTTCAGCCCCGGGTGACGCTGTTGGAGCGTCACCAGCATCGCAGCGGGAGGAAGCCAGATGCTTCAGGTGCGTGAGTAAGCGGGGTGGGAAGAGGGGCACGTACAAATGACGCTGCTGCACTGACCCCTTGATGCATGGCTGTCGGAAGCGTTGCCCTCGCTTAACTCCTCTGCCTGCACCTGTCCATGACCGAATTTCACTTGTACCCTTCCACTTTTTACAGATTTTTGACTACGCACCAGTCAGAGCAGACCCTTCGCCTGCTTGATGTACCGTGGCAAATCAGGCCACGACGTAGTTAACGTAGTTCTTGAAAGGCTGTGGTAAAAGAAAGTTTTTTAGATTCTAAAGGCAAGCGCTTGAAGGTCAAATTCATACTCGTCCCAGCAACCTCAACGCTTCTCCATACATTTCCATCCTGTGCATTGAATGGAAAAGATATCATGTGAGCATGTAATTACAGACTGTATTATAGCACAATAATTCCCCAGCAAGACAGCTAAAGACTGACTGAGAGCTAATCTATCCAAAACCAATATACCAGGCCCAGCGCAAGCTGGACTCAGGCCAGGATGTAAGCCAGGAAGAGCTTGCGTGACACTGATTGATGCGGTTTAGCTGCTGATGGATGGAGAACAGACATCCCCTTTTATCCTTCCAGACCACTCTGGCATTCAGTCCGGTACCACTACCCTGCCTGAAAGTAAGGGCAAAGTGTTCAGGAATGTACTAACCCATCCTGAGCCCGTTTCCCAAGAAGAAGTGGCAGAAAATTGCTTTTCTGCAACTCGGGCTGACCATGGAGCTCAGCAAGACTCGGCTCCAGCCCAGGCTGGCCACCAGCAGAGCCTGAATTACCCCATGTGCTGTCTTTAACCTATACGTTGCTAAAACTGTGAAGATAGCCCTGTCCTAGGAAAGGACCAGCTTGTAACTCGACAGAGGACAGCACCGGGGTCTGCAGGAGGAACCTGCAGCTGTGAACTGAGGACATGCTGCATTTTTTTATTCTTTAAAGAATAATAAGGTAAGCGCTGAACTCGTGCAGCATTATACATGCACGATGGCCCTGTCCTGCCATGGGTTTTGACAGCGTCCTAAAGAATACAACTGAGAGGAAGAAAACAGCAATTCTGGGCAATTGATGGCTCAGCCAGAGCTGAAAGGAGTGCAAGGGGACAGGGGAATAGACATCTCCATCCGCAAGGCTTTGTTGTCACTAGATTTGAGAAACCTCCTTGGAAGAATGGCTTTAACAGCTTTTCTTAATCCCCCCCCCCCCCAGCACTGATAATTCTCATAATGAAAAATAGGAAGGAGTTTAAAAGAAAGTGCTTGTTACGCAATTTTCTATATTACTTAAAGTCTCAGACTTTCAAACCAAATTCAAAGCAACTTTGGGAATGTTAAGGTACTTTTAAAATAAGTGGATGTTGCTGCTATATTTCTGTCTACTGGATCAGCTAAAGTGACAGCTAAACAGAAAATCCATTAGAAAATTTATATGTGTACTGCTGTTTGGAAGTTGGAAGAAAACATATTTTGATGGTTAGATACAAGAAGTATGATGTTCGGGGACTGGAATAATCCCCATAGGACACAGTTCATTCGCAGTACATCATCCAAGGACAGTCAGCTCCAGGCTCCGCTTTAATTTCCTGGTGAGCTCCACAGTAATATTTATTGCACAGACAAAAGAAACTGCATCTAGTGAATATTTATATCAGAAAAGGACGGATTTGTTTAATAACTGATGGGACATAAATCCAGGAGTAGAGGAGACTGGAACAAACATCAAAAGGTCTAAGTAGGCGGATAGTTTGGCTGTAATGCCTAATTAGGAAGGAGCGTGGGAGATAAGCATTATAGTCATGATTCATTTTTATATAGATGAAAGAAAAGGAGTTTCAAGCCAGCATTTTGCAAGAATTTCCTCCCAGCTCGCCTGCTGTAAGTCCCGTCACCTGCTACAGCCGAAGCACCTTGCGTGGTGCCTGGCGCCCTGCGGGCACGGAGGCGCGGGCTCACACACCATCCCCCGGGGCGGGCTTCTGGAAGCAAGAACTGAGAGTAACGAGGGGGAGCGGGAGAGGCGGGGAGCGGCGCGCAAGCAAGGGAACTCTTTCCTGAGCATGCCCACATCAAGGAGAAATTGTGTCTGGTAGGTATTTATTTTATAAGGAAATAGATTTGGGAGACATAAAAAATGCAAAGATTTGCACTTCTTCAGCAAATATTATAGTACTTTATACGATCTGACAGCATCATGCAGTACCTGCTGCCTGATACACCCACATTAGTCCAGGATATAATCAATGTAAAAAGGCCTCTGGTAAAGAAATAATAACAAATATGCACATTGAAAAGCACTTTAAATCCCCTCTGAGTATTCAAGATGAATTGAAAATGCAGCAAATGGCAGTAACTATGGTGTCTTTAAAAAAAAAAATCCCAAAACCATCCTAGCTGAGAGAAAAAATTTGCTATTTGTTAAGGAAAAATGTAACTCCAGGATGATGCGGGTGGAAACAGCTCTCCAGAGCTCCTCCAGTCCAGCCTCCTCCTCGGACTGGACCAGTGCGAGCAGGTCGCGTAGGGCTCTGCCCTGTTGGGTTGTCGCGTCTCCAAGGATGTTAAAAGTATGCGAAGGTATTGGAAGATTCGAGGCAGAAATGACCATAGTTCAGACAATAGCTTTAGCACTGACTGTCATGTAAACTGCGGCTTGGAAAACCATAGCCTGCGAACAAAAGCTACTGTTGAAAATGTACAAACCCACTGTGCTGCTTCCAGTTGGCAGCTGAGATCCATCAAAATCTCATTAAACAAATGTGTCCCTTACATATGAAAGATGGGGGGGGGGAAATTGTATTTCTGAGCAACCATTTAGGAAAAGATAACAGGTGTTATGAAAAAAAATATTATAATTGAGAATTTGCAAATATTGGGACTGTGGTAATAAAATCTAGCTGACGGAGAGATTTGGCAAAGGGAAAATATCTTGTGAGAAGCCGCGTTAAGGATGGACAGAAACCTCCTCAGTATGAATAACTCCCTGAGCAGCAGAGACAAATGCACCAGAAATTATAGGCGTGTTTTTCAGTGAGTTCCCGAACCGGCTTTCACCTTGTGACGTCAAACTCGGCACACACTTGTGCATCCTTGTCAGGGAACAAAATTTACCTGTGTCCAGAAAGACACTGAAAAGCTTTTTAAATAGTTATCTTGCGCTGTGACCAGAGCCAGGCCGGGAAATGAACGGGAACGCGCAGCGCGCGGCTGAATCATGCCATCACTTGGTCTTGCTCGTAGAGGAGTTGAAACGTGGCCATTAGCGATTGCAAATAAGGCGCAGTTGGGAGCTCACTGGTGGAGCAGATGTGGAAAAGTAAGTTATTGCCTCTCAGCTCTTCGTTTCCAGCCCTTAGCTGAGGCACGGTGACTAAGGAGCTCACCACCACTTGGAGCTGTTTCTCTGCGAAGTAAAGCAGATTAACATAAACCCTGTTCAGCAGCAGCTTGAGCTAGTCTGAGCTGCTTTTGCAATAGATGACTGGGCAAGGTGGGTTCCTGCATCCCGGTGGATCACAGAATTATTAAGGTTGGACAAGGCCTCTAGGATCATCGACTCCAGCCATCAACCCAACCCCTCAATGTCTCCTAAACCATGTCCTGAAGTGCCGCGTCTACATGTTTTTTGGTGGATGGTTGGGAGCAGCTGGGGAGGGGAATCCCCTCACCCACTGCCACCCATCCACCGGGAAAAGTTTGGTGATGTCCTGGGAAGATGCTCGGATATCCATGGGTCTGCGGGCATGTGGGACGCATCTCCCATCCCTCCTAAGAAGGACGTCCCTCCAAAAGCCAAGGTTGAAGCCTTGCTCTGGCTTCAGAGGTAGGGCTGCGAGGGGTCTCGGGCTGCGGGGTGCCCCAGTGCCAGCCCACCGCACCCTTTCAAAGGAGCCACGAAGGCAATTTTAAATGAGAAAAGTTAAATACGCTGGCAAATACTGTCTCTTCTCTTTTCAACACCTGCAGATTTTTCATAGGAAAAAAATGAATTGATGGTAGGGGAGCATAATATTGTAAATCAAGTTGTATTTCTATTATAATGACGAAGGGAGAACACACTTTCTATATGCTAAGTATATTCATGGAGTTATATTATAGTAACATTCCTTAAATTGATGATATTTATCAGTTGGCAAAAACAAATTGCTATATACAGAAGAAAATAATTAAAGGAAAGGGAAGAGTAATAGCAGCATCACAGCAGTCAAGTCTAGCAATGTCTTAACAGAAATATTGATGTTCTTTTGGATGCGTGTCAAGGAGAAATGGAAAGATAGCGGGGCAATTTCTTCCACAGTTATAACTACAAAATATCTTTAAACACTTGCAGTCATATATACCCAGGATGAAATTCCGTTTCCAGCAGACTGCCTTGTCTTTGCTTTCCCTGATAGGAAAAAGAAAAATGGGTTACAAGGGAATTTTTGTTTATTTGTCTTTCTGAAAACT
This sequence comes from Phalacrocorax carbo, assembly GCF_963921805.1. NCBI lineage: Eukaryota > Metazoa > Chordata > Aves > Suliformes > Phalacrocoracidae > Phalacrocorax > Phalacrocorax carbo. Next base: position 22,356,312 of record NC_087524.1, read on the forward strand.
GTTGAGTGTCATCTACGCTCTGCTTAACCTAATGCATCACCGGGAAAAGGAGGAAAAAATACAACCTGCAAGTTTCGGGATCATTACGGTGAGGCCCAGTGGTGCTGTTACACTTATTTAAGGGGGTTATCGGCTTTTCCATCATTTCCCCTCCTTTTCTTTCCAGCTGCTAATAACTCCTCTGATAAGTTTGCCCAGGGTAAAACTTCACGTGGAAATTTACAGGTTGGGAGCAGATTCGTTTCGCGGGAGTGGATTGAACTCAATTCCGCAGTCTTAAGGCAAGGGCTTGTGTTTTGAGGTAAGGAGGGCGCATCTGGGAACATCTGGGGCGCAAGAGGTGTTGCGGCATCCGTATCTCGGACCCGACAGTAACATGCAAAGCGGGTGGGAAAGGCACGTGCCACCGCGTCATGGGCCTGCCAGTGCCTAACTGAAGAGCTGCAGCATGATACACGCACATAGCAGAGGTGCCTGGTGGGCCTTTTATTACAGTGCTGGAATACAGCACCCTTGCGAAAGCTGTCAGGGCTTATATCGCTCGAAAGAATAATCGTCCTGTCTCTGCGGGCCTGGTTAGTGCTTAACACAACAGTTTTTCTAGGTCATAATAGGCAGCATGACATCGATGTATGGCTACTGCATCTCCCGATGCCAAACGCCAAAGCTGGCTCCCAAGGCCTGTGTTTCTCTAGCTTGACGATGGACTTTCACACTCAAATGGCAAACAATTCATGCAAAAGCGGCTTCCAGAGCTCCCTCCTGCAGGAGACGACGCTGACCGCATCTCTCTCAATACTCTGGTCTCAGCACACTTGCACCAATGAAGAAGTTGTTGTGGGCATCACGTTTTGCTGCCCGCTTTCCCCGTCCTCCTCCTTCTCCAGAGGCGTCTGATGGGCAGCAATCGGCCAGTTTCATACCTGAGCTGCTCTGGAGCTCTCTCTTCACTGTGACTTTGCCCAGTACCTACCCCTAGGAGACCTGATATATTGAGGCTTACACTATAAGAAGGAATAAGTGGGAACGGATGGAAAACTTCTCTCAAGTTTTTCTAAACTCTGCTTGCTTATTTTTAACTCCAGCTTCCTTTACAGATGTTCTTAAAACAGAAAACACCCTGTTAACGGTAATAAAATGGAAATTTCCTCTGTGCAAAATAAATTTAAGCGAAATACATCTATGAATATAAAAAAACTCGGTGTAAAGCTACACTCTTCTTTCCCAAAACAAATGCGCCTCTGTGTTATACATGAAACTAATATATTGCAGTCATTAAGAAATACATAACGTTGACATTAATTGAAGTGAAATGAGGGTATGCTTGAAGTAACAGAACTGAGGGAAAACAGGCAAACTGTGTTTTGTAACTGATGGAGCTACTCCGTAGGAGAATAATTTCTGGGCGTACTGTGACTCTCATCCATCAACAGCATGGTAAGCAAATGGGATTTTGGTAAAAACATCCGCTCAGAAGTAGATTTTTGTTGCAGCTTCACACAGATGGCTGCACTCGCTCGGTACAGAGGAGCAAAACTAAGCTCACAGGTAGTTACTGTGATGTTACCTGGCACGTTCCCTTATGGGAGACAGAGATGAAAAGAGATGTAGGACGAGGAGCGAGTAGAGGGTATGTATTGCTAAATTTTCCCAATCGGTTGAATGTGTAACTAATATACTTCTTCCAGGAATATTTCTTTTTTGGTGATATCATGTTTTTTAATGTATTTCTACTGCCCAGTACCATATACTATATAAATGTTCCACTCTCCAAATGAGGACTTGCTCTCGTCAAACAAAGCAGTAGTTATCAGTACCCCAAAGGGGAGGGAAGTATAACAGGTCGGTAAAGAGATGTTTATGAGCTCTAATGTTTCCAGTGCAACATTTATGTTACTTTTCATACAATTAAAGAATTATCAGCCTGGCATTAAAACAAGTCTTGTACTAAGTGAACTAAGGGTATAATTTTTTGCTAATGGATTGTTATATTTCATTTACATATCTTTTCCCAACAATTTTATGCTTAAAAAAAATCATCGCCTTTTGAATTACGTGAGGCTTTTTTTCCTGTAAGGCTCCAACAGTTTGCCAGCCTCATGTGTGTAATTAGTTTAATTAGCACTGCATCTCTAATGAGGGCATCAGTGTCTGCTGTATGCACTCAGTCCTTTACTGGACAAAGCTAAAAATTGGGTTTCTTAATCAGCTGCAGTGGAAGGACTCCAGTCCTTACAAGTCTTTATACAGTGCTTGAATGGGGGTAACTTATTTTGCCTTTTCTTAAAGCATCACTCTCTTTACTTTGGCTAAATATCTGCATCCGTCCGGGCCGTTCTTAGAAAATGTACATACACATCGGGTATGTTCAGTCAACTGGTTTTCACAGCTTTAAAAATACATCACCTTGGCCTTTCAGGTAATCGCTAATTATTAATGGTACACAAAATAAATAGTATTCTTACTGAGAACAGTGCCTGCATAATGGATGGGGGGAGCGAGACGCAATGCATCTTCGTAATGCAGGATAAGGATATTTCACCAAACACGGCGAAAGCTTGACATTGAAAACAACTCTTGGGGAGCTGTCAAGATGACAATAGAAAAAGCATTAACGATTTATCAACGTGCCATTAGCCCTGCATGTTAGACCTGACAATGTACGAAGTCTATAGATCATTTTTATGTTCCACAATAGAAAACTTTCAGTGGAAAAGCAAGCGTGTGACCTCTAGGCTACGTTCAACCAGTATTGAGAAAAAGATCATTAAATAAAAGGTACAAAATCATATTAATTCTGCCTTACCTGCCTGACTCGGAGCATTTCCGAGTACTTTACTCACATGTCACCTGGCTATCAATGCATAAACGCTCAACAGAAGCTCGGTAACTCAAGCAGTGTTAAGGAAGAGGATGAATTCCCCAGTATGAACATCCTCACTGTTATAGCAAATGGTGCAGGGTTTTGTACTCCGAACTCCTCTTTCCGGGGTGGTTGTGGCCACCTTTGAACTCACGGTTTTCCTTTCTAAAAAAACCTACTTTATGTCCTCTGTATGTTTTAAGAGAAACAATTTTAAGCACTCAGAAAACATGCACACCCACAGAACCCAACCTTTTTCTACTTAAAAGCATAGTTCTTTAGAAAGGAAGCTTTCAGGAAGGAAGCTCAGCTGGTTTGGTTCCAGGGGCCGTGCTTTAACGCACCAGGCAAATACCGCAAGCGTATTAATCTCCATGCTTCGACTGCACGTGCCAACCTTTGCATGGGGTCTGACATCAGCTACTTTATAAGCAAAGCTCCGTGGTGGGCTTTTTTATCATCAGAAAGAAACGACCATCACCAAAGCACCACAGTGTGTCGTCTTCATTTTGCACCCGAAGGCCAAACCGGCGTGGAAGATTACATTTTACCTGTAGATATTTGCAATAAAGAGTATCCAAGTGCTTCTCTTGTTTACGTGTTGACTGTAGCAAAACTCATATAGTGCTTAACGTTGTGTCCCCGCTCACTGCAGAGCCAGCGCCGTCGCTCCGGGAGCCTATTGAAATGAGAGATTTCATTTCTGGACTCACGACTGGCTCAGGCCCAGGCTGCCCTGGCAATAACTGTCGTGTTGTATTGCACCAAGAGAGATGGGAAAGGGCGTCTGCTCGCGGGGGGAACCGCTCCCCCGGCCCACCCCGCTTCTTTTTAGTGTCTGTGCTCACCAGCATCTTCAGTTTGTTTTATTTTAATTTCAGCCGACTGTATTACTCCATTGCACGTTGATTTCCAAACACCTATTTTTATTGATTTAAGACAGTAAAGCTGTCAGAATAACGCAGCAGTAATACAATAAAACAACAACAGCCCTTCGTTTTGCTTGGCTGCAGAGCAGCCTGAGCTGGGAGCACGCAGCAAGTCCTCGACAGAAATGCCCACCACGGTGCTAGTTTGCCACATAAATACACATTTAGACAGCTAACCACATGGTCCGATTTTCACAGGAACAAGAAAACTTCAACCAGTGTAAATACCAGCTGTGCGTGTTCACCCCCCAATCAGTCAGGCGGCGTTTGAATGACTACCTGAAGGGAAACAAATAGGAAATATAATGTCCAGGGCTGCTCTCAGCTGTGTTACGTAGAGACTAGGAAAGCTTCACAGATGCTACTGAATTCAGCCGGTGTGAAACCACCAAGGAGAGGAAACTCACTGGAAGTTTTGCTTTTGCCTAACAGAAACACAGCGTAAGTGGTTCCCCTCATTTTAATGCGGTTTCCGTCATTGCATCTTCCAAACCCAGCCTGTTCGGGTTTTTTTTAACTCCTAATTTTAAGGTTGGATATTTTAACCACTGGTTCTTATCCTAGATCAATCCAAGGACTCTAGTAATTTTGTTTGGAAGGGGAATCGCTCTGAATTAGGAGTTGTTATAACCCAGAATGACGTTAACTGTCGTAGACCACAGTGCAGGCTGCTGGGGAAAATTAAATAAGCAACGGGGTTTTGAACGAAGGCGATACGAACCTTTGTGCGGCTCTGGCCCAGGCCAAGGAGGAGGGGGCGGCAGGGATGGCGGAGGGTGGGCCGGGGGGGACTTTCGGGGGTCAGCTCCTGGCCAGGCTGGCGGCTCCACGGGGGCAGCTCGGGTGATGCTCAGCCCCCTTGTGCTCGAGTCAGCAAAAAGCAATGCAGAATCGCACCTTTTCTTTGACCAGAAAAGTGCACAGAGCTGGCACTGGCAGCAGTTATGAACTAATCATCTCATTATATACAATTACTATGACTTTACTGAATTTTTTTCTTGCCTTACATTATTTCAGTTAAAGGTTTCTTATGTGCTCTCTGGCAGCTGGGGAGGGTTGGAGCCAGAGAAAGTAGCTGTTTTTACAAGTGCTGCGGAGTACCGACACTTTGATTTAAGTTGCAGCACTAAACAGTGCTGAAGGATCAATGACCAGTTTTCCCAGTGGCATTAATGGTCTGTTTCATGTAGCCCTGGTTCATATAAATGCTGTTTAAAACACAACGTTTATAGCTAAGTAGCCACATATATATAGCAAATGCTGTGGAAAAAAAAAACCCAAACCTAATTTATGCCTAAAGGTCCAGGATAAGAATTACTGCTTTATTTTGTGAAATTATCTTCCACCCCCACCCCGGGAAGGGAAGACGAACTGGGAGAGATCCAGGTAAGCGGATGCTGTAACACGCGTTTGGGTTTGCCCCGGGCACCTGCTTCCCGCCCTGGGGTTTTTCTTGGGCGTCCAGGCTGTGGCCGTGTGCACCCCGCGATTCGGGCCGTAAGGACAGGGGAGCAGGGAGGGGATCCCTAAAGCTGTCTTAACAAAAATCCCCATATCTGTAAGTGGATAAGTGAAGATTAGAGTCTGGCCAACGAAATATTTAAATAACTTTTGCTTGACAAGTTGCAGAAAAGATCCAGATGCCTGGATGCTCCGATTTACCCGAGTGAGGTACGGCAGGCTTTCTGGCAGTGGCGCCTTTCAACGACAGGTGACAGATATCCGTCAGGTTTTATAGAAATACGAGTTATAGGTACAACCAGTGGTTTTTCCTACACCTCCAATAAGCAGGTGCAGGATGTGTCTTTGTCGTTTTACTTAGTGATGCAGAATACAGGTAAGGAAAGAGGTGGTGTTATTTTCTAGCTGCAGTAATTAGGATAAAACTTAGCAGTAGGATTGGGCAAATAAAATTAGCTGCCTTATTTAATGGAAAACAACAAACTTATACCAGGGTAAATACAGTTCAATGGGTATTTGAAAATTAAATGAGATACGCAGTAGACCACGTTTTCTTTCAAAAATATGTTTTAAAATAATTTCATGTTTTAAAACCATGTATACAGGAACTGTGATTAAATGTATTTGGCAGGACATGGAAAACAAACAGCAGCGGGGCTTTGGTGATGTTGCTGCTCAGGTGAGCAAGTCTGGGAACCTTGAGACAAGGCAGGAGATGTGGATGTGGTGTTTTGTGCCTCACGAGCCGACGTGCATTTGTCCCGTTTCTCAGCTACTGGTCTCTGCTCCTTTCTCAGAAATAAAGGTTTAATTGTTATGCAAGAAATGAGCCATTCATGAGCGTCCGCACTGAATACAACAAAAGGAAAATATTTAGGTTTTCTTTTTACAGGATTAATATGTTTGTTGCACAAGTATTAGCTTAATCCAGTAGTTGTCCTTCAACACGTTATAGATGAGAGCAATGTCTTTCTGCCAATGGACTTTATTTAACCAACTCAGATTATTTATGAGGTGTTTGCAATTCTGAGCCCCTAAGAGTAATAACTTGTCCAAATACATTAGCATGAAAACTCCCTTGATATCCCCAAATAATCAAATTCTTTTGTCAACAACATCCCCAAATAGTTTGCATTGACTTTAGCAAAGGTTTGTTAGAATTACAGACTTATCATGAGGCATAACTCTTCCTCTGCAACTGGAGGACCGTTAATTTCCAGGTTAAATAATTGTTCTGTTTTGCAAAGATCTCTCATCAAGCTCTTCGTACTGCAAGAAATGAAACCTGAGGTTGTGCCGTGAGACGCACCAACTGGGAAGCACCACCCTGACTCCCACCCTCCTTGGCCTCGCAGCTTCGGTGAGTGACATCGTAAACTTTCCAGGAGCAAAAATCGCAGGACTGCACTTCCCCCCGCAGCTTTAATTGCCGGGTGTTAGAAATATTGCAAAACTCAGAAATACGGCGCAAAGGCGAGGCACAGAGAAGTATCGCCGCAGCGAGGAGCTGTGCTGGATTAAACCGCCTAGCGGGGCTCGTTTGCTGCGACTTCACAGATTGCTCAAAACAGAACCAGATGGCTTTTCCCCCCTTTTCCTTCAGAGGTGCGTTGGCAGACTGGTACACACAGGAACGCTAGAGATTTTAATGCACGGGAAAACGGTGCAAAACAATTTTAATAAAATATTTGAAACTCCTCGAGGACCTTTGCGTTAGGAGCTGAGCAGACTGTAAATAACTGAACCATTAATGATAATTTACGCCCCTTGGACCAGCCGTAGAGGATTACAACCTCATGGAATCATTTACCTTGAGAAAAATGACAAAATTTCCAAGGACTGATGGTTCCTTGAGAGAAGATTTGAAGCAGAGGCTGCACTTGGCTTGAGCCTCTCCACTATCAATTCCAGTTCATACAAAGACGTTTGCTCCGATTATTATTATAGTCCTGCCCTTTCTTGCCCTTGAAGTATTGGCATTGTGGCTCTGGAGACAGATTCAATTAACAAACCAGATAGATGCTGACCTTTCCGAGGTTGTTATTCTATCTTTGATTTGCTTTAGGGGAGAAATATTTCTTTCTTGTATAAATATGAAATAACAAATAAATAACCAACAATTGATTTGTAGTTAAAAAAAAAAAAAGAAAAAAGAGAAAAAAAGAGAGAGGAAGAAAGGAAATAAATTAACTGGTTGAGCGGAGACACTGGTATTAGCTGAATAGCTTTAAGACTTTGCCCTGGGATCACTCACCGAGAAAGCTGCCGTCCGTCACGATAAAAGGGTTGGTTGGAGGATTTCTGGAGTAGTTTTTCCAGGGAATTGGGTAACTTAGCTTAGCGCTTTTCATGTCTGTCTTAATTTTGTGATTGATTTTCTGCGGACCAATGAGGAAATTTTGTTGCTTTTCTCCATGTTACAGACCACTGTCCCACACCACTGTGTATAATTGCCAGGCGGGTGATGGAGGAAGGTGGGGCAGAGAGCCCGCCAGGCAGGGCAGGACCAGGACCGGGGCGCTGGGCAATAAAAGCATCTAGGCGACAACTTTCTTCGTTTATATTCGCGTTCCAAAAAACGTTCATTTATATTCATGCTCCAAAAAATGTTCAAAACAGCTTTCTTCCCTCTTTTCCCCCCTTTGCCCCTGCACATTCTTGGGAAAAGCTCAAACAGGGCTTTGTTTTTCTTTAACAATGGTGTAATTATTAGGTGGTATTAACGGCAGAGACATTTTGAGATAACCCTGCTCAGCATGTAAAAATTTATAATTATTGTTATTTAAATTATAATTATTATTTATGATTATCATAATTATTTTAATAATTTCCATGCTATTGTGTTACAAGTATTAAATTGAAACCTTTTAAAATACTCATACCGATTCTGTTGCGTTTTACCCGACTACCAGGTTATTCCATCAGTTGTGCCGCTCCCACCAGCAGGACTGCCTTGCTGCTGATTGGTATTATTTCTCCTAAAGCCACTTTAATTCTTGACGTCATATTTATCTTCTTGTTTTTCAGTCCTTTGGAGCAGCGTTAGTCAGGTGGGTGTTATCCAACCTGCTTGTCACATCCTTTTTGGGAGAGAGCTTTCAGGAGGAAAACCAAAACCCATGCGCGGTTTGCCTTGACCTCTTGCAGGGAAGCTCGAGCCGAACGGCTGCGGACGTTGCACTGGTAGCCCAGAACGTGCTTTTTTGTGGAAAATTTGCACAACGCTTGTTCGTTTAAGGTTACCTACGCTCAGTCAGTCTGATTTTATACAGCAGGGCGCTGGACAAAACGAGATGCATCCGCTGCCATCTCCTCGTGTTCTAGGGGTGCATGGTGAGCACAAGGACTTTCATGCATTCCTCCTCCTGGCCTCTTTGTGTCCCTGGAACTCCCCTCTTTCCATTTGCTGCCCCACCTCCTCTGTCTGTTTTTCTGTCCGCTTTCAGGAAGTAACAAAACACCGTACCCAGTAATACAAAGTAGAGCAACTCCTTCCCTCAGAGCGAGACTTAATGATTGATCTGCCTCTCTGAAGTCTAGATCATGGCTTGGAAAAAGGAGGTGAAATATTCCTGCCAGTTGGAAACAGGAGAGAGTGTTTCAGATTATAAATGTTCATCATTCTACAAAAAGCTGAGACCAAAAGATTTCTATCTTGGACGTCATGGTAGATGAAGGAAAAGGTCAATTTGACCATTAATTCACAAAAAACCTTTCTTTGAAGGTGGTGGAAATGATAGAATCTTATTATATCAAATAACTGTAACCTTAGGTTACCCGGTAAGATCAGAAAAGTCTTTGCTGGAATAACAGAAGGAACTGGGTGTTCCAGGTCGTTGTTTTGTATAGTGTTACGCTACACACTTGCGCAGAGGCACTCCTTCCCAAATGGATTATAAAATGCATCGTTACTTCTGTGTGAAGTACGCTGCCGTGGTTTTGGCTGGGATGGGGTAGGTTTTCTGCACTGTAGCTGGCGTGGTGTGCCTTGGCTTTAGTGTGGGCATGGTGTCGATGGCACACCGATGTTTCAGGGGTTCCTGAGTAGTTGCTAATTAGGCGCTAAGTGTTGCCAGGTGGTGCTTGTGCTGCTCAAGGGCTTCTCCAGCTGCCTGTGCTCTGCTGGGGGCACGGGAGGCCAGGAGTGGAGGCGGCATGGCTGGGACAGCTGATCTGGGCTGGCCGGGGGGATGCTCCGTGTCGTATGGTGTCATGCCCAGTATATTAACTGGGGGGAAGTTGGCCGGGGCAGTGAATGATTGCAGCTCGGTGCCTGGTGACATTGGTTGGCTGGTGGTGAGTAGCTGCATCATTTGTTTTTTGTTTAGATGTTTATTCCCCCGGGTTTCATCTCTGCCTCTTTCTCATCTTATTTTCATTATTTTATTGTTATTATTTTTATTATTGTTTTCTTTTACTCTTCTGATTCTCTCCCCCATCCCACCGGGGTGGGGGCAGTGAGCGAGCGGCTGCGGGGTGCTCAGCTGCTGACTGGGGCTAGGCCAAGGCAGTCCTTTTTGGCACCAAACGCGGGTGTGAATGGCTTGAGAGAATAACAGTTGCTGGTCGTAGCATTGATTCATCTGTTCTCAATATTAGTTTATCTGATCTACACCATGCTCTTATTTTTTTGCAGTACACGTTAAAGATTGATGTTGGGTATTGTAGTTTGATGTGTTCTGCAGTGATCAGCAATGTTTTGCCTGGGAGATTTGTTATTAAAGCTCAAGGCCAGTGTTTTGTTGGGTGTCACCTCATGGAGACAATTAGCGATTAGACTTCCTCCATTGAGAGATTTTTCACAGAAGAATAACAGAATGGCACCTTCACTACCTTCTGTGATGTCTCCTTCATTACAATAACTTTTCAGTATCTTGAATATCCTTAGGTAGTTAAAATATATTTATTGATATTTCTTGGGAATATTGGTTTGGTTCTGTCTAAGGTGAATAAACAATTTAAGAATATCATCCAGAGATCTGCCCCAAGGCTTGATAGTTATGAGTGGCAGGGCATGTGGGATAGCATGGGCAAATACTTTGGAGCTTCACCCCTCAACAAGAGCAGAATCCTGAGAAATCAGTAGAATATTTGGAGAAAGTATGCTGTCACCCTGCCAATTCCAGAAAGACACAAATCACTGCAACATGCTGGGGCCTGGCCCATGCCTACCAACCCTGTTTAATGCTATTCAGTACCCCCAAGGGGAAGAGAAGGCCTCTGGGTCTAAAAAGACAAAGAAAAAGAAAGCCACAGGCACTGCAGCCCCTCAAACCCCCACAACAGAAACTGCCCTTCCATTTTCTAATTTACTTGCTGTTGGACCAAATAATGTTTATTATTTGGCACCAACCACCACCATCTCACAATCACAGACTCACAGACTGGTGGGGGCTGGAAGGGACCCCTGGAGCTCACCCCGTCCCACCCCTGCTGGAGCAGGCACCCCCAGAGCAGGGGCACAGGGCCGCGTCCAGGCGGGGGGTGAATGTCTCCAGGGAAGGGACCCCACAGCCCCTCTGGGCAGCCTGTGCCCCTGCTCTGGCACCCGCACAGGGAAGGGGTTTGTCCTCATGTTCAGGTGGAGCTTCCCGTGTTCCAGCTTGTGCCCGTGGCCCCTTGGCCTGGCGTTGGGCACCGCTGAAAAGAGCCCAGTCCCATCCCCCTGACACCCGCCCTTCAGATATTTATAGGCATTGATGAGATCCCCCCCCAGGCTTCTCTTCTCCAGGCTGAACAAGCCCAGGTCTCTCAGCCTTTCCTCATGAGAGAGATTCTCCACTCCCCTGATCACCTTCGTAGCTCTCGCTGGGCTCTCTCCAGCAGTTCCCTGTCCTTCTTGAACTGGGGGGCCCAGAACTGGACGCAGCCCCCCAGATGTGGCCTCACTGGGGCAGAGCAGAGGGGGAGGAGAACCTCCCTCGCCCTGCTGGCCACACTCCTTTCCATGCCCCCCAGGACACCGCTGGCCCCCTTGGCCCCAAGGGCCCGGTGCTGGCTCAGGGTCACCTCGCTGCCCCCCAGCACCCCCAGGGCCTCTCAGCAGAGCCGCTCTCCAGCAGGTCCCCCCCAGCCTGTGCTGGTGCGGGGGGCTGTTCCTCCCCAGGGGCAGGGCCTGGCACTTGCAATGTACGTGGTGCTGCCAGTTCAGCGACGGGGCAGCCCGGCAGGGTGGCATTGGAGATGTCAGGAGTCCTCCACCACCCTCTGCTATGTCCTGGCCTGGAGAAGAAGACCCTCTGGGCCTGACAAACTGAGCCGGGTCTGCTAAACGGTACCCCAAGTTCAGCAAACGGAAGCGTCCCTGCAGCGCCAACAGCCTGCCTCCAACGGTGCGTTAACTTGGCCGTTCATCGCGGCTTTAGGGCACCTGCCGCTACTAAAAAGCAGAGCGACAGATGTACAGTTATGCCACGTATGCCAATTATAATACCTAGGTGGCGGCCTTTATTTTGTGTGCTGCTGAGCATCTATTGATCACCTAGGATTTTTAACTTGATGCAGTCGATCTCACAGATTTGATTTATAAAAGAGATTTATTTTCTCTTTTGACAGTGTCCTGCTTTCATCCGGGATAAAGTTAATTTTTTTCCTAGTAGCTGATACAGTGCTGTGGTTTGGCTTTAGGATGACAATAATGTTGATGACACACAGATGTTTTAGTTGTTGCTGAGCAGTGCTTACACTAGCTAAGGACTCTTCAGCTCCCCATGCTCTGCTGGGTGCACAAGAAGTCGGGAGGGGAGGGGGCACAGCTGGGACAGATATCCCTTTGGCCAGTTGTGGTTATTCCATATCATATGGTGTCATGCTCAGTATATAGACTGGGGGGGTGTGGGGTGTGTGTGTGTGGCTGGGGGGAGAGTGATTGCTGCTTGGGGACAGGCTAGGCATCGGTCAGTGGGTGGTCATATCACTTCATCACCTGTCTTTCCTGGGTTTTGTTCCTCTCTCTCATTGTTTTCCTTTCCATCATCATCATTATTATTATTTTTCATTTCAGTTATTAAACTGTTCTCATCTCAACCCACGAGATTTCTTTCTCTTGCTCTCCCAGTTCTCTCCCCCACCCCACCGGTGGGGGGGGTGAACGAGCGGCTGGGCGGTGCTTTGGTGCCGACTGGGGCTAAGCCGCGGCAGACAGAAACTGCAGACTTTTCTGCATAACTTATTAAAGTATAGATTAAAAGTGACATGTTGATTTGTTACTGACTTTGAGGATTTCTTTCTATGCCGTTTGCCTCCAGCGTTAAACAGTCCACTGAACACATAGCTTGTGCATGAATCCTTCTTTTTTCAGTCTTGGGATTCATTCTGATATTGTGCATGATGCATTCAACCAATAAAAAGGTAAACAGAAAGACTGAGTTTATGCCAGCAAGGCACAATAAGCTGTGCATTGGCAAAATATTTAATCATGCTAAAATTGGATGCTGAGCCTTCCCACACGGCTTTATTTTGGCTTTGCAAAATAACACTTTGGGTTTTTTTAAAAGGTCAGAGTTTCTGATTTCCATATTCTTCTGTTGCTTTTTTTTTCCCTGAGAATTCAGTTCCTTTTATTAGTCTGTTATCTAATATTTCACTGCCAGGACTTCTGACCTTTTTTGTCCTATTCTTTCCCTCTGTAGATGGGCTGTCCTTACTGCATGTTAGCCCCATACAGGCACTCTCATGCACCCATTCCTGGCCATCCCAGCATGACAGTAAGAGCCAGGTGACAGCGGGGTGCCAGGAGGAGTCGGTGTGCTGCACACCCCAGTGTGTCAACACTGCGCCGAGGTCCATCGGACACTCTACACTTGGAGTTAGACTTTCTAAATGCACAGTTCTTTACTGAATTCACAGAGTTTAGCTCTTCCCAGTTACGAACAAGACAGAATCCAAGGCAGATTCAATCATATTGCCTCGGGTTTGCTGTAAGAGATACTCGTTAACTGGGCAGGAACTGGTAAAAATCCAGCTCGGTTTCTGACCTGTCTCACACAGGGGTATGACTAAAAGCCTTGATCTTACACCAATTGCAAATCAGTCTCGTATGTATTGTGGAGCAATACTAGGGCTCCACAATGTGATCAAATAGCCACAAGCGATTGTGGCATTGAAAAAAATTATTCTCAGAGTTAAAAGCACCTTTGTTGTTTTCTATTAAGTGTTAAAGTCGTAGGCATTTTTAGAAAGGCAAATGTATACACAAACGACCTAATTTGGATCACTGTACACAGCCATCTCTCGTGGGCTTCTCTTTAGTAGGGTGGATGGTATAATTATTTTCTGTTGTTCATCTTTTAGCATGTCGTTTTACTACTTGGTCTTTTAGTCAGCGATCGCTTGCTTGGCAAGTATCATACTGAGCAAAGGTAGTTTGACAAAGCTTTCCTTAACTTGGCTGTATTTTCTGTTGCTAAAGTATTCTTGAAATTCCTTTTCCTAGCGTCAGCCTGTGGGCTCGTATCAACGAGCTGAATGGTACAGCTTCCACGGCGCAGCGCTCTGACCCTTCGTCGGCGTTGTCAAGCTGCCTGCTTGACGCTGTGTTGGTTCGGCACGCCTTGGCTGGGACGTCGAGTCAAACACTGATGTGAAACTAGGGGCAAAGATTTGCCTCTTAGTTTACCATTTCCAGTTCAGCCCAACAGAGTAAAGACGATGTAGCTGCCACCTATTTAACCTGAGCAACAAATGAGAAGCGAAAAATCCAACCTGGAGAAGTGAGTGTTGACCATCGATGACCCCTATTTTAGTTATCTAGGAGAAGAAAGGATTATTTACAGCAGATGCTACCTAGGTGATCAAGGGTTTCTGCAATGTCATGCTTCCCAAAGCAGTCACACCTTAGCACAACTGTTGGTTCTGTCTCACCCAGGCAATAAAAACCTTCGTGTTGAGGCTGGATCCTCTAAGGCTTCTGGCAGCTCCCTCCACCCCAAGCTGCAGAAATAAACCTGACTGCAAAAGCCCCCTTGTGGTTTTTGCTCCTCATGATTCCAGTCTGGGGGAGCTGGAAAAGAGAGGAAGCTTTTTTCATTTTTTTTAAGTATATGATTTTGCTTTAGGACCAGATAGATGTTTGTCCGAAGGCTCTGACGTAGCCTCCATACTAAAGCAGGGCATTCTTTCTTTTCAAGGCCTTACATTTACCCTGCATGAAGGAAAATCTCGAGGAGAGTCAATTTGCGTTGGGAGGTTGGGCTGGGGAAGGTTATGTGGGGGGCTGGGGCACAGCAAGGAGCACCTCTCCCAGGTCCCCAGCTAACACTGGCTGTATCAATTTTCCTCATCATGTGCAACCTGCGGAGGCTTCTTATAAGCAGTACAGCATAACAGGAGATGATGTTATTGTTTCCTTCTCTTTCTTTTTCTTCCCATTCCCCTCCCCAAATCAGGGAATTGTTCACGTCTGTCTCCCTGGGATTTCTGCGGATCTCTAAAGTAGTGAATTAGGTCTTGATGGAAATTAGAGACAGAAACAACATGTATTTATAGATCGTATAACCTATTTTCTAGAAAACAGAAAGTAATTTACATTTAAGTGATTTTTTCCAGTTCTTGGATGTAAAAGAAATACTGTAACCCTGGTAGGTATTAAGATGACCATTCTCAGATCAAAATGACTGATGTTGCAACACTTTCACAACTGTTATGTGTTTGCTGATGAATGAATGTGAACAGACAGGAAAATTAGAAATTTGACAATCTAACACCAGCACTGTTAATTTTCTACAGTTTTGTCATTTACTTGCAAGAAACTTAATATATTTCTTCTATAGCTTTATAACCCCTCTTCTATCAAAGCTCTATAGACTCTAATATTCTGCTCAGTGAACCGAAATATCTGTCGTTATAAAAGCATCTTCTCATAAAAGCATCGGGAACCATTATGGTATATTGTCGTGCACACCAATATTAGCTAAGGAAACATTTAAAGGTTTGAAGAATAGACATTTTTTATAAAGTGTGGAAAACAAAACGTCTAAATTAAAAATACACTTTTTCTTGATTTAAGTAAATAAGATATTTCATCCTCTAACAAAATGCATATGCATAAAGGGAAGAAATAATCCTCTAAGGAGAAACCAAGAGAATGCTTAGGTGCCTGGCCCCACCCGCTCTGAGCTGCCTCCCTCTCTGCAAGGCTGAAGCCCCCCTCCCTCCCTTTCCATGCTGCTTCCACTCCCTGGGCACCGCCCAGGGACCCCGCACCTCCCGGCCAGCCCCGCAGCCTCCCAGGGCACCGCCATACTGCTTCCCCCCCCCCCCGAAAAACAGGCTCGGGGGCTTGTTGCAGCAAACAAGGTCCTTCTTGTGCTCTTTGGAAACCTTCTCCTTTCATTACTTTGTGAAAATAAACATTATGTATTGGGAAAACGATTCCTGGGCTCCTGTCCCCAGGTCAAAGGGGAAGCAAGCTGGCCAACGTGCGGCAAAAGTATCGTCTTCCCAGCCCTAACCCTCACCCCAAACGTGGGGTGGGAGGAAAAGAAATTCAGGTTAAATGGAAAAACACAAGGAGTTGTCCTGTCATTTTTTTCCCAAGATCACGGTTTCTTGCTTGACCACTGGCGCCAAGCGTAACCCCCTCCCCCGTGCCACTTGCGCCGTAGGGGCTGTCTGTTTCTTACAAAGCGCGACCCAGAGACAGCTTCATCGCCGGGAAAGCTGTCAGGCAAAGAGCAGGCAGCGCCAGGAGACCCGCTCTGTGCGCGGCAAGCCTTACGAGCAGCTGTGCTGTGGCTGCCTTCGCTGCAACCTCACGGAAGGGGAAGCTTTGGGAAAAAGTTATGAATGATGTGGATAGAAAATGGAGTATGTTGGGGACAGGTTTGGTGGGAATCAGGGGCACGTTAACATTCCTTTCACTAGACAGCAGGTTACTGCTTGTGTTTAGATTCTCTTGCTTGTGATAACATAGTACACGCTGTTTCCATCCTCTCTTTGTTCCAGTTCACACATTTCCCAGTTTTTTGGGTCATTGAGTTCATTCATGAATTTAACAACAGACAGTACCGTGTGCACTGTAAATATTAGAACTTTACCGAGCAGATAGCTACGGCGTGAGGCTGCTGATATAATGCAAATATGCTTATTACTGTTAGAATTTCAGCCAGGGAAAAGTCCAGACATTATTATTTTGAGAAATGGGTTGGGTTGGTTTTTTCTTTTTCCATCTTATTTACAGTGCACGGTTCACTGGTAAAGATTGTTAGGGCTGCAATCGCTATAGGAACTCAACTTCAAATATGTTTGAAGGCGTTCTCTGAATGAGGCAGAGCACGCTCATGATAACGGCAATGATAAGTTCATTGCAAGGCATCTTCTGGAAAACTTGACAGTACTGCGGAAATGATGCGCAGAAGATGTCGGCGCTCACGCTCGCATCTGATTTAATGTCGGCAGTTTGCACTTTGGGTCTTATTTACACAAAGGACCGTAAATACAGGCATGTGTCTGTCTGTCCAGCTGGTTTTTCAGCAAGGGATCAGGGGAGAGCTGCTGGGGGAACCCACGGGTGTTGCACGGGGGGGCTCTGCCTTTGAGCGGGCAGGGGGTCCTGTGCCTGAGCCGGCTTCTGCACCTTGAGAATGTCAAAGCCAGGCGCTGCCGCTCTGGTCCTGGTCGCAGCCATCGCCATGCAATTGAACTGACCGTGCCTCAGTTTCTCCCTTCTGATAAACATAAAGAATTATATATTATATGTGCATGTTACAGCGACTCAGGTCAGTTACAGCTGCGCATTGAGAACCAAACTGTCTGGAAAGAGTTTTGATTGGGAAGCTCTGAACATGACGTCTTGTTTGTATGTGGAGTGACAACTATTATAAATGTATGATCGTTTTAAGGTAAACTTGAAAAAAAAAAACAAACCTTAATCCACGGGGAATTAATTTTATTTTATTACATATAATGCTGTAGATGTACTCGCAGCAACGCATTAACAGACCATTAAAGCACTTTAAGTGGACACAACTCTAAACGCTCAGGTTGATGGCCTGAAGTGCTTTCGTTTTTAACATGGTTTAAACCACTGAAGTATGCTTGAAACGAGGACATTTATTAGTCCTTTGCTTTCACAATAAGTTACTTAACATCAGCCATCTAATCATGGAAAGAGACAGAAATAGTCAATTAGAAACCAAAGGCAGCTGAAATAGGGTTTACAGACAAGCTATAGGCTACAAAACCACACGCAGAACCTAATGCAGCCCAGCGTCATTTTCTCCTGGTGGACTCCGAGCTCCTGGAAGGCCACTTACCTGATGCCAGGCATAGCTGGGGATTTAAATTCCTCACCTGCCGTCAGCACAGCCAGTGGGACGGAGCCTTCGGCCGCGCCGTTTGCGCGGCACAGCTGCCCTCGGCACCCGGAGCAGAAGCTCCAGCAGAAGCTGCCACATGCGGAGCGCCCGGGCGGGAGGTGGAGCGTTTTGCAGCGATGCTGGGTTTTGCAGATACCCGACACGTAAGAGCAAAGCTGGCCTAATAACTCACCATGTTTGCTCTTTCCAGCTTCCCCAGGGGCCCTGATAAATCCTTGCGCTGAGGATTAACTCTAATACGTAGAGGACGTGGAAGAGGAGGTAAGCAAGGCTGATGATTACTCACTTTTTTGCCAGGATTGCCACAGTCACACCTAATTCAACCTGTGTTTATTTCCCTGATATGACTGGCCTTCGGGAAAAAAAGGTAGGAAAATGCCAGGGAGATGAAGAGCTGCTACATATAAAAAGCTGTCTGAGTCGTCGGTGCATAGGAGGAAGCAGCAGTCCTTACAAAAACCTGTTGGTTTTTATTTTTTTGGACAGTGCTATCAGCTACCCTCTTCTTCACTTGAAATAAAGGCAATGACATAATCCAAAATGCAAGAAACTAAACACTCGGGTCTCATTTGCTCACACGCACCCATATGAAAAATGAGCCGATAGAGGACACCTGTCTCCAGGCGCGTTCTCCAGACCTTTGCTGGGCTCCCGTGCGCTTTGTGTGGGACTGCCTCGATACATGAAATTACGCTTATCATTCCCCAACTCTGAGCTGCAAACGTTAAACCCGCTGTCCCAGTACAGCACTTGCACCGGTGACAGAAGCGGACTGGCTCCTCCCTTTGTGGGAGAGGGTACCCCTGCCCAAAGCCCCCGGATTCTCCCAGCAAGGGCTGTGGCCCGACGATGTTCGCGAGCCCAGCCCGTGCCTCAGCACGACTGTGTATAGACTGCCTCGTGTGAAGTGATGTGCTTGCAAGAGTTTTTGCTGTTATCTCTCTGTTTCTATTGAATGCGTATTACTGAGGTTAATCAATGAAATGAATTTGCTAATGAACTTGTTAATACGCTTGTCATAGCTGGTGTTGGGGTGGTTTTCTGTTCCTTTTTTTTTTTGTTATTGTTGTCTCTATATATATAAATAAAAGCTGCTGCAGCTGTTTGGCAGCTTGTTTTTTTTGCTTTAGGCAAATGATGAGAATAAGTTCAATTACAATTGCTTTGAAGTAAAGAAAAGTTAATAGAAATTTTGGTAGCAATATCAGCTTAACGGCATTCGAGCTCATGACCTGTGCATTGTAATGAAACCACTTTATCTGCCAGGCTGGCAGTCTTTTGTTCCCAAATGGGGGGATATTCAGTTACTGGCACCGGGAGAACAGTTTTGCAAGAATTCAGAGAGGTTTGTTCCATCGTGTTTGCATGCAGTGCTGTGTGTCCATTAGGTATATAGAGAGAGCGTTAGGTAGTGCATGTCCTGAGCATTAGCCACAGTATCAAGGTGTGTACGTAGAAAGACGCAGGCTTAATACATGTAATTAATTATGAAATATTTGGGAAACAGACCTGGTTTAGGGCGGTCCCCTGTGTTTTGAAGTGAGCCCTATGCTTGGCAGCACCGGGGAGAGCTGGGCATCGCGGCAGAGTTTCCCTCCCCAGGATACTTCGGGCCAGCGCCATCGTTCGCTGCTCCTACCAAGCAGTAAGCCAAGACCACGGGCTGGTCCTTCCACAGCACGGGTGCGAGGTCCCGGTGTTAACATTCACACCTGGGTTTGCACGGTGCTTACCTTGCATGTGTGTGGCAAATATCAGCCAAAATGCCTGTAGTCGCTTGTGCGTGTTCACAGCCCCTCCCTGGGTGTGCTGTGGGTTGCTGAGCTTTCACGTGGAGCTTCCAACCGACCTGCTCCTCGAGCACCAGCCCTTGCTCAGGCCTGTCCCGCCTGTGGTTCAGCAGCACATTTCTGGTGCCACCAGTTAATTCCAGAGCACAAAAACCTTGCCTGAGGAACGCTGCTGCAGTCTGCTGGTGTGGTTTTGTTCCCCCCCCTCCAGGACTTCCCTGCCAAATAACAATGCAGTAGTGTGATGAGATTTCTTTGCAGCCTGTGTCACGGTGACAGTGGCAGCACTTCGCGGCCTTGACACCCTATCAATTTTTTATCGAAGCACTGGAAAACAGGAAGCTGGCTGCAAACCTACCGTGGTTTTAGTACAGCATCGCCAGCAACTCGCAGACGGAGGCAAGGCTGTCAAACACCTCTGTGTGCTAAAGCCCTGCTATCAGGGTGCTGCACAGGACAACATACTTTCCCTCGTTCTCAGTAAATATTATGAATCACCTTTTGCTTGGCAGAAACATGAAATTCCCTCATGAGAAGGAGAATTACTATACAGGATGTAGTAAATAGAGTTTTATACTCTCTTTATGTTCCAGGAGTACACACAAAGATTTCATTAGTGTTTTAACAATGAAGAAGGAGTTTTGGGCATGCTAGTAAAAATGGAAATGGACCGAGTATAGCTTACAAAACAGGTTGGGTGCCTGGAAGCAAAGGCTCTATGGAGGAAGCACATGTAGGGGCTGGGAAGGTGTGCTGGGCAGGGCTGAGGCTGGTGTGGAACTGCTGTCGACGGGTTTTTAACAAGGGGTTGGCACACCTCTGCCAGGAGCGGCACAGGAGGTGTTTGGTCCTGCTTTGGGGTGGAGTAGAGAATCCAAGGCGATCGGTCCCTGCCTTGCTCCCCCTCTCTGCGATCGGGCATTTAGCACCTGCAGACAGAACACTTTAGGTACGGTTGTAACGCAGCCGTGAGACGAACAAATTATTTGCTCTGATATTCATTTCATCGTTTGAGGTGAAAATGACCCGTTTAGGCCAGACACTCATCCCTGCCCTGCGCACCTCCTGGCCTGGTCAGGCGCCTCGCCCCGTCCCGGGGTCCCAGGGCTCCCTCACTTTCTGATGACACTTGCATTAACCTGAGGGTTAGATGTCCTGACAGTCGCCAGCACTGGTCTGCTCCTTTTCAGGAGGTTTCAGCTTCTCATCCCTTTCTAGAAGCGTATTATAACAGAGTCAGTGCAGGACAGGGCACAGCCCTCACATGAAGTGCTACGGGATCGCCTCGTGCCGTGGGCCGGCTGGGCACGGGAGCACAGGCTGCTGCAGAGACCTTTCCTCCTCCATTGCTGGAGCAAGGGCGAGAGCACGCTCCTGCCCGACCCACAAAAGCGCAGGTTGAAATTGTCTCCCCCTGAGATCAGAGCCGTGCACTAAACTGATTTTCACTTTTCCATGGGAAAAGCAACTTACGCTGTACCTTATCCTCACTGTGCTACGGGTGTTAAGTACTTCCTACTCCGTTATCGTTGTAATCAATACGTTTCACAAGAAAGGCTCGCTCTTTGGGATGAATATGGGTTTTCTTTGGAACCCTGCAAATCTGTTAAAGTATTTTATAATAAACTCATGGTTTATGGGTGAACTGAGCTGATTTCATTCCCATTCTGCCAGTGGATCAGTAATAGGCAATTTCTCGCCAACCCAAGCCAGCAATTTCCATTTACATGCTGACCCATAGGCTAGGGTTGGGTTTGGCTGAAAGCAGTGCCAAAGGTTGTAGAAAACAGCTTTTGGGGCCAAATCAGCCACGACAATTCCAGACAAACCACCGTGGTCGAAACACTTCCACCACCCCTGTTTCCAGGTCTGCACCATCTTCAGCGACGAGCTGGTTCCTGGCCACCAGCATGAGTATGTCTGGGTTAGGGCTCAAACGCAATATCAGTGGTTGCTTTGGAAATGCAGTGGGAGAGCCTGACACACTTCATGTTGTGTTTGTTCACCTTCAGCTGTCCCAAGAGGATTGCACGAATTGCTATGGCCTTTTCCATACGCACCAGACAGCTGTCCTTATTTATGACACCCTTTTTTTTTGACATTATGAGGCTTCAACCTCACACATCATAAAGCTCAAATTAAAACGTGTCCCTCCGAGCTTTCACGTGGTGTGTGCAAACGCCGTAAAGTGAAGTAGGAGATGAGCAATGGCAACACACTGCGTTCTGCATCACAGTTAATGGTAACCCAGAGTGTATCCTGACAGGTTTTATCTCCCACTGTACGTATAACATTTTGAAGAGCATCCTTTAATGTTCCTTTACGTGAGGTTAGTTTAGATTAGGATCTACAGAAGTGTTAAAAATGGTTGTTGTCTATAAGGTGTTGATGTCCCTGACACAACAGGAAAATACTTCCAACTCACGGTGGTAAAATCTGAGATAACTCACCTTCAATGAGACAGGCGGCTCCACATCTCAAACCCACGGCTCCCCTTCTCTCTCTTTCTCCTGCTTTCACTGCTGAGAAAGGCGCACAGACACAAAGGTGCTGAAGGTTTCTCTGGTTTGGGCTAATTTTGGGGTGAAGGAATACGTGCTGCGGGTTGTCGGATTGAAAACTGCAACGTCTTCATGGAGAAACTCTTGCTCAGCACCTCATTCGAGTTGGGTGGTCTTCACCGTGAGCGGCGGTGTTGGAGGTGGTAAAACAGGCGTCCCTGAAGAGAGGCAGTTTCTGATGCATGCAGAATATAAAGGTGAGAAAAGAATCCCGCCAGCATTCCCATGGGCAGGTGTTAGGTGGCCCTCCTAGAGGTGAAAAACCCTCAGCTTCCGAGCACAGCCCTGCAGGTGAGCACCGTGCACTCGGCTCTGCCTCTGCTCCGTGGTGCCATGCCAGTCGCGGTGAGCTGAGGAGGGCGAGGAAGAGGATGCCCCTGTGCATGCATTTTCCCACTGCGTTGAAAACCTCCCACGGAGCAGCTGCCGTTCCACGATGAATGTCCTGGGAGCGTGGTTTCTGGGGCCGTAGCCACGGCTGACCTCTGCCATGCAGCGAGGCTTTGGTGCTGATACCAGGCGGCAGTGCTGGGACACGAATAGCCATCTCGCGGGCAGCGCTCATACGTGTTACACTGCTCTGTTACTTTAAGTGAACATCTTTAGTTTATAAATACAGGAAAAATTGAGAGGTTTATGAAAGAAAGAAAAAAAAAACGGGAGCTGGGGGACAAAAGACTTTTCACCTTGCAAGAAAGGGATGAATATTGAAGGAGAAGAGGAGATGGATTGGGAGCTCATTTTTGAAGGTTAGGCTGGTTTTCCCTTTCCTTTTGTTTCTCCCCCATTCATTTCAATGAGAATTGCGCAGAATAATAATCGACTTGTTTTGTCTGTGTAATAATTGCATTGATAATTTAGTATGATTTAAATAATCAAATTCAGAGTGTTTTGTATGTCAGAGCCTGAGAAAGGGTTTTCTTTAATCTCCAAAGATGCATATTCATGATGCCATTATATATATAGCTAAAGAAATTACAGTACCATTGTCTGCTTCAAACCAGTCATCCATTGCCTGCTTTTTTTTTAAAAAAAGATGAAACGGTCAAAACACAAGATGATTGATTTGTACTTTGAAAGTTCACCTCCTCTCGCTTTGGCAACGGATTTCTTTATCTATCCACAGCCACCCTTGTCACTTCACGGCCGTCCAGCGCAACCTATACTCAGGTTTAAGTGCGGCGTCAGGCACGTTCATGCCTTGACGTTCTTCTGCCGCCTCCAACCCGTGCGTTGCGCTTGCCGCCGCGGCCGAAGAGGCTCTCGGTGTGCTAACCGCCTGTCTCGTGCCTTGCTGGTTGTGCTGCGAGCTGGCCTGGATCCTGGGCTCGGGATGCAGCCGGGGGCTGCTTCTGCCCCCGGGATGTGAGCCATGGGGCGGCCCAGCAGCCCCGCGCACGCCTTCGTTCCCCCTCCGTTTCTCATCACTGCTGGGCTTCAGCTGGCAAATGCAGGCGCTCCGCTTTGTGTGCCACTACTCATTTTCTAAGCATGGTATATCCCGATTTCCTAGATTATTGTATCTGTGGTTGGAGCTACGGACGTTATTAGAAGGGGAAGAATAATGGTTGTAAAAAAGAACTCAAGGACGTCCCCGCTGGAGGCTGTGGGAGTGTTGGTCAGGGTATGGGTACATGAACAGGTCGCGAGAGACCTCGTTGCAGTGCACAAGATAATGAACCAGCAATAAGAAGCGTCTCAGGTTTTTATGACAGTCTATTTTTGTATTGCATTAGAACATTTAGTGGATTGAGATTTGGCTAATTTATTGTACAAGATAACCAAAATACCCTAAGAAGCACCTTGATGGAAGAGTGTTTGCCTTTGAAGGATAAAAATAAAAAGCTATTCTAGAAATATGAATATTAATGTACCGCAGGTCAAATACCTGTAATTTTGTTGAGTTTAATATTTCATCTGTTATATATTACTATGCATTTATTCTAAAATGCATTTGTTAGGAGAGGTAGCCACAGGATAGCAATGGACATACATGGGTGAGAAAGCATTTAATAGCAGTAAAGCCTGACTTTTCCTGTGCTTTGTGACAGGAAAGTGGTATTGCCATTTTGAAACCCACAACATAAGGTGGGAAAAAATCAAGATACGTAGAAAAATAAAGTTATTTTCTATGAAAATTGGCTGATATATGAGTATGAAAATATTATATTGAAATGGGTTGAACAAGCCACAGGCTAAGGTGTTGTGTTTAAGAAGAGACAGAAGAATCCAGGTGAGAAAACCAGGTGTAAGAGACGGGTGACTCATCAAATCTCTTAGTTAGCTATTTTTTATTCTTTTGTTCACAAATGGTCTTAAAATAGCAGCTCATGCATTTTCTTAATGACATGTGCTTTAGTCACTGCGCCAGTTTTGTAGACAGCGTCTAGTATGGGCTCCGGGAGATGTTTGCTGTCTCGTGGATCCGGCATGCCGTTTAGTGGCTATTTTTCTTTCCATCCATTGGAAGGATGCAAAATCTAAGCTTTCTGCATGAACAGTTTTGCATACACTTTCAAAAATTATTCACCGTTACTGTTATTTTATGTTTGCATATAGCACTGCTCATAGGAACTGAATCAGAATTCAAATAAAAGAAACAGAATTAAAACATGTCTTCACAAGGATGGATAATTTATGCCTTGATGGAAATCTGTGCAGTGTAAGCGGCGAAACAGCAGGAAGGTGGTGGATAAATTATTTATTCTCCACATACATATCGATATTTTTTTATATCTGCTCTTGAGCTGAGCACGGCGAAGCTTTTGCCAGCCTCTTGCCTTTGTACGTAATTCCTTTTCAAATGAGAACCAGGGTTTTTCCAGTTTGGTTCGTTCGTAAGGGCAGGGACTGCTGAAACACGGGCAACCTCACTCGTGCCTTTCTTCCTGTCTGTTTTCCTTTCCTTCCTTTCTTTCTGGCAGGGTGTCAGTAGAAAAGGAGAACACAAAACTTATTGTGTGGAGCAAAGCCTCCCTTGCACCGCCGGCCAAGCAGCCTGTTGTCATTGTACTAGATTTATAGTTAAACTGATGTTTAATCCCTGGAGAATTTAGTCTGTTTGCTGCGAAGCCTGAGCTCATGCAGAGCAATCCCTAACCGTGCGATTTAGGGAGGGGCCTTTAACTTTGTTATTCTTTATGGAGAAATGGTTCTAAAAAATGTTGGTGGTTGAAATTAAGAGGATTAGATTTTTTTACTTCCAGTTTATCTGAGGCAATTAGTTACTTAATTACTGAACACAGCTTTCACCAGTGGCTGTGAGGAGGTGCAGTGTTTCCTCTTTTTCAGACTCAGCCATGAAAGACTTTTAGTTCGTGGTTTTAATGGGGAAATTACTCCAATGGGTAAATACCTTGAAGCGGTCAGATTAAATTATGGTGTCTATTTAAAAGTATTGACGGTATATTTAAATTAAAAAAAAAACCCCAAAATGAAAAACAAAATGTTTAAATGCACATTTAGTCAAGCTATGGCATGGACTAATATAATTAAAACAGTTTTTAAAAAATCACCCCAGTTTATTGTAACATGCCTTTGAAATAATATTGTATATTGGCTCCTGAGATCTGTCCTTTTGTCCACCAGCTCTGTCCTATGAGCTAAATTTTGCCTGGTTCAGGAGAAGCACAGGAGCAAATTAGGATTAATCCATTAATTTTTAACACATTACCTGTGTTTAAGAGCGTGAGACTACTGAGTGTGTGAGGGCAGCAAATCACCTGGATGGGAGGAGAAGCCTGCGTTTAATCCCTGCTTTGCAACAGGGCGAATAGTAGAAGCCGAGCTGGGGGAGCTGTGGGAGCGAGAAGCTTCTTGGGGAGACACAAAACCCCCTGGGACGATGCACCCAGGGCAGTCAGCGCCTTTGGAGGCACCTTGGAACAGCAGAAGTGCTTGTCTATGGGCTGGGAGGTTTTCTTCTTTGAATTGTAAATGCAAAGCTTGGTGGATAAAAGTCTGACTGCCCTAAGGAGGTACTGACTTCATCCTGGATGCGGAGCTGACCTCTAACTAGGAAGAATGCCTGAACCCTACAAAACACTAGAAATAACAGCAATAACAATTCATGAGCAATCTGTAGCTCATACATTGACGTTTAGTCTTAGAATTAAGCTGTTACTATTTCTTGCTTATATCCCCCAGGTTAATTTTTGGTACTTCCAGGGACATTTATAGAAAAGGAAAGAGGCATTTGCAGTTCAGGAACCCTCCACACAAGTACCAGCCCACGTGCGTTCAGGTTAGTGCGATGGTCCCAGTATTTACTGCCTACACCCTCCTCCTGACAACCCTTTCTGCACACTCTTCAGTTTGGTGCTTATTGCCCCTAAAGGTCCTGCACAACGTCCTCCTGAACTTCATCAAGATCTCTATTCCCATTTTTTTTTCCTTGTCATTTATCATGAAGTCTTTTAAATTTCATTTTAGATGCAAAAAAAAATACACACTGTCCCATGGGTCGTTGAGTACTGCCCTTGCCCTGGGGATTGGCTGCCTTTCGCTGCTGGCCAGGCTTCTGCTGGCTTGTGGTTTCCCAAGCACTGTAGCTTGGTTGGGAGCAACTCGTAATTCATCATTTTTTACATGTAAAAGTCAATAGCCCTCTTATCACAGCGGGGAGAGGAGAGCACAGGGGGGACTTGGCAACGAACTGGCTGATGCACGGAAAGACAGGGAAAATTCCTCCCCCAAGGCAGGCAGTGCCCCAAGAAAGGGAAATGGGAGTTTTTAGAGAAGGAAGCACCAGCATTAGCTTTGCCTGTGTATTTTATAGCCAGTCCTCATCATATACTATTATGCAAGCAGTAGTGCTTATGATCGAAAAGAGAAATATTCAATGAAAGCGGTGAACGCTTTTACTGCATTTTTAAATGTGTGGCATTGACAAGACTAGGATGCGAGTAACCAGCTCTAGTTTTATGAAACATTGAGGCTGCTCCGTTCCCACCTATTTTAAGTGTTTATCCCCGACACCCCAAAGCCACGGGAGCGGCACCGCTGTCTGCCTCGTGCCAGTCCCCATTTTCCCTCCACGCCAACGTGCGCGGTGCTGATGTGGGTCAGCACGAGCTCTGCTTTTCATGCATTGCTCCGAGCATGAACTGCTTCTCCACGAAGCTCTGCTTCCACACAGAATGATCCCTTGGGATAGGACTTCCAGGTTTAACAGAAACTCCCCACAACCCCAGCTAAAGGGACTGGATTCATTACTTGTTTATATTAACTCGTGAGGAGGCTGAAAAGCTTCACCTTGTGAAGCCTCTAACAATTTTTTCCCTGCACAGAAAAAGAGTAAAAAATCTAGTAAAACAAACTGGGAACAAACTGGGGCACATATTACTTGAGAAGCCCGCGGCCCCTTCCAGTGGGGAATGAGAAGCTGCAGAAAGTTTAGACACGGAGAGAGCATCACACCATACGTGGGGAGTAAAGTGAAAAGCTTTCTTCTAAGTAGAATTCCTTATCTAAAGAGCAAAATAAATAAATAAGAGCGTGCTGAATTGGCATTTTCATAGAACTGTTACTCTTCCGCAGGCTAACAGCTACCTACTGCTTGAGATACGGCGTTAGGGGGACGTTCCCAGCACGCACACATGCAACAGAGACAGGGATATGAACCGGAAGGTTTTATTTGGAAAAACACGTATTTTGAAGTTGTGCTCTAAGGCAGAAATCTGGGTCACGCCTGCCCAGCCCGCACAGGAGGGCACTCTGCCTCCGCCGTGCCGGGAGGGGTGGGAACAGGCTTTTGGGAGCGTTCCCCAGGGCACTCCAGCTCCTCGACCCTGCCGGGGCTGCTTTGGGGAAAACCCTGCTCGGTAAGGGCCGAACGCGGGCCAGACCTGTGCTAACGGCCTGTCAGGGCACTTGGCAGGTTTTTGGGGGTGTTTGTGGGCACATCCGAGGTGTGAAATTGCAGGAAAAGCCTCCCCAAATCCACTCGTTCCACTACAGACATAAACAAAAGAAAAGCTGGGCTGATCCTTGTCACTTTAGGGGAAAAGCAATTAATTTCCAGAAATTTCTTTTCGTATCATAGCCACTGAATCTTATTCTCTAACCGTGCTCAGTGAAGCTCAAACAGGCTGAGCTTCACTTTTTTCTTAAAAATGCTCAGGTAAAATAGGAGATTGTAAAGAAAAATCCTCATGGTGCCAGCAACTGGTGTAAATGGTTGATGTGCTGAAATCTGTCAATAACACCATAGATTTCTGCTTTTTTTCCCCTGCTGTCTTGATGTGAAAGTAAATATTAATTACCTTAATTAATTATGGATTCAGGGCTGAATGCTTTCGTACAAGAAATTAACATCGAGTTAGGATATTTTCTGGCATGGCACTGCTTTCTGAAGCTCCAAAGGCAGCTGCACAGCTGAGGGCACTGCGAGAGGGTGTCATTTCTCATCAGTTATATTTGCATCACCGAAGCCTCATTTACCTGCGCTCCTCCGGTGATTGATTGTGGTGGTGGCTGTCGATGAAGGAAATGGCTATAGCTGACACTGTCCATCATCAGATATTAAACTGCGCTGCCTGGAAATGTTGTGAGTCAGGACTTCAGTTCCTTAAGTACCAAAATTAATGATTCTTTTTCTTGGTTGATGAAAGCTCTGAGTCTAATTAATTTCCTGTCACAGCGAGCAGCACTTGCAGAGGAGGAAATAGTGGGGAAAAACAGAGGAAGCTCAGGTAAAAGATGCATTAATTAAAAGCTCAATTTGCTCTGGCCGTATTTCTCTCTTCTCTTCAGATTTAACGTTTACCCCATTTATAGCAGGTAAAGCCCAAGTCTGCCACGGTACTAACTTAGAATAGAAAACTGTGTAAAACCAGATTGCTATGAGAAAATACCTGTTTTCAGGGTAACACCAGGACAGTACACATCTTTAACCGATCATAATCGCAAACTGAACAGCTGAGACCAGTGCATTAGGCAACCAATTACCTGAAAGAGTCTTCAGAGTGATTACTGTTTTCCTGATAGTGCTGCAAGACTCTTCTATTTTTAAGACAGCGAGTGTGCTGGGCAGATATTGGAAATGAAAACACTTGATTAGGCATTGAAGCTTTCCCGCCCTTGCTCCAGCCCGGTTAGCTGTGCCGCAGCCCTCTTCCCCTGGGTGCGGGACGTGGGCTCTACCAGGCGCCGGGTCCTTCTGAAAGCATCTGGCCATCGCCTTGCGCAGGGCATTTGGCCTCGTGGCGTGCACGGCACGGAGCCGCACCACTGCCTTTCGTGGGAGCCGTGCGATTAGGGCTGACTCTCTGTTTCAAGCCCCGCTTCGTGGCTCCTGCCGCCCCCCAGTAACTCAGACAGAAATACTTGGGCGGTTGAGACAGCTGACACGCGTGGGTCACCCGGTGTGCATGTCTGAAAAGGGGGAAGGGAACAAGATTCATATTTTAGGAGGCACTTAGTGCATTCATACATTGTGAAAATGTCAAATGGTGGGTAAATTCCTCATTTTTGAGATGTTTGCTATTCCCTAGCAAAGCACCTTGCCCCAAATACCCTGGAAGGTTTAAAGCATGATACATCTTCTCAACATATTGCAGGAGAAAGTCTCTCCCTGGGAATATTAGTGACATTACAACTGGAGAAAATAAATTCTGCTTTCCCTAAGTAATGCCGCTTATAGTGTGAATCTAATTTTAGATTCCCTCTGTTGCCTCTAAATCTTTGCTCCATGTCTTTCCCAACTTGATAGAAGGGCATATTTAATTATCTAGAGTCACATTTGTATGGACAGATCTTTCATCAACAAAGCATATGTCTTTCGGTTTTGTAATTGTTGAAATCCCATTATTTCTCAGCTTTGAGTAACCGGACACATAAACTACACCTGCAGTACGCAGCTGAAGCTGGTGATCTAAAGCAGGCACAGGGATAGCTGCCTTTGCGAGGAGGAGGTGTGTATGGAGAGATATTCCCTCCAACTTCCATTTCCAGCTCCTCAAGTGTCAGGCAGGTTTGCCAAAACCTTGTTCTCATATGGCCTGGGAGTTACGAATCTCAGTGATATTTGTATGTTTTCCCCGAGGAAGCTGGTGGATCTGCTGCCCTGTCTGTCTCGGAGTGCTCGCTGGCGCGTGCGCCTCACCGGCTCGGTGCAAGGCCATGCTCTCTCTTCCAGAGGACACCCCTATTTTTGCATTTTAGAGGGCCTGAAGCACCGATACCGCTGTGCTCAAACTCTCGTCATCTTCACCAGGGCCGACACACGCCACGGACGTGGGGCGAAGCGGTCCCTGGTTGTGCAGCGCGTGCCTAGCCCACGCGCCGGCGCCGCGACTGCGCCCCTCGTGAGCACACATTGATGCAGTTTTCTGTTGGTTTCTTCTCTGAACTAAATCTGAATCAGTCTGTGCAAGAAAAATGAGATGCGAGTGAGAGCCTGTGCTTTGTCGGGTTTCTTCGGCGATCAGACTTCAGACGTGAGCCGCTCCCATTTTTTCCGTTTGTGATTTGTAGTAGAGGAAACGCTTTGGGAACCCACTTGTTCTTTTCAAGTACTAAAGATGAGAGACTTTCCAAAGAGCACAGCACAGCTTTTGCAGCAGCAGATTACACCTGCCTGATCTAGTGACCATTTCACACTGTGTAAAGAAATAGTGCATAAACAAGGCGCAAAGCGCTTGATGTAGCTATTTAGGGAGCCAAAAGCCTCCCACAAAACGTTGCTGGTAAGGAATTACACGGCACCGGGGCAAGAGTACTTTGATGCTCACCAAGGCAGAAAGCTGAGGGAGGAGCAAACGGCCGCCTGCCAGCACGGCGGGAGCTCGGCAGAGGGTGCCGGGATGTGAACCAGGCTCAGTTATTCAATGTGTCCTCAATTTTTTGGGGGAGGCATAAAAAGGAAGGTGGCCGAGCGTGCCTGTGGCAAGCTATTTCGGTTAGGTCGAGTGGGAAGCCTGAGGGAAGCTTCCAAAGGATCTAATAAAGGTAGGAGGGAGGGCAGCAGCGTGGCAGATGAGATGCTATGCTGACAAATGCAAAACAATGCACATTAGGAGGAAACTATGAACTACTGCTCACTGGTGAGTTCTAAATTAGCTTTAAAAGTCATGAAAAAGACTTGGGCATCATTGCGGAGAGTTAATAAAAATATCTGCTGAGTAGGCAGCAGCTTGCGAAAAAACACAAGCAAAATGTTGGGATGTTTAAAGACTTGGAACAGAAGATGCAAATGAAATGTGATGATGCCACCGTACACATCAGCGGTATCGCCTTGGTTCAAACACGGTGGTCCTGCCTTTGGGTATAAAGCAGTGGGAAGGGAAAAGCCTGTTAGAGCGGCCGAAGGCACAGAAAGAGCTGCTTGAACCTACACTGTGAAAAGCCTGAAGCCTCCCAGCGCGGCAGCCCCCGTGGTGAGCTCAGTCTTCAGTGCCCTCGCTTCTCCCTGCCCTGTGTCATCTCCAGAGCGGGAACGTCCTTGCCGTGGCAGAGGCCACGTTAAATTTGAAGTCGTTGCTACTGGCACAAAATCATCCAGTCATCATCTTTCTAGTGTTTACATGGAAAGTTTTTGCCCTTCAATTCTTATATGTTTCTACAGCGCAAGCTCATTTTGATAATTACTCAGATGACACGATGAAAATCAATAAAAAAGAGCCATAAAGTCACGGGTTGAATGGCACCGCTGGATATTGAGTCCACAGTCCTGCTCAGTGGAAGGCCCGTGTTAAGTCATGCTGCTCAGTGCCTTGTTCAGTCAAGTTTTGATTATCCTGCAAATGTTATGCGCCAAGAATTTCCACCTCAGATTCATTATCGTTCCATTAAAAAGCTGGTCTCCAGTCCATAAATTTATTTTATTCTGACTGGTACATGAAAAGTCATAAACCAATTTATGAGCTGAAAAATGCTCATCTTACTGCCACAGTAATTTGACATATGCCAACTTTAATTCTGGCTTTCCTAAAGCCTCTGTGCAGCTTTTTTGGGGAAGGCGAGCGGCGCTACAGCCTCAGCAGCTGTTCTGAGGAGCGAATCTTCACCGCAAATAACAGAGGATGTCTGATATATTCATTGAATTATAATATTACAGCCAAGTACTTAAAAGGCTCTTCTGTTCTCAGCACACATACTTAAGTAGTACCTGCTCAGAGAGAGGGCGAGAAGCTGGTGTGGGTGGTACAAAGGAGCTTTTAAGCACGCGTCCTTTCATCGCACCCGTAGCGGGGGGCTGTGCCTGCCGTGCAAAGCGACCCCTCAGCTTTGCATCCCCTCAGATTAGAGGAGCCGCAAAGCGTTTGATCTGCCGATGATCTTAGGGGAAATTATCAGAAGATCAAGAAGTAGCTGCCATCTGCTCACTGGGCCAGCTCGAAGTCGGCGTTTGGGTGATCTCCCTGTAGCAGTTCTGGCTTTCCTCCGAATGACGGCCACCTCGTTAGGACCCTGACGGCTCAGCGGTGCAGGCTCTGCTGGGCTGCCTCACACACCAGTTTAACATCTTCTTCAGCATCTAATCAAGCACCATGTGCTTCAGGAGGAGCAAAGAGCAAAGGAAGGGTTTGGATGTGAGGTCACCTGCTCTCAATTACGGTCTCCTTTTAATCTCTCTTACCTACTGAATGATTCGTGCTTGGAGTCAGGAGGGGCTTTACACCTTCTGCAAGGGCTTTGGCTGCTGTGCTGCTGAACCACTGATTTGCCTTCAACGCGGTCCGGTTCTGCTCCAATCTCAGCCTCTGCTGGGTTCAGTTCCTTCTCCCTGAAAACCTTTAGCGTTTTCCAGCTCCACGACTGAAACCTCCTTTGCCCCAGAGATCCCCTCCCAGACCCCCAGCCACCATGCCGTGCTGCTGTCTCTGTGCCGGCAGGATCTCCATCCCGTGCTGCTTCTCTTGATGCTTCACAGCCCTGCCAGCCAGCCTCATCTCTTTTCTTCCTTAAACAGCCTGCACCTAGCACTCAGCCTAATTTTACCCTTGTCCATTCCAGGGCTTTGCCCTCAGGTCGTTAAGATTTTATTCTGTTTCCGCTATTTCGGTCCTTCCCAGTCTCTCCGTGCATGAATTTTAAGAAAGCTCAGGCAGGGTCATCACCTTTGAGCGCTGTATGGTAATGCCGATAACCTGCTCGGCATTAACACAGAGGTCTGCACAGCCTGCAGCACTTCCCAGCACACCTGAAGTCCTCTTCTGCATAGCTCTGCTTCATTTCCATCGCGGTGCTAAATAAAATACAAAATGATAAACAAGGAAAAGAGAAGAAAACACACTTTGGGAGACCATTTATTGAAGGAAGAAGAAGCAGAGCTTCAAAAGCTGCCTGGCAAGTTGAAAAACCCCGTGGGTGCAGCTTAAGCATTTTGGTGGGAACTGCGTCTGTCCAGGGGCTGCTGCAGCGCCCTGCTCCTGGCCGCTGGTTTCTGGTCTCATGGGCTGAAAATCTGCAGAATTGTTTAAAAGGTCTTGATCTGTAGTCAAAGTTCGGTTAATCAGTACTCTCCATACCAGGCTGCATGTGGCTGCCACAACCCAAAGGGACTATTTTTACTTACTGCATCATCTCCTGTGAGAAATCTCAATACAGGGCTGAAGCAACTCCCTTCACTTTGATCTGAGCAAAGCAAGGTTCTGCGCTACTGGGATATAATTTTCATGTCATCGTTGCTGTAAAAAAAATGGGTAAAAACCAGGGGGAACCACCATACCGCATACTATAATTTTCTATCTGTGGTGTTCTATCATTTCTGTAGATGCTCATGGCATGTTCCTAATTTGTCTTTATTACCACCAGCAAAGCAAGGCTAATATTTAGACTTCTAGCAATGCATGCAAGCGATAAAAAATAAATGCATTTTTGTGACTCATAAATAAGCCTTTTTTGTAGACAGTGGAACAAAGGCGTCAGCGCGTTGGTAACACGCGTGTTGTAGACAGTTAATATTGCCAATCAATAACAGCGCTAGAGCATCGTGTCTTGAAAAACATGCTGAAAAAAAATTAAACAAACTAAATTACTTAATAGCCACGGTTAATGCTGCAGGGCACATGAGTATTCTTCTTTGTTTATGTCACATCCTACCTTAGGGAATAAATATGGGTTTTTTTAAGGTACTTCAGCACTTATTTCATTTGGAGTCGGGAGCCTTAATTCCTTAAGGGCTTAAGCCTTTAAGGAATTCTTATTATCTTTCTTATTATCTTATTCCTAAGAAAGGAATTCTTTCTTATTATCAAACATAATTGACTAATCTGTGAAAAGATTATAAAATTCTCACAATAAATGTTGAGATGTTTGGGGGGGGGCTTTCTTCTTCAGGGCAGAGCTGTGTTTTGCTGCATTTCGCTGTACAGTTTAGGCAGTGTGGGGAGCGCTTTGCAGCGTGCAATCGCGAGTCACGTATTTTACGCTGATCTTTCAACAAATTTCACTCTAAGAGCCCAAATTACCGCCAGGTTGTTTTGCTAGGTGGGTGGTTACAAACGCTTGGGCAACAGAACGTGGCCTCAGTCCCGGAGACGGTTCCTGCCTCGGTTCCCAGTTTACGGTGTACGGGAAGGAGAGGCATGGGCTTATAGGTTATCGCCTCAAATCAATAAACGTGTTTACGGTCATCGTGTCAGCGTGCGGGAGGAGCGCACACAATTTCTATGTCCCTTCTTGCGTAATTTGGGAAGCAACGCCAGAAGATGGGCGGCTTTGCCAGCCAAGGCGGGGGTGAGCGGTGCTTTGGCTTGTGGTGGGTCACCGCCCCGTGTCCCGGCGCGGCTGACGGCACCGCTCTCCCTGCCAGTCTCTCGGGCTGCACGTGCCCTCCTATCCACAGCCCTCCTTGCATTTTTAAGCCTGGGACCTGTGTAGAAGAAAGAGAAGCACGGCATACCATGCAGTTGCGTTACGTGATGGAAAAGACATGCCAACCACATGAACAGGTTGGAAGAAGGTCCTGAGGATGATGCCCCCGGGACACCTGCCAGCAGAAGGTTTGCAGCCCAGCACTGGAGATGGCAAAGTGACAGACAATATGGGCAATAAGCTGAGCTGAGGTATAGTCTCAAGCTGGGATTTGTCTCAGTTTCGTGAGAGAGTAGCGAACATCGTATGGGACATTTGATGGCGAACAGGTCATGTCTCTGAGAAGCTGCTGACCGAACGGATGGCGTTCCTCCCTCTGACCGCACCGAAGCGTGCCGCGCAGGCATGGGCGGTACGGGGTGAGGGAGCTCTTGGCTATCTCTTGCCACCGCATAACCTCATTATTTCTTTCCTTTTTAAAGCAACGAGGTCATTAGCTGATTTAAGCAACGCTGTAATGCTCAGAGAAGTGGTTTCTGGGTGCAGCTCTTGCTCCTGCCCCCTTTGAAATCAACGGACCGTCTTTGGATCTAGAATAAAAGCCTGTCCAGGGTGAGGATTATCGCAGACCTCAAATGTAGGCTTCCAGTTGTGTTTCATAAAACACGCGAGGATGGGACAGCCGCTGTCCCGCCTGCCCTTTTCTTACAGCGACAACCAGGAGAGCTGTCTGAATGTCCCATTTCAGCTGAAACGCACTTTTCTTGCCCATTGCACCAAATGCTTTTGTACTGGTGAGGCGTCTAAAAGGGAAATTGTCAATTTGCGCTATATTTAAAAATCTCTGAAATATACATTTTATGATTTTTGCCTTTTCTCTCTTTTTATCGTACCAGAAAGAAAGGAGATATCTGCTATACAGTTTCTTTATTTTCCTCACCTAAATAAACTTCAGTTAATACACAACTAATAAGACTTGGCAGTTTTACTAATATTAGAAGATGGGATCGAAGCAATGTAAAGCAGGAACAATTCGCGGAGATATTCTGTAGGTCTTGGAAATACATACTTGAAATACGTTCTGGGAAACACGACCGCAGTTTTAAAACTATGCCCATCATTTTCTTGATAATAGACATGAAGTTACCGCTTTCTTGTCAGCAATTAGTCAGCCACCTCAAATAACGCGCTATAAGAGGTACTGGAGAAGTGAATTCAGAGCATGCAGGTGACGCACAGAAGCTACAAAACATATGCAGTTCTGTAAAGTTCAGGAGTGAAACATTTATTATTGAAAAAGTGGTAACTGTGCCACTGGCAGGTGAAGCGCGGAAGATCGCGTAGCGATTCTGCAGGTCTGACACAGCACATCACCTGAGTTTGCCATTATTTAGACAGTCGCTGCTAGCAAGAGGCGCTGGGCTGTTCATCTACAGCAAAGAATCGGGGTTATTAAAAGCCAACGTGAAAATTCAGAAATGTACTTTCTTCATTATTTTGGCAATACAGTTTAAAGCGCTTCCTAACAAAGTCATAAATGTGCGGTGCTGTATTATATACAAATGGTGTTTTAGCACTCTGAAGTGTCTCGGCACTGCGTTCCCGAGAAGTTTTTTCCGGCAGGCGGGAAGACTGCCAACTCCTTCGCAGAGAGGCAAAGTGTGGGTTAGCGAAGTTGTGTTAGGCTCCATTTGCCGTAATTGCAGGGGTAATTGAGAATAAAGACTAAACAGATAGGTCAAATCTCCTTTTTCAAGTAATTATGCGTAATTCATATGGAGGATGTAACAGTACAGAGATATACGCGTATGTAAATTTTGGAAGTGATTTCCTAGAGAAAATTATTATAAGGTTAACAATAGCTTAGCATCCTAAAATTAGAAATTATTTTAAACTCAACTTATTTGGGGAATAATCTACCACATCGGAAAATATATCCGTCTCGTTAGCAGCAATTAGGAACCAGAAAGCCTTTCTGATTACTGTAAATGGCTCTAAAAGAAAAACATCTTATAGCTGATGTACGTGACAGCCGTGCACACATGGCTTAATGCGCAGCCCGGCTTGGCGGAGCAGCAGGACGGAGTCAGCACTTCCCACCGCTCACAGGAGGGGCCAGGCGCCGCTCCTGAATTAAAATATTTTTAACGAGCCAGCAAGTCGGGGGACCTTCAGGCCGTCCACCCACACTTCACCGTCTCAGCACCGAAGTCCCCTTTGCAAAGTGAGACTCCTGCCGCATGCTAAATGAGGAGTTTTTACCCTTAAGCCATCACAACTCTCCTGCTCATTGATATGCTCCTTGCGCGCCGCTGGACTAAAGAAAACCTTTGCCAGAATCACCCAGGACTATGTAGAAAATATTACCGGAGCACCTGATAGCTGTTGGTCGGTGTGTGAGACGGCCAAGGAAGCAGCTGCAGGGATTTTGAGCCACCTCCCTTTTCCACAGGGTGTAGCCAGACACCTCAGGGTAGCTGGTGCCCCCCCGGCTGCACCCCTCCCGGTTGCTCCCCAGGACTCACAGCCACGCAAACCGGGCAAATGGCAACCGCAGGCAGAGGTGGGCGAGAGCACGCGGCCCCGCGCCGTGTCCCGGCACGGAGGGCGGACAGGGTCGGGAGTACACCTAGAAGTACGGTCTAAAAGCGGACTCTGTGCCGTACAGCATGAGCTTTTCATAGCTGTAGCTGTAGGTGAAAATTGAGAAAGTTCAAGAAGACTTACAGAAGCTTTTAA
This sequence comes from Phalacrocorax carbo, assembly GCF_963921805.1. Taxonomy (NCBI): domain Eukaryota; kingdom Metazoa; phylum Chordata; class Aves; order Suliformes; family Phalacrocoracidae; genus Phalacrocorax; species Phalacrocorax carbo. The sequence goes on from NC_087524.1 coordinate 22,393,731, forward strand.
TTCCTCTAAAGCTGGCTGGATCAAGGGATGTTACTGAGATACTGCGTCTAGGTCTGTGAGTTGGAACGGCTAGAGAGAGTGAAAAAATGTTGACCATGAATCGTAAGGTTCATTTTGCCTTAAAGAAAGATCAACAAGAATGAAATAAAGCCCTCAAAGTATATTCCTTTGCTCCCATGAGCAGGTATATGTCTTGTTTCAAACCACAGTATCCTTTGAGCAATGTGTGCACTCAGACGCTGAGATTTGCCGTGAGCCGGAGAAGTGAGGAGTACAAAAGCTCCTCTCGGATTTCCAGTGTGCTTCCCCCCAGTCTCTGCAAGAAATTCTTCAGTGCTTTGTTAAGTCTGCTTCAAGGTGCTGCATCATCCCATCTGGTGGGGAGGCCACCGTCTATAGGGGAGCCCCTTACTTATGGGTGGCTGGCAGTAAGTTATGGTGTTGCGGGTGGTTTTGCAGAGGAAAGACAAGCAAAGTGACCATGAAGAAGGAGGCTCTGGTGCTCTTGGGTCGCAGGACATGGGTATGGAAAGCTCTGGCTGGAAAAGGAGAAGGAACAGCTCTTGTAGAGATCTCTATCTGATACCTGTGAGCTGCGCTCACTGTAGGACGGAATATAGAAACTGCCAGGCTTTTAAAAATAAATTCCAATTCTTTGGTCGTTTGAGGGAAGGCTCTGATGTTCGCTGTCGATATCAGATCAAATAAAACCTCTGCTCGGGCTTTGCCCATCAAGAGGCTCCTCGCTGCCAGCCCCACCTTCGAGGCCCCCGGGCCCTTCCGCGGATCTCACGATCCCAAGGGGGCGCGGGAGCGTGGGGAGAGGGTCTGAGGGAGGGCCGAGTGGGCCGAGATGAGAGGTCGTGCTGGTGCATGGGAGGCTAATACCTCACATGCCAAACCAGCCCCCGTCGGTCCTGCTGGTCAGACCTGACATCAACAGCCCGCGGGCAGCAGCGATGCAGGAAATGCAGAAACTCTCTGGGCTTTTTTTCTTTTATAAGCATGTCATTACGGGGTGGTTAGATTTCTTTTGACAGTAAGAAGAGTATTGTGCTCTGTACTCTGAAGAGAATTCCATTCTGTGCAATAACTCTGATTTATCATTCAGTTCTCTGACTGAACTTGAGTTTTAAAATCCAGTTTCTATTTCAAATACAGTTCATCGATCAAGGCACCACACAGGTCTTCCCTGGGCTTTATGTGGATGCAGCTTGATCGAAGGTCCTCCAGCATCTGCCCCACATGACAGCCATGTGGCCCTCCATACCTCCTGCTCAGTGATGGAGCATCTGGGGGCGGTTCAGGAAGAACATTTGGGAAGAGAAAGAGCCAGAAGTGCCTATTTCCCTTCCTCAAAAAATAAAAAGTTAATCTCTTTGTCTAGTAATCCTGGTCTGGGTGAGAGCGTTGAACCTGCCTGTAGTTGCAACTGCCTCTGCACTCCCACGGCCCTGGCTGGGTTTGCAGCACGCAGGCGATGCCGTCTTGGCTCCCTTCAAGCAAGGCATTCTTCTCAGTGTTTCGCCTTAACATCAGTGGGATTATTAATGTGATTCGTGTCAGTGTAATTCCAGTGCCCTGGGACCTCTGCTTACAGAAAACCCCAGTGCAAGCGCAAATTTTTAACTCCAAAAGGCTCTCAGTGTAATCTGGCCGAGTCAGGAGGGAACGGAAGAGCTCGCTGCCGGCAAGGGCGGACGCCACACATCCCGGCTGCTCCCCCAGCTCGCTCACCGTGGTTTGGCTGTCAGGGTCTTCACCACGTGCATGCTCCCGTTAGACCCCCCAAGGAAAGACAGGTGGGATCATAAAAACAACAGCCAGCGAAGCGTGAGCAGCGGCCGCACAGCCATGTCATTATCCTTCACTTTTCTGGCTTAAATAAAGTACACAGATGTTCTGCAGGCAGTGGCTTTGTTGCCTTTCTGTATTTTTCTAGGAGAGACGTTGTCCAAAATCTCCCTATCAGCGCGGCGGTAAGAACAAAAATTCTGTCTGAAATGGTGCAGCAAACGCGCTTTCTCAGGAAAGCAAAGCCTGGCCGTAACCCTCGGGCAGTTTTCAAGGGATTTGCTTTCCTTCGAGTCCCACCGCATCCACAGCAGCACCGGGCAGGCACAGAGCAAAGGTCAGGTTATATCTGCCCAGCCTAGATTTGGCTCGATCTGGTGCTAAAGAAACTTCCTAAACTCTTTAGATTTACTCACACTCTAGCAAGTAATGCCGTTGTGTTATTTCAATATTGATCAGATATGTTTTTGAATTTATAACACGTGAAAGAAAAATCATATTTCCATAAAATCACGCACACACAAAATTTCAGTCCGAGTGTGCTGTTAACGGTGTCCTGCCACAGGTGACTTCACCCTCTCCCATACAATCTGTCTCGGGCTACAAAATAAAAATATTCAAGAGATGCATTCGTGCTCCCTGGCTGAACCAGGATGAAGGGATGCTCGGAACAGGAGGAACGAGGCAGCAGTGGGGGAACGGTGCGGTGCATAGGGAAAGATGTACATTGCTCCGGATGGACTTCTCGTATCAAGTGATTATGTCAGACCTGCCAGAAGTGCCCCCAAGAGACTGAGGGTAGTACATTTTAGTGAGTAGCTTAAAACAGGCTGACAAAACATTTGCCTTTTGCAGATATTTAAGTATATATGTATAAAGAAGACAGCAAGGGGAGAGCTTTAGGACTAGCGTACAAAATGGGAGGGCTAATTACAAGCACCTTCCTCCCAATGAGAACCATCCTCAGCTTGAAATAGGAAAGAAAACCCACAAAATGAGATTTAAACCTCAGACCCTCACAAACCTGTGCTATCATTTTTGGAATAAACAAAGATTAATTCTACTACGTATTCCAAGCTGCGTGCGCTGTTATATGACATTTGAGCTGAAATTGGCTTTTCCTTCTTCCCCTGCTTCCGTTTTCTTCTTCCCTAACTGCAGAGACATTCAGACCCGTGCACGCCCAGCTGATGTGTGCACCTCTCCGGGGTGCCTGCCAGGGCATCAAACGTCAGCACGAGACCTTGCATGGTGCCCCTGCTGCGACGGCCATCTCACAGGCGCAGAACCAGGTCCAGTCATCAGGCTCCTTATTCTTTTCATATTATTTTAACCAGCCTATTTTTATCTCCATTTAAGGCATAAGTTGGTGGATTTTGGTGGAATAAAAATACTTCTGCTATGCTGAATGGGTTCGTCTATTAGAGTCAGATAAAATATTATTTATAGTTCAGATTTAAAACTCTAATCTCTCAGCGCCAGTGCTAAGAAAGCTCTTTGTGAGTTTTCTTCTGGAAGTTAATTTTTCCACCTGTATGTCTCAACAGTATTTGTAGAAGTTGTGGCCTGATCCTCACACCATGTGTCTGTGTGACGGGTATCACTCGATGAACACAGTTTTGCCTCTGAAACATCAAATATGTGCTTCCCTGTTCCCTAGGATGGTTTCAAATATATATTCAATCTTGGAGTCAAACCAGCAGGGACCAGCAGCTCGTGCTCGCCGAGGGTCCTGGGCTCCGTCTCGCCCAGAGACGGGGTGGGCTCAGGCTTTCCCCTCCCTCCTGACTCCTCACGGAGGTGTGAGGGGGTGTTGGCCCACCATCAGGTGCAGAAGAGGGTCCTCCAGGTGCTCTGTAAGGAACAGTAAGTAAATTTTAAAAGATAACCGACAGCTAAATTGGCCAATTCACTTTGCTCCTGTGTATTTTAGTAGCCTCATTTGTAAAATGGGAATAATGTGTGTGTCATCATTTCACATCAGTGGATTGAAATGGGTTTATGAGAGCTAAATATGAGGATGCTTACTCTCTCTTTAGAAAGAATGCTTTGGTTTGGGGTAGGTTAAATTTTTATTATTATTGAATTCTCCTGTTTCAGAACACTCAGCTTGGAGATTTTTTTTATTAAACTCATCTGTCAGAATAGAAATACTTTCTGGAGAAGACTGGATTGTAAAGGACATACTCGATGAATGTGTGCGTATTATGTCCATAAGTGTTTGTTAGAAAAATTATTCTGAACTGATATGACAAAGATATGAAAAATTAGATCACAAATCTCATCAACGATACAGACACTGAAAGAGAAATGAAGCCAATTAATGTTGATAGCACTTGTCAGAAGAATATCATGGGTCTCTTCTTAATGCCAGTCACATACCCTGAGCCAAACGACTCCACGACCGATGACTTTCCTCTCATCAGGAGCAAGCCTGGGTGGATAACGAAGGAAATTTCCAGTTTCCTTTGCATACCGAATTGCCTCAGTTTACCTGATAGATGTTATGAAAGGGAGGGGCGGCAGCAGGGACAGGGCTCACCGACCTCGCAGAGCCCCTCCGCTCTTATCTTCTGCGGGTACTTAAGTGGAATTAAGTATCAGGCTGCTCTGTTACCATGGCAACTTTGCTTTTCATGAAAAAAGTAGTATATGGTTTGTGATTTGAGCACTCTGTAAATGTGGCTATTAAGCATGATGCACTTTGTCACTGGGAAAAGCGAAAAAGCTAAACACGTACTTTTAAGCTTGGCTATAATAGGAACTTTTCCACCTGAGACCCAAAATAGAAGACAGGTGGAAATGGTTAAAATTATCAGACTTGAAATGTTATTTACATATGCAGCCACGTATGCGCCTGTATAAATGCCCACACACGCGATACATACACCAGCATACGGGTTCATAACTCAGTAGGATTACTCTCTAAGTTACGAGCACAACCCTTTGCCAGGTGAATTAAAGCTTGAACGGGACGTTCAAACCAGAGATATGAAAGGCGTTAGCTCATCTTTTAATTTTGACAAAAATCCTACCTCACACACGCATATATGCAAAATTACCCTGCTCGTAATGCTCCTGTATAAAGCAGCACTAAGGCAGCCTTGCGGCGAGAGGGGCTGGTGTCGGCGCGGCGATAAAACCGCCCGTGTCCGCGCTGACCCGACCCTTGCCTGCCCCACCACCCTGCGCCGCGGTGGGCGCCCGCAGCCGACCTGGGGCCAGCGCCTCTTTTAAACCACCTTTGGCACCGACTAGAAGACATGTCATTTTCCAGCACGACGAACCGCAGGGACTAATTATGCAGAGCTGAGGACACACGGGTGTCTCGGCTAAGCCCCTGCAGCTGTGGTTGCGGCGGACCCATCTCCCACGGCAGGCCCACCGACGGTGGCTGAAGGTGCCGTCCATCACGCGGCGGTGACGTCTGGGCCTTCCTCCCACGCCGAGAGGGGAACCGCGTGGGAAGAACGAGCAGCCTGACCTCAGCTGCGTCACCATGGGGTGAATTTTGTACTTCCAGAAGAAGAAAAAGCTGGGTTATTGTACAGCAAGGGCTTTCTGAAGAGGGCACGGCAGCTCCAGCTGGAGGGCGAGCACCTCAGGCACACGGCCAGCCGAGCTCTGCTGAGCAAACCTGGGGACATCTCGTGGACACCCAGTGAATGTAGGCAGCATCTGGAAGACTTGAGGGTTTTTTTCCCCCTCTCTGTATCTCAGTTTTGCTTTGGCTGCCTGAGCCTGTGCGGCTGCAGCGTTAGGAGCTGCAGTTTGCTGCCCGAAGCAGTGGGGACCTGGGCGGACCATGGGATGCTGGAGGCCAGGAGGTCTTGAGGAAAGGACCATGAGTGAAGCAGGTTCACAGCAGCACGTGGAGAAGAGCGTAAAGACCTCTGGGAAAGGGGACGTGAGCATTTCAGCCATTGCTGAGTTGCTGTCTGCTCACGGATGTTAAAAGCAAAGCAAGGGGCAGGGAGAATTTCCGATTCCGTGGTTTTGCCGTTAGCTATGCCAGGGAAAGGCACCATCAGGGCACCAAAATCAGTTTTGAAAGGGAATGTCAAAATCGTATGGTGAAATAAAGGTATTTAATGTTGCTATTTCAGACTCCTAGTCCCAAGGTAATTCTTGTTTAATGAAGTGAATTTTTGAACAACAAAACCAAGAAAGTTTTAAAAAGGGGGTGGGAGGCAAAGTGCAAGAGCAGGATGCGCCAGAAATGCTTCAGTGAGAGCGGGCAGGAGTCGACACCGACCACTCACGAGAGCGAGGGACGTGTACAAGAGCCAGGGAAGGGCCGAAAGGAGCACTTTTCCCTGGTATGTCATTAAATTGTTGACTTCTGTCTACAGGAAGCCAATGTACGCTAAAGCTTCATTTGTTTATAACACTGAAGTTATAACTTGGATCTTATCAACTGTAAGGTTGAAATCATGCTCGGTGATTTATTCACGTAATTTTAGAAGCTGTCTACAAAGAGGTCATTATTTTCTGAAGTTTCTTTATTATCCAATTTAACTTATCTCAGGCAGTCACATTGCAAGTGAGAACTGCACTGTTTTCGTTACTCGATACCAAGGGTAAATAAAGGGTTTTTTTTAATACTTGCTGCTCCTACATTCAATACCTGCTGAAACGGCCAAGTTAAACATTTCATTTCAGTAAATACTATCTCATATTATTCCAGTTTTCATCAAATTTCCTTTCCAGTAGCCTGATTTACTGGGACAGCTGAAAAGCTAACGTTTATACAAGCATATGAAGCCCAAGACATTGACGGATGTTGCCTACCAAGCCCGCGTGTGGCAGCGGCACTGAAGAAAGCCCCAACCCACTGAGGTTCTTTATTTGCTATGACACAGGGGTGACATGGAAATGCTAATGCACATATTTGTTATTTAATACAGATGCAGCATAACTGATTATTTTAAACAATAAAATCAAGCCTTCAATGCCTGCAAAAATTAATCTGGTCCTAGATAAGGTATTTTTCAAAAGTAGGATAAAATTTAGCATTTTTATATATATGTTAAAATAGAGGGGATTCTACAAACAGCTCTAAATATAATTCAAAATATGTGAGAATTAAGAAAGTTATATAAAGACTACAGTATGAATTTAATTATTTAAGACTGTGTCGTGGTGTTTCAAGCACCGGAACCAGAAGTCCCAAGGCCTGGGGGTGCCGCCGTGCGTGCCCGGCCTCGCCAGCGCTGGGCACTGCTTTGCCCTCTCTCGCCGTGGGAATTAAGTGACCTCCTGACGGTCCGAGAGCGCCGGCCCGTGCCGTACAGGATGAAGCTGCTGGCCTTCCTGTCCCGTGCCACGCCACCAGCGATGCACCACCGGCGTGGTGGGGAGAGGCTCCCCTGTGCTGGGGTGGCCCAGGGACGTCCAGCACCAGGAGTTCATCTTCAAAATACTGTTTTATGTGTGATTTTTGATTCTCTGCAGATGCATTTAAGCATTTATTTGCATGCATATATTTACAGTCGCTTCCAAGCTTGCATTTTTTTTTTTTAATAACATTGATTTGTTAAAAGCGTTTTTAAATTTTTGTCTCTTTACCATCATGAGAACTTACAACAAATTTCCAACAAACTGTTGACATACGATTAACCCATGCCTGCTGTACCAACTTACCTCCGCTCGGTTCCTGCATTCCCCAGGAAAGAAACAGGACATCTCACAGGATCTCTGGGCATTGAAACAGAAATAACGTCCAACTTAGTACCAAAATAGAGGTTAATGCAGGTGCTGTAGTTCAAATATTTTTATAATGTCTTTAAGCTGGTTGTTTTCCCTACTCATTTTACAAAAGCCTAGATGAAAATAGGGAAGGAAATGGCTGATAACCTCGTAGAGCAGCTGTGCAGCGGTGGGTTACCAGCTCAGGGACACCATTTGGTTTAGGTCCTTCATGTGGAATTAGGGTCGTTACTGTGATTTAGTAAGAAACATATGTGCAAGTGTACGCAGAAACTGCAGAAAATATAATTTTCAGAGCTTATTCAGCAGTGGGTTGCAGAATACAGATGTTGGATATAATATAGTTGCACTACATTGGATTGGGGTGAATAAAGGAGTTGATGTGAGATTCAGCAGTGGAGTCCTGCTCTGTGTTCAGTCGGAAATACACAGTCTTTTTGTTTCGCTTTTGCAACTTACCCAGTAAATATTTTGGCATGCCTGTCTGTTACGCTGCCTTAATCTTCTCTTCTACCAAACAGAAATTTGCATTTGTAATTTATTCACCAGGGGAAACAAAAAAGGCTCTGCACTGTTTGGAAATTTAATGCCTAGCAGATAACCGGCATGCTGAGTCAGCACAAAGCACATTTGAGAAATAAATTCTTTGCCTGCATATAATTTAATAGAAGATATGGCAAAGAGTAGGGGGGGGGAAGGTGCTTTTATCTGCATGGCATTTAAAAAAGAGTAAGACTTTAATGGACTTTCAGATACTCATTTCTACCCTAAACCCCAGGATTTTCTGAAGGCAGCAGCAGAAACGCGGGTATAAGTGGGAAATACTGTGGGTACCCGCTGGCTGCTGAGGGGTTTCCTGCTTACTGTTGTCTTAACTGAGGCAGGGTAGGGCTTGTTATGTGCTAGAATAATATTCAGACTGACAAAATTTGCTTTGCCACAGTTGCCTCTCTCGGTATCAATTCCCCCGGCTCTCGTGCAAATTTAGCCCTGGATTTCGTCCGGTTTTGCTCTCATTTTCTAACTGACCACATTACGAATATGTCCGTAGTGACTCAGGTGCCGCCCAGGCTGGTCTCAGGAGGTCTTCTGCTTCCCCTGACCCCCTTCGTCTGCATTCAAAGTTGGGATTTTAATTTAACCATCAAGACGGGTGCCTTGTGCCCCAAGCACAGCCAGCACCCACTGACCCTCCGGGCGTTAGCTGGGGGCTGAGCACAGGCGCCTTTCACGGGGTCAGACAAGCAGGAAAACTTTGGGTATTTTTTTTTTTTTACTCTTCCTGCGATAACTAAAGCATATTAGATAAAGAGATGATGTGCTTCTGACATTGCCAGTGCTCATCTGGACTGGAGCAACCCTCAGTGAGACGGCTGCAGAGCATCAGCGGCCCGCGAGCGACTCAACACCGACCCGTTTGCGATCGAAGCAGACGGGACACAATGCGAGCGGCAGGTCGCCACCGGGGTAAAAGCAAGCTTAGCTCTGGCACAGTGAGCGTGGTGGTAAATGGGCTGCAATTTCCCCAATCCTGTATGAGTTTTAACTATTTCATTCTGTTGTGTGAGCATCTCTACTAGGGCTGTTGCTTTGGAGGGGGAAGCTCATGCCCTGGCTGATACGGCTGTGCCACTGAATTCAACCCCCTTTTTTTTCATTAGAAAAAATAATAATAAGATGCCTATTCTGTTTTCTAAATGGCAGATAAATAAGTTTTTCAAACATTTATAATACTGAGAAACATAATGACGGTCTCTAATTAAATTAATTTTTCCCTAATCCAACCCCATGCAGGTTTTAACACATTACCGCTTAAAAAAAAAATCCCCAATCAAAATACCCACGCAACAGCTTTCGATGATTAAACAGCAGTTTCACTCGCTTGCTTCTTCATTTTTCACTCTTGGGAAGAGTTATACATCTTTTTATTAGCTTGAGACCTAAAGCTGCTTTACTGCTTCTTAAGCTTAAGCCTAAATTGCCCAAGACCGTCGATAAAGAGCGCGGGTTTGCGACACGACGTGCTGGGGTGCCCGGCCAGCACGGCCAGCAGTGACGGGCCAGACCCCGGGAGACCCCAGGGCGCCAGCTCCCCCCCGGCCGAGGGCTCCGGGCTCGGCGCCGCCTCTGACCGGCGAATACGATACAGCACTAGGGGAGAGCACCCGTCGTGCCTGGCATGGATTTTTATTTTCAAGGAAAGGTTGTGCCCGTTGGCCCCTGGGGAGCCTGGCCACTTTTGGGAATTGAGAATATTCATCATAAAAAAAAAAATCTCACTTTCTAAAAGATGAATTTTTGAAAATGGGTTGCTGTTTTGGGGATATTCGCACCCATTTCTGCTTTTTAGTCTCAATCATATTATTTTTCCTTATTGTGATGCAGCCCATAAGACGGCCTCAGCATGACAATTAAGGCCGTTCTGAGAAGCAGGCGCAACGACTGTGGTTTAGGAGTGGTTCGTGTGATCGATTTTTTTACTTTTAAACTGAGATAATGGGCACTTTGCATAGAGAATTTATAACCAGAAACGTCCTTCCATATTGGCACATGAAATGGGCATGACTTTTATTGCGGCAATATTTTATTGATTTTGCAATACAGAGTTCAGTCCTAGGAGCAGCAGGTCTAATTTTACCTTACCTGGAAGAAGTTTTCCCATGACTATATATTCATGATTTAACTTCCCAGAACCATTTTGCGGGCTTGATTGCGTGTGAGCAGTTTTATGCCCATCCGACTTTGTTAATGCAGCACAAAAAAATTACAAAATAAGTGCAGAACATGACAGTAAGGGCTTTAAATGTATATTTATCTGCATGCGGGGGGAAGGAAGCAGGAAGGATGCTCGGGGTTTGAAGCTATTCAGTGTTTCTTTTCAAAGGAAACGTGCAAGAAGGATTTGCTCGCTGCTGAGGAGGGTGCCACCGCTGCACTCCGGAGAGCTCCACCAGACTCCACTCTTGCAAGTGGAGAACTCAGAGTTGTGATCAACGGGGCAGAGTCTGGATGGAGACTGTCACTAGCGGTGTTCCCAGGGGGGGGCAGAGTCTGGATGGAGGCCCGTCACTAGCGGTGTTCCCAGGGGTCTGTGCTGGCTCCAGTCCTGTTCTACATATTCATCAGTGACCTGGATGACGGGCTAGAGCGCACCCTCAGCAAGTTCGCTGGTGACACCAAGCTGGGAGGAGCAGCTGATGCACCAGAGGCTGTGCTGCCACCCAGCAAGGGCTGGGCGGGCTGGAGAGCTGGGCCCAGGGGAACCTCAGGGGATTCAGCCAGAGCCAGTGCCAGGTCCTGCCCTTGGGGAGGAACAACCCCCCACACCAGCACAGGCTGGGGGGGACCTGCTGGAGAGCGGCTCTGCTGAGAGGCCCTGGGGGTGCTGGGGGGCAGCGAGGTGACCCTGAGCCAGCACCGGGCCCTTGGGGCCAAGGGGGCCAGCGGTGCCCTGGGGGGCATGGAAAGGAGTGGGGCCAGCAGGGCGAGGGAGGTTCTCCTCCCCCTCTGCTCTGCCCCAGTGAGGCCACATCTGGGGGGCTGCGTCCAGTTCTGGGCCCCCCAGTTCAAGAAGGGCAGGGAACTGCTGGAGCAAGGCCAGCGCAGAGCTGCCAAGGGGATCAGGGGCTGGAGCATCTCCCTGGTGAGGAAAGGCTGAGAGACCTGGGCTTGTTCAGCCTGGAGAAGAGAAGGGTGAGGGGGGATCTCATCAGTGCCTATAAATACCTGAAGGGCGGGTGTCAGGGGGATGGGGCCGGGCTCTTTTCAGCGGTGCCCAACGCCAGGCCAAGGGGCCACGGGCACAAGCTGGAACACGGGAAGTTCCCCCTGAACATGAGGACAAACCCCTTCCCTGTGCGGGTGCCAGAGCAGGGGCACAGGCTGCCCAGAGAGGCTGTGGGGTCCCTTCCCTGGAGACATTCACCCCCCGCCTGGACGCGGCCCTGTGCCCCTGCTCTGGGGGTGCCTGCTCACGCAGGGGTGGGACGGGGTGAGCTCCAGAGGTCCTTTCCAGCCCCCACCAGTCTGCGAGTCTGTGAAGTGCTCCTTTCCCCAACCCGCAGAGCTCCTGTGCAAATGTGATGTGACGTCTGGGCTGCAAAGCCGGAGCTGAGGCAGGGCAGGGCGTCAGCTGGCGTCCTGCACCAGGAAGGGTGCACATGTGGTCATGGTTACATGCTCTCTGCATCACCACTAATGTGGTACCTCTTGAGTTTTAGCTGTCAAGTCAGTAAAGAATAAACTGGTCTTTATTTAACAGGGATCAGCATATCCCTGCATTTGCAGCATGGGCACATACAAGCAAATATTTGGGCAAAAAGTGGGAAAAAAGTTCCAAAATATGCGACTATATTTCTGCATAAGAAAATTAAGGAAGGAAAAGCTACCATAGATGAACTGTCTGCTGGGGGCAGAGGAGTAGTTACTCTCTCCAGCATGAATTACTTCTTTTTTTCTTCCTTTTCAGTTGTTATAAACATAGCTTTATTTAAATGTACTTTTTCTTTCCAGTGTGACTGTAATAATTTCTTAGAGAACATATTTTAATAGCCTGACTATATGCTCAGGATTTCTGTTTGCTTCTATAATTGCTTCTTAATTATTTTCCAATTGCTGAAACAACAGTTTTCACAGTTTATTAAAACGGATTTTTGAAAGCATTACCCTAAGGCATTGTCAACATTTTATTACTATCACTAACAGCCAGCACAAATGAATAATCATCAGCGCCGGTAGCTTGTGTCAGACAGATGAAAACGGTTTGAGGCTTATGTAGACATTACGATAAGTTTAATGTCAGACTGGAGCTATTTTCACGCAGGAACGCACGCAACCAAATGTCTGGACCAGCTCCACCCCCCACAGCGCCGACCGGGATGCCTCGGAGAGGAAACCTGGGGGCTCCTGGGTCTGCGGTCAACCAAGAACCTCATGCGGGCAGTGGCCAGGCTGCCCGCAAAGGCTTCTCCTCTTTTGGTGTTAGCATGGATTTAAAGTCTCTGGCTCTAAAATCATCAGTTTTGCCCAGATCCTGCTCTTGCTGGGCTGCCCGGCTCCTTGCCATCGTCCAGCTACTACGGCAGCATTAAAAATCCCGTACGTGAAAACCCATGGTGTTGGGATGCTCAGCAATATATTCTGTAATTCCCCGCCCAACCAGAAGCCCATTGCCAAGGGCACAGGGACATGACCCATCCCACCAGAGCTGCCAGCCTACTGGTTAACACAGCAAAGCGCGAGCTTATCACAAGCAAACACTGCAACTTTATCACTTTTCGCATGTCCATCACCTTTCCTTCCCCTCCTCGTGCCAGGCAGCGATGTCAGCCCTGCTGATTTTCCTTTGCTGCTGCAGCACAGCTGAAAGGGCAGATACGAAGCAGATGATGCTCCTTGGTGAGGCGCGTTTCTGAGCGAAGGTGTTATGTCCATTCCCGAAGGGCTGTTTTGTGTCAGGCGGGAGCGTGGTGACTGACCTCCCATTCGTTCTGTTATTAAGGATTGTGTGTTAATGACACCTCAGAAAGGCTGTGAACATAGAATCGTAGAATCATTAGGGTTGAAAGACACCTCTTGGATCATCAAGTCCAACCATCAACCCAACACTACCATGTCTCCTAAACCATGCCCTGAAGTGCCACGTCTGCACGGTGTTTGAACCCCCCCAGGGACGGTGACTCCCCCACCTCTCTGGGCAGCCTGTGCCAGGGCCTGACCCCTCTGGCAGGGAAGGCATTTTCCCTCATCTCCAACCTAAACCTGCCCTGACGCAGCTTGAGGCCGTTCCCTCTCGTCCTGTCACTGGTGACTTGGGAGCAGAGACCGACCCCCTCCTCACTCCAGCCCCTCTCAGGCAGCTGCAGAGAGCGAGAAGGGCTCCCCTCAGCCCCCCCTTCTCCAGGCTAAACCCCCCCAGCTCCCCCAGCCGCCCCCCAGCACACTTGTGCTCCAGACCCTGCCCCAGCCCCGCTGCCCTTCTCTGGACACGCTCCAGCCCCTCCAGGCCCTCCTTGTCCCGAGGGGCCCAAACCTGAGCCCAGCACTCGAGGTGGGGCCTCCCCAGTGCCGAGCACAGGGGCCCCATCCCTGCCCGGCTCCTGCTGGCCACCCCAGTGCTGACACAAGCCCGGGGGCTGGTGGCCTCCTTGGCCACCCGGGCACTGCTGGCTCATGCCCAGCCGGCTGTCAGCCAGCACCCCCAGGGCCTTCTCCGCCGGGCACTTCCCAGCCCCTCTGCCCCGGGCCTGGGGCGCTGCCTGGGGTTGGTGTGACCCAAGGGCAGGACCCGGCACTGGGCCTTGTTAAACCTCACACAGTTGGCCTCGGCCCATCGATCCAGCCTGTGCAGGTCCCCCTGCAGAGCCTCCCTGCCCTCCAGCAGATCAGCGTTTCAGCAGAGAAAGCCATCGCCACCCATGAACGGTCCCAGCGCCGGAGGGGCCGCGCAGTGGGGCAGGGCATGGCGCTGCGCATGCCCACCCCTGCTGGGACAGCGTGGCACGCTCAGAGGGAGCGCTGCCTGCCCCATACGGCTGTAATCAGCCTGCGTGTGTGCACCCCAGGTGCTGCTTTTGCAAAATTATACTGCTCAGAAATGCTCTTTCGAACACCGCTTGTTTTCAAAGTAATTGTATTGTTGTGCACATTTGAAAAGGCAAAGTAATAATGCCTTACACTTGTTCTGCCCTTTCACCTGCACATCTTCCCACAGGAAAGATCAACACTGCATCGCTAATTTACAAACAAAAATGCCTGAGACCCAGGGAAGCATGCAGGATCTCCGGTACGTTCAGGGAGAGGGTGCCTAAGCGCCCACCCCGTCACCCAGCCACAAGTGCCTCCTAATACCCCCTCCCTTGGGCCACAAGGTAGCTTGATACACACCAAATTCCACTGCAGGGGAAAAAAATAAAAAGAATAGAGTACTGTCTCCTGGATATTATGCTTAGGATCTATTTTTTTAGTGGGGGAAGTGAGTTATGGTTTTTGCATAGAATTACCCTTAAACGAGTTAGTATTTCTATTCCCCATATAACATTACTAATGGAGATGACATCATTGTACTGGAAAGCAAAATTATATTTTCAAAACTAAAAATATTTAAGGCAACTATTTTAGCCATATTTTTTCCCCCTCTTATTTACTTACGGAAAAATCTGGCCTCATCCACTTAGCTATAACAAGCTGGAACACGCTTAAGCCTGTATCATTAAAACCCAAGAATATTTAGTGTATGGAAGGTATCAATTTAAACTATTTCTATACATAGTCTTAATTATACATCCCTTTAAAGTGGTACTTTAAAAGACATTAGCAGAGCTTGCATGACCTTATTCTTACCTGTATAACATTTCAAATCAAGCCCTGTATAATTAAGACTTCATAATGAGCACTTCAACAGCAGCCTTGTCGCCAAGCTATTTGCAGATGCATTTCCAGTAGGTGATGTTTGCAAAATATCGTGCCTATAGAAGTTGCTAAAAATGCTGAAGTACTGCTGGCCACATTTTCTGTCCTGTTGGTGCTTCATCCCCCTGGATCCCCTACGTGCAGCTGCTGGGGAGAGGCAATGGGGCAGGTCCTTCAGCCCCTGGGCTCACCGGCTCTGACCCATCACCTACGGCATCGTCTTTGCCCAC
The DNA here is from genome assembly GCF_963921805.1 of Phalacrocorax carbo. Taxonomy (NCBI): domain Eukaryota; kingdom Metazoa; phylum Chordata; class Aves; order Suliformes; family Phalacrocoracidae; genus Phalacrocorax; species Phalacrocorax carbo. The sequence goes on from NC_087524.1 coordinate 22,408,874, forward strand.
GTTAGCCAACATGCAGCTGCCATCCCCTGAACCGACAGACACTTCCCCACATCTCCCAGGAAATTCCTGAGAGTGGAGTTCCCTGGGAATTAGAAAAAAAAGTCTCATTTCTCCCTGGTTTTGCTGCTGCTTCACAGGTACTTCACACCAGGCACTGGTCAGGGATTCGTGCCACGCTGAGCCACAGCTGCTGCACGTCAAGGTCGCTCCTTTGCCCATTGCAATATAGATCCTTCGGAAGGCAATAAATAAAGACGACGCCTCACGACTGCTCTTGGTTATGGTTAAACCTCCATGTGCAATTCCAGCAATGATTGATGCTAAACACTTGCTTTTTTAGCAGAAAGCAAACCGGCGCAGCGGTTCTCCCCAGCACTGCCCATGCCAGTGGCGTGCAGCAAGTTCCCCACACTCAAGTATGATAAACATTTAAATAGCTCCATCCTTGCCAGCAGGTCATTCGAACCAGCAAGAGTGACCTTCTGCAAAGCCCAGGAGAAAGGATTTCACCGGTTCTTCAGGAGTCTCCAAGGGATCAAGTCCCTTTTTTTACTGGTTACACCCTGCATGCAAGTGGAGCCCGTTATCTCTTCAAGTAAGCCATCACGCTGAGTGATGTTCTGATTTGCAGCTATGCAAACCAATACCATTCCCCATGCTACATATGGATTTCCAAACTACAGCTCACTTTAAACAATTTTAAAGAGAACAAAAATATTGTTTTTGTCCAGGCATCCCTGAACTTCCAGCCTACAAATAATTAATATGCTTTTTTCCATGTATTTCCTTGGAGGTTAAAAATCTAGACAACACTTTGGTTTTGACTTCTTCTAAAACCTCAATATTAAAAATTATTATCTACAAATTAGTTGGGAAGTTTGTGACAAATTATTCATGCTATACATGAGACCTGAAACTACAGGAAAAGGTCAGTTTTTCCAAACCTCCCAATGTAAAAAAAGAAAAAGTTGAAAATTTCAAAATCTGTTTCTAGCATATTTTTTTTTCAAAAAGGGTAAGGAAAATAAAGATCAAAATGAACAAAAAGGTTATGGTTTATCGATTTGTTAGTCTTTTCAAGGACATAATTTCTCACCCACTACTTAATACAGGTAATAGCCTACTTTTGAAAATGCTCACCACCCCCCAGCCACCCCCCAGGATGTTGCTGGGGAACATGCCCGGCCTTTACGAGACCTTTGTGCCACCCCGCGGCTCTCGCTGCTGCCCGTCCTCCGTGGCCCCACCAGCACCTGGGCGTTTCCGCCTATAGAGGCAAACGGCTGGAAGGGGAAAACATCAGCTGAGATGAACCGGGGGCTGAAGCAGCGTTAAGATGAAAGCCTCGGGTCCCTCTCCCTCCTCTCACACAACACTGACATTTTTAAAGTAAGATATATTAGGAGCAGCAATTGCATACTTGTACGGGTGGGAAATAAATGTTTTGCTTATATTCTCTTCCTACGCTCTTCTCATAAACTAAATCATATAAATGATTCCTGGTTTACCTTCATCAGCTCTGAGCAGTGTGCTGCCTGGGTAGAAAACTCTAGTTTTAATACTTTGATTATAAAATACTAAGAGAAGAATTGATGCCTTGAAGGCATTATTAGATTTAGCGAACCAGAACTTTTCCTCCTTAATGCGGAGGCAGGAGGGTATCCCCACCTCCAGAGCGGGACACAGAGCCTTTCATACGAGGCAGCAGGAAAATAAACCTGGGTCCGTGGCTGCCAGGAGCACGATGTGCCGAAACACGTGTACGAGGAAAACTGATTTGCTGCTTAGGTATGGCGCTTTAGGAAGCAAGCTGCGATAGCTTTCAATGTGAGAGGCATTCAGAAAGGGAAGTTTACAGTTTCGCTGATACTGTGAAGGCAGGTGGAACAAATGGAAAATAGGCTCATGAATTTACGGCGGCATGACGAAGATCATATATCATCTACTAACAAATACGTAAATTGGCTGTCCTGGAGATATGAGGAGGGATTTACCAATGGTTCACCTGAAGGTGATGCTTTGCTTCTTGCTCTGCACCTTCTTTATGCCAAGGTGGTAAGAAAGCATTCGAATGCTCCACTGTTGTACTAACCTTATTTAGCAATGGAGCAACCGATGATATAATGAGATTTTTGTTTGTTTCTATTGCAGAATTTTAAACAACTTGTCACTATTTAAAGCAATGAAACAAACAAACAAAAAAACCAAAATACAACGTTCTCCAGAAATGGCTGCAAATGAAAACTTGGCATGTGCCAAAGCCAAGTCCTGGCTATGATGAAACTCAGCCCTGGGTTGGCGAGGATGGGAGAGAGTCTTCCAGGCCCATTGTGTTAAATGAAAGCACAATTATTGATGGGAGACCATTTAAACACTTAAAACAGTTTCCAAAAAGTGGTAAAAAAAAAATATCTACTTTTCAGAGTTGTGTCTTAAAATTGTATATGAAAATTCTCATCAAGGCTACTGGACAGAGACATTTTTTATGTTTAGGTGAAGCACTCTTAAAAGGTCAACATTTTTCATCCAGGTCAGATTGAAATGTTTGGCACAATACCTGCTCTCTGTAAGGAAGAGATCTTCCTCTCTGTAGAATTTATCATTAAGCAGGCATGCAAGATACACAACTATATTATAAAGAATTGAATAATAATAATAGACATGGCATAATGTTATTTTCAGGTTCAGACACATTTTCCTGTTTGTGCACACAAAGCGCGTGGAATTTGTAGTTCAGAACTTCAGCCTAAGACACTTTTTATTCTGAACTCTTCTCTGCACAGCTGTAATTACCAACTAACAAGGAAGGTCTTGACAGCACCGTTTACGTGAACAGTCTCACCAAACGGCTCTGCAGAATTGTAATTTATTATTGATTTAAGTGAAGTATGTGGATAATTACAGCATTCGTTTCTGAGATCAGGTGATCTCAGGAACTATTCACTGAGGCCAGGATTTTCAAAACAGCCCAATATTTCTGAAAATTAAAAAATAACAAGAAAAAAGGGGAAAGATGGGGGAGGCGGAGGGCACCGCGCTACAGATCGTTTGCAATGCCCAAGGGCACAATTCCAAGTCACACCCATTAACGGCCTCACTGCGGTCCGGGGGTACAACACGGCACCGCTGGCCGAATAACAGTCTGATACCCCGTGGGGAATGCAGGGCTGGGAGTTTTCGCGTGGTGCCGTGCCAGCCAGTCAGTGCTTTTGTACCGAAATTTTCATGACTATATTGTTTGAGCCTGAACCATAATAATGAATATGCTGAAAGGTTTTCTTTTGGGACAGCAGAGAATGCCTGTGCCAGCGCTGGGCAACACTAACAGCAGTGTCATATGGGCCCAACAGGAAGAAATAAATGTGTTTTGGCTTGGCTTATTCAAAAAGGTGAGTAGAAGCTGTTGGAAACAGATGGACTTTACTTGAGAAACCCAAGCTATTTACAAAGACCAAAGGGAATGATGTTATTACTCGATATCACTTGCTATCAATTCCTCCTACAACAAAGGAATTTACAAGGTCATTTGAAGCGTGAGCTGTGATCCCGCTTTCAAGTCGCGCTTTAGGATCCAGGCTGCCTTTCCACCTTCTTGACAAACAGCAGATAAATCCAAAGACAGACGTTTAAGAACAGAGATGGGGATTTAAGAAGATGGGAAGTGTCAGAAGAAGAAAGGCTTAAGAACTCCTCCAAAGCCCAAAACGTTATCTCTGGCGGTGCAGAGGGAGATTGGCTTGGGAAAGGTGATGTGTGTGAAGCCTGCAAAAGAAACAAGTCTGAGAGAAACAAGTGATGGTGCAGGACCGGTACCAGGGAGGTCCTCTGTCATCACCGTCATTGACATCTGGCTCCTCGTAAAGCACCTCCTTGCTACAGAGCGAAAGCTGAATGCGAGCACGTTCATAGTAGGCTACACTTTGTGTGTTCACGGCTTCGTCGTTCCCTCGGCTGTAGCTTTACGTGCAAGGGTAGTGGTTTTCTTGCTTTTGCCGTTCTTTGTAATAGGATAACTACAGCCATTTCTTCTGCAGCCCCAGGAAACAGCTCTCTGCCTAGCTGAGTCGTTGACTTATTTATGTATCAGCTGTATCTGCAAACAATATTATAAGTGAAAGTATTCTCAATGTATCATGATCCTTGTCAAAACAACAAATGCCTTCTTTACCTAGGAAGCGCTCTATGAAAGAACAGGGATTTCACATAGGAATTCACTTCTGACATTGATGTTAGTTAAAGGTTATCACATGAAACATTGAATTATCTGCTAAGGCTGCAGGACTGCAGCAAGATAACAGAGAATTCTGAATAATAACTGATAACTCCATGCTGAAATCAATGCTATTAGACTATATTGATGTAGATATTTCTTTTAACTATAAAATACAATTAAAAATTAAATTAAAATTAAAAATTAAAATTAAAAATTAAAAACTGAGTGCAGATCCTAAATGTCGGTACCATTACCGTGTTCATGGTTGTCAACGCCTGGACTGAAAATCGTGAATACGCAGGCAAAAGTACCCCCTGCGAAAATGCTCAGGAACTCATTTGCAACGTCTATTTTCTATTAGTTAAAACAACACACGGTGTATTAGATCACACGCCTCTGCCTCCAAGAAGGCTTTTATCAAACTAAGGCATGTTCAGGATGGGCAGACTCGACCACGGGACATAGATGAAGGAGCGATGCCAGCTTCCTACAGTCCATTCAAGCAGAATGGGTTAGTCCTTGCTGGGTATCATATAATTTTCCAATAATTTCCCCTTTTCCGCAGCATCGTGAACCTCAGTCACTCTGTCTCTGTCAGAGAGACTAAATCAGAGCTGAGCAGGTGGATATTTGGGGCAGGAAGGAGCGTGGTGAAATGGCAAAGTTGTGCTGGTATCTATTTCAGTTCTCAGCAGGGAAGCTTTGGTGTTGCCTGATGCACAGGCTGTCCATCTCTTCCTTAAACTTGCCCACCCATCAGAACCGTATGACTATTTAAGAGTATTTTGAAATTACATTTCATAGCCCACTTCTGACACCAAATAGCAATATAAAACCTTACATTAGTCTAAAAGCAATATCTGCACATTAAAAAAGGAATCTTATATATAACAATAATGTGGTTTGGGAAGAGTTTCTTATTCTACACCAAAAATTGGTGAATCAAAGAGACTACGTATTTTCACCATGCTCCATCTATCACAGGAAGGGCCAGTGTATTTTCCAGTGCTCTTAAGAACACAATAGAAAATACTGTTCTAATGTTCACAAAGATGGTTTTTGTTAGAATATTTATCGATATTGTCAAAGCAATTTTTAGCAACAGCGATGGAGGTGCAAAACGATGTTTAAACATAAAACACATCTTGTTTTTCCTTATGGCCTCTCCTTTACAAAGTACGGTGAAGATCATTGGGTTTGGGACTGTTTTGTTACGACGTGCCATTGTCTTTAAAGATAACGCAAGCTTCCGCTTGTTATCTGGGAAGCCACGCTCCCGATTTTTGGGTATATTTCATGGTCTGCTCCGGATTTGCAGGGACTGACAGAGCTGAAGGTGGTGTGACAAAGAGGGAGGAGAGGAAACGCCATGGCAGCAGGGCTCGCCACCAGCCTTGGGAGCAGGAAGACGCTCGCAGCCTCCTCCAGCCAAACCAGTGCCCTACCTCCTCCTCACAGGTTCACAGTACCGTTGTGCATGTTCTTCTTGCTCGTACCTTAGAGTGACGAGGGCTCTTGAATGAGTCTGGTTACAGCGCTTGTTCTCAAAACGTTTAAGCACATGCCTCAAATCGCTCTGTAAACTCTCAGGCTATTCACAAAGTCATTATAACATTTAAGCCCAAGTACCTTGTTCAACTGCAGTTTAAGTTCTTCTGTCATTGGTAATAACTCATCTTTTAAACACAATAGAAGCTGTTTGATAAAAAGTAATTAAATTATTGACATGTGATCTCATTTTTTTAAAAAATATTGTTATGTTGAGGTTCTCATTGTTGCCTTACCAAGAGCAGAGAAGGGTGGCAGCCCTGGTGGTGAAGTCTTCGTGGAGAAAGAGTGGGCACCACTCAAAGAGCTCACTTCCATAAGGTATCCTTTGAACTCGAAATGAGGCAGAAGTGCTGCCCCTCTGCTAGAATGGGGAGACAAAGAAAAATGGTAAAAAATAAATATTTCCCTGAACCAAGTCAGGAAGGCGATTGCCATCAATTTAAATTACATCGCAGTTCTCACTTCTTAATTAATTACCTAGCTATTATTTCTTGCATTGAGAAGCACGCAAGTCTGCAAAATCTACGATATTATTTTATGGCAGGTCTGATGCTCAGAATACCTTATTTCAAGAAGAGTAGCAGACTCACAGGACACTGACGTGCCTATCTCAAGATGAGACACGATAACCTTTGACTGATGGCTGGAGACAGGACTTGGGAAACACCTACCCCCATGTCACCCAGCTGGGCCGGGCAAGCACCAGCTCACACCCACCAGACACGCTGGAGCAGCGTGTGCTATCGACAGGGGAAGCAAATGTTGCTTCCCAATTAGCAGATTCAGAGGCTGATGACCTTCCGTCCTTTCAAACTGCTGGAAGCGTCGGTGTTAACTAAGTAATGATGGAACAAACAACAGAGCCTGGTTGCCAAAACTGCAGAAGACAACTGCAGCTTTGATGAATTCGGAGTTTTCCTCGCCAGCAGATTAATGCATGGCTTTCTCCAAGCACTTCCCGAGGCTTAGAATTAATTTTTAAGTTTCAAACTGAAGACAATGAATCGACTTCAGACTCAAACACAAAATACAGCCGTCAGAAATGTAACTTCTGCTCAAATTCAGATCTAATGGAGACCAAGTACTGGTAACTTGAATGGATAATAGTTACTTAAAAGAGTATTATTTGGTCTGCCTAAAGGTGACAGAAAGGGAGGGTAATAGGACATGTTAATGTGCTATGAGCTCTATGATGGATTGTAACCCTACACTGTTTTTATTTGAACAAATGTTACAACAACCCCCAGTAATTTGATTGTATCTCTGTAGTTTTAGTGTGTTCTGCAACACGATATTACTTCCCATCATCCTAGAGATGGGCAATCGTTTATCGTACTGAATAAAATAATTTCCTATTACTCTATGTTATGAAAATACCATTTCTTTCAACTTGATGAAGTGACTACTGTTTAGCATCCTCACAAAGCAGAAAGGTTGATGTATTTTACTCTGTGCTTTCTTATTTTTTTCCATGCTTAGCTGGACCTATTAAATGTATACATACATATTTTTTCAGAATATTACTGCTCTGAGCATAGTGGCATACCATACTGAAATACACCAGCCAATTAATTCTCACAACAGTTCTGCAAAGGGATGGGAATGTATCTCCCTGCACAACTAGTTCTTTGAATGATTTATCTAAGAGAGTCTACACGTGGGTACGCAGCCATGCATATGGCTAAAATAAATTCTAAGGAAAAAATGTCTTTATTGTTCAGTGCTTTACAACAAATGCTAACTAGAACTCTGTGGAACAAAATTGCAGAGTTTTACAGAAGGGAAAGATCAGCTGCGCTTGAAAAATAATTACATTGTTTAAAAAGTTGGAAAGAAAGCAAACACGAAAATGTTAAAAGAGTGTGACAAAATGTCTTAAGAAAAGCCACGCAAACGCCTGGCATCGAGGACTTGGCAAGTCACATTATCAGCTTCCAAGCCTGAACTTCCCCATGGCAAAACTCCGCTTGCATTATCGCGTCCTGCCTGCCCCTCAGCTCGCCTGCATGAAGCCAGAAACATATCCCACAGCGTTTTAGCCTTCCCAGAGAGTTCTGGGAGCATTTATCAGGCCTGAGGGAAGGCTTTGGGGAAGGGTGATGGGGTTGGTGCACGCAGCGAGAGCAAGGAAGGACTGCACCAAACCGCTGCTGCAGGAGCTTACAGTGGAGTAGACGATAACCAGAGAAAACACAGATGCACGACATTATGTCTAGGAGCCATTTGCAGTATAGGCTGACTCATTAAAAGGGATAATTAAAGACAGCTGCCTACATAGTTAATTACTGTCAACAATTAAACCTAGGACTACATTGCAATAGATACCCAAAGAAAACTCAACTAAGAAACGGCCTCACCTGGGCAATGTTTCTTCTCTGGCACCATCAGAGACCAACGCGTTCTCCCCCGTGACCTTTAAAAGACCGCTTTTCTTTTCTAGGACATTATTTTCATCTTCTTATGTGGGAGAGTTGCTGGCTCTAAGCCCAGGAGGGCATTTTCTGCCAGCATGCTAGTCCACCTGCAGGCAAAGGGCCGGGCCAACCCTTTCACGGTGACCAGTGGGACGGGACCAGAGTCCTCGCTCGCCCCGCGGATCGGTCCCAAACCTCCCCTTCTGCGCAGGGGACTGCACTCGCCCGGACCCTGCCCCGTGGGGGGAAGAAACCCTACGACCGCAAAGAAGTCTTGGTACAGATGGTGACAAGACAGAAGATCACATAGCTGTGAGATGAAATACATCCGTCACATGAGCTAAAACTATTTCAGTTTACAATTTTTTTTTGTATGGGAGGAAAACAAGAAATGTGTTCTCTCACTCAGGAAGCAAAATAAGTATAGCAGTTTCAATATTAATTTTAATATTAATATTATTATTTATTGCCCATAACAGCTCGCAAAAGACAAAGAGACCTCAGTTGAGCTTAAGTGAACTGGTTTATGAGTCTGCAACCAGGGTATAGCTTATAAAAAAAATTTAAATTACAACACTAAAATTTTCTGATAAAAACCCCTTAAAGTCTCATCATAAACAATGGTTGAAAGGTCAGCCAGGAACATTTGTCATCTTTCAAATGTCTTAGATTGTATTTTTTCAAGTCACCTCACCATCCTTGAGAATCCCTTGAGAAAGGCAGAGCGGTGACAGCTTGCTCAGGAGAAGAGCTCCAGCTTCAATCCCCGTCCTAAATCAGTTCCCAGCTCAGCTTCTCAGTGATCCTTTCACCAGAACCAACACGCCAGAGCCCACCTGCCACCTGGAAAGAACATATTTAAATTGGCAGAGAATATCTGCAATTTGCCAGTTCGACATTAAAAATAATAACACCAAAAAAAACCCCCATCATCAGCACGTTTATTTGCAAACACCAGAATGAGGTAGAGCAGGGCCCACCTTTGCTTTGGTGAAATGCAGGCCCATCACCTGGCAGAGACGGGTGTCTCGGCGATCCCTCGCAGGTGCCACACAGCAGGAGGCATCAGGGCCACCCGCCATCCATCTAGCACCGATATTAATGCTTCTCCCTGCAGCAGCTGGTGATGCAGAGGCAAAGAAGAATTGCTTTTTCAGGACTTCCAGAAGAAGCTCAAGAAAATTATCGTTGTCACCTAGGATACAAAAAATACCTTTATATTATGGCTCTGGAATTTGCAGTACTTCTGGCGCTGTGTGTTGGCATCTACTGACGGCGCTTGACAACACGGGATAATAGATTTTGAATTTTTTCCAGAACTCCTAAAGTACATAAAAATTCCCACCTATTTGCTGCCACTGACTCCAAACGGTGCCTGTTTTCTGGCCGTTACTCATTGCTGAAGCTTTCCGTACGGAAGCCTTTTTTCCTTCCTCGTAAAATAAATCTGAGGGGTGCTCCGAGGCCGTGCAACGCCCCGTTGCGTGCTGTCCCCAGCCGGGTACCCCGTTCACGTTTGCCCCATGGCAGCACGCCTGGCCCGGAGGGGCAGCAGGAGGCACCGTCGATGATAATCTTTAACCTCTGAGAATATCGCCAGTACCACTTCTGCTCCGTTCCTTGTTCTGCGACGCAGATTCTGAGATCAGAGAGCTGCAAATGCTATGCCTCCCAAGAATAAAAATTTTTACTACCAGAAATCCTTAATTTCCCAGTAGAAAATGAAGGGTGTAAATGGGATTTTATTTAAAGGCATCTTAATAAGTTTATTATGATTTATTATTTTATATGCATGTTCTGATAATATTTTATGATCCCTGGACTGTTCCTACAGTCACATTCACCAGAACAGACCGTGTTGCTCGTGCAGAAAGCCACTGAGACCCCAAAAGGCCAACTGGATATATATGAGCACGTGCAGCCTGCACACCTGCTTCTGAACATGACTTTAAATCAGACTTTCCGCTTTGTGGAGGAGCTCCGCATCTTTTAATTTTGTATTTTTGTACATGTTTTCATTCTGGATTTTGAATTAATGAAATCAGACATGTATCACCACGAAATAAATAAAAAAAAAAGAGGAAAAACTAAAAAGGGGGACAAGAAGCAATAGCGAAAAGTTGCAGCAAAGTTAATTCCAGGTGCATGTAAGGAAAAAGCACTCTTGACAATCCCAGCAATTAAATACTGGCAGAGGTTACCCGGAAAGATTGTGCAAACTCAGCATTTTCAGAGACTTTAAAAGGGCCGTTGGACAGGGTCCTGAAAAGCTTTAGCTACCCTTGAGGTTAGCTTTCTGTCGAGCAGAGGGTTATTGCAGCTTATCTGCAGCTTCCTTCCAAAACTCTCCCCCCCACCCCCATTTTGTGGTCCTTTTTTAAAAAAAAAAAAAAGGAAAGGGGGGGGGCAGGGAGCAGAGGGAGGCAGGCTGGCCTGAAAAGACGGGGCTGGATAAGCCAGCAGAAAACAGGCAGGTTCCCTTCAGAGCCCTGGTTTATTTTAGGGGGAACGTGGCCAAAATGGAAGATTCTCCCCAAAGCACTTTGGTTTTGTCAGACTGTCAGGCTTTGATAAACCGCTGCTCCAGAACACTAGCTTTTTTCTTTTGCTGAACAGCTATAACTGTATTTTGCCAGCACGGTGGTGAGATGAGTTTCCAGGTTATTTAGGGACTTGGATATGGGAGTAAGAAAATTATTTTACTTGTTTAGAGATTGCACAAGACAGACTTATAGGAAGAGGTGATATATTGCTGTGCTGTCGAGAAACCCCACGGAGGAAGAATTTGCAGCTACTGGGGCCCCAAATCCCCCACCACTTCTCCTGCTTTGGCAACGTGACTTGGCCCGGCACGCCGCCCTCGCTAGCAGCCGGCCGAAGCCTTCATTTTTGAAATAGCAAAAAATGATACTAAACAATGACTTATCTAGATATTTTTTGTTCACCTCGTGGTGCGATGTCTAGACTTAGCACAGCAATTATCACTGCATTGGGTATATTAGGTATTATCTGACACTTGCAGGTCTTTAGTTTCTGGGACTTTCAATGGAAGTGTTTATCCCCAGTATAAAGTTTGAAGATTTCTTGTGCTGTCACATACCTTCAAGGAGTTTTTTATTCCCAACTCTTTCAGAGATTGATTTTGTACTGAGAGAGACATTGAAATATAAAACTTTCCCTATCAGTATCTTATCATTATCCTTAAAAAATAAAAACATAATGGCACTTTCAAACAAACAAAATTGGTCCAGATAAGTAACACTAATTCTTTCTTTTCATAAATTTTTTTCTTTTCTATTTCACAGTCTAGTTTCGAACCCTTTTGTATGTGCAGAGACATGCCATGATATACATTTGACACTGAATTGCTGTCTTTTAAGGCAACTCCAAAAGAAATTTGACAATCAAGCAAGAAACCTACCAAACCAACACCTTTAAAAACCAAATCTATTAAAATAACTTACCTTTAGAGACAAGCCTTGCAGCAACCTAAAAACTTCTGCTAAGCATTTCATAGCTGGGATTCTGTGGTGTTATTGTACTCCTCACAAGGAAAAGCCACAATAAAACAGGTATTTATTATCTCGGAGGACATCCTGCAGGAAAAAAAACCATGCATTTTGATGCCCCATTCAGCTTCTCCTTGAGTGAAAACTATCCTAATTCTGGCAGCCTAAAGCCTACCTATAGACCTATCGCACTCCTCCTTATAGCAATACCACCTTTCGAAAAGCTCCAGGTTTAAGAGAGGAAGCTATGGACACCTTAGGAAAGCACTGGAACCTTAGAGCCGCCTGCAATGCCTCTGCGGCCCTGTCCGGAGCACTCGGCATCTCCGGGAAGGGCATCCTTGGGGTCCGCCAGCAGCATCGCGCCGGCGCTACAGCCGGCTCGGGGAGGCCGGGCGCACAAATAGCCCAGACATGTAGCTACATGTACGCCTGGAATATCATCCCGGTGTTCTCTTTATGGAGATAAAGGTGGTAATAATAACTACATGCAGCCCAGGGTATGAAACTGAGTCTACTGAACCGATTAATCCACTGGTGAGGAGCAAATTCACTGGGGAGAAGAGGGACCGAAGTCCCCGAGCTGGGATTTGGCTGTCCCGCGAGGCGCTCCCACTGCCCGCCCCAGGAAACCTCTCCCGTCTTCATCTGACGAGGGGGGGTGCGCGGGCACCTTGCGAGGGTGACCACCCGATAGCCTCTTGGCATGATCTGTGCTACAAGTAAGATTAAGATTTAGAGGGTGGAAGCTGGAAATCAAATCAAATTGAGTTTGTTTGTGAGGTGATATGCAGGAAGGGAACACGTATACACACATATATGTAAATACATACATAATTTCTATGCTTCTATTCTCCACACTCTGTTTCTCCTGAAAAGCAAGCTAAATCTCTTTATCCAGATTAGAGACCACTTCTGTGCCTTAGGAAGCAGCCGCATCTCCCATGAGTACAACGCCGCAAGCCATGAGCCACGTGCAGCGAGATCTGCCAGAGAGCGGCAAACCCCCCCGTTGGCACAGGGCGGGAATTCACACCTGATCAGCGCCGGGACACAAAGCTTTTCTTTCCTGATTTTCTGAATGATTTCTGCAATGCAAAAGTAGTAGGAACTGCAGGACATAAAAGCCGCGGTCACCAAATGAGAGGAAGGACATGGTCAGTGAACAAAATTTGGCGGCAGGCTTTTACTTCTCCAAGTTTAAACATAAGACAGAAACCCCGTCACCACTCTCCGTTAAGGTCTGGCATCACTACTCTGTGAAGGAAATAAAACGACGCTATTTTATATAGCCAGCATGCTTAAACTGCTTATTAATTGTCTGGATAAAACCGAAATTTGGTCCTTCAGGTGGGCTGAATACAAACCTTTAGAACTAACAGCAGAAGCCGTAGCTGCAGCGGTGCTGGGAAGGCGCTCAGGACCACCGGGACCTCCTCGCCCGCCGCGTGCCCACCAGGCACCAGTCCTGCTCTCGCATCAGCACTACCCGACCCGGCGGCAGGGAGGGACGTAACAAGGGTTAGGTGGGGGAAGATGGCTCGGGATGCTCTCTGCCATCGCACCGCGAGGCAGCCGCGGGGCGGTGCTCAGTGCCGGGACTCAGAGCCACTTCTGGGAGGAAAAGATTAAAAAAATGCAGCTGTTCCCTGTTTGTGTTTCTTCTCGTGTCACTGGTGAAGCTGCAGTGGTGGGAAGTTTTAGAGGAAAAGCTGGAAGTGCATGAGAAATGGATGCTTACCTGCAACCCCCATTGTCTAGTCTTGGTTATTACCTGGTTATTACCTAGTTATTACTGAGGTTATAGAAGCTCCTGGTTTGTCTTTTCAACATACATTTTTGCTAGGATACTCTCTTAAAATATATATCTGTATATATACATACATATATAGGAGAAACCTTGCCCCACTTCATATTTACTCTGATGACTGACGCCAGGTTTTATTCCCTTTAACGCTTCAAGCGATGGACCAGGGAGGTACTTGTGTGCACACACAATATAAAAATCCCAGGCCAAAATATATTATCGTACTTATCACGTCTGTGATATCACTTTCCTTTATGCATTGCTTTATCTGCTCAAAAAAAAAAAAAAGCTTTAAACATATGACACTAATACCAAGTGGATTTTGGTTTATTTCAAACTGCATTATCAATAATTACTGGGTTTATATTCCAGCTTGATCTTTTCTGACCGAGGATGAATTTATTACGAAAGAAAACAGTAGCTATAACTTCCCATCGCGCTGTGCTGGCAGAAGAGCGCGCAAAACCGCCATCGTTTGGGCGGAATGTGTTTAGAATTACAACATAAAACAGTGAGTCATACCACCACAGTGGATGGAGTAGCTGCAGTTAAAATAAATTATCGAAGATGCAGATTGACAGATAAAAACATGAGCTAGGGCAAAGCGGCAGTTATAATGAATGAAAATGAAAATAATGTATTTCACCAAGGGGAGAACCGAATGGACAATGTGCAAGTACCGCAGTCTTTTACGTCCTGCCTGCAGGCATATCGGTTACACCTTCCAAAACTTAATTTCCCAACACTCTTTATATCAAAACAAGCAACATTATCACCACCTTCAGAAAACTCAGCACCGGAAACATCGCCGCTCTCCGCACCTGCAAGCTTGCCTGCCTTCTCCCACCAACGTGTGTTATTCCAACAGCGGCCGTACCTCCAGCACGTCTTCATGTCCTGAGACCACGGCAGCTCTAAATATCACTGCTAACATTACTAAGTGATATATACTCTGAAAAATGTAATTTACCCAAATCTTCCAAAATAGAGGTTAGTTGCAGGTTGTGAAGGATACCTTCCAAAACCACGGCACGGCATACGATGGGGAGAAAAGCATGCAAGACAGATCCAGAAAAACAACTTAATTACTGTCTCATAGTCAAGGTGATTAGGCTGACAATTAAAAGGCCGTGACAGCGGATGACTCTGCAAATACATCAGAGAGCACTGCAGAGAGGGAGGGGCCAACCCGCTCGCCGTGTCCCCAGCGGCTCACACCAGAAATAACGGCCCAAAACCGCAGCAAGAAAGATTGAGCTTGGTACTGGGAACACAAACACATTGCTTGGGGAGACTGCAGGGTTGCCGACCCTGGTGGTCTTCAGGAGTAGGCTAGATGGCAACAACTCATTTGCCCAGGCAGACCAACCACGTGCTCAGCTTGTGCTTCGCATCCCATGGCTTCATGATATTCTCCAGAAGCCTGAATTCCCACGGCTCTTGGTGAGAATCTAGTGCCTAAATAGAGGCTGGATGTATCCCCAAACTTCTGGACCTGGCCCCGAGGGCCAGGACACACTTCTGTAGCTTACATGGACAAAGGCTGATTAAACCCCCCGTGGGCTCATCAGGTGATGAGAGCAAAGCTAAGAGTGAGATGGCTAAAAAGGGCATTCGATTTTTTCCTTAATGGTGTATATCCAAGTGAGGTAACTCACCTGCAGTTTCAGAGCTCATACATCCCAGACCACAGTCTGATTTATAAACCCATTCTCTGTCACACAAAACACAGTTGCTAGAGAAGCAGGTTCAGACAAGCATGTGCAGGAGGTACCTAAGTCAGAGCAGGGTCTCCAGTCTGCCCGTCCCTTGTTCTCAGGGTGTGGTCTCTTCAATGTGTCTTGTTTACAGACCCCACAATGTCACTTGGCAACTAAAACTCAAAGACAAAGGTAGTGACAATGAGAAAGCTGTGAAGACTTAGAATCATAGAATAGTTTGGGTTGGAAGGCACATTTAAAGGTCAACTCCTCCAACGCCCCCCTGCCATGAGCAGGGACATCTTCAACCAGAGCAGGTCGCTCAGAGCCCCGTCCAGCCTGGCCTTGGATGTTTCCAGGGATGGGGCATTGACCACCTCTATGGGAAACCTGGGCCAGGGTTTCACAATCCTCATCATAAAACATTTGTTCCTTATATCTAGTTGAAATCTACCCTCTTCTAGTTTAAAACCATCACTCCTTGTCCCATTGCAACAGACCCTGCTAAAAAGTCTGTCCCCATCTTTCTTATAAGGCCCTTTAAGTACTGAAAGGACACAATAAGGTCTCCCCGCAGCCTCCCCTTCCCCAGGCTGCACAGCCCCAGCTCTCCCAGCCCGGCCTCGCAGCAGAGGGGCTCCAGTCCTCGCAGCATTTCTGTGCCCCCTCTGGCCCCGCTCCCACAGCCCCGTGTCTGTCCCGCGCTGAGGGGCCCCGAGCTGGAGGCGGCGCTGCAGGGGGGTCTCACAGAGCGGGGCAGAGGGGCAGGACCCCCTCCCTCGCCCGGCTGCCCGCGCTGCTGGGGATGCAGCCCAGGGCACGGTTGGCCAACGGGGCTGCGAGCGCACATTGTTGGCTCATGTCCAGCTTTTCATCCCCCAGCACCCCCAAGTCCTTCTCCGCAGGGCTGCTCCCCATCCCTCCATCCCCCAGCATGTGTGGATACTGGGGGTGGCCCCGACCCAGGCGCAGGACCTTGCACTTGGCCTTCTTGAACCTCATGAGGTTCAAGATCCTCAAACTTGTCCAGGTCCCTCTGGAGGACATCCCACCCCTCAGGCACGTCAGCTGCACCGCTCAGCCTGGTGTCATCGGCAAACCTGCTGAGGGGGCACTCGATCCCACTGCCTATGTCATTGATGAAGGTATTAAAGAGCCCTGGTCCCAGTACGGACCCCTGAGGGATGCCACTTGTCCCTCATCTCCAGGTGAGGCTGGCAGGTACGTAGTTCCCAGGGTCCTCCTTTCTACCTTTTTTAAAAATGGGTGCAATGTTTCCCTTTTTCCAGTCCCCAGGGACTTCGCTGGACTGCCATGACTTTTCAAATATCATGGAGAGTGGCTGGGCATCTCCATCAGCCAGTTCCCTCAGGACTCTGGGATGCATCTTGTCAGGTCCCATAGACTTGTGTATGGTCAGGTTCCTTGGGCAGTCATGAACCCGATCCTCTCTTACAGTGGGAGAGACTTGTTATATATTCGGAAAATATTGTCCAAGAGAAATGAAGAGATGTTTCGGCAGTGTAATAGAAACAGACATACTGAGGCTGAGAAGGTATATCACCATTGCATTCTGTTGTGTCCCTGAATATTAAACTCACTTTGATATTATACAGGTACTAGAAGTTATAATGACCAGGTAGGGGTTTTTGTGGATATATAAAAAATTTTGGGTGTACTGGGGACAACTAAGCAGGGAGCAGACCTTTCCACAGATACATATTGATGCCATGAGCCACCTGCCACAGCCCAGGCAGGCCCAGTCCTGAGAAATTACATGATCCCAGTATGCCCAGGGGCAGCAGCGCATACTGGAGGCAAGTCCAGTTTCACTAGTTTATTACTTTACAATGAGTTTAATCATGAAAACTGTATCATGATGTTTTGGGTTTTTCTTCTCCTGTTTAATTTAAAAAATTTCAGCTATGTTTGCCTTGAAAGCAGGTGCTGGGAAATTGAGCGTAGTGGCATGCAACAGCCACGCGGGTTACGCGGTGTATCAGTTAAGTGGTTTTTAAACTCTATTACAGCTTCTCCATCACCTGAAATGAACCACCTGCTTCAGGTTTTTGCTACTACTCTCTGGAGGACTTGAGAAAATACTCATCCAACCAGTTAAGAATTTTGTTTGAATCTTTATGGACTCCAAGTCAACCTGTGATCACAAGCCTGAAATAGCATTTCACTGGTCATCTCATGGGGTAACTACACCTCTCAAGTGCCTTTGCTTTCCTGGAGAGAAATGCAGGCTCCTCCGGGAACCCCAACACCCACAGACGCTTTCTCCTCCTGCACGCCCGGCCGTGCCCCTTCCAGGGGTGACTGTGCTGTCAGCCAGCGACCCTCTACAGCAGGGTCTGTGCAGACCCGAGCGGAGAAACACTTCTCCCAAAGGGCAACTGGGGAGCATTTTGGTTTTCTCCTCACCTACCTGGCAAACGTCCACTCCTTTTTAGGGTCCCCTGAAACTACAGGCTCCGCCACAGGTCACTAACCCAGTTCCTAAGTGCAACCTACTATTAGGGTGCTTCTGCTGGAGCAAGTCCAGTGCAGAGCTGCCAAGGGGATCAGGGGCTGGAGCATCTCCCTTGTGAGGAAAGGCTGAGAGACCTGGGTCTGTTCAGCCTGGAGAAGAGAAGGCTGAGGGGGGATCTCATCGGTGCCTATAAATACCTGAAGGGTGGGTGTCAGGGGGATGGGGCCGGGCTCTTTTCAGCGGTGCCCAACGCCAGGCCAAGGGGCCACGGGCACAAGCTGGAACACGGGAAGTTCCCCCTGAACATGAGGCCAAACCCCTTCCCTGTGCGGGTGCCAGAGCAGGGGCACAGGCTGCCCAGAGAGGCTGTGGGGTCCCTTCCCTGGAGACATTCACCCCCCGCCTGGACGCGGCCCTGTGCCCCCTGCTCTGGGGGTGCCTGCTGCAGCAGGGGTGGGACGGGGTGAGCTCCAGGGGTCCCTTCCAACCCCCACCAGTCTGAAAACAGCTCCCCAGCATTGTGCCACCGAGCCCAGAGGGAGAGCCGTGCCGAGGCAGGGGCTGAGCGGGCTGGGGCAGGCACCCTGCCCGGCTCCCATCGCAGGGCACGCTGTGCTCCGGCTGCCTGCGTTGGTGGCATCTCATTTTCTCCCTGGCCAACAAAATAGCTGAAAGTGGAAGTCATTGAAAGCAGTCATTTTACCTCGCTATGAGCAGTCTGTAGCTCCCCTTCTGTATCCAGAAATCTTGCAAAGAGGCAAGCAAGCCTGGCAGAGACTGCCCAAGGCACACGCGGGCATAACTGGATTACCACTGATTGCCATAATGCCAGTCACCTCTCCATGCTGTCAGTTGGTTTTTTTTTTTTAAATAGAAGTAAACAATACAGCTGAAGCTACTTCAGGAGCAATAATTTTTTCCTTAACTAATGTGCTCTGCCTTCAAAGCAAACATATTTTTTACAGCACCTCTAAATAGAAATGAATTTGTAATGTTTGCTACATGCCGAGCACAGCCAGAGACAAATAACTTATTTTTACCCTTTCCTTAGACATTTCCTCCCTCTGCTCCACCAAGCACACTGACAGCACGCTTCCTTGCCAAATATCGTACAAATCTACCCACAACAGTCCTTGGATAGAAACTCACCTTCTAAGCTCAAGCAGAACAACTGCTGGAACAAGCACTACTCACTTACTTACCTTCACTACACATAGTACCACATAAATCTCTCTTCATTATTTCCTAGTTCTTTTATAAAACGATGTTAATTAAAACACCATCTACACTTAAGGAGCCCCAGCCCTGCCTGATGCTCAGCCTTGGCCCTAGCAGCACCCAGGCAGTGTTTAGCCTATAGAAGACTGAAGGTTTACCTGATGGCAAAATGCTGATGCCATTCACAGAGTTAATTGGATGACGGGGCGGGGAGGGAGGAGGGTGCAAAACTCTTGCTCTTCTCCCTCCCCTCACACCCCCACCCACCCAACACAAACTCACAGCCAAAGGAAAACGACCCTTGAGCGACAGGGAACAGACCTAGGAGACAGGAGAGCGCAGCAGTGAGACGGGCGAACTTGCGTGGGGAGCTGCTGTTCCAGGCGCTGCGAATCCTGGCTGCAGCCCCGCTTGTAACTGACAGCCCCCCGCTCCGCTGCAGCAAAGCGCAGCCTGACAGTGACTGATGTGAGACGAATCAATAAGGATACTACATTTATCGTAAAAAAATGGGATTCATTAGGCTAAAAGGCATAATTCCTGCCAGGTAATTTATATTCCACAGGTAATTTAGGTAATTACCTAAACAACTAGGTAATTTATATTACACAGCAAGCTTACTAAACTCCTGCCCTTATGGAGTTACTATTGTTATCCTTTGTTAAATGACAGTGAACCTTCTCATAAAAACTGGTACAGAGCGTTTTATGTGTTCTATGAATTTTCACATGGAAAACAGCTCATGGGCAGAAATTGTAAGCAATGCACTGGTATTCTACTGGGTCATATCATTTTCTGGATAGGATTTATGGGACTGGTCGTAGCAGGTTAAAGCTACTGAGATAGAAAGCTATTCTAGGTTCACTGTAAGAAAAACCTACATTTTCTGCATTGCATGCAGCTTTCTGATTAGAGATCTCGTGTCCTTTCTCCTAAGGTTAACTGCTTAAAGGTTTGGAGCTTGGTCAAGGGTAACATCAGCCAGCGGCAGAGCCAGGGACAGGCACCTCCTCCCGTCCCCAAAAACCACTTCTCCTCCTGGATGACTCATTTTGACAAGATGCGATGATCAGATGACTCATGCTTCTCTCAAGACCAAACCTAATTGCACGTGGATAGGAAACCTTTGGGATGTGGTGGCTGAGAAATGGTGCCACGAAACCTACAGGCAATTAAATGCTAGTAAACAGTTAGAGACCTCCATCAGCAGTTAAAGGAAGAGGTAGTATTTCCTATGAATAATGCTTACATGCAGACTTTTTAAAATAAAAAGGGGTTTTGACTTTCAGGCTGTTCTCATCCCTTGGCTCTTTGAACAGCGTTTCTGTCTGCTGTTGGCTATTAGGAGTGAATAAGCCAGCCCACAGACTGCTGCTGTCCCTCAGCTCTGAAATTCATCCCACATCAGCAGAATCACATCAGCAGAGCCGCAGCACTTCACATACATCACTCACACGGTACCCGGCCGGCACCGATCACCGCCAACATTCAGAGATTTTACTGGTGTAGTAAATGTATAGTGCCATCGCTGTGAAGGTGTGGGGGTATAGTAGGTCATAAAAATCACCGTTACTTGGCTGACAACAACAAATGCAGATAGTTTTGGCACCCCAGCAAGACGCCCAAGGACCGCAAGGAGCCTGTGCCAGAGCCCGTCCCCCTCTGCAGGCTGCGGGTTAAGGGACAGAAGCACAGGCTCTCTGAACACCATGGCTGCTGAACGTGGTTAAGAATTAGCACCGATGAAATATTTATTAGCACCTATGAATTTTACCAGAAGTGATCTGTCTCAACAATATTCCCGTTAACGCTTCTGATTTTTGCCACAGCTGAAGTGTTTCTGTATCTATCAAACCATCCCTGAAAAAACAAAGCCAAAAAGTCCTCCCAAGCCTGGTTAGAGGGTTCAAAAGATCAGCAAAAGAGATGGGAAGAAGCTAAAGCCGAAATGTACATAGATTTCGGTCATTCTGAAGCAAGTCCTGCACAGCCACTGAGCGGGGTGCCACTGGGCTGGGTTTTGGCCAGTGTCCACGACGTGGCACTGGAAAGCCCCAGGGTGAGGGCACGGCGGCTGCCTTCGCCCCCACGGCCACGTCTCTTCGCTGAACCCCATGGATCAGGGCCAGCCCGGACCTCGAGCTGCCGTCGCTTCGGATGCGCCGTTCAGCGTAACTCCTGCCCTCAAGCCCCAACCCCGAAGGGAGTCGTGTCTGCGCACGGATCAAAGCTAAGGCGCGTGGCTGGACCCTTCGCACTTCGGTTGCATTTGTGCGATGGAGCCTGCGACTTTGCAACCAAAAAAATTAAGTTAAAAAGAAATCTGTACCTTCTGACAAGTTGCCAGCTTGTGTGTATGATGAACGCCAAAGAACGGTGCCATGCTCCCTGTCAGCTTCCAAATTAAACTTCGGGCTATTTAGGAGGTTGACAGTCAATAAATTCAAGTGTTTAAAAGGCCCAGGCTGTTTCTTCTGCCTGTTAGACAGGATATATGATTTGCACTGTGTGAATCTGGGAGCAACAACCCTTCTCTTCCACTGTTCTCTGGATCACATTTGCATGGCTATTAAGGGAGACTTTGTCTTTTAAAAAGAACCCAAATAATAATATTTAATTGGGCTGAAACAATTCTATTTTCTCGCCCCCACCCATTGACTAGAACTGCGCTTGAATTCACGAGCAAGCGACCCACTGACGTACACGTGAGCAACGCTACAAAGGCTCTGAAACACAACGAATTCGGAAATGCTTCAGCAGCCACAGTGAACGCCTCGTACAGCAGGATTAGCTTAATGCCTATGAGGAAAAATCACACTCGAAATTTTGAAGATAAGTGATTTATTTTTAACCTAACAGTCTATTGAAAAAATCTCTCCCTCCCCCAGATTTTACCTTATAAAAATTGCATTTTATCCTAAACCACCTAAACCACTAGTTTTCAACAGCTTTAAACAACGCACCTGAGTTTTCCCAGTCCAAGCCTCGGGAGAGGTGAGCTCCTCCTGTGAAACACCCTGTTGTTGAAGGCACCGTGTAACTGCCCCCAGGTGAAGCAGGGCAGCTCTCTCCGCAGCTTTTGCTAGCGGGGCTGCAGCTGGGGCACCGAGCCACGTACCTGCACACTCACCAGCTCCCATCTGGCCTCTCCAAAACACAAACTCCGCTTTGCATCTGCCTTTAAAAATCTGTGTTATGGCCTTGCTGCCTCGCATCGCTGTTGAACACCATGCTGGGAAACTACGCAGAGTTACGTGTAGCATCAGGTGAGCAAAAACCTAAATGGAGCTATGAAAATAACTGTAAACCAGACCCATCAACTTGTTTCTGAGAGCGAGTGGCTCTGGGACACCCTGGGAATATGGGAGATGCTCTAATTAGCCAAAACACAGACCGAAGGCTTTGGGCAATACTCCTGTGACTGAGCTCACCCCCCCTCCCCGCTCCGGGTGCACACGGGGAGCCTCCTTCCTCCTTGGGAATTTCCATGAAATTCAGCACATTTCCGGGGCAGAGTCTGAGTCTCAAAACATAACACTCTGGACCAAAAAAAAACCCGCCCCAAGCAACAACATATTTTGCACAGAAACCTTTCTGGACGGCTCTATTAAATATTGCAAGGCAGGAGCACAGAGCAGATGATATAGATGTGCAAGGCAGCTTCTGGGTTGGCGCACACTGGCACAGCCCCACGTTCATCTGCCTCATGCATATTTATGTGCAAGAGACGGCGTCCTAAAACTAAAACTGTCTCAGCAGATGCTAAACTCAAACAGGGAACTTGGCTTCTGCAGTTAGTAGGTGCGAACTGCCCCAAAATAAATCAAAGCGTCCCAAATGATCTTTGAAAATGAGATGTACATTCCTAAATCACCAGTGACTTAATCTGAAATGGATAGAGCCACAGAGGCTGAGATTTAGAGAAAACTTAGGCACATCAGAAAACTACTGCCCAGATGTCTTTGGGGATTTGGTTCTTAAGTGCTTTTGAAAATGTTATTTTTCATTTCCATACAATTTAAAAGCAAGGAATTATTTTTTAATTCTCCAGTGCGCTTGTATTTCATGTACAGAGGCGGGTTTATATCACACCGTGGCAGATCTAAACCCCCTCTACCCTCCTTGTGAGCCAGCATAAACCACTGAGCCTGAGATGCCCTGAAAGATGACGCACGCTGGCTCCTGTGCGGTATTAGCCCCGTAATACCACAAATTTTGCACTATTCGGAGAACAGGGAGAATCGGCGAAACATCCTGCATTCAAACTCAGCCTTCAGCCAATTATAAATTCATACATTTTGGATGAGGAGGGCTCTCCTTGTTAACAACTGGTCACCTGGTTCTTTCTCCAGGGGTCGACTGGCGTAGCTTTGGCTGAATTACCCACAGCAATGTTTTCCTAGACGTTTGTAGACAAACAGCTAATCTGCCTCACGGATGGAAATCCATGGCTGATATTTTTCATGATGGCTGAAAATCGTTATCCTCTATCCTATTAGGAGATACATATGATTTAGTGGATATACTCTATCTCAAGCCACGGTTCATTATCTGGAAAGGGAGATCGCTTCCACCAATGGTCTTTCACGACGTCCGAACAATTCTTACTCCAACAGATTAGTGAAGACATTATATAAAACAGTCTTGAGACAAATGACACAGAAAGGTCTGAAAATCAGACTAATAAAAAAAGGCTGAGCCGTAACAAGTACATTTGGGGATTATGTGTGCCAAATTCCTAGCTGTTTCCAAAAAGTCTTTTTATCAGCCACTTACATCTAAAGGTATCTAAAGCTTTTTCTCACACAAGTTAAGCTACTCTTCATTGGAAATGACCTGCAGTTACAATCTGAATAAGGCAATTTAATAAAGAAACTTTAGCACAGCCTCAATAAGGGATGGAGCAATAAATCCGAGATTTTTTTTTTTTTAAAATCCGTACAAAATGGCAACAGAGTGTGATATGAAGGACAACTCTGAGTTCCCATACGAAATAATAAATGTCTGGCAAAGAGCTCTAACACATTCTTGACAGTCCTGATGACATTACAGTTCCCCCGTTCCCAAAATAGCTATAACTGTGTATACATTCATACCTCAGTTCCACAACCTAGTTCTGAAACTCTGAAATAGAATAATGATAGCATATTTTTCTAGAAGTTAGGGGAAAAATCAAGCTATGATAAAATGATGTCATATTTGACATGGCCAGTTGGATTTTAAGGGATGAGCCTAACTAATACTGAAGTTAATGCTTTAGGAAACGTTAGAAAAGATTAAAAAAGTAACTTTAAAAAAAAAAATTCAGTGCTATTCGAAAAGTCTCACAGCAAACTGTGGTGCGTGGACCTGTTGTTTTACACCACGCGTGTACAAAACCTGTGGAATCCTATTTTCGGAAATGATTTACCTGTTTTCTTGCAGTCCCTTGTGCATCAGATTATTTTCTTACCGTAACGGTATGTCCAGAGACAAGGTGGAATGAGCTCCTTCAATCTCCTTCAATGGCAGATTAACAGACCTGGAGGAGAGGTGAAAAATATTTATTGCTTTATCCCTACATTCGTTTTATGGAATTGTCAGATCTTTTCCTAATCTCTCGAATCTTAGAGGTGAAGCCTCAGGCAGTGGCTTTTGCTCCGCGGCCAAGGCAGGCTGCAGGTGCCAGGCAGAAACCTCCACGCCTGGATTTGCTCCAGCGTTTCATGGGCACAGCTCGGGTGCTTTGTGCAGGAGTCACACCGCCTCTCCCTCCTTCTGTAGCAGGTTAAAGTGTCTTTAAAAGTCTTTAGTGAAAAGAGCACTGAATGTGCGGAGAAAAGCTTGGGGAAGAATTACTGAAAATATTGGCTGTCATCTCAGACACAAAAAGGGTTCGTGGTGGTGCCACGCCGCCTCCACAGACACCACGTCTGCTATTTAACAGATAGGCAGTAGTCCAAATAATAAGCAAGAATAATAACTGTTCTTCCTACAAACAATGACTTTTATATCGCAGTGTTTCTTCTTCCCCTCCATGCTTCGTTCTCTCAATTCTCACCCTGGTGGGTGGCCTTGTCTTATCACCCATGACGTGATCCAAAGCCTGTTGAACTCCTTGGGACATTCCCACGGACATCAGTGGATGAATTTTGAGGCGTACAAAAGCCGAGCTTGCCTTTACGGCTACTGTGTCGTATCTCCCTGATTACAGTACACCTGTCAGAAGTTTCTATACCACAGAAGATTGGCTTAATGGGTAGGGAAAAGAGCAAACACAAAGTCAGTGAATGGCCCTAGAAGTTCTTCTTCATCTACAGATAAATAGTACTTTTTAGAGACTTCAGGAAATGAAGCAGTCACCTGAGTTTCTCAATGCTTCAGCAACAGTGCCTTTTGCAAACAGAGCAGGTCTTTCAGAAAGCAAAATTTCTTTCTCTTTCAAGAACCTGACATCTACAGAAGGCACCACATCAAAAGAAAACCTAGAGAGCTGGGGATGAGGCATGAAAAACCACAGCTGAGTAGGAACAAAGTCATCAAGTAACAAGAAAAAAAGAAGGGAAGGTCTGGAAAAAGAAATTAGTTTATTAACATTTCATTCCAGGACTGGAGGCATGTAATATTTCATCCATTTCTTGTGATGCCAACTGATTTTTTCAGCTACCAAAATGCACGTCATATAAATAGGGATCTTTTTTTTTTTCCCCTTTTGCTGTGTTTAGACCTCCTTGTAGCTTTACAGTGTCACAATTTTTGCATAAAGGATTTCAAATAAACATGTGGACAAACCTTATTCTTCTTCATATACCAAGACTCTATCTGAGGTACCTTTTTTTCTTGCAGGGTGATAAAATTTGTTTCTAAGCTAGAGGGGAAAATGCTTTTCCCAATCTGATTTTGAAACCATGACTTATACTTAGATGAAATTAGTGCTAATAAGGAAATTACTTAATAGCTGAGAAATAGCAAGACTAGTTCTCGAAAAGTGGGGATCTTCCCCAGTAGCCTGTGGTTGCTTTGCAGCCAGCCCTGGGCTCAGCGTGAGGGCATCAGCTGCTGGAAACTCTCCCAAAGGTTAATCCTGCACTACAAAATACGTCTCTCCAGGCGCAGGTATTTCCTGTTCCGCCAGAGATACACCAGCAAAGCGGTGGCTTGCTTTCCTCATCACTGCATTATTTCTCCATCTTTAGTAAATAAAGCCTTTCGCTTTTGTATTCCAACACCGAAGCGAGTCTGCTGTGCCCTGCGTTTTTATTTCTGAAGATTAAAATGAGACTGTGTAGGGAGAGGGTTCATCTTTCTGCATTTCCAGATCCAGTTAGCGTTCATCTGCTGTGATCTGTGGCACCCTCCCGAGGAATATATTCATTATTATGCAAATCCTGTATATGGCAGTACAACTGTCAGGTGCAAGATATTCTTAGGAAAATATTAATGTACACAGCCGCAAGCCCGCACCCGACCACATATTTCAGTATGAAGTTCAGATAAAGTATAGTGAAAGGAAAACTGCACTCAAAATTGTAATGAAGAAATCATTTTAAATACAGTTTATTGAACTGATTTCCAAGTTGCAGTCAAGAAAAGTAACACGTGTTAAGTCTTGGTCGGTGCAACTGCTCTTTATAAGGCACCTGGCAAAGTCCTTTTGCTGCCCTGGGAACGACAACCCCCCTGCCCGTCCTGCTGCTGGCACGTGCCCGCGGGGGAGCACCGAAGGCAACGGAGAAGGGCCCTCTCCTCTCTGGATTTCCGCCAGGTAACAAAGGAAGGATTTACTCGAAGACCTACGAAAGCTTATATAAAACTCCCATTGATTTCAAAGGTTCTGGATGCCTTTAATCCTGACAAATGCTGAGCAGACAGTTGGAAAAAAATGTTTCCAGAACCCCAAGGAGTTCCTCGTCTCCTTAAGGACCTGTACGGGATCCCACTGGAGTACCAGCCGTCGGGGAAAAAAGGCCAAACTGTGAAACGTAACAGTCAGGATAGAAACATTAAGTTTAAAAACCACCTGAAGAGAGTTTGGCTCATTACAATTTAATCCCATGAGCAGAGGTGCCGTGTTTCCCGTGGGTTTGGCCTCGCAGGCTCTCCTGTAGCTGATCACCCGGGACCAGCGCGGGCGCAGGGTCTGCCTGCACCGAGACCATCATTTCTGCACGTCGTGCTCCTCAAAGCCCCCCGCTGTATGCTGGAGCACAGTTTCTGCTGGAGTCTCAGTTTAGTAGCGCTTTGGGAAGTGACCAAGGTTGTCATTTAGATGCTGAGCTCACCTAAATGGCTGTTACTGCCCTGCAAGCACGGAGAGCACCTCATACTCTGAGGAGCTGGAATCACCCACAGTCTGCTTCAATGAACCTGCATTGCCTTTAAATGAAGCCATCTGCAGACCTGGCATCGTGGCTCCTCACATAAGCCACCACATATTATAGATTTCAGTGTCACAGTGAACGGTGCCGTAAAAAATAAAGCTTTGACTCTTGCAGTGAGCGCTTCACTCCTTTCGCCGGTACTTCACCTCTACTGCTTGCCGTCACTATTGCTCTACACAGCTGTGACTGTTTTCTATAAAAAGAAGACTCACATTATGGTGTTACTCTACTACGAGGTTCTGTTCCTCCTCCAAAAACATCTGGGAAGGAATTACTAAGCTACGGGGACATGTTAAATGTAGGAACGGTGGGTTGCAAATGTGATGTCATGATAATGAATCTGTTAATTTTTGTCAGCTGAAGAACATAATGCTTCCTAATAATGTCTGGTATAATGCAAATTACATACAGAACTGTAGAGTGGTGGAAATGACATATAAAAATCAGCTTTCCAGTGAAACAGCTTTATTTCACCATCCAGCACAGGAGCAGGAATCACTGCTTACACCAGCACAGATGTCCCGCTATCAGCTAAGCATCTGGCACACCCCTCCTCCGAGTTCATCTTCTAAAGCAAGACTAAATCGAGTTTCTGCCCTGCTAAACAAATGGGTGCCGTGGTCTGCTCTTACGTTTCAGGCCAAGCCGCTGGTGGGACGTTGCTCCTCTGCTGCCGAGCCCTGCCTGCCCCTGCTGCCCGACACCTCCAGGCACTGAATGCCACAGGCAAGCATGCCTCCTCCTGAAATCCTCTGCTCGGAGGGGCTCAGGGGACAAACTCCAAGCAGACGGACCGAAGGACTGACCCAAGCTATGGGTCTGGCATCTCCCCCGCTGCCTCCCGCCCTGCTGGAGCAGATTCCCCCCCGGCCCCGGGGTCATGCACCACGGTGGCGCGGGAAGGCTGCGAGGCAGGGATGGAGTCAGCTGCCCTATGCCGCTCTGCCTGCGGGGGCTGGGCTTCAGGCTGTTTCTAGCTTATTTTTCCTAACCAAGACAGAAAAATAAGCAAGCTCTGAGCAAGAAAAGAGGAGCACAGCTCTATTCTTCAAGCCCTGCCTGCCAAGGAAGTCCACACATCACTGCTTGTGCGCCCAGGTGATGTTTTACACCAAACACATTTCTGCGCTCTCCCTCCTCCCCCTTTTTTGTTTTTTTAATAAGAGTTCTATATTCAAGACATTTGAATGAGCTTCAGAGAACACTGGAAGCTTTTATCTCTGCACACAGACACTATATTGTTTACCTTTATTAAACAAAACACAACTAGATGATTTAGAAACGGTAATAAAGTTCTGTTGGGAAAGGTTTAGTGTTATGGAGATCTCCATTAAAGGTGACTGTGGTTGTTTTCCTGCTGTTCCTTACTCTGCAGTTTGTTACACCACAACGTGCACCATACTGGATTTGCTGCAGTCACGTATGGGAAATAGCCCTTACAGAATTTGATTGCACCACACCTCCATTTTTACTTTCCCACGGAGACTTTGTAAAACAAAATGTCTTGGTCGTCTCACATCGACGGCAAGCTTTAACGGTTTGTTTTGGGCAGACTTTGGGCTCGCTCCTGCTTGCTCTAGCTCTCCTGGGCAGCATCCCTGGGGAGCCAGGCAGGGACCCCACGCCAGCGAGGCTGGGTCAGGGTCCCAGCTCATGGGGAGCAGCCAGGGCTCAGGCTGGGAACACCCCTCATGGTAGGAACAGGCAATCACTTCCTTGTAAGCAAAGCCACGAGGCTGCTCACCTTCTGTGAGACGTATCCATCAGCGTTTGAAGAGAATTCGGAGATCCTCAAATTCATAACACTGTACACTGTAAAACGGATTAATTACTACGAATGCAGTTTGCACTAACTCTAATCTCAAAAGCAGCATGTACAAAGCCAGTGTCTTTTTTAAATGCTACGTTTTGTATGCACTTTAGAAAGCCACCAGGACTGAGCCCTGATACACAGCAAAGCAGAGCTTGAGTGGGAAACAAATGGAGCAATGGGAGTAATTCCCACAAAGGGATAAGAATGCTGTTAACTGGAAGTCAGACAGTGTTATTTCAGGCTTGCAACAGGCAGCGTACACCTCGGTCTAGCCTCTGTTTGTTAAGGTAATCAACAAAAGAGTACATGAGAGCTGGAGGTTGCAAGGGATGCAATAGCACTGTCTGCACGTTAACTGAACGCACGAGTCTCGCACCATCACGTTAACGCTACCAAAACGGCCCGGCCCACGCAAACTGCTGTACAAAAAGAGCATTACACAAAGGCAGTGGGGGGGGGAAAACCAAACCCAACCATTTTGTGTCTTTTCAGCAGATTCAGAGATGACATGGCTTCTGGAGAACCGCATCCGCGAGCGGCCTCTTCCGCAGCAGCATCACTCTGTACAGTCTCCAGTACTATTTAGTTGTTCCAGGAAACCTGACGAGTCAGTGAATCATGTAACTGCATCTCCTTGTGGCTGTAAAACCCTGAATAGCGGCACGTTGACATTTCCTGAGCTCCCAGGTTATTTCAGCACCAGCACTCTTTGCTGATGCAGCGATCAGGAATTACCCTCCTTCATTTGGGAGACGGAGGAATCGCGGCACTACAATGTGGCAAAACAGATGTCACGCAGGAGCAGTCGCTCTGATTTCACCACCCTCCCATGTGATCTAGAAAAGTTACTTGCGTGCAAGAGAAAGGAGGATAAAACTTTTTATGAGTCCAGAAAGCACCTCCTGCCACGTCCAACTCTGAGCGCTCGTCTGCTCAGAGCGACCGAAAGCCTCAGCCGGCATTGAGCAAAACTAGGCTTATTTACAATTTCTCTCCAGCAGGAGACCTGTTATTTCCTCCGCCGGTACAAATGCGATGAGTAGCAAATACCCTTCCCACCTGCCTTTCCACGCACACCGCACCATGGGAAGCATCTGCAATATATTCAGTTATTAAAGCACAATTTAGCGGGGGTGGGTGGGTGGGTGGGTGGGGTGCTTTCTAAGCCTAACAAAACAGTATCAGAGAGCTTTGTATGATGAATATAAACATGAATTGAAAGTGCTCTTGTAAAGTTTGAATGGCGATCTCCTGAATAAAAGGGAAAAGGCAAATTGTCACCAGTTGCTTGGTAACCAGCCAGAGCTCATTTCTCTTCAAAGGAAACCAATTAGGCCTTTTAACCTATTTTAAGGTTGGGGGGGGGGGGTGATGATCTATAAAAATTACACTTCCTGGCTGTCTTTCTGGTCTTGAGGATACCCTTTTCTAGGGGAACCTGTACATTTCATTTCAGGTCCCTGCTCCAAAGAAGGTGTTCCCAGACTCTTCTCAAGTTGTTGAGACTCTTCTCCAAGGTCCACCCACCTTCCCCTTCAGAACACGAGACCACTCTCTTGAAATACTGCTCCATAAAATATTGTAATGCTACAGGCAGCCACTCTATGTGAAAAGCAACTATTATCAGGTACTGATACATTAGGAATCGAGTAAACCTTTGCAGCTAGGTCTCTGAAGTACCTGGGCGATAGAGCTGTGGATATCGGAAGATATGCAAGCACATTTTTAGGTTTTGGGGCTGTTTCTTTTAGTTTGTGGGCGTGGGTGTGCTTCTATGTGTCTGCCAGCTCCCAGTTTCCTGAAAAGAAAGATCAGTGTACGTTTGTGGGTTACATTTCTAAACTACACTTTTTAGGTCAGGCTTGCCATATCCAAGATGATATTAGACGATTTATTAGGTCCTGTCCTGCTCCAGCTCAATATAGTGACAAATTTGCAATTCATGTAATTCACCCCAAAGTAACTATGCAAAATGGAAGCAGGAGAGTCCTAATAGGTGAGAATTAGATTTTACCAGGCTGCCAGAAGCCAGTACCTAACCCTGTGAGGTTTCCCTGTTGCCTCAATCAAAACCAAATTCAACAGATCTGAGCTTGAGCAGTATATTTATACAGAACATTTATAGATTTTGATTTCTATCGATTTTCTTGGAGAACAGTGGCTCGTAATCGGAAGACTGGTTCTCAGGGTATTTTGTATGTGCTCGTGGTGCCCGCGGCCGCGAGGAGCTCCCAGCTCCAGGGGCCGACTGCAGCGCTATCGACAACCCTCGGCAGGGAGAACGGTGGAAACGCAAGTTCTTTGATACCAAATTACAGCACTGGGAACTCTCAGATGTGTTCCACACAGCGCTGAACTACCTTAAAACACAGATTGGAGGACTTCATTGGGAAAGGATTTCTGCTTATTAATCTCTAGAAATTGTGTAATTAAACCCATCGCTATTCATACAGGTGTCAAAGTTACAGAAGTACATTATTTCGTGCTCCGTTACTGGTCCTGCAGCAGAAGATAAGCGAGAAACTCTCTGCCGCCTGCCCTGGCGACGACATTAATCATCCGTGTTGGTGTACGCACACACCTCGCTAAGCCCTCCCCTGCGCAGGTAGCACCAGCAGCAGCGCGAGGAAAGGAAATGACGACTCCTGTAATTAATCGCGTTCACGAGCAGACTAATACCTGCCGCTCTCTTTGTTAGAAGACAAAGCCAGGGGCTTGCGATGATTAGTAGCTCTTATTATTCATCCCATTGTCACAGATCTGATCAGTATTGCTGAACAGCGGCCGCGATATGAATATTTATGTTTAACAATTTGGAAAATTCTTATTTTGGCTGCACTTTAAAATCAGCCTCAAGATGACAAGTTATAGCATAGCCAGCTAAACCCCACATGTAATGCAGGAATTATTTCAAATTACATCTTTAATGAACGCTGGCCATGCTTTTGAACTGAAATCCTGATCTTAGAAGCTTGTTCAAACACACAGAAGGTGCCCAGGAAGAACAGACGACACGGGTGGGCATGAAGAGGCATCTGGAAGAAAATCCTTCCCCGCGAGTTGCCAGATACAACCTCCAGAGTTCTGCCCCAGGGGCTACCTCACCCCCAGCAGAGCCAAATTAATGGAGAGGGTCAAAAACCACTGATCATTGTCAAAGGAAGCAGAAGAGTATTCTTCATGAACAAACCCTAAATCAAGAGTGAATAGTTTCCTTACAGATAACTAAAACCATGAATACTGAACGAATTAACCACAAATCATGAACACAATGCAAGAATACGGCACGACAGTCTGATGCTAGTTTTCTGTCAGAAGCCACCTTGGGGAACTGTGAGGACCCATTCTTACCTTAAATATCTATTAATAAACAGGACCTAGGCAAGAATTTTTCTAAATAATTTTTAATCCGGTCTCCCTCCTCTGCCATGTACAGAGTCCGTTTTCACATTCATCTCCAAATCCTTGCATTCTCTATACTGCTATTTTAAATCACTTTCACTCATCTGAATTTCATGCTACGCTCTGAACACATCCTATGACATTTATCTTGCAGTTCCTGGTCTGTATTGATGCTCTTTTTATTTATTCTATCTGATATGCTCAAATAGAGCAGCGGATCTTCAAAAGGATTCTTCAATCAAAGTGCAGTGCAAACTAAATCGTGGTTCTGGCCAGGTTAAACACGCGACTTGCCTTCTCTAATGGGAGGGTGATGGGATACTTCGCTATTGGCCTCTGAAGGAAATCCTGGTGACTGATAAATTTTCTATTTCACTCCTGTTTGCTCTCATCTTCTCAGACTAAAATGTAACATTCTTCTTTTTAATACAGCGTACTTTGATGTTGCTGGGAACTTTTTTGCTCAGCTAATTCTGAAAGATTTAATGTTTATTTTTCCTGTTATTATCATCGGCTTGGAGATACCTATTTCTTCAGTTCTGAAATAATTAGGTGCTAATTCTGTTCCAGGAAAGCAACAAGTATGGGGCATTTTGGAGGGCTGCAGGGAAATGGATAACAGTCCTTCTCTCTTCAAAAGGCACTGAGACAGGGCAATACGGCCATCTCTGGAATGCCTTTCTCATAAACCGTGGGTTAGCAGAGACAGAGCTTTGGGGGAATTTTAGGAAGACCAGTAGCCGCAGCCAGGAATCATTGCTGCACATT
Organism: Phalacrocorax carbo; assembly: GCF_963921805.1. Taxonomy (NCBI): domain Eukaryota; kingdom Metazoa; phylum Chordata; class Aves; order Suliformes; family Phalacrocoracidae; genus Phalacrocorax; species Phalacrocorax carbo. Next base: position 22,442,105 of record NC_087524.1, read on the forward strand.
AAATTGTACATTGCGATAAGGAAAACCTCCAGTAAGGCTTTAACTCTGTTTCCTGGGACAGGAGCCAGTGGCTACGGTGCCTGGAGGGACCACGGAGCACGTTCACATGGGTTCGAAGCCCGGATCCGAGCCCACGCATGCCTCCCTGTGCGCGCGGCCAGCCAGCACGCGTGGGCTGCAGCTCTTTCAAAGCCTTGCAGTGGTGGTTTTCTTCAAATGCCAGTTATCTTCCACCACTAACTTCTTCCAAGAGTAACTCTGCAGGGGGAGCTGGACTCCCTCCATCGCCATACACCCGCCATCTCAGTTGGGGTGAACAGTTGAGCCAACCCCCATTGAAAAGTCTGGGTTCGGTAAAAATCACCGGGGCAGAGGCGGAAACGGGCAGGGGAGGCTCTGCTCTGTGGAGCGGGATTTAGCTGGAGTGACAGTGGCCTTTGCTTGGGACCGGCAGCTGCGAGACTCGGCTCACCATTCACCACGAGAACAACCTCTCCAGAAGCAAAACACCTTTTCTGGAGCACTTCAGTTTTAAAAGTTTAGACTCAAAAATGTATGAAATAAGTACATTTTTGGAGTCTGGAGAAACCATTTGATAAAGTAAACATATAAGCTAGAAGTAGGTATCAAATACTTTCAACCTGGAGATTTAAACCCTATGTGCTCCATGACTAAAGCGCAGGTTTTGGAGTACAACTGCTCCCATGACACAACTACCAGTGAAAGCACAGAGTCCCTGTGTGACCCCAGAGCGCTCCACGGGCCCAGGCGCCTTTCTTTGTTGCCATTCCCCAAACCCCAAATAATTATTTGTTCTCAGAGATCTCATTACCGAGAGAGGCGTAACCTGCCACCTCGCACTACTGAAGCATGTTTAACCTACCATCACTCATGATGTAGGAAAAAATCAAAGCTACCACTTTTCTTCACCCTGAGCGTTGCTCTGAGCTGGAAACCCACTCTGAGACAAATAGAGATGGGAGAAAAACATTCCATTCAGATTTTTCCAGCAGCGGACGTTAAAAAATGGATGCAGCAGTTGGGTAGGAGGTGGTGCTGAAAGGATCGCCGGGTGATGCGCAGCGTCTCCTACTTGAGAGGAGAAAGCCAAGGAGAGGAGCGTGGTGGAGACGATCGTCTCCATAGGATGTTCCTACCTGCATTTTTCCTTCTGGCTTTAGCATGGGTAAGAGTGGATCTGCCACTGCCACCTGTGAGATGAGCATTACCATTACTCTGCCATCCCAGGAGTGCTGATAAGATAATCCTGTTACATTTCTGAATTGCTAAAATATGAGTTTTCTAGTCAATGGTCATGAGTTTTCTAGTTAAAATAGCCACTGATAACAAGAAGAAAACCGGAATAAGCCAATATACCTGGTTTTGCTACATAGACCTTCACTGAACTGTCCATATTTCTATCTGCTAAATGTGATGAATTTATTTCCTGAGGTTTTAGGGCATTGAGGATTTTTATTGATTTTTTGAGTAATTTATATGGTATAGAGATAACCTAACAGAACTAAGTATAAGTGCAGTAATATCAGCCATTCCTCCCTGACACTCAAAAAGAGTCCAAAGACGTCTCGAGAGCAGATTTTTAAAGGATCACATCTGAAGACAGACAAATTACAGGGATGTCACCATGTCCTGGTCTCCCCGTGACAAGGGCTTGGGCAAGACCACCCCTGGGCATGCACAGACCGTTCCCAGGGAGAGCACCCCCACATTGCTTGGGTCCATCTCCAGCCCATATCGAGTCAGAGCCTCACTAATCAGTTCAGAAGGAAGGGATCTTCTTGTGTTTTTCTTGAAGGTCTCCTTTGAAGACCTGATCCAGCCAGGGTCCAACCTCCCTAAGTTATGCCAGTACAAACTTCCTTGACTTCAGTGAAGTCAGTTCACTCTTCCACTATTTATCAGAATTAATAAGGCTTTTTTAACTTAGCAGAGTCATTCAACATGACTAAAAACTCTTCAAAGGTTTGATGCCAATTATCTTTCCCTCCTCACTGCAATTATCATGTTTGGGTGGGTTCAGGTTACACATCCTCCTCTGCACACACAGCGCTCGCGGAGCTGTCGATCCTCCGTGCTTCCAATGCAGTCAATTGCAAAGGCAGGACAACTGCATCCAAACGAGGGAGCAATGCAAGGTGTTATGACACAGAGGAATCTGTGCTGGTTTAAGTCAGAAAAGGTTTTGAGTTCATTGCTGATTCGATGAAAGCTTGGATGTTGCCCCGAGAGACTCTAGAGCTGCAGCTGCTCCTTCTGCAGCATCACAGTGCAAAGGTAGACCGTGGGCCCCCCGGCAGCATCTCGGTGCGGAATGTGGGCCCTCCGTCAGCATCTCGGGGCAGAGCATGGGCCCCCCAGCAGCATCTCGGGGCAGAGCATGGGCCCCCCAGCAGCATCTTGGGGCAGAGCATGGTCCCCCCGGCAGCATCTCGGGGCAGAGCGTGGTCCCCCCGGCAGCATCTTGGGGCAGAGCGTGGTCCCCCTGGCAGCATCTCGGGGCAGAGCATGGTCCCCCCGGCAGCATCTCGGGGCAGAGCATGGGCCCCCCAGCAGCATCTCGGGGCAGAGCGTGGTCCCTCCAGCAGCATCTCGGGGCAGAGCGTGGTCCCTCCGGCAGCATCTCGGTGCAGAGGCAGAGCGTGGTCCCCCCCGGCAGCATCTCGGTGCAGAACGTGGTCCCTCCGGCAGCATCTCAGTGCAGAGGGTGGTCCCTCCGGCAGCATCTCGGGGCAGAGCGTGGTCCCTCCTGCAGCATCTCGGGGCAGAGCGTGGTCCCCCCGGCAGCATCTCGGTGCAGAGTGTGGTCCCCCCCGGCAGCATCTCGGTGCAGAGCGTGGTCCCTCCGGCAGCATCTCGGGGCAGAGCGTGGTCCCCCCCGGCAGCATCTCGGTGCAGAACGTGGTCCCCCCGGCAGCATCTCAGTGCAGAGGGTGGTCCCTCCGGCAGCATCTCGGGGCAGAGCGTGGGCCCCCCGGCACCATCTCGGGGCAGAGCATGGGCCCCCCAGCAGCATCTCGGGGCAGAGCGTGGTCCCCCCGGCAGCATCTCGGGGCAGAGCGTGGTCCCTCCGGCAGCATCTCGGTGCAGAGGCAGAGCGTGGTCCCCCCGGCAGCATCTCGGTGCAGAGCGTGGTCCCCCCGGCAGCATCTCGGTGCAGAGCATGGGCCCCCCAGCAGCATCTCGGTGCAGAGCGTGGTCCCTCCAGCAGCATCTCGGTGCAGAGCGTGGTCCCTCCAGCAGCATCTCGGTGCGGAGGCTGGTCCCTCCAGCAGCATCTCGGTGCAGAGCGTGGTCCCCCCAGCAGCATCTCGGTGCAGAGTGTGGTCCCTCCAGCAGCATCTTGGTGCAGAGCGTGGTCCCTCCAGCAGCATCTCGGTGCAGAGCGTGGTCCCTCCAGCAGCATCTCGGTGCGGAGGCTGGTCCCCCCAGCAGCATCTCAGTGCAGAGGCAGAGCGTGGCCCCTCCTGCTGTGCCCAGGGCACCCCAGGGCTAAGTCTGACCCTGGACAGATGCTAGGTGCTCTTACTGATGCTCCACAACTCTCCTCTCTCACTGAAAACTGTTTGCGAGGTATTTATAACTCAGATTGTTTGCAGAGATGCTGTGAGGCTGAAGGAAAGCCAACAGCTTGCATTCACATCCAGCTGCTTGTTCCGCCCCGCATCTCAGCACAGCTTTTGACTCTTCTTGTCCAAATTCCGACTTCATTAGGCAGGTTTTAGTCATTCGAAGGGTTTGGTGGAGCTACTGGTGTGCACAAACGCTTTAGTATTTTAAGTGCTCACATTAACACAGAAGACCTTTGCACTTGTCTGATTTTATAAATTCATTTCAAGTTATTTTGGCTATAGTATATTCCAAAGCACAGACTCTGAGAACTACCCCAAAATATTTCCATGAGCCTTTCTTCTCTGCCTGCTTTTATTGCTGTGTTTGCTGTTATAGATGGCGCTTCTTCTAGCATGTCTTAACTAATTCATCAGTGATTTGGAAAAACATAAAATGGAAGATACAGGTTAATAATAGATCTAAAAAAATGAACGAGAAAGGTTCAAGTGATGTTTAGTGTTTGCTTGGAAAGATCAAACCCATTATTCAGAAGAGAGACCGTTGCTCTAAAAGCAAGCTGAAAACACACAGCTTGCAGGACATAATGTTGCCATATCAAAAATGGTAAAAATACTGCTTTTTCCTGTTTATTTTTTAACAGAGCTTGCCTCCTTTCCACCTGTTTCATGTCCTTCTGCAAAGCAGGCTGCTCTCACGTTATGTTGAGAAAAGTCTCCTTTAAATACCGTATTTTTATGACTGATGATCTCAATACTTCAAAACACACCTCCACGTACATTTGCACAAAAATCATAAAAAAGTGAGGAATAATCGGGACGTTGTAAAAGAAGAATTGGAAACATTGTGGAAAAATTACTTAGGCAGAGCCTGTAAAGCCTCTCTGTACTTTACAGGTGAAGAAGCAAAATATTTTCTCTAGACTTTTGTCAGCCTGAGGAAAAGTCATTTCCTAGACAGCACACGCGAGGGAAAACCGCGAAAACGGAAAGCGTATTTCAGAGGGCAATCTGAAATTTTGGTGAAATTTTGTGAAATTTTAATTCCGACAATTAAAATAAAATAAATTCCTTAAGTAAGGAGATGTTTGCCTCTGGTTGGTATCCAGCGTAACTCCACCGATTTGCTGGAGTCCAGGCAAGACCCAGGGCTTGCTCCCAGTTTTGCAGACGACTGTTGCGTGTGGTGGGGTGAGTCACGAGCAGACCTCGCCTCCGAGCCCCGCTGCTGGGAAACAGCCTGCGTTTCAGCCGGGGAAATACCCGCATGCGAATAGCCACGAGGAAAGGGACAAAAGGGCTGGCAAATGCTTCTGCAGTGGATGACCATGTTGACTTCTCAGCATATTCCAAAAACATGCTGGGCTCTAGTCACGCGCCTTGGAAAATGCCTGCCAACGCTGCCAACTAAAAACCATATAAAAGTGTATCAGCTGCTTACACAGAATTAGGAATTATTCTCTACATTTTTTGAAAGTGTGCTGCTCTCCCCTCTTGCAGTATTTTTCTACAGCGTGTAGCTCACCTCCTTGTGGGGCTGTCAGCGAGATTACTACAGGATTTTTCTTTATTTATTTTATAAGTCATATAAATTGCTCCACTAGAAATTAGCCTGAGACCCATGTGCGTCTCACACATACACCTCATCACCTCTGCGCCTCTTACATTATCAGAACTGTTCTCATCATTAAGAACACAATCCTTTGGTTATTTCCATTACAAAAAAAATATTCAGTTATCTACATGGAGCACCCATTTCCCAGTAGAAAACGGGAAATTTTCTATTCAGCAGTAGATGGCTTTTACAACGGGTGGGCAATGGGCAGACGTCTGATCTATTGACGATGGGGGCAGCTTGCTCACCTCTGGCTGTTTACACCTTATTTTTCACCACAGGACATCATTGGGCTGCTTAGCAGGGATCCAGCTTTGATGAACCAGCCCTTCTATGTTTATGATTTCATGCTATTAACCTGCTCGGCTCAATACAGAAAGAATAAACTCTGTGCTACTTGATTGTGTCTCAGGGAGGATTTCTGCAAAGACAGATTGTCTTTGTATCCAGACATATGAAATACAAGTATTTCAACAATTAATAGAAGGATTTCTCAAAAATTTTCATCAAATAGACAGCTTCAGAGAGCTTTGAGGGGGAAAGATACAGTTTATATACCAGGTATATGTGGGAGAGCCCTTAATTAAGCGTTTGAAACCCAGCTGACGACTGTCAGAGGCAGCCTGAATACGCAAGGATATTTGCAGAGAACGATCACAAATTTTCCCTCAAACCACGTGAGATGAGATGATGACAGATGATGGGAGTTTCATGCATTACCCACAGAAAACAGAAGTATTTGCCTTCTGAATTTTAAAAAACCCAACAAAACAACAAAAAACACACCACACAAAATCTCGGGAAGCTATTTCTCCATAACCTTGTCTTCCAGCATCCACCCAGGGTAACTCACCAGCAAACACACGAGCCAATTAATTCTGGACACATTGCAAAAAAAGAGAAATATCAGCCAACAACCTTCTTCTGGTGACAGATTTCTGCCATTTCGGTGGTATATAAAAAGGACAGCAACGCATACTTTGCTTCTCCAAAGCAATAGAAGGGGCCAACTCATTATACATCTTCTCCATCTTCATCCAAAGAGCAGCTGCTTGCCCTGCCCGCTCTGCGCTCAGCACCGGCTGGCCCACGGGCTGCAGCCAACCTGGAGCAGACTCTGCTCTTCAGCGCCCAAAGGCACGCGTGGAACTTGGACTGCTCTTGCAACAAAAGCACCCATGGCAAGGGAAAGGACGGAAAGGAAAAAAGCAGCATTTATCACCTCTGTCTGTTTTACGGAGGGATTCTGAAAACTTATGAGCAACACGGATTATTCTTAGAAAACTTAAAGTTCAAGTCATTATTCATGTTCTTTTATACATTTTGTTGAGGCTCATACATATTTTGCAAAGCAGATGAATCTCTGCTCAAGGTTTACCCAGGGGCACAATGATCTCTGCCAGCCAGATACAGATGAGCACTCTGAGCATCAATAACACTTACCACGTCAGTTATGACTACAGAAGACAAAGTACTTATTCTAATACGGATCACAATAAAAAGCATAGATCATAAAACTTGGTCAAGAAATTTGATCACTGAATAAGGCAATAGCTTTGAAATATATCTGCTCCATACACAATCTTAAAATCACCCCCGAGAGAGTTCAGGTTGCAAAATTGAAAGTCTCTGGTGAGCCCATAAAGATTAACGTGGTAAGCTCTGCTAAATGCCATTACGTGCCACCGTGATTGAGTTAAGCAGCGCCGCTAAAATTTGGTTATGACTAGACCATGGTATAGATGTACGACAATTTTAATTTCAAATTTTGAAAAATAAATTTAAAGCAATTTGCTAAAGACCATTTAACGACACGGGAAATTAGTTTCCCAGAATGAACTTATCACTGAGTCCTTTTGTTTATGAATACAGGAACCCAACAAAGCACAAGAGCTCATTGCCTGAGATTTTTGCTACCTTTGTACAGTGAATTATAAAAGGTTGTGTATAAACTGCTCTGCAATGGCTGCTCTGTGGCGATCGAAACTGCCCAAAATAGTGGTATGGGGGTCTGTGGGTTGGGGCTTGCCCCCCCCGGGAGGCCCTCCCTGGTGCCAACCAGCGAGGGCAGGGCAAGGCCAGGGCTCACGGGGAGCAGGCAGGGCTCAGGCTGGGAATGAGCCCACGGGTAGGGTGCTGGTGGCAACCTCTTTGAAGGCAAAAACATGAGGTCGCTCGTCTTTTGTTCAGTATTTGCTTGAAAAGGTCAGCATTTCCAGCCTGGCTTTGCACACCTCCGGTCCTTCCACCAACCGCACCGCAGTCGGAGCAGCGTTTAGCATCCCGCACCAAGACGGTTTCCACCCTGCTAGAGCGCAAACTCTCTGAACGAGACTAAACTCAATGAGACGACTGAGAGCGTGCGTGAGGTACCTGACCCTGAAACCCACAGAGATCAGTGCAGAGCCCTCGTTTCAATTACAGGAGTGGTTTCAGTGAAGCCAGTAAGAGCCTGCATCGAAATGGGGCCCGGCACCACTCTGAAATGCCATTGCGGGAAGTGTCAGGGAGACCCCTCAGAAGTCAAGTGGTCTCTTGACGGGGCAGCGTAAGAGCCATCTTTCACTTACACGTTGGTAAAAACCTGAACGCAGCAACAGCAAGGCTGTAACATGGCAGAGAGGCGCTGAAATGGCAGCGGCAGCCCCCTCCGAGCACCTGCACACGGCGTGGCCCCAGCCTGAGCTACCCGCGAAGCCCCTTGCGGGCCAAGGCTGGGCCTGGCGAGAGATGCAGAAAGCAGGGGAGCAGAGGGAGAGGCAGGCAGGAGGGACCAGCTGAGCATCACCCATGCACAGAAGCAGGAAAATAAAAAGGCAGAAAAAGGGAGAGAGACAAGTGGTGCATGAAAAGGGGTTTGAACTATGAGCAAAGACACTCTGACCACTTGAGCCCGGCTACGTGAAGGGAACCGGCCCCTTGTGTAAAGAGACCTGCAACACAAAGTCTGACTCCATCTCCAGATTTCTCCTCCTCAGAAAACTAATTTCGGCTAAATGCTGGAGTGACAAGTGTAATAAAAATAATGCTATAAAATGCATGAAGAATTTCCTTTCCTAAATATCAGATTTTAAAAGCAAATAAACATTAATTCTCTGCTGTCCCGCCAGTGACACTGATGTGATTTATGGCTATTCAGCTGCACAAGGCTATGTTCTTTTCTTTGAGAAAAAGAATATAAATCTTCAGATGAGCTATCAAATGGCTTTATGATTAATTCTGCGTTATCCTTGAATTTAATGCCAATGGGTGGGAGGAAAAGAGGAATATCCCACAGAAGAGGAATGGAACATCAGACAAACTCGGAAACTCCCCAAGGTTAACCTGAAAAAGCTTCTTTCTCATCCCTCCCACCAAATGTGACACTTCGGGGCTGACGCTGACAGCTCCTCCCAAAGTCCCCCCGGGAACCGAGCCCCGCCGAGGAACCGCCACGGGCGCTGGAAATCACGCAAAGGCCGTGCAAGCTCGGGCTGTATCTGCCCGGTTCCCGAGAACACCTACAGGTGCCTCAGGAAAGGCTGAACGGTTCCCTCTTCCGCCGCCTGTGGGAACCAAGTAGGGTTTCCTAATTTTAGCTTCAACAGCGGTGGAAAATTGTTTTTATTTGAGATTAGTTTACAATTTAAAAAAAGAAATTAAGGCATGTTTATGTGTCTGATGTAAGCGTGGAATTTAACTGGAAGTGGTAAAAGATTTTATATCAACCCTTACTAGCACAGACCACAAATGAGCCACTGTCTGCTCCGGCCTCAGGAGGTTCACCTCGCTCCCATCACTAGGTTGTACCGTGTTAAAAAGCACCGTGTCAAGTAAATTGGATCAATAGCACTGACGATATGTGACTGCCTGGGAAAATACACCAATAATTTTATTTTTTAAAGTTCTTGTGAAAAGGCACTGACCAGTGTGAAATCCATGTTTAATAGGAACAAAGGGGCCAAGGGCAGCCCTGTCCCCAAGGGGCCCTGGGGCAGGGATGGCCCAGCCTCCAGCTGCGCATGGGAGATGTCTCTCCGCTGAGTGGGCTGCTGTGGCTACCAATTAACGTGAGGATGGGGATTTTGTTTTTCATGTTGTCACCTCTATGTTTGCAGCTGGATAGAGGCTGCCAAGCCCTCCACCGAGCCAAGAAGCTGTCGGATCATGTTAAGGAGTATTGAATGCTACTGACAGGTTGCGAATGAATATTCATGGCCATTATTCTGCAGTCTGCACCCTGTATAGGCATTATCTACAAAAAAAATAAAAAAAGAAAAAAAAACCCTGAACTGATTTCTCAAGCTCGAGTCACAAAATTTTGTCAAAATAAAACGTGGTTAACAATAACCGAGGTGGTAGACTGTGCTGTCCTCGGCACAGATTGCTGCTTCCTCGGGCATCTCTGGTCTCCAGCAGTGTAAATCACCCGAGTTCCCCCGGGACGAGCTACAGGTGGGCGTCGCAGGCGTAGCTGTTCCGCTAGAAGAAGCAGTTCCACATCTCCGGGTATGCAGAGAAGAGGAGTGCTCGAGGGCCCCTCTGCTCGGTTTCACAGCAGGAGGAGCAGCCACCCCCCCGGGGATACCGCCACAGCTCCCAGACCTACGACCCCAGCGAGCTCTTAAGAAACTTCTGGGAATTTGCTCAGAAAGTTCAGGCTTTTTATTTCTCATGACTCAGAAACTAACAGAAATCAAGGTCAAAGCATGAATGGCCAAGACTTTCTACGGTTTAAATTGGCATTTTTTTGCTGTCTGGGCTCTGGAGAAGAGACTGAGCAATACAATGGGGTAATCGCTGATGCCACAAATTACTTGGAATCAGTCAAAGATCAAAAAACCAAATAGATCGTGAGGGCCTTTAGCGAGTACCAAACAAGTCCAGGTCAATCGGCAGGATGACGGTGGAGGAATCCGCATCTTGCCAAAGACACGTTAGTGTAAATTTTGGAAGATTTCTTGCAGTCACGTAAGGATTAGACCTGGGAATCGTTTGTAAGGGTAAGCTCATTTGCTCACTGCGTGGTATTGCTCATTACAAGTAAAGTGCTCGGCAGCATGAAAACAGAGCAGAAATCAAACATGAAGGATACCTTAGTATCCTACCTGTTGTAGAATCTTTGTCCCAACCTAAATGTATATTTTTCTGAACTAGAGTGGTCTTGGAAAATGCACTCAGTATTTCCCACTACCTCAAAAGAGTTGGGCAGACATAGAAAGTTACCCATGCCAATAATCAGTTAACACATGAAAAATCAGAAAGATGGGATAGTTGAAATCAAGAGCAAATAAATAAGAAGGTATCCTGTAGAGATCGATGGAATTACAAAGAGAAGAGTAAGAGGCATTAAACATGACACTTGGTCTGTCTTGCTATATATAAAACACCAATAATTTCTAACACAAAATTAATTTTACTTTTGGCTTATTTTGTTTTGCTGAAGGAAGAGCCTTCCCTGGCGTAAACCACACCATCCTACAAAGACCGCGCTTGAGACATCCATGGAGAAGGACCTGGCGGAAGTCATCCCTGTGAGCCCGCAGGCGATGGTGCCAGGGCTCGTGCCGCCCGCCTCCAGCACACCTCCGGTTTCCTGGGTATGGACGTGGCCTGGTCCCATGGTCAGATGCTTTGGAGCAGGGAACTGCTGAGGGCATGGGCTCCACAGGATTGATTAATTAAATCATCACTCCTCCTAGCAATGATAACATCCAAACACGCTATGTTAGGTTAAAACAAATAAGGAAGACAGACCCCCACTGACCATGGTAAAATTCAATTATTAACTATTTGGGTTTGTAAGAACTAATCCTAACTAAGAGGTTTTTCTCCACAACACCTGAGCTGATGATCAGAAGAGACAGAATAACGTGCAAATACGGGCCATTGCCCAGAAGAGCAGTGTCCGCGCTCCAGGGGCGGCAGGAGCTGGAAACGCAGTGGGTTTGGCCCATCCACGCAGATCAAGCAATGGCTACATCTTCCCGTTGATCAACTGCCTACGGTATGAAATGGTAACGACATGGACACTTCTCCGCAAGTCGGAAACACGTCTTGTAAGGCTGGGGTCAATGGACTGGAGCATGACTGTGTTGTGTATGTGTATAAACAAGCGAGGAGAAGGTAGCTTTAATGCAGGCCAGAACCGAGCTGAAACAGTCAACGCAAATCTATGCAGCAGTCAAGAAAACTCGCAAGGTCTTTGAATGCAAAAGGGAGAACAAACACGAAAGCAAAACTCCTGTGTTTTCCAAAAAGAACTTGCCAAGGCTGCTGTCCAACCTAGAAGATTTGGAAACTCAATGTTTAGGAAAGTCCCAAGAGCATCAAAGGCAAAGAAGAATCACCAAAATGTTCCATTTTCATCAGTTTCCAGCTAGGAGGTGTCAGCAACACATCTGCCATACCTTCCCCACCCACTGGGAGGGGAGGAAGCCTCAGCTCCATAAAAGACCTGGCTCTTTAAATTCTATTTGTGCTTTCAAAAAATTTCCACCAAAGTTTAAATAAAAGAGAAGAGGAGAGAAGATGTGGCTGGTATACTGAGGGAGTGACACACAGGAAGAGCAGAGAGAGCCTTGCGTAAAAAATAGCTCAAATTTTCCACGGGGGTGGTCAAACAGCAATGGTATCAGCGACCGCCTGCTTTTCCTTGACATTGGACAGATCAAACACACCAGGAGGTGGAGGCTTACTGGAGAAGGCACGCACATGGACAGCGGTGGGAAGGGGCCACGCTGTCCTTCAGGGTTTCAGGCAAAATCCTGCCACACACTCTACCCATTCCTTTGAAAATTATACTCTTTTAGACAAAAGAAAGTGAAATAGAAATTAGTGACCGTGCTACAAACCGCTAGCACATGGATTAGAATTACTTAAAACATCATTCAGTTGTGCCGTAATGTTTATTCCATTTTGCTTATGATATAATTTTTCTACCTATTACAGTCACAGAAATAAATGATTTAATTTCTCCAGCCTGCACTCCAGATAAAGCATTGCACTTGGAAGCTATGGAATATATATGTTAATCAGCTCTGCTGCTGCCCATGCCGTTACCAGCCCTATTCATTTGTTTCCTGTTGTCATTCTTGATTACACATTTTTAGAACAGATTACTGTAATAACAGGGGGCGGGCGGGCAGTTCCCCTGCTACGAGTGTCCTTGGATCAGTCTTCTGATCACAGGTAAAATGTAGTTTGCTAATAAATTACCAGTCTGCTTTACGTTTTCTGTAGCTTTTCAGTTTTTGCAAAACAATTAATATGAGTGATTCCAAGGAGAGGTAGGTAGAGCTTTGAAAACAACATAAAGAAACACTACGGAACAGTAAATGAAATACAGCGCTGGTACTACCTGAAACCGCAAACCGAGGGATGGGGTGGGTTTTCTGGTTCCCCTAATTCAGCACCCTTGGAAAATAAAACTCCGCTCAGCCGCAGAGCCAGAGATCTCAAGCGATGTGCTTGTAATGCCAGCCTTTTCCTGCTGCTTTGGTCTGGGACTGTTTGTTTGGGTTGGTGATTTAGTTTGCTATTGATTTCTTCATGTTTTAAAACCACCCTGAGCAAATTATCCTCCTGAGCGAGTCTCTTAATACGGAGCTTCGCTGTCCTCTGCGTGTGCGGGTCTGCATGGACACACAGAGAGGCCAATGTTTTTGGTGAAATGGCTGTTCCTTTCTGGGCTCCTTTTCAGCAAAACTGAAAATGACACTGTATATTGCATGTAATACCAATGAATTACGAACACATGCTCATGTAGTATTCATAGCACAAGACAGGTAGCTGCCTTCTTTGAAACAGAGTAATTGGGGGCTTTTGATCATGTACAGCCTGTCAGAATACCACGATAGTCTGTACCTCGCAAGAAAAGTCAACCAGCAACCCTCCCCGTCTGCCATTTATGAGTGAGTAGGTACTCCTACAACTGTTAAATTTAATCAGAAAGCCACCGAATAATAATAACGACGAAGACCAACGCGCCGTTGCCCAAAAGACGTCGTTAATCCCGGATTTCCCTGTTCCTCTTGACCAGTCTTCGAAGACCACCTCTTGCCACTTCTGCTGCTGAGCAAATATGCAACTGCTCCCCACGTGAGCAAGGACTTTGGGACCCAAACTGCACATGAAGCCTCCCCAGAGCCGCGGGGAGCCGGGCTGCAGCCAGACACCCGTTTGCACAGAGCTCGCCTTGGCTTCAGCTGCCTCCCAGCCTTTTCAGCTGTTGCGGCTGGAGCAATGAGAGACTTAATAGACAGAGGAATGACCCGATGCTTTCCATCAGCTGAAACAAAATGGGATAGGAGCCAGTCACAGCTGATAATTAGAGTATAAACTCAGACTCAATAACAAAGAACAGCAAGCAGAAAACCCTGGACAGATAAAGCTGGAATAAGAGAATAGGTTGTTTCATCTTCTCGTTTCATTTATTCACATCGCAGAAAATTACTCTCTGTCTCAAAACACCCCCTCATACCCCTATTTTCAGAGGTGTGAGTCGTGGGGAGAACATCCTTACCTCCTTCTCAGGTCTACCAACCACTGGGTGAGGTTGAGACCTCCTGACCACAGGCCACCACACAGAGACGGGCGGCTGCTGCAGGTGGGACTGTGGTTGCCCACCTGCCGAGGGGCCGCGGCACCTCCCGGTGACCAGGGCACGGAGCAGCCTCGGCTCCCCTAATGCCCAGGGGTGTTCTCAGGCACCATCCGGACCTGCAAGGGCTGAGCCGGGGCAAACGCCGGGACTCTGCGTGCTCAAGTCGGAGCTTATCCCCCACTGAACAAGGCAGCCCGCTGGATTTGCAGTTAAGTGACCCTGAAGGCATGCTGCAGGGAGGTCTGGACTAATCATCAATCCAGTAAAGACCATGGTGGCAGATATGTACCATGTTTTTATGCAAAGTCCTCATCATCCAAAGCTTTCCAGTTCACCCAGCATTGCTGCAAGCTCAGCCGAGGAGCCCCCACGAAAGCCTGGCCAGCTCGGAGGAGCACTCCTGGACACAGCATCTCCCCTCTCCGTTCTACCTTTTGAGGCTACAGGGTATCTTAAAGGTCTCTCCAAGTGAGATTTGCAGTGACCTCTAAGGTAGAAAATATTTTCTACTCAAATACAAGCAATGCATCCCGATTTCAGCTGTGCATAGCAGAAGCAACCTGCTGGCAAAGCCCCACGCTGGCAGGAGGGCAGGGCTGGGTGCAGCGGTGGAGCAGGCATCCCATCGAGCTGCACCTCCTGCAGCTTCTCCTGCAGATCTGCACCAGCCCGTCTCCCTCAAGTCCGCACGCCCCGTGGGGTGAGGACTGCACCGTCCCCATGGCAGACTCTTTACAGTGACCTCACTTTGTAAACGCAGAGATTTCCCTCATTTCACACACAATGCAATAAACCCCCAAGTGTCTGCAAGAACAACCCAGTACCATATTCAATAAAGAGCTTTGCTTCAATTAATGACTCACTTTCAATAATTACTTCACTTGTTTTGAATTAGGAACTGTGAATCCACTGATAAATTGACTGATCTGAAAGATTTATTCCCACCGTAGCTTCTGCGATTTGGTTTTTGTGCAGCAATGCATCTCGGCGAATGACGCCCAGCACCCAGCAGCCCCTGCCGCCAGCGGGGAGGAGAAGCCCACTCCCCCGCTCCCCCAGCAACGCAGGGACGCAGCAGAGCAAGGCCTGCTCAAGGCACCAGCTGCCAGACCGCGGTGATGCTCGCCCGCTGCATCTCCGCTTGTGCCCCCGTCTCGTCTTCCTCGCCATCCCCACAGCCCGGCGCAGGGCAGGGACCGGCACCACGGCACGGGGCCCTGCGGGTGCCCAGCGTTGCATGGGGGTGAAACACAGTCACGCTCCAAAAATAGCATCTATGTGGCCAAGGTCATGGCCTCTCACATTTTCCAAAGACAAGGGTTAATTATTAATATCTAATTTAGATATTAATCTAAACCCTGGCCCAGGTTGCCCAGAGAGGTGGTCGATGCCCCGTGCCCAGAAACACTCACGGTCAGGGTGGACGGGGCTCTGAGTGACCTGATCAAGATGCCCCTGCTCATGGCAGGGAATGATGACCCTTAAAACTCCCAACCCAAACCATTTTAAGATTCTATGAATTTTTCAGCCCATATCACCCCTGTAAGATCATTCTGACGGATGACCCAGATTCACCTCATCCCGTGGCAGCTATGGGGATGGATGGGAGACACCTGCCAGTGCTTCCCATTGCAAGACTCCACGATCATTATCCAATTCCCTTTTCAAGTGCAATTATTAGAAACAAACTTTTCCGCAATCCATATTTGCCTCTGCTGCTTCGCTACCTTTCACTGTGGTTCGGGTATTTTTTAAAAAAATTCTTTTTGCTTGAAAACAGAAAGCCTTTTAGAGCAGTGTCAGAGCTGCAGTGTCCGCACTGGTGCAGGGGTGTGAAAGCAGCGTGGGGCATGGCCGTGCTGCCAGGGGCTCCGGGAGAGCGGGCGCCTCGCTGCGCCCCTGCTCAGCCCCAGCGGGATTCGGGGCGGCTGCGAGCAGCCTGGCTAGAGGGCACGGGGCTCAGCATCCTCTGCAATAGCTGCTGCTTGTAGGAGAACCACACATAAAAATAGTATGAGTGGTTAAACGCTCAATTTGTCAGTAAGAAGACCTATACTAACTAGATTTAGATTTACATCAATTTAATCATTTGAGATTAGCATGCATTATTAGTGAACGTGTGTTAAGTGCATGTCTATAAAGGCATATTTAATCACCTCACTGCAAACTGGAGATTTTTAAACAGCTCAGACTGCTTTCCACACGGTTCCAGGCAGTGTAAAGGCACACGGCTAATGGGTAGATGCCAGAAGTGCTGTAAAGCACCGCTGATGCATTCAAGGACGCCGCTACAGGTGTGGTTTACAGCGAACCCTCCTCTGATCGGCTGGGTACAATCCTGCTCCATCGGAACAACCTCATTTGAACTGCGCCGTGGTCCAAGTTTATAATGAAACTGAGGGTACGTTTCTCAGTTTATTTAATACCTTCTAAGCAGCACTTTCAGCTGGCCGCGAAGGTCTCTGCGGCTCCTGACAGCCGCATTGCAAGCAGTATTTCAGCTCCCCACGGCTTAGCAGGCTGCCTGGTTGCTATTGCACAGCCGGGGTAATCCCCTGCTCGGTGCCTTCGCCGGGGACGTGCTTTAACACCCCTCCAGGCTCAGCCGGTCCCTGCCGTGCCGTGTGTGTTGTCCGCCGGTGACTGGGAGCCTCCTTGCGTGGGGATTTCCCGCACCGTTCAAGATCAGCACCGCATCAGCGAGGCTGATCTCTAATGAAACAGCTTTGCCCCTAAAGGCATCAGTTGTTACATTAAAAACATGTTATTCCGTATAAGCGGCGTGCACGGCCACACATGTGCACACAAAAGAGCTTTTTAAAAATCTCTTTTTAAACTTTTCCAGTTCTTAAACCATCCCAACTCTTGTCTGATCTGCTTCTTTGCATTTTCCTTTTTGTCCCCGCCACCCCAGTATTTGCAGGCGATGGTATTATAAGCCAGCTTCCACGATAGGAGAAATTAAATCCTGACATAGAATATTTCCATGGAGCTTTTTTCAGGTTAAAAGTAAGCAGATTTGGTGTGGAGAAGCTAATCCTTTCAAGGCATATTTAACTGTCTCCCCAAGGAGCGGATCAAGTGGTGCATATTTCAGAGCTCACCAATCACATTAAAAAACATTTCCTTCCGCTGCAGACATCCCTAACGCCTCCCTGCATGAAATGGGAGCCTACGCGGGACTTTGGGGCACCTTCCCCCTCCTCAGCGGCGCCGCGGGTGAGCGAAGCCCGCGGGAGCGGCCGGACGGGGTGTGCGTGCGCTGCCCGAAACCCCGCTCCGCCCGCCCAGCGCTGGCAAAGAAAGGCACAATTCTGCATTGCCCGTTTAGACCGATCGTTGCTGCGATCAATTAACCAATCTGCTGGACTATCGAGGGGAAAGACCTTGCAGCCATTCATTTAGTACTCCAGGCTACGCCGGTTTATTGCCAAGCCGCTTGCCAACTCGTCAGAGAGACACAAAGGTTTATCGTCTCCGTTTGGGTATTTTCCGCTGGTTTTGCTGAAGGCAAGGGACGAGCCGCGAGCTTCGCACCCTCGCAGTGCTCTCCTTCGGGAAGGACCTGGCTTTGACCCCGCGGGAAGCAGCCCTCTGTCTCCTGGGCATCCTTCATCCCTCTACTGCCTTTTCATTGCGGGGGCACTTTGCCTTGTGCGGGGAGCTTTGTGCCTGGGGGGAAGGCTTGTGCTTTGATTTTCCATTTCCCACAGGGACTGGAAGGTGACTGAAGGCTTTGTCTTGAACGTTCACTTCTGCTGAACCGAAATGCCTGGTGCCACACTCAGACAGGCGGGCCTGTGCTTCTTAGCAGGGTCCCACTGCCGCGGGGTGTCAGGCACCGCTTCTGCTACGGGAGCTGGAAACCAGGCTGAAGGGGGAACCCGCTGGCACTGCTGGGGACCGAAACTGGCGTTTGTTCATAGCTAAGTGTCCTGAAAAAATGATGGGGCTCCGTGGGTGGTAAGGAGAAACAGGGCAGAGGAAGGAACCCATACGCATCTGTGCACTCACACCGTGCTCTAGAGGACTTTGCTGTCCGGTAAATGGAAAGGGCACCCAAATTACTCCCAAATACTCTCCAGTTTCTGATACAAAAAAAAAAAAAAAAAAAGCAGCAGCCTAGTCTTGTTCTCTTTTCTCATTGAACTACATTAAAAGATTAATAAGGAAGATGTGCTCTTCAGGAAGAGGGCATACGGGATTTCTGTTAAGTCCATAAGCTGAACCAGATCAGCAATGCCAGTGGTAATAAAATATCTTTCTGCGAGCCTCACAACTGAGATTAAAGCCTTCAAGCAGCCCAAAAGATTAAGGAAATTACTTCCATAAAGCATACTCTGTTACCCTTTCTGGACTTGGCTTAGCCACACAGTCAATCAGGGAAGAATATCTTCTACTAAGAAAAAAAATTTTTTACACTGACGGTTCTTTGCAAAAATGAGGATTTTTAGCGATAACAAAATCCAGTTTTCTTTGGCCTGGCTTCTGCAGGACAGCGACTGCAGGCTGGATGTTGTAAACCACTTCTCAAACCGCGCAAGCCCAGGGTTAGCTCAAACCCTGCCTCCCAGTTTCTGTGGCAGGGCGGAGGGCCACGTCCCTCTCCAGCATCTGGGAGCCGACGTTCTGCTCGTGCCGCGCTGGGCTGCCCGGCACCGCGCACGCGTTACGCCACGAACCCTACGCTTTCTAACCAGCTACAGAGAAGAGCTATTTTTTCTGGCATGAAACAAACCTCATTTAGATTTTGAGTGAAAGAGCTAATGCAAGAAATCTACCCAGAGATGTGCTTCGTCCCCGTCACGGCCGCGGCAGGCGAGATGCAGAAAGGTGTCGGGGGTGCTCGGGGATGGGGGGGGTTGGGGCTGCCACCGGTCAAAATTTAGATTTTGAATGTACCTTTCACCCACATCTGGAAATGGCTGACTTTAGGCTTGGATTTTGTGGGGCTCCAAAGCCTGCCACAAAATGTGGTGGCCCAGAGGGGGATTTGCAGTCAGAGGAGAGCAGAGCACCACAGCCCAGGTTTTGTTGAGCCGCTTTGCCTCACCCTTCCTGCGACCCCTCGTTTCAACCAGAACTGCATGGTTACAAACATGTCTGCTCTCAGTTTTTGATGGTTTTAAACTGTTGCAAAGTTGACCAAGAAAAAAGGGAGAGGTCGGGCAGGGCAGAGAAGCCTGAATGTGCAGAGCTGAGCAGGAAGGAGCGGCGGTGCTGCTGGCCCCATCCAGCACAGGGCATGCCTCTGTTTGAGACATCGCCAGTGTTAAAGGCAAATTAAAAGCACATTAGAGGAGGAATCGCAAGATTTTCGACAAAAGGTTATGGAGGAGTGACGCAGGGCAAATGGCTTCATTTAATATACACTTACAAGTATTGCAGAGGGATGTAAGCATCAATTTGACAAAATCATTGCAGGACTAAAAGGCTCCGGGGAGCCAGCTCGACTGGGGAGGAGCGCGTTTGAGAGCAGAAACTCCATTACCTCTGCATTGCTCCTAAGTGACAGAGCGTCAGTAAAAGAGGGCATTACAGGAGAGCGATGCAAATTTTAACAACTGGAGTGTTGGAAAACCCTTGGCTGGCCCATGGGGATGCTTCTCCCGCCTGGCACTGCGGGAGGTCGTGGTACCAACCTCCACGGGAAGATGGGCAAAGCCAAGAGATGAGCTTGTGCCAAAGAGGCTTTCCATTTATGCTAGGGCAGAAAAAAGAAAAAGCAATAGTTCAGGCAGATGAGAGAGGTTAATGGCTGTGTGCAGAAAGCAGGGCCTCGGCTCGCCCTTTCACTGTGGTGGGAACAAGGACACTAAAATTTCCAACTAGAAATCACCAAAATGAGAAGTAACATCTTAAAACCAGGGAGTTTTTCCCGGGAAGCTGGCACTTTCCACCCTGAGCAAGTGCAGAGAGGGGCACGGGGAGCAGCTGTGGGAAGCGTCACGTCTCCATCGCTCCTCACTTTACCTCCCTGGTTAATTGGTCATAACGGCGGCTATTTCTTGTCTGGAATAAATGAGGTGTCACGTTCCTGGGACAGTGCTGCGGAACCAGCGTGTGCTCACCCTCCCAGCACCAGCCAGAAGAATATAGCTCAGAAAGCACTATGGGAAAGGAGTCTAAAGGCAGAATTTAATTTGCCATATACGTCCAACCCCCTCTTCCAACAGCCGCAAACTTCTCCCCGAGCATCCTTCGGTTTGGCGTTTGTTTCCAAGCCAGGCAGCCCAAAATCCCACCAGAGTCAGTGACTGCAAACGTCCCAGAGGCGCTGGAGACGTGCTGCTGGGGAGGCGGCAGGGTTTTGTCGGTGAGCGGAGCTCCTCGGAGCACCCACATAAGAAAGGGCAGAGGGGGAAGCTTTGACGCCACGTTTAGTCCATGCCTTCTGAACAACCAGCTCTCTCTTGCTCGCCAGAGACACGAAAACTACACCAGTTTTGTTTGCAAACGTAATGAATCATTCTCAGCACAGCATTTCCAAGGCTTTTCAAGCATATGTTAACTACTGCGACGGGAGGGATGGGCTCAGGCAACAACACAGGAGACGGCGGATCCCTCCTCCACCCGGCAGATTGCAGTACCACAGCCCCAGCAGCGCGGCGAAGGGGATGCTGCCCTGCCGCAGCCCCCCCCGGCCTCCAGCACATCACCTGGGGGAAACGGGATGGGGCTGGGCGGCCAAAATCTTGGAAAGGCCCCACAACAGCACCCGGGAAACCCAGACTTCCCCAGTTAACACGGCGGTGAGCAGTTTTTTGGCTAGAGCTCTCTAAGAACAGAAGTAACTTAAACAGCAGGTCTAGAAAGACCTTGTGCATTAAATGGGTTTATTATTTCCTGAGCTCTAAAGCCTCTGTTTTCTAACCAAATCTTCCCTTTTTATCAGGAGATGAAAAGAACGAGGAGTTTTTGGAAATGGTTGATTATACGTATGTATAAGTACACTGGGCTGCTTAACGAAGCTGGAAGATGAGACATTTATATTTACCCTAAACCAATCAGCTGCTTTGTTATCCCCGGTTTCTGGGGACTTTTCACAGCTCCCTTTGCAAAAGGCCCGACGCATGAAACGCGCAGCCCGCGGCCGTCAGCTGCGCCCCAGCACGTGTGCGTCCACGCAGGGGACAGACAGCGGGACGGAGACAACCGCAGCGGCCACGAGCACGGGGAGCAGCGGGACGTCCTGCACTGATGCGGCCGGGAGGTCTCCTGTGGGCTCAAACACAAAGCAGGCAGAGACTTGCCGCAGCACTCGCAGCCCTGCCGCACGCCTCAACCCACGCGACAGGGAGCTCGCTTTGTCTCCAACAAGCCGATTGTAGCAAGTGTCACTGGGGATTGAATGAAAAAAAAATCCAAATACACCCATAGCGTTTAGAAGTAATGTGAGCTGACCCGTTCTTTCCCTCTTTTATTTGCTCTGAGAATATTTATGTGAATTCATCTATACAACTGTTTGCAAAAAGCTAACTCCAAAAGTTCCATGTGTGTAATAGCTGCTGGAAAAGAGGTTTTTAAGGTAATTTACAGCAGCACTCCCATCAAAAACATGTTCTCCTCCCCAAACAGCAGCAGCTCCACAACCCGTGACCACTACTCAACTCCCCCTACAAAGCAAGAGAGGGAAACCAAACCCGAAGTCTGCACGACTGCACCTTTGACAGCTGCTGAAGACTTTCTTGGGATGCTCATGAAACAACAGGTGAGCTCACGAGCCGAGCTGCAGCAGCGTGCGTGCAGAGGGGGCAACGCGGGCACGATGGGCACCCACCCAGCCAGGGCGAACCCCCCAGCACACAGGCACCCTGCCCCCAGCCTCCTCGAGCAGATCTTGCCTTGAACTAGTGAAGGGAAATATTTTTTTCCAGCTCATCATGGCAGACAACTGAATTAAAAGTGCATCTCACATCCGTGTGCCTTGCGCCGCATTTCTTTTCTAAACCAAGAAGGCCAACAGGGTGCTGGGCTGCATCAAACAGGGCATCGCCAGCAGAGAGAAAGGAGTCATCATCCCGCTCTACTCAGCGCTGGCCAGGCCACACCTGGAGCGCTGTGCACAGTTCTGGTCCCCGCTGTACAAAAAGGATGTGGACGGGCTGGAAGGGGTCCAGAGAAGGGCCACCAAGATGATCCAAGGACTGGGAAGCTGCCGTACGAGGACAGGCTGGGAGAGCTGGGTTTGTTCAGCCTTGAGAAAAGGAGGCTCAGAGGGGGTCTCATCACCATGTACCAGTACTTAAGGGGCAGCTACAAAGGAGATGGAGACTCCCTTTTTACATGGGGTCACCTGGAGAGGACAAGGGGGATGGACACAAACTGCTCTTGGGGAGATTCCGACGGGACACCAGAGGGACATTTTTCACAGTGAGGACAGTCACCGTTGGAATAATCTCCCCAGGGAAGGGGTTGGCTCGGCCACGTTGGGCACCTTCAGGAGTCGGCTGGACAGGGTGCTGGGCCATCTTGTCTAGGCTGGGCTCTTCCTAGAAAGGTTGGGCTAGATGATCCCTGAGGTCCCTTCCCACCTGGGATTCTTGTTGCTAAAAATATTTTGATTGCAAATGCAATCCACTGCCTATATTTTTGAATATCGTTAAGTAGGAAAGCCAAACCAGGCACACTGCGCTAGGGAATGATATCTGGGGTAGGGGGACAGGGAAGCGAGTGGGGAAAGCAGCTCCTTTGAGTTAGCAACAATAATTTGCTGCTGTCAGCAGAGCGCGGGAAGGGAGACAGCCCTGCAGGCTTGGGCATCCCTTTGCACCTCTGTCCCCATGGCGTGGCTTCTAAATCAAGTCCAGAGATAATTAAAAAAATGTTATTCCTTTTATAAGACAGGATGCCCCATATCTGGGCTGCAGATACCAACCCAGCCAAGGGATGGCTGCAGGATTTACCAGTGGTGGAGAGCTGGCTGGGCTAAATAGCTAGGCAGCTCTGAACCACGTATCCCCTTTTTTATCCCCCCAAGCATAAATTACCAGTTATTACCATAACTGCAGCAAGAGAGAGAGGGGAAAACAAAAGTCAAATGAGCTAAACTGTAAACAGAGACACTTTTTGAAAAAGATAAGTGTGAGGTAAGTGAAGCAAAACTGGCTTAAACACAGGGGAGAGCGGATAATCGAGTTCAGGAATTAAAGTGAAAAGTAGGAGATGGAGTTTAGAAGGATGCCTGGCGAGCAGCATACCAAAAGATCAGGAAAGTCAAGTCAAGGATAATCTGATCCCAGCAGGATTTGTGCAAAGTGCTGTTCTCTGACTACAAACGCTCTCCTCGGGCCTATTTAGGACTTTCACTGTTATTTTGGCTTATTGATAAATGCTGTCACGCTTTCCGGCGCGGTGACGGGTTTCAGACGAGCCGTGGAAGAACAGGAACTTGCGATGGATTACGGTGCCCTGACCACACGCTTCTGCATGCGGAGATGCTGCCCTGAGCGCACGCAGGTACCCGCCAGCTTCCAGCTTGTCCAAGACCCAGAAAAATTTCAGCTCCAGCCTTTCAACTGAATTCTACGTTTACTGGGGGCACTTTGGCTTTGCGGCGCTCAGGGCAGCGCGGGCAACGAGGACGGAAAGAGGGCCCCAGAAGGACGTAACCGCGGGCCCGGGGCGGCAGGACACGCGCTCTCGCTTCCCCCTGTTCTTCCTGCTATTTTTAAGGGGCTGTTGCAGCCAGCCTAGGACCATTCTGAGTGGAGAGGGAAGCAGAGGAGATGGTAGAGGTAATATCAATTTTTCTGTTAGTCTCCACAGAGCAGTATGATTCCCAGTCTGGTAGCGTTCATTGTCAAGTGTATTGCTTTGACAAGGCTGTACCCACACGACAACGCATTGCAGGTGGAGCTCGCGCTGGGTTGCAAAGTGGTTCTACACCGGCCTGAGCTCAGCAGGGGACTAGGCTACGAGCTAAGTGGTTTTTATATTTGCTGTTTTGGAGGACAGGAGCTTTGGCATCTGGTTGTACGTGTTTCGTCTCAACAGCCCCGCCGAGGGCTTTCTCCAACAGCAA
The DNA here is from genome assembly GCF_963921805.1 of Phalacrocorax carbo. Classification (NCBI taxonomy): domain Eukaryota; kingdom Metazoa; phylum Chordata; class Aves; order Suliformes; family Phalacrocoracidae; genus Phalacrocorax; species Phalacrocorax carbo. The sequence continues at coordinate 22,465,915 of NC_087524.1, forward strand.
GGGCTTGCAGCTCTGCTGCTGTTACGGGGAGATGAGCCAACTTTGGGTCCAAGGGGCCATGGCTGGAGCCCTGCCTGCCACAGCCCGGCCTGCCAGGCCTTCTAGCACCCCAGGTTCATATGGCGTATGCATTTCCATGGGTAGGGCTCAGCCAGCTCATCACCTGGGGCTGCGCTCTGCGTTACGGGGGATTTTGTTAATACTGCGACCCGCTGGCGTGCTGGTTCATGACGTAATTTGCTTCAAGGTAAAAAAAAAAAGTCAGCCCAGAGAAAAGCTTGGAAAATTCAGGCACGCCTGAGCAAAACATGGGTGCACAGCCCAATGGCCACACTGAAAAACAGGGGGGGGTCTCTGAGGGCTCAAAGGGCGGCACGTCCAGCCACCCCGGTCCCCGGCCCTCCCGCAAACTGAACCACAGCCCCGGCCTCCAGAGAGGGAAAAGCAATGGTGTGGGGAAACGGGTTTGTTCTTAAAGGCTTGGGAAAGGCATGTGTGCCTCCGGCCGCTGGCTTGGCAGAGATGGCTCAGGCGGTGCGCGACTGCTGCGTCGCGTTTCGCTGCGGGGGCGGCGGAGCCCGGACCAAGCACCCTCGCTCTGCTTGAGCGGCGTAAGCCCTGAGCTCATGGCTGGGGGGACCCACAGTCCTGCCCCGCAGCCGAGGGGAGCCACCCACGACCTGGGGTTTTCCTTGTTTCTCAAGGAAATGCAGAGCTGTGGAGGCTACACTGTCAGCCGTGCATCTGCCTGTCCTCCAGCTTAACACACGTTCAGGCGCTTGCTCTCCCTTCCAGTCCCGACCAGCTGATTTTCTGTGGCCAGAAGGAAGAGAAGAGCATCTTCTTTAATTAAAACCCGGGAACATTTCCCCGAATTGCTGGGAAGATGCAGGGATGCAGTGTGAAGGTATACTGTACATTTTCTTATTAAAAGCGTCATGTCAGAAGTACAAGAACTAGAGCTGTTGCATATTTCATATTAGACTACCCTTAGCAGCACGCAAGACAGCCATGAAGATTGCTTTAGAAATTATTCTAGCTGTGGAACATCAACTAAAGGTGGCTCAATTTATTATTTTTTTTAAAAAAAACTTTGGAGTGATGTCACTATATTAATATCTATATATATATGATGTATATATCGTATATTCATTTGCTGTAAAGTAGGTGTCAGACTAGCTATAAACCCAACACATGGGTTGGGTAATTACCGTTACTCACAGTAGCAGCTAAGACTATTTAATAAAGTATATATTTAGCATAGCAGTCAGAATAAATGTTTGTTTATAGAAATAGAAATAAAACCCATGTGCAAAACCATCTGCTTCTGTCATTACTGTCAGAAGGAACTGAGTTACTACCAGCCACCTACCATCAGCTTTGCCATGGGTTTGCATCGTTGTGATTGAAATTATCAAGGGCATCAGCCACAATAGGTTCTCCAGTTTGTTTTGCTTTGCTTGGCTCTTTTTCATTTCACGGGGAATCAGGCTGGAACTGGCTGGACTGAAAAACAACGTTTCTGATTTACTTGGACCAAACCCAGCTTTTTGCTGGGCTTCCTGTAGCGGGTCGCCCTTGGGGATGCTCGTACGGGGGCGGGGACCTCGGTGCCCGGTTCTCTGCCCACCCGCTCCAGGGCTGATCTTACAACATGCCACAGTAAAGGAATACATTGATTTTTTGCCTCTTCCTTAAGGTACAGGTCCCATCGCCGGGAGACAGTCTGCTAAATACACAAAGCGCCACTGCGGAAAATAAGTGAGGTTCGAAATATAATATATTGTCTTCCTGAGTATTAAAGACAGACTGGTGGGGTAAAACTTATCTTGCCTGCTGTTTCAAAATAAATATATTAAAGAAAGTATCAAAAAAACCCACCTCCTCGTTATTCTGTCCAACACTACCAAATTCCAGTTGGAAAACACAATGGTCTTATCACCATGAAGGTTTTTATCATGGAAAGATAATCACGACCTACTTATACAGTCCAACAAGCAGCTGACAACTCCACTGAAGGAAATAAAATTCTTTCTTCTCGTAGTTCAAGCCTAACAACCAAGATTAAAGACATCCAGAAACACGGCTAGAAATCTAGAAGCATGTTTTTCGTGCGGTAAGAACTCCTACCCAATGCCCCGAGGAACAGACGTGTGACCGGCTCGGGAGGAGCGGTGGGAGCCTGCCGCGACAGAACCACCTGGGCTTGTGATGAGCGGCGGCGGCAGCCACCGGCACTGGGATGAATAAATCAGCACTGGGCTGTAAACCCACGATTCCTTCTCCTGAATGCACTTCAGCTTACTTTTGGCATTCTGCATAATTTGTATTATAATTCCCAGCATATAAAGTAAACAATCTTACGGGGGTTTTGTTTTGTTTTTCCCTAGTCTCTCTCCTGTGGCAAAACTTTTCTTCTCACAGAGGACAAGTACAGAATACTTAAAGAGACCAGCAAAATGGAGAGGAAAAAATTGCCTTTTCCCAATCTTCACTTTGGAGAACAACGAACACAAAACCCCACACTCGGGGTGCAGGTGACCCCGTGATGAGCGCGGCGGGGCACCGCCGAGGCTGCAGACCCTGGCTGTAAAGAGCAGCCCCTTCTTTTAGTGGAAATATTCTGTACTGGATAGCCTTGGGGCAGCTCTGAAGGCTGTCCGAGCAACAGGTGTTCTGGAAAGAGCCGAGGCCGTGCTCCTGAATAGCACGGGTCCCCAGAGAGGTTGTTCTTTTACCGCATGGCTCTGGAGTCACGCTGCGAGACTCGTGAAGTCTACACGGTCAAGAGAGCGGCGCAGGTGCTCGCTTTTCCTTTTAACATCCCCCTACCCGCAACTAAACGCGTTGCTGTAAATCAGGTGTATGGATGACACCCAATGTCGGCACCGACTTTGAGATCCTCAGCAGTTAAAAACTTATTCTACCTCGACGCTGTGACACACGGCAGCTTCACGCCAGGCCAACGCATGCCCTTACCCGCACCGTGCACGTCGAGGCACGGGCGTGCGGATCACTCCTACATCACATCATAGGAGCAGCCCCACCACCTTTGCGCACGGGGAAATTAGTAGCTTGCATTTTATTTTAAATTAAAAAGCCAAAATAGATTTTTTTTTTTTTTTTTAAATTGCCTAAAGCAGATGCTTTAAGTATAAAGCAGTACATGTTCTTTTTCCAAAGCAACCGAGGGCAATAAAGATTTTGGTGTAACAATTTCGAAAGTTGACATGCTAGAAACTCTCTTCATTCATAGTAACTGCGGCGACTTTAGCAACATAAAGAGATGGCAGAGATTTGAAAGATTTAGTAATTTTTAATTAGCCAATATTGGTGCAAATTGGCACTGACGAAAGTATTACCCATTGAGTGCATCTGCCACCCATAACTCTTCCCTGTGAAAAGCCAAAGCCCCCGTCAGCGCTTCAGCTGTTCTTGTCTGCTCGAAACGTCAGAAGCACAGAGACGATCAGTTCTGCTTTACGGAGACCTTTCATTGCTCATCAACAACGGCAATTTATTACTCACTCAACGAATTCCCGCCTAAGTGATTCCAATACAAAGAAATTAACTTTACTTTCAGGTCACCGGCATTAAGTTGCTGCGGTGGATACGCGAGAGAAGCCCGGCGGCGGCTGCAGGCGGCAGCAGCCCGACCTCGGCTCGCCACGTGCAAGGGGCTCAGGATATAACCTCCCCTGCACGCAGGCTGCCGGGCGTTTCGCAGCTCGGAGCCGTGCTCCGCGTACGCAGATCCCGCTCCGAAGCCACAAGGGAGTCGGCGGAAAGGCTCAGCGGAGAATTCAGCCGCGCTGAGCACCCCCGCTGCCTTGCGAAGGGAAATGCAAGGCAGCCCTCTCCCACGCCGCCCTCAGCCCTGAGCCGCCACCGCCCCCGGGGCTCGTCGGGACAACTGCACGGGTGGGAAGTCACCCCGGGGGAAAAAGCTACAGCATCACTTACACGTGACTGCTCTGAGGCCAGAATCATCCACGGAGATTGCCACGGCTGAGAACAACGTCTGCTTAGAATAACAGAATCATTTAGGTTGGAAAAGACCTTTAAGATCATCAAGTCCAACCGTTAACCCAGCACTGCCAAGCCCACCACTAAACCACGTCCCCAAGCGCCACGTCTACACGTCTTTTAAATATCTCCAGGGATGGCGACTCAACCATTCCCTGGGCAGCCTGTTCCAGCGCTTGACAACACTTTCAGTGCAGAAATTGTCCCTAATACCCAATCTAAACCTCCGCCTTGAGAAGCAGCAGAGGGTGAGGGCTTGTGCTTTGTACCATTTTTGCAGACACCAGGTGTCCGTGACCCACGGAGGCACACGTGCCAGCCGCAGGCAGCTGTGTTGCCCAGATACCAGATAAAGCCTCGTGAGGCTCCTCTTGGGCTGTTCCCCAACTCAGCACGAAGCATACGGGATGCCTGGGGAGTAGGTTCTCCCAAAAAAATCTCCAGGACAAATGTGGACTGATTACAGCATCGTTGTTATCTGTGCTGCATTCAGCTGTGCATCTTTGGAGTTACCAGGTGATTATATATTAGGTCTTGAAGAATGAGGATGTTTCAGTGCTGAAAATTATTTCATCCCTCCTGTAAGGAGGCCAGATACTCATGAAACCTGAGGCTTTTCTGATAGGGAAAAGAGAGGAATTTATAACTTGCAAGAATTAAGCACCATAGGGATCTCTCATAAGGCAGGATCCCACCCCAAGAGACTGGTGCTGCAGATGACAAGCGACAACGGCCCCCACTACTCCAAGTTAATTAAACACAGAGCAAACCACATAGTGAATGTGCTTTTTCAGGATGTTTTTCCCCTCCTCTACTGCTTCTCAGAGGGGGAGGCAGGGATGGCCAGGTTCCAAAGATGCAGTGATACACTCAAATAGAAGAATAAGATCCAAGAGAAGGTGTTCGGGTAGCCGACCTACCTTTCAGCTTCTCACTGGTCCCAGGAGGACAGGAGGGACCTCCCAGAGCAGCTCGTCCTGCCCAGGAAAGCTGTTTGCTGGAGGCGGTGGGCAGGAGGGGTTTCCTCGGCTGCACACCCAGCCTGGACGGCCACCAGCGCTGACCGACCCTCCCTCCCCTAACGCAGTAACACCATTTTGGCGCTGCCGCCCTCCAGCAAAGAGTCACACGCAACTCCAGAACAGAGGTGCTTCCTCCCGGGTGTTGCCCATCATCACATCTTGCTGGTTTTAGCTGCGACGTGCATCAGCATCGTACGCCGTGCCGCTCCTCAGGGCTGAGCGGGACCGGGAATGAAATCAAAGAGTCCCTCTAGAAGGTATTAGATGAGGAAACGGAAGAGAAGAGAGCACTCTCCAGTGGTCTGTAAATAATACATTTTAATTAAGGCCTGAATTTCACCTTAGGCCACTTACAGAAACTTAGGAATGAATTAAACACCTTTAATCTCCTTTAGGATTATAAGTACTAAACGGCAACAGAGTGGAAAGAAGAACCATTGCACATTGTGCTGCCAAACCCAGCTCGTTAGCATTGCTCCAGCTCTCCTAAAGTGTCTGGTTTTGCTGTTTTACGGCCTTCCTAGGCAAAACATCCAAACGCGCTTCCCCTAACCACGGCCGAGCTCTGGCACAGCCCGCTCCCCCTCTTCGTGCCCGTCACCCCGCTCCAAGCACACTCTGCACCCTCAAAAGCACGATGAGGCGGTGCAGGGAAGAGGATCTCCCCCGCTTGGTAACGTTACAGCTGCTCTGAATATTCTTGACAAAACATGAGCGGCTTTTGTTTAAAAATAAAAACATACTGTTGCAATTTGTAAGGAGATCCATGCAGGTTACGCACCAACCTCCAGTTGGCTACGTTTGAATTATTAAATCAATATTTTATTCTTCGAGGAGGAAGAATATCCCACCTTATGGAAAATTATTTTTAATACAAACAAAAGACAGGCCTTGAAAGTCTCAGCCTACTGTGCTCAGAATCACAGCCTTTTCAGATGTAGAAGGTCTTTATTAAAAATGCTCTTTAAAGTTAAATATATTCTTGTTTTTCATGCAGTGCTTGTTCCAAGCTGAAACACTGCTTCCCTGTGATGCCAGGGAAAAGCTTTTCTCTTCAAAGTAGGAGAAGGAGAAATACATTAAAAAGACATTTTGCTTCATCAGGTAAAGCCTGATCTAGGAACACGGCAACGTAACGCTTGCAGCTTGCCTTCCAGACCGCTGCGCCCGGCACGGTGCTGGGCTGCCCGGGATTTCCGAACGCTCCTCCCTCCTTCGGCCTTCCTTGTCGAGTCGCTCCGCTGCTTTTTGGGCAGTGAAGGTGTGATTTAGTATCGGCAGCAGTTCACGCTGCTCACACAGTTGGGGGAAGGTGGTGAAGACCGTAACCTACAACAAGTGCTCCTTGGAGTTCTTTTATTTGGTTTTATATATTTGAGGAGGAGACGCTGCAGGAGAAGTTTGAGGAAGAGTCAGTGGAGGTTCTCACGTCGGGAAGGACAATATTGGAATTTAAATCTCACCACAATTGCGCTCTGCCATGAAAGCGACAACAGAGAGGATCTCACAGGAGAGCTGCTCTAGCCACATGCATAACAAAAATTACTAAGAAAGAAGACATTATGTAAAGAATAGGCTTGATAAACGCTGGGAATCGTGTCAAGGAGCCAGTTATATATAAGGGGAAAAAACCAAGCAATTTTGATTGGTTAATCCCGAAGTGGTTTGGTTCAAAGTCAACGACGGCTGAAGAAAAACAGATTCCAAGAGGTGAATGTGGAAAAATTAATTTAGAAAGATACAGACTAGTCCTTACAGCGCAGCAACTTGTATGTAGAGCAGAACTAGAGACTCTCTGATTCAATTGAAAAGACGCCTGAAATTTGCACCTCAAGCCAGAGTGAGAACTCACAAGGACAGGCTTTTTTCTCTCTAGATAAACAAGTTCACAAAGATGGGGGAGTGTTCAGAGCCTGCAAATAAATTAAAAAAAAAAAAAGCTGGATCAGCAAAGAAAGCTGTATCTTAGTTTTTTTTTAATCAGAAGCTAACTCAAAAAAAAAATCAACTACAGAAGACATTGCTATCTGTATCTTGAAAACCTTTTTCAGAATTAAATACTGGCAAATTATCCAGTTTTATAAACAGAGAGAATAAAAGGGGGATGGTGTTGTGATCTTCAGCGAAGACGAGAGGACAGGAGCAGCTGTCGAACTGTTGTTTAAAAAAAAATAATCCATCATTTTCCTCCCCAAAGACAAACGCTGCTGAACACCTGAGCACGGAAATACAACAGATCAGAGATGGGTTGTAAGCAAACCCGAACACTCCTTGCATGGTCACAGTCCAAACGTCTCTAGCGGGGAGAAACGACAGGCACAAGGCGGGTGGAAAGCGAGCCGAGCGGAGCAGCTCACGGCTCTCCGACCGAAGCGGGGCACAGCACTGATATTTTAGGCAATTTGTAGGCGAAGGCAGCCCACGTGATGCATCTGGGCTTCAGAAGAGCTTCTGAGCAGGACGCGGCAGCGGCCAGCGGAGACAGCGGTGTTGGGGGTTAGCGCAGGAGCGGGGGGAAGAGGAGGAAGATGTGCTGCAGGAGAAGCTCTGGGGCTACACGGCATCACCGCCGAGGCTTCGCATGACCTCCACCAGCTCACCGCTAACGAGCCCGACTCAGACTTAGGAGGCCGAAATGGCAGAGACTGGGAACTGGCAGTAGGATGAGCAGCAATGGGAAATATTTAATAATAAGGAACGTGAGCTCAGGCACCTGGGGACGAACTTGCGCTAAAACAAAGGCGATCATCAAGTCGAAAGACGAAATACTTAAATTTACCCTATAGCTGTACGGTTACTGCATCCAATTATCATGTTTTATTGTGAACACTGAAAAAAAAACCTCCATAGCCATGAAGTGCGGCAGGCACGAAGGAGAGCTGAGAGACAGCTGCAAAAATGAGTGTCTAACCTGAGAGGCTGGAAGAAATCTGCCTTACTCAGTGAGTGATGGCAGGGCAGGGGCACTTCCTACCGACATGCCAGGCAAACGACCGCTGGAGGAGGGAAAAGAACAATTGTTAGGTGTTTCCTATGGTTGAATTTGGACTGGAAATTAGATAAAAAATGATATTGTCAGCATGAAAGGATTAAAGTCGGGGGAGGCATCAGGTGTCTCTGCAGGGACGGAGGAGAACAGGAAAGAGCTGAGAAGTGAAGGCCAAAGTCCCTGCTTTCTTTGCTATTTTCCAAATCTCCAAATTTAAGCATTTATGACCCAAGAGGTGAAGCCTGACTCTGCTGATGCCGGCAGGAGCCTCAACAAAATCCTTTATCTAGGAATTAGTTTAAGGTTATCAGTTATTAGGAGATTTGGATGCTTCGAAAAATTTAAACCGACTGTTCTCAATGGCAGTACGTTCGGCCAAGCCAGCGACGGCAGCGGCCCATGTGCTGACCCTCACAAGCTGGGGTCCCAACGCATTTTCAAACATCCACCTATCTCATTTCCACAGCTACACATTTGACCTTGTATCTTGGAAAACCAGGTTAACGCACACCAAAACGCCAGATAGACATCTGCATGGTTTTGCATTAATACCTCCCTCCACCGCTCCCAGTGGAGGATGCTTGAGGAAAAAAAAAGTCCAATTTATAGCAATTTTGACAGACTAGGAAGCATTCAGTCAGGGGGGAGACTGGGTGTCCAGTTTAGCATCTCAAGGTACCTTTTCACAAACTCTTCGAAAGCGAAACGCCCTAAATCGGCGTCAGGTCCCTCTTGGCAGAAAGGGGCGAAACTCAGCCCCCCTTTCTGAGAGGAAACATGTTTTCTGCATTTCTAGCTGCTGCCCTGTTTTCCTTCCCAATGTGAAGACATTATTAACTACAACAACCTCAAGACAAGTAAATGGAAGAAAGCCATGAAAAACTGTCTGGGTACAAAACAGCTCCGACACAAGCAAACTTGCCAGAAGTGTGTTCATTATGAAAAGCATGCGGAGAGGCAACAATTCTGGGTGTCACAGCCACCGCTGAAGAAATACAATATATAGATATTTCATTGACGGTTGGAAGGATAAATCAAGTTAAATTGCTCACAGAAGCAAACCCAAAGCATCTTGCGGTGAATCTAGAAAAGTAAATTCCTAGTCTCTTGGGAGCATTGCCATCATTTGTTTTCATTTCTTTGACTTCTCTTCATTTATGCTAGAGATTAGCTCTCCCAACAATGATCACAGCAATATAAAAACTAGTTCCCAGAGGAATGGGATGAAAGTAATATTTACCAAAGTAAACCCAAGTGAAGAAATCAAAATAGGAAGAACTAAGTTTAAAAAAAAAAAAAAAGAGCCACAAACTACTTAGGAAAGGGAAACAAAATGACTTTAACTGTTGCTGAACTACTGAATGTCTACCCCAAAATCTGTAGCCTTGTTAGGAGGCCAAACAGCAGAGAAAATCACAAAGTCAAAACCCTAAAAACCTACCATCAACAGTCTTTTGTATATTTTCACTTTGCCCGCATTGTTCAGAATTTATTCACTAAGTATTCTTCATTTTTCCTAAAAAAAGAACAACACAAACCAAAAAAAAAACCCCAAACCCCCAACCCTGTAAGATTATCACCTTTGGTTTTTTCTACTATTTATCTCATTTTTTGCCAAATAGAATCCTGCTAAGGATGTAAACAAATTACTCTTGAAACAGCACTGTTCAGGCTAAGTCATCAGTATTTTATCAACATGTGAAGTTAACGTGCAACAAGCTCGAGCCTTTGGCAATCCATTTCACCTCACCTTGGTTTTAAACTACAACTTCTTCCTTAATTTTTAGCATTTCATTCACAGGGGAGGCAAAACCAGAGCCCCACCTGGATACGCACCCTGTGGTCGGCAAAAATTCATCCTTCTTCCTCGAGTGGTTTCCCAGTGACCCAACCAACTTATAAATGTATCTGCTGTACACGTCCTGTTCTGGCTATGGGGTTTTTTGAGGTTTCGGGCTGTTCTCGCTAGGCTGTTGGTCGAACTGAAAACCGTTACATGCTTTGTGATGTTTTGGGCTTTTTTTTTTTCCTCAACTTGAAAATCAAGAAAGGGCAGACAACCCAAAACCCCAAGGCACTTACCTGAGCAAAAGAACAGCAAGTCCAACACAGATACGAAATCGTGGAGCAACCGAAGGAAGGCAGAGGGCGGCTGGAGACTCCAACAAGAAGCAACACGACCAGTTTGCAGATGATCATCTCCCGGTGAACGACGGAGCGAGAGCAGCCCCGAGGCGCGATCTGGCTGCTTTCCTCCTCCCACGTCATTGCTGGGCATTGCGCAGAGAAGAGGCTCAAGTGTTTCAAGCGTATCAAGTTTCCAGGCAAAATAAAAAGTACGTACCTCGCTTTCCATGCCCACGCGGGTCAAGACACAGCAGACTTAAACTGCAGCAAGAGAAGTTCACGTGAGAGGGGGATAACCCTTCCTACCGGGAGCAGCGAGACCGGGGAATGAACCACCTGGGGACCTCCGAAATCTCTGCTTCTGCAGGTTTAGAGAACCAAAATAGCCAAACACCTGCCAGGAGGGATTATACACAGCTGAGGCTGCTGGGCACAGGGGCTGGGTTAGAGGAACAGGGTGTCGGGGGGGGGGGGGGGTGGGGGGTTTAACCCTCAAATATTTCAAGTTTAATTTCCCTAACTCTTTCAACAAAGCAGACCAGGATCTGATTTACTGAAATACAGCGACGTTGAACAAATACTACAGGATCAAAATCTTTTAGCTTTGATAAGAGATTTTTCTGATCCTAAGAAAGCCAATATACTGAAAATTTCACCAACAGTAGCAGCTTCTGAGGGTGCTTTAGCTCATTCTTGCTGCCCACGTTCCCAAACTCATTTTCAGGGCTGTCCCTTGCTGCTGCAGCAGGCTGGGGCTCTGCTGCTGTTTGCGTTTCATTTTCTTGGTGATTTCAAACATAGCAAAGGTTTTCTTCTTCGTATGACAAAGAAAGACTACACTTATTAAAAACCTCGTTGAAGATTCTGTTTGAGTTATTTTTCTTCCCCCCCCTCCTGTAGAAATAGCAAATTCACGGCTGTTACACGGTTTCATTGGCTCCTTTAGAACTGCTTAGGGTCATTCCACAATTTTTGTTTTCTAACCTAAATAAAAAAAAAAAAGGGAAAGCCTCTGAAACAATCCCCCTCCTTTTTCATTTTCAGAAACCCAGTACAGTTCCATCTTTTTCTCCTTTCAACAGCCAGACCGTCACTGCTCATCACAGGCTCGGAAGGAGCCCAGCACACCCCCACCACTAGCCCCAGCCCAGGTGGTTCCAAGCCGGGGCTGTGACCAGGGCAGGGCAGGTCGGACCCACCTGAGCCCAGCAGCTGAGAAAAAGCTGCAGGTAAGCCTAAGCCCTCACGGGATCAGGCTCGGTACTTACCTCCAGCCTAAGAGATGCGCATAGCTGTGGAAGGCTGGGCGTGCGGTTTGAGTGTTTCTTGTCAAAAACGCCGCCTGTGTGAGCTGGAGAGCCCTTGGCAGAGGGGTGATCATGTCGTCCTCAATAAACCAGGGTTAGAAAAACTGTGCTGGGTCAGGGGAAGGTGGGAGGGAGCATGGCCCCAGCAGCCTCCCACCCCTGCATCGGGGCTGGGACCTGGGATGAACGACTCCCCCTCAGGTGATCCTGGGGCTTAAAAGATGGATTTCACCTGTTTTAACGGGGCAGGTACTAGGAAACAAGGGATTCCTGGAGAGCTGAAGATGAACAAAATTTGTAGCACAATAATTTGAACAATCTAGTCACCATCCACCCTTGAAACCACCCTAGAAAAAAAATTCAGTGGGTTACTCAAATCAGGAATAATTCAATTTTCCTCTTGGTTACCCAGATAAAAGGAAGAGTGGCCTCATTTTAGAAGGTAAAAAGAGAGTCCTGGAAATTAACTAATTCAAGAAAATCAGTTTATTCTGATTTGTTCTCGTGGAGTTGTTCAGGTTTAGTAAACGCCATCTCTCACTATGCTTATCCCCTCCTAGCGTGCTCGTGCAGAATAACGATCTCCCTTTCTAGACTTAACTGCACTGGGCAGACAAGGTCTGAGGCTTCTAGGGTTTTTTCCCTAGTCTCCTCTCACGTTAGCATCTCCTCTTCTCCTTGGTGTCCTCTAGTGATGGGGCTGCCCCGGTCCGGCTGCCTCCCCAGCGCCTCGCACAGGTAAGCTCCGTTCAGAAGTACTTTCGATGATGGTGGGGAGGCCTGTTTGTCTGTCCTTGCTGTATCTTGGGTAAGGCGCTCGGAAGCGTGCATCCCAGCTTACGACAATTCAGTTACACTGCAGAAAAGAAATACCTAATTCTGGAAAAATTGTAATTCCTGAGAGAAACAACCAACTCTGACCATTTAGCGGAGCCTACCCCTTCTCAGAGTTTCTTGAAGAAGCTCAAAGCTCCGCGTGTGCTCCGTGAGCGAGCTGTGGATGACTCCGTAGGTGATCTCCCCTGGCCTTACGCAGCTGTAGCTTCCTGGCACGCACTATATGCCATTAATGTGCGACGGTGGCACGTTTGTGGCCATCACTCTTGCGCAATTTCCAAACTGCCGCCCCAGCGCGGAGGGCTCCTGCCCCTCCCTCGCAGGTGGTCCCTGGGGAAACCCAACCCAGCCAAGCACCAGGCCTCCTTTTCTCCAAGAGTTGCTGGATTTGGCGTCAGGAATAGCCTCATTTTTCAACGCCTGGAGGCCAGACCAACCTCACCTCTAACCTCGACAAAACCAGCCTTGCCCAACCATCCGCAGGACAAATGCATGGACCTGGAGCCGGCCCGTGTGCTGAGCTTTGCGGCACATCGAAGGCACTTGCAACCTTCGAGGCCTTCCTGACTGTAGGGCGGTTCCATTTTATTACGGTAGTATGATTTTAAACAATAATCATTAGAATGAGACTATTAATAGCTATTATGCGTTATATACTATCCCAACCCAAAGGATAACTTGGTAAACCAAAAAGCAGCTACATTCACCTCGGACCGGACTAAAAAAGTTGCGATAGAAGGGGGTTCTTTGACACATTAGACAAGAACACGAATTCATTTATATTCACAATGCTAATGCATGTACTTTGACAATTCCCATACGTGGTGAAAGTGGCGTGTGAATAAAGGGGATGTAATGGTTCCCCTCAACTCCTTTTGAGTTTTCTACATTATATACAGGATACGCAAAAGCGGTTTAATTTTCTAAGCCCTGCCTCCTCTCGGCAAAGCGCGGCCCCGTGAGCGCGGGGGGGTCTCGCTCGCGCCCGCCCCGGCACCGGCCGCGCTGGCGAGGCGGGGGAGGCATCAAATCCGGACGAGGAGCAGCACCTCCGCTACCAGCTATCCCCAAAAGGAATACATGTGGCATCCCTAACAAGGCGCTCTGCGATTGGAGTTAAAATCTGAAGTGGTTTTGTTGTTTCTTAATGTTACCCAGCTCTCTCTCTCAGCTCAGCAAAAGTATTTCTGTAGAAGAATAGGAGAGGGCAACGTGGAGGAAGGTTCTGCCTTCCTCAGAGGAGTTCTGATGAACGATGAAAAGCGGTCATTTTTCTTACGTATAAGTAACGAGAGGGGAACATTTTAATCTGAGGCACCTGAAGTGAGATTAGGATTTGTTAAGGGCATTGAGAAATGAATAGGCCATACAAATACTATCTGGGACGAGATCGCACGCTTCCGCAACCTTGACACGCTTCTCGGAATGTATTTTACCTTGACCACCATCGGTATTTTGCACTATAATGTGCCTTAATAGACACATTTCCTTCTGTTGTACCACGGGGCTAGCTGCATTTGTTTTAATATTCCTTGATTTTAAAGGTAAGAAAACTGAGCTGAACTTGGAAGCTTTCTAACAAATACGGACCACCACCGGCACTGATGGCCTCTTGCGTTTCACAGAATTTCAGAAGGAAATCCAACAGATTTATCCGTTCACTATTGTACTTACATCGTGGCGAGGATTTCTGGCATTGCCAGGAAATGCTAAAATCAAGGAGAAGCCCCAAAATATCAATACCCCATTTTATTCATACTTGAAATAAGGGATGGCAGTATAGGGACTAGATATGCACGTACATTTAGACCAACACAAGGGGTACAAGCCACTGAAAGAGAAGAGCTTTCAGTCATAAAAGCAAGGTCTCAATGTTCTTCTGCACCTTTCTTTTTTTCTTTTTTTTTTTTAACAGGAAAATTTGCAAACCCTTGTGAAAACCCCTACGAAGTCTGTCTTCAGATCTACTGAAAGACCTACATCTTTTTCCCGGGTCACCGCTGCCTCGTCCTACCACCCGTGCAAGTGAGCGGCCTTCGTCTCTACAGGGTTGACGCCGGGCTCCCGAGTCACACAGCGGTGGGAGCAAAGCAGGCTCTTCCAGCGACGTGAAAATAGTCAAGTAACGCTGTGAGTGAGCGGCTATCGCAAGCCTCGTCAGCCACGTAAAATCAGGTTGCACCTACCGGCCGGCACTGCAGCTCGCTCGGTGCCGAAGGCCCCCCCGCGCCTGCCGCGGGGCGAAAAGCCGGCAGCATCTGCTTCACCCGGTGACTCCGACAGGGCAACGCGTCTCCTCGCCCCCGCCAGCGGCAGCTTTGGCTCAGGTCTTGCTCTCATAGAAATAAATGACATTTTTTTTTGTCACGTGGAAGTTGGAAACTCTACCTTCTTTCTAAAACACACCGTGGTTTAGCTACTCTTCTTTGAATTACTCCGAGTTCATTTTCCCAGAGCGTTAGAAAATACTCTTTATTTCCTCGATTATAAAAAATATCCAGCACGCATCTAAAGAAAAACTGCTGTTAGTTGGGGAAGACATCAAAATCGCTCCTACCAAATAGGAATCTATAAATCTAATGAGTAATAACTTAAAAATTAAGTCAGCTGAGAAAATAACACCACAGACAGAGGGGGGGGTGCGTCCTTCCTTCAGCATAAAGGAAGGGATATAGCGATGCTCAGCGGAGCTGCGCTGATTTTCTCTAGCCACACCCTACCTTCGTAGCCAGAACCGCCGTTTTGCTCTCGATATGGCCAGAACCCCAGCTGATATCAGCAGCATCTGCGTACGAATCACGAGCCGCAGCAGCTCTCTCCGGTCTCCTACCTCTCAAGTAAAAACCACGACACCTGCGCTATCTTACCCAGCATTTCGGAACGTTTAGAAACTTAAACCCCCCCTGAAAATTGGCTTAAAATGTTTATTAATTAAAAAAGTTAAATATTTATTTATACAAATATGATGAGAAAAATCTCATGCAGACTTTTCACATACAGTAACATAACTGAAATCATACTGCGGTGGTTTTACAAAAGAACTTAGTTCTGGGAGCTCTGACGGAGAAGTGCTGCTGGCGCCCGTGTGCCCAGAAGCACCATTCACGGTAAGTAGAAAGCAAATTCTGGAACTTAAAGAGTTCTTCCTATGGAACGTATGCCAAGATTTTCACACTCTTCACCAAGATTAACGATTAATACCTTGTTACTACTACTCAGAGAACGGGACAGAGACGTATGAACACCGGGTAATGAATTCCCGCGCACCACCCCTACCTCTAACGCTTTATGTTAACGCATAAAGTTGCCGAAAGGTTGCTTTAGATAATTCCCCTAAATGATGAAAATATCTTGAGATTGTTACGGATGGCATCTGCTTCTGCTTAATTACAAATCTGCGTTGGATTCATAATTTGTGTATATTACAAGTAATTTGCATAATTAAAACAATTAAGGGATTGACATATCATGGCAATTAGAAATGCATCAAACTCTGGATGTTGTACAAAAAAGAGCTTCAATATGAAACATTAATTTTTTTGAGAACAAAATATCCTTCGGATTCCTGCAGAACAACCTTCACAAATTCAATACATGTTCAATAAACTCCGTTCAGAGAACGTTTTTTCGCAGGGATACGCGCCTCCTCGCCAGGCTGTTGCAAGTTTAACCCCGAACGCTTTAGCCTTCCTTTGGCCTTCTTGCTGCAGTCCCACCGTCAACTCGGGTACTTATTGCCAGTTTCAGGAGTTTTTATCTCATTTTCCGTAGCCTTATCCTGTTTTCTTTGTCCCTCTTTTTAAGAATAAGTATGAACTGATTGAAAAAATGCTCTTGGTCCTTCTTCTTCTGAACAAGGCGAAACCGCTGGTCTCTTCCATATTTCTCTGCAAATTCTTTAAACGTTGTTCTGCAGAAAAGAGAGACATTTTAAAGCCGCCACTTGGCCAACCCACACTCAGACTCTCTGACCCGGATCTCGCTTCGCTTTTCGCACAGACACTAAAAACGGGTGCTCTGGGGAAGGTTAGGCAGGCGCGGGACGAGGTGACCCCCGGGACGAGGGGGGCGAGACCACGCCAGAACTGCCCCCGCCTCGGGCTCGCGGAGCAGCCTGCAATCGCCAGCTTCCACTTTTTTGGTTTAGAAAAATCTGGGTGATGGCTGGGGGGGGAGGGGGAATTTTGAATCATGGACGCAGCATTTGCTGCGGCCCAGGTTACTGCGGCTGTAATCTCTGCCTGCCGGTACTTACGGGCAGTATTTCAATAACTAGCCTCTAACGGAGCAGAAAATCACACCCGTGCCTAATGGCAAACAACCGCGCTTTGGCCGTCGGCAGCACACGACGCCTGATGAAACGCCACGCTAGTTTGATCTTTTCTATAAACAGCAAAAAATTAATTGTAACTCTGAGTGACGGGCACGATGCAATTGAAATCTGCGGGCAGCTCTGCCCGGGGGTTTCACCGTCCGCTCCAGCACGTCCCAGAGCAGACAGGGCGTTGGGTGGCATACCGACACCGAGCCAGAGGCTGCTGCCGGTAGGTGGGTTTCTTTGATGCTGTGGTCTCGCAGGCAGCTCAACAGAAACGCTAAGCGGCAGGGTGTTCCCCGCCCTGCAGGCCAGCACAATTTTGCCCTCGCAGGCTGAAAAACATCATCGCTGGAACCAGCGTTTGGCTGCTGCGTTGGCCCAGATTATTCTCAGTTTTGTTGTAAAAAGCTTCTTACAGTTATGACTTCCAGAGCCTGACGTGTTGTTTGCGTCTGGGCAAACCTAGAGAGGTTGCCTAGAGAGGTAGTGCTGCGCAATGACCTGCGCACATCGGCAGGGAAAGCTGTAATGTCTTAGTTCCAACAGCTTAACCAGACTTCTATAAATCTCTTTATTTTCATATAATATACAAACGAGCCGGTGCTCTCCTCAGCCTGCGCTCGCCATTGTGCAGTTTTGGATCCATTACTTAAAAATCAATGTAGAAAAATAAACCACGGCATTGCACGCTTCATTTTAATTTAGTGATGTGGCGTTAATACTAACTTTGTTAAGTTATGTTTCTCTTCCATCAAAACCTAAACCTAAATACAGTTTTTCACTAGTTACACCTGCAGGGCCAATATAAATGAGATTTAACATTAAGGCACTGATTTCATATAGCTAATATATGCGCGTGCGTTCCATAATTATACCATATATATGCGTATAAAATAAATGTGTTATGCAAAACATTACACGTTCTTAATGGCAGAGGGAGGGAAAGGAACAGAGGGAGGAACGGTACGCTCCCTTTCCCAGTAATATAATAAAATATTGTAAAATACCAGGGAAGAGACTTCAACGCAGCACTGTAACAGCGGATGTACGAGCTTGCTGTAAGGAGTGGGTTCAGAGTTACGGCGTTCCGGGGCTGAGAGGCACAGGCTAAACGAGAAAGCTTATCTTAACAAATCTTCATAAGGCAATGCAATACCTTGGCGACAGCTTGGATTCTTCAAGGAGCTTTTTAAATTCTTCTTTGGCTAACAACAATTTATTTTTCTTTTCTTTGTACTCTTCTCTGATCCTCGTCTTGACAAACTGTTCAAATATCTTTCCGAGAAAGGGAAACAAGATACAGCATTTATTAACAAAGCCTTTATGGTATTTATGCTTGATCAAAGGGCTGTCAATCTCACAAGCTACAGTTCTTATCTGCCCTCAGTACAGGCTGACTCGCGTGCAGCTGAACCTGCGTCATGCGGCACCGATCACGCTCTCACAAAATAAGTAGCTGGGAAAAGGTATAATTTGGACAGATAACATCCTCGTTCACACATCAAGCGCAACGTAAATCAAAATTTCCTGACTTCAGTGTCTTGCTCGCATTTTCATGCCTGTAGCATTATTTTTGCACATCTCTGCAACTGACTGCACTGATTTGGTTTGGATCTCGCATCTTTCCCAGCTTGCTGGAATTCCGCAAAATGGCTAACGTGCTAAACATCAATATTCTGTAGGTTACCCCAAAAAAAGCCCGAAGACCTTTAAAGTCAGCTGTCAAAAAGCACGAGCTTACACGTGATCCTCTGCACGCAAACACCCAACAGCCTTCATGTGGTCGGAAGGGTCGACAACCTTCCTCTAACAGTGTTTGGCAGCTAAATATGCAGCAGGGCGCTCAGCATCAGGATTTTTGGTGTCTTGAAAAAGAGTTAACGAATTCACTATGTCTCGAAAGTCTGCCAACTGCTTTAATCACGTTTTTAATACCAAAGATCTGGCCCTGCTGGTTTCGCACTCTAAATGTGGCGCACTAAGTTGTTGAATAAAAGGAGCTGCTCTTCAAAATGCTGTGAGCTTTCCATAGTCACCATCCTTTCCACCACAAATTACATACATTAAATATGATTACTACGGTTACTACCACGGTTGCTTTCTCATCAGCCATGAGGAGGCACAGGTGCAAATCTACATGTCGTGAAAGCTAAAGTAACCAAATTACAACTGGTATTTAGTATGGTATGTTGAAAAGGGAAGAAATAGCACTGGAAAAGTAAACATCAAAAAATGGCCATGACAGAAGCGCTGCAAAAACCCTGACTGTATCATACTGTATGCAACTGTGTAAGTTGAGAGTAAGAGGAGACAGAAAAAATGGAACAAATAAAGGAGGCGACGCTGCTATTGCTTGCCTTTCTGGTATCAGCGAAGCTGTTATGAAGGTAATAAATCAAAATTAACAGATAGCTCATTAATACAGTTGCTCCTTTACCCTTCACTGTTACTTGCTTAAACACAGTAGCATCTTTCAACTGTTAATAACCCCCAGCAAATATCGGTACGGGCGCGGCGCAAACCGCAGATATTCAATAACGGATCGTTACGTTCCTCGGGCAGTGTAAGGACACCCACAGAGAGCAGAGCCTGCACTCCTGGAGGTCAAACCCACCTCAACGCAAGTTCAAGTCAAGAGGAGGTTCCCTCAGACGCCTGCAGATCGCAGCCAGCATGCTTCCCCTGCCCTCTCCGACGTCCCTGCCTGACCGTGGGGAGGAGAGAGCTGCGGTACCGCCAGCCCCGCTCCGGCACCCACGCCTCCCTCGCTCCTTCGCTCCCTCCTCCGTTCCTTCATTCCTCCCTTTCCTTGTGAGCCACTTTTCACCTCTAACCCCCTCCAACATAACTTCATCTGCATAATTACAAAAGTTCTCAGAGGCTCACTACTCAGGTCACGCAGTCAGCATCACCGCAGGTAAACGTTTCCATAAACCTAAATAACGTCTTCTCCTAATCTGAGCTGCACTTCAAGTAGTACTTTCATTAAACGGGCATCGCTCTTGCCTGAGCCCTTCTTCTTAAACCACTTCTTGGAGGAAAATGGGGTCTAATGAAATGGCACTACTCATAATGAACACCTCAAAATCTTAACTTCAAGCTCAGTAGCTAAAATAAACTACACACCCGGCATGTGCCCCCAAGCTCACTGGTTTTTTAACCCTGTTTTGCAGAAAAGCAGCCAACGATCGCCCTCCTCCACCTGAGATCTGAGCCTGAAGTACCCCCACTCTCCGAGCCAACCCCTGGCGACGGGTTTCGACCTACAGGGCTGCCAACGACTTGCTTTTCATAACCCTTCCCTTGAGTAACGCGGCCGCCCCCCCCAGCAGGGCTTCAAGCACATTATATTATGTGTATTCATGATGTATTTTTATTATCTCATCTCCAAGGCTGACAAAATGAAAGAAGTAATACATCTTGATTGACTCATCGAGGTCTGGGTTTTGTCCTTGCTGATTCCCTGAAATAAATACAAAACTCCCTGCTCAGCCTCTTGTCTAGCAGCGTTTTCCCTTCTAGCAGTTCCTCTTACATTTTCATTCCCATATTTCCTTAGTATTTTATTTCACTTTTCTTCTTAAGGAAGAAAATATTGGGAGTAAATGAAGACGTATGTGCCCAGTCCCTCAGTAAATACCTACAGGAAGCTCTCTGGAGAATCACAAGACAATGCGGGCCCCAGTGCAATGGAATAAGTACATTTTTCACCGTGTTTATTTAACAAATTCCATATTCAAAGTTCTTCCTTCTCCAGGATGACCAAAGATGGGTAAGGAAGAGAAACAGCTACACAATAGAAGTGTTCGCCTTCTCTGCAACATCCTTGCATCTTTCCTGTATTTTTTAGACTAACCTGCAGCCCTTGGGTCCTTTTAGATCCCTCATGATAATTAATACCCAAATAAACAAGGCAGCAAAAAGTCATTTCCCTTTGCAGCTTGCTTTAGAAAAACCAAACCCATTCAGTCCGACACCAGCACGGCCACGGCGCTCTCCCCATTAACGCCTAGCAACTTCAGTTGTTGCAAAACACGGCAGTAAATACTGCCAACCTCCCAGAGAATATCCTAAGTAATAAAAATGAAGCCTCTCTACACTATTTAAATAATTCAGAGCGGAAACTCTACCTTGCGGCCATTTCCCTTTCTACAGCCCAGTTTCCCAGACTCAGTAGTTGTTCCTACAACCCGAGAGAGCGCGGCTCATCTCTATGTGCAAACTCACGCGCTACCCCTTGCTTTTCCAAGGAGACAGAACCTTCTTAGGAGCAGAGCCTAAATTAGGAGCCTCACCGAAAAACTCAAAAAAGAAATTTTAATTTTATGCAATGCTTTTGATCCTATCAAGATGATAAATCTGTTAATACGGTCGAGAGGGGAGACGTTTGCTGCCAATCAGAAGCTACGCTGGAGGCAATGCTCACCTGTTTTCGTTCTTCCGAATTTAGCAGAAGGTAGCGTGGATCAAATACGATTTTGTGTAACTCTTTTTCCCACGTAGAAAATGCTGAAACCTGTGAGGTATACAAACACAGCTGCATTAAGGAATTTTAATAAGGATGTGAAAGAAGAAAATGTTCCAAGGTGAAGCAAAAGAGTAGTTCAGAAAGCTAATGAACCCTCTAAAGGATGCCTCAGAGCAGTTAGAAGTTGAATTTTAATCTGATCCTGGCAATGCGCTGAATGCCCCCACACCATTGGTACTGATTTGCTCTAGGACATCTCAGTGAGTATCTGGGAGACATTCGTTCCCACATTTTTGATGGAAAGAATCTGTAGCAGAAAGGAAAATGCCATTTTATTACCCCCTTTGTACAACAGAAGCATCAATTTCTGTTTAAGCAATTATCTCAGCTCTTACTCCCCTCCTCTCCAAAACTGAAGTCATAACCCGAACGAGGCTGTCAGCGCAAGCACGCGCTGAAGAGCTAATCGGGAACATCTTCGAAGCACTGTGTTTTCGTAGTAAACGTGCCGTTTCCCTCCAAGAGCAAGGACGTCACATCTCCTCCTTTCCGCGGCTTCCAGCCTTTCCCGCTGAATCCAGCCCTCCGGAGCGCGGCCCTGGGCGTCCCCCCAAGCCCCGTGCACCGCTCACGCTCCTACAGAGGCTCTTCCGTCTCCTCCGAAGCCTCCTTAGGGTGAGTGGGCCATGAGGGCCACCACGAACCCAAGCAGGTCCCTCACCTGCCCAGCCCGGAGCTTTCCCAGAGCAACCTTCTGGGAGCGCAGGACTGAAATCCCCAGCCTGATCTCAGTACCTCGAACAACATCACTGTTAATTGTTACAGAAAACTCTGGAGTAACATAAAATATTCTCATCACTCCACCTACTTACAAAGAAGAGTAAATCCACTTTAAAAAAATTAAGTATGTGAAGTATGATTAAAATCGAGTAATTAACACTCCAGCGGGAAAGCTCTGATGAAGCACAGTGGGTTTAAGGGGACGGGGTCCCCTCCTCGAGCGGTTAGCGCTGGAAGCTCGGCAGGGTCGCGGTTCAGGCTAACTTCCCGGCTGCGCAGTGACGCAGGGCTGCCCCCTCCGCGCGGCGCCGTCCCGCAGCCTCGGCTCGCCCTCCACGGCGGGCCACGCGGCTGCCGAAGCCCGCAGGTTTGGGGCTCTTCCCCCTTCAGAAGGACCAGCCGCAGGAATCCTTTTCTTTGGGATGTCTTTTATAGTCTCTCTCTTGGACATCAGCTTTGCTCCCAGTACAAAGGCCAGTTTGAACCCAAAGCTAGTTAAGCTCAGGTTAATTTATCACGTAATCATTCCTGTTTGTGATTCTCTGTTTAGCAATTACTCCATTTGACGTACTGCAGATATACACCTCAAATAAATGTTGGATACTGAAATTTATAATTTGATTCTAGTTACACATGTCATACACTGTTCAGGATACTTATTTTGGGGCTCTGCGAATGCATATAAAATATTAATATTCTGACTAACCCCCCCAACGTGTTTTGTATTGTGACCTCCTTCCCTGCTGAGGGACATTCAGCCAGGGAACACGTGCACCGGGGGTGGTGGGGGTGGCATCTCTTCCCAGAATAAATAATGACTTCCTCGGCCTAGCATCACTGCAGGCGAATGGAATGGAATGGAATGGAATGGAATCATTAAGGTTGGAAAAGTCCTCTAGGATCAACAAGTCCAACCGTCAGCCCAACACTACCACGTCTCCTAACCCGTGCCCTGAAGTGCCACGTCCGTATGTCTTTTAAATACCGCCGGGGATGGCGACTCCCTCACCTCTGAGCTTGTCGTGGGTTTCCAGTCTCAACCTCTGCTCTTAACCAGAGTGCAAACCGCAGTAAAAAAAACTCACAAAAATGCAACGTGTTGCGTTTGAGCGGTATGTTTAGAAGTGAAAGGACATCTATCTGAATAGCTGATTCAATTTTAATTCACTCTGGAAGCCCGGCAACAACGGTAGGTTGAGATTTTGGCTCTGATTAAAAGATTTCTAAGAACAGAAAGGTGAAGCGCCTGCTTTTTTCAGCAGATGCATTTATCTTCATCGGCCAAGAGCTCCCAGCTTTCAGGAGACGCCGCTCTGGCAGGGAACGACGTCCACCCCGGACACAAGCTACCGAAACACGCAAAAACCGGCACGAAGGATGGCGTGGCAAAGGGCTGAGAGGGGGCGCCGGGGGCGAGGACCACCCTGCGCCCGCGCTGGGATCCCCCTCCTCGTGTCGCCACCCGCTGCTGGCTCTGACACGCTCCCACCGTCCCAAACCCACCGACGACCCCCATTAAGAGATATTAAAAAGCGGGAGTCTGTGGCTTGACCTTCTAGAAAGGGGCTCTTTGGGTCTGTCTGAAAAACAGGCTGGGGGGGGGAAAAAAACCCCAAACCCCTGTTTATTTGGGGTTTTTTTGTTGTTGTTCTTTAGGATAATGCTGAGGCTGCAAGAATTGTTTTGAGATGGGAAGCTGGGGGTTAGGACCTCCCAAGCCCCCTTTTTCCCTCCCCAATATTAGGGAGGTAAAATCTTGAGAAAAAATACCATTTGGAATCCTTTAAAAAAGCCGTGTTTCCCTGACAGCATCCCAGCAAAGAGAAGACTTTCCTGGAAAGGCAGACTGTAGAACACGGATATTTTGATGCTGTGGCCGTAAGGGAGCCAGGAAGAGGCTTAAAATTTCCCCTTCTTCTCAGGATTTTGTGTTAACTTTTAACCTTCCAGGAGGATATCAGAGATTATATTTTTACACAGAAAAACTTGCCACAGACTTAAGAAGAGTGGCACTGCCTTGGAGCTACCCCAAAAATCCCACGTGATTTTAAAATGTTAAAATAAATATTATTCTGTTGACATAATTTAGGCAGGAAGATTCAGAACTACGCTGAAGGACCGCATCTAGCTCAAGCTGTTTGTAATGCCATCAAATAACTTCCTGAGAAATAATATTATGAGAAAATGGCAGGAGATGTTCATTAAATAACCAGTTTCAAATAACACTAATGGCCTCGCTGCGTTTCAAGCAATGCCAACCAGCTGGTGCTAACCAGCGGCTTGTCTGGACATTTAAAACATGCTCAGGGTGAAAGCAAAGTAACCTATTATCTATAGATTTTTAAATCATAGCAAAACCAAGCAGTAAATTTCCTGCGTTTCTTATTTTTATGAGCAAGTGGGACTCTTACACTGGAAACACTTGAGGAATCCTATTGCAGAACATCCCTAATACTTTCCAATTTTGACTTATTGCCCCCTGACTTAAAATATGCCAGCAGAAGTCTTCAAAGAGTATTCATATATGGCACTTCTGCATTTTTTAAGCATAAATAACAAAATGTGTTAATAAAGCAGGTCTGGCATGGAGATAATTCACTGTTGAGCTTCTGAAGCTCTAATTATCTACCTTTAGAGTCTGCTGATTACTGGTGATAAATTTTATAGGCCTAACAACAGACACCTGGGATTTTTTTTTTTCTTTACAGAAATTACAAGAACTTCTACAGAATACATATTTGCAGAGCGTTGGAAGGAGGCGTGAAATCTGCATACGCTGCTCCATTATACACCCATTTACATTTTCAGGATTAGGACCTAAACCTGGTATGCTTCTTAATTCCATTCACGCTCAGAATCGCCAGTTCTCTGGAAGAAGGGGCACCGCGAGATGAACTTTTGTGGAGGTGATTTTATATTTATAAATAACGGTACCCAAAATTCCTCACGTCGACGGTAATCTTCACGCTGCCAGTTCAGCAGGAGTTTCTAAGTGCTACCCCAGAGAACAGACGCCAGGCGCAAGCTCTGCCCAGAGTCAGCCGCCAGATGCTACTACGGGCTCTGTAACTCGTGTTTCACCACCGGTCACGAGGCTGACGGCGCCGACGGGCTCTATCTGCAGACTGAATTCATGCTCCATCTATCGACTCGTGATCTGGGTTAGGCCACGGTACGGTGGCTGCAGTAAGGCCGAGCCCTCCCGTAACCGGTGCCAGCTCCGCGCTGGCCTGGGTGGGAGGGACGGATGCTCCCGCCTGGCTGGCGCGGAGGGGCCGCCTCTTCTTGTCCCCTGAGCATCCCACCCTCCCGCACGTCAGCCTCAGCTGGAACCACCAGCTCTTCTCAAGGAATCCCGGGAGGTCCAGGGAAAAGGGCGGGTTTTCTTAACCCTCCTGAGACTCCAGTACGTCCTTTCCTAACAGACTGGGCAGATTTTGGATGGCCAGCAAGTGAATTTGATTTCCCACTGTGGGGATCATTGGAGTTTGCGGTGATGAAACCTCTCCCACGCCAAAAGAAAGCAAAAAAGCTGGCCAGGAACGTTCCTGAGCCCGGTGCTCTTTCAGGTGATACGTAGGACACGTCTCTCGTCCTTTGTGGGTCATGTCATGGCCGCTGCCGGGCTCCGTGCGGGACCCCGGGGTGGTGCCCACGCCCGGCCGAGCCGCCGGGCTGCGCTGGAGGAGCCACCGCCTCCGGTGACCTTTGGGTCTCTCTATAGGAATTCATTTGGAGCCGCACCTGCAAAGGGCTGCCAGCTCTGCGCGGCCAGAAGGAAAACCACAGTGAAGCACCACAAAGCCTACACCGAGAAACAACCCTCTGAGTAATTCTTCCTTTGACTGCTAAGTCATAGATACGAAACGATTCCTGCAGTCGTCCTAGGTGATGCCCTATTTTTATAAATGAGAGATGGCAAAGCAAGCAGGAGCATTTCTTACCCCTCTCTCCAGAAGCATGTCTCGGAAATGAGTGATGCGCTCTTCGAGGGGAGGCGTGATCTGAGGCACCGACGTTTCCTCACTTTTCTCCTCCGTTTCAGCCTTCCCCTCGTCAGCAGCTTGGGAATCTTCTGTTCTTTAACAAGGTAGATAGAAAATAGTTCAGTAATTGTCTTTTAACCCTCTCTAGAAAAGCCCCCGGGACGGCAGGACTTTGCGCGCACGGAGCACCCGGGAGCAGGCGCTGAAGTGACCCAAACCTGCAGCGCGTTACGAGACCGTGGGGCTGGAGGGCCCTGCCGAGGGACCTCCGCGGCTCCTCATGCAGAAGGATGCTCTGCTGGTGTGATCAAAGGGGAGCTCAGCAGCGAAACACTACGCTGTATTTCAAGCTACGGAGAAGCGACAGCTTTATATAAGATTTGCCAAGGAGCGGAGACTTTAAAGGAGTGACTGAAAAGACTCATGTTGGTGCCCCCAGACTTGAAAGCCAACACTAATCTTTATTTTATGTTCCCGTGCGCCCCCCGAGCCCCCTCCTAAGGCAAGTAACCCGGCAGCACATCGCACCCACAAACCTGCAGTAAAGCACCAGCGAAGAGCCTGCCCTTTGCCAGTGCCAGAAGGTCCATCGTTATCCTGGCAGCCTTTTTCCAAGACTGCATCTGATTAGAATAAATAGGTGTTTCTGAGAAAATACTGCGCATGGCCTGGGTCCCTTTGCCTGCAAGAGCCCCTGGATAAAGGCACATACGTAGCACCGCTGTGCTCAGCTCAGGAAAGGAGGACAGTTGACTGCAAGTTGCAGCCATAAGGGTGATGCTGTCCTCAGGTGCAATCCCACGTAGTCGCTGCCATCACCGGGGCCGAGCTGTCTCACACCAGATAAATCCCTACGTCATTCTATCAGCGTCACGGACCGTTAACGCTGCACTCCCGCAGCGCTGGAAGGAAACACCTATTTCCCCGCTGCTGGGAGGGCGGGAGCTCTGCCCCCGTGACCCCTCAGCATCTGCAGGGAGAGGTTAATCAGATGGGAAGCCAAAGCTAGGGAGGGGTCTGCTCCAGGGGGGCGATGCGATTTGAGACGGGGATACGAAACCCCTGACTTCAGTGAAGTTGGCCAAGTCAGACCTCGAGATCTGACTTCTGCTCTGGGTCCATCCTGCTGTTTCTTAATGCTTTGAGCAGTGAATGCCTTTAGCACAGTCTAAGGCTCTTTCTGGAAAGATCAGGAATCTTAAAATGATCACAAGGTCCACGTGAGGATAATGAAAGTAAGGCAATTTGATTTTTAGCCTCCTACTAGGCATGGCTGTATTTTCTACTGATGCAATTTTCACCACTACAGAATAATACTTAGTTCGAAATTTCAACAGGAAAACACTTTCTTGTTTCCAAGCAAATGAATTAGATCAGTGTGTAATGTCAGCTCTAGCGTATTATCTTCCTTCTACAACTAATTACATTACACTTACATTTATCCTAAAATGATGCCGTATTACTAGTGATTTGAGAGGTATCAGGTCGGTGTTCTTCACAGAATGACAGTGACTTTTCTATCATAATAGCGAATTTTATTCTGTGACATGATCCATGAAAGACCCAATCCAATTTCTAGCACACACAAAGAGCTTTTTCAAGCTGAAACCGAGAGAACTACAGCACACTACTCCACCAGCCAAGCACCAGGAGAGCCCCTCTTTCCTCCAGTCCTCCTTATGCAACTGAAAATGATGCTGCAAATCACACAGACTTTTTTCTCCTGCCAAAAATGACAACAAAGAATACAGTTTTCTTTAGCAAATAACACAATAATCTGCACAACACACTCCTACTCCGATGGACACATAGGGGCAGCCTACCAGCACGCCCTTGGAAGCCTGCAAATCTCAAAATGGGTAGGGCGGTGGGAGGCTTTTGTCCAACTGTGGTGCCCACTGGAAGGAGGAGAGGCACTGGGCACAGACTGGAACGCAGGGAAACCCATCCGAGCATAAGAAAAAGCCTTTTTACTGCGAGGGTGGTCGGACGCTGGGGCAGGCTGCCCGGGGAGGCGGCGGGGCTCCGTCCCTGGAGATGCTCAAACCCTCCCGGCCGCGTCCCTGAGCGACCGGCTGCGGGGCCCTGCCGGGAGCGGGCTGGGACAGAGACCCCCGAGCCCTTCTGCCGTTCTGTGAAGAAAACCCCAAACCCCTATGTTCCTCTGAAGACTGTTCTTCCTTCGTGGAGAGTACAATCAGAGCATCGCCCGAGTAAGAATCTGACTTCAGTATTTTTCAGCAGTTCCCTCATACCCCAGCGAAATGTAAATAAGTGCAACAGCAGCTTGTGGAGCCCAGAGCTCCTAAACCTGCAGATGCAGACTGTGACTCAAAACCCTGGACGGAGGTTGTGCAAACGTCCACGAGAGAAAGAAGGGAGTCCTGCTGCCCTGTGCAGCTGGCCTTGGGTCAGTCCTCCGCTAGCTCTGCCGGCAAAGCAAGCCGCAGGAGAAGAGAAATAGCAGCTCCGGTGTTACCAACGTGCACAGGTGACCCAGTGTGAACCTCTGGGTGCTGACCCTCTAGTTGAATTGTAAAGAATTGTGCTGGAATTTTGAGGCAATTAGATCTTATCACTAGCACAGAGCTTTCTGAACAGCAGGTGATTTGCTGTATGTCAAAGGAACAATATGATTTACTAAGTAACTTTACTTATATTAAATAAAATAGAATAGGGAACAGAGCATATTTAAAAACAAACCCTGCAAGCATGCAACACTTCCTCTTTTAGCTATACTTAATATTTTTTTTCTTGGTTGGTATTGCAGAAATAAGTGGGTAACGGCTGTGTGGGGTAAAAATGGGGTTCGAGCTCCCGTCCTGCTGCAATGCCAGGTGCAGGGCTGTGAGTGCCCAGCTACAACCTGCCCGTCGCTTGCAGAGCTCTGAGCACCGCCTGGTGCAGGAACCGCAGGGGACAGACGCTCAGAGCATCACGGGGCGGCGGGACGATAGTGCTCCCTGCCTCCCGGCAGCAGTCTCTGTTAAATGTTGGAAAACATTCCCTGTCTTCGGATGCAATTATTAATGTGGGTAAGGCAGAAATTTAAATAGTTTTTTTCTGTCCATCCAGCACCAAAATGAAAATTTGTTTAGTTTTCTGCAAAGACAAATCAGTTTTGACCTCTGGATTCGGTCTGGAGCGAGCAGCACTTTGTCCATTCCCAAGTAAAACAAGGCAGAGGAAACAAAGTCTGATCTGGACCTTGCCATGTGCCACTTGGAAGGTGAAAAGCTGGTGGTGCGTATCCTTTTATCAGAAACCTGGAGCTTAACCAGCACTTCAGCAGACCCTGCAACTTGAGAAGCCCCCTGTTGCTCTCTATGGCATGGAGTGACTCGGCTGCTCTTCTTACGAGGAATTACAGGCCACAGTTCTTCAATCAGTTCTGCTTTTGGCGAACTCAGCCACACGCAGATGTGGGCAACCGAGGCCCACGGCACTTGGAGACCACAACATCAGCTCCAAACAGCGACGGCAGCAGTGATTTTAACTGCTGTGCAAAGCCCCATTGCCAGGGCTCGGCTGCGGGGTGGGAGCCAGCTGGGACAGCCGCACAGTCTCCAGTCTCAGTAACGGAAATCTCAGCGTAGCAAGGAGTTTATACACGGTTTTCATCCCGAGGATGACTAATTCTAGGTTGACATTAAAATCCTACAATATTTTACTTTATTATGTCATGAACTGTTAGCTAACGTCTAATATTAATCCAGTTAAACAAGCACTTGCGCTGTGTTTCTTTAGTAAAAGGTCCATATCTTAAAGGTCCACCCATGAACCTCTGCATTCTGCCGTTGTTTCAGGGCACAAAGCAAAACGTCAGGAAATGGTCACGTGCAATAAAAGAGGATTTAAAATTCAAAACGGCTGTAGAAATCATGTCGCGGTTTGGGGACGCATGTTCTGCTGACAGAAAAATAAACACTTCACAGCTTTTTGGTGACAGGTCAAACTCCTGGGGAATTGGGATCATCGCAGTGAAGTCTGAGATAATGCTGTGTTGTCAAGGCAAATCTTGCTCGTTTCTTACGTGAGTGTTGCCCTCGACTTTCATAGGACTAATTGCCAAAATACAGCAATTACGAATTAGTTCCTACTAAGCTAAAGATTTACTTTTAAAGATAGAACTTACGATAGGGTTCTCGGAGCTTTAAATATCCTCTCAATGAATATCTTGCCACAGATCTCAAGTATGATAAAAGTTGTGTTATTTGTTATACCATACATAGATATAGCGTAACACAAAGACAAATGATGACGTAAACAGCAGGCGATACGCGCTTCCGATCACGTGCCATTTCGCTTTCGTGGCACGGAGTCACAGCTGGGAGTAGCTCGTGTTGCCTTTCCCCCACCCAGAGGATGCCCTCCCCTCCCCTCCCAGGCGAGATGCCTTTGCAGCACCGGCGGACCCGCAGCAGACACTGCCGGCGGTCGGAGGCGCTTGACACCATGCTGCGGGTTTCTGACGTGACTGCACGCGGAGCTAGATGGCTGCATGATTTATGCTCATATATAAATACCTATCCATGTACCTACAAACACGTACCACAGGAAAGATGCTACAATGCATTAAGGCAGGGGAGTCACGCAGCAACTCTGCGACGGGCTGAGATTGCCCAGTTTGAACTGTATTTACCTATTTATTTTGCGGAAAAAATATGTATTTGAAAACGTATTTCTGCGAATAAATAAAAATAGGACAAGATAAATTCTGCAAATATATAAAAAGATCGTCCATATTTGGGTGTCACAATTTTGACAAAGTCCTTCTGAGTGTAAAGAAAATACGAGTCCAAACCACCCAAAGGTAGCCCTCCAAGCGAACATGCCCTGGAAACCCAATGAAGATGAGACGATATTCCTCGTTCGCAAGTAGGCGGTGAAAGGGGCACTGCCTGACCTCCCGACACACGGCGCAGGGAGCCCAAGACTACTTCGATACAGTAACCTTTGAATAAGTGCGTTTTTCTGGAGTTCTAGGATTCTAGTTGTGTACGTTCATGGAAAGATGTTTTCACATTTTTCTCAGTCAATCACTGCAAGGAATCACCTTAATAGCCCGTTATTGCCAGACCCGCTGAGGTCAACAAAAGCATTCTTAAATACTTTTATACTAAATACAAACTTTTATCCTGTTAAAAAATGCTAAGTACTAAATACCACATATTTAGCATATTTAAAGTATAAACACAGTCTTTTATACCACGCATTAAACTCTTAAATAGTCTGAGTATTGAACTCAGAGCACCTGATTCTTCCTTCATAATAATACAAATCCACAGAAAGTCTTAACAAGGTCAAAAGAACCACCCAGTGTAGTAGGATTAAAAATGGCAAAATGAGAGATAATAGAATTATCTTCAATATATTCACTTGGAAAATACAGAAATTTGTTGTGCTTACTTGTCACAATGCCCTCAAAAATATAACACGCTGTCTGTGCAGATCTATTTTACGGATTTATTTTTTTAATGGTCCAAACCAGTATTTTAATCGTAGCCAGCCCGCACGAACAGCTAATGCTATATGAAATTACTGGCCAAAGGTTAATTGGAATGAAATGTCTTTAAGGTACTTCTTAAACCAGAAATGTTTACTTCATTTTCTTGCTCTTTTGGCAAAGGGTGAGGGAGCAGCTTATTTGGCACGTGGCTTTTTGCCTGTTACTTCACGAGAATTTGAAACACGCATGGTAATAAAGGTCAGATAAAAGCACGGGAACAGAAACACCTCCGGATATTTCTGAGCCGGTAGCCTGGAAACCCCGACACCGGTGCACAAACAATCTGCTTCCCATCAGCGAGGATAACGCTTTTATCCAGTGTCTCTGGAACAGCTACTTCTCCAGACAGCCTTTTTTTTAACCATTTCAAAGTACGTAAGAGTTACTTAGCCCAAAATGGATGCTGTTCACGGGGAGCAGGTATTTCAGAGAATCGTGGACTTTGAGGAAGACTAGGCATGACTCTCATCATTTACTGGTCTAGTTATCCATGCAGAAGAAGATAACTGTATCTCTCTCTGCCCTTATTCGTACCAGACGTTAGCTCCCCAACACCACATATAGGTAAGTAAACTTTAGAACTTACTTATTTCTCTTAGTTTTGATGCTAAGATCATCATTTTCATCCCCCGGACAAGAACTAACACATTTATCTGCTAAAAAGAAATAAATAGTTATTAGATTTGAACTAGATAAACAGGAACACAAATTCCTCAGATTAACCTTTCATTTCTTGTCTTTGGTCGCTGCTCAGGTATTTACTATTTCTTCACTCTCCGCAGTGTGTTTTAAAAATGACACATATTTCGTCAGATCCTCGGAAACACCTTCATCCGAACGAAAGAGTGAGTTAGCAATAAACCAGACCATTTTCATTAAGAAAAACTGCTCATTGTTCCAGTTGTGAACAAAATCGTTCGTTGTTCAGCTGCAACCTGATTTTGTGTAAATCTTGTTATTGCCTCACCTGACAGCCCCTCCTCCCTTCCCTTAAAATTACAACTACAAAGGTATTTCTGCAGAATTATTCCAGCCCTGGCAGCCTGAAGGATTCAACAGCGTTAACTCGCACCAGCACTCCCCTCCTCGGCCCGTTGGCCGCCGTACGCAAGCAAGCGTAACGCTGCTCTTGCAGAACCTCGGCCGCCAGGAGACACCAACAGCCCCCGCGCTCGCCGTGTGGCGGAGTAACTCCAAAGCAACGCTGCACTCCTGGTTTGGCCCCGACACTCGCCCTTGAAGGGCCCTGGGGTT
This sequence comes from Phalacrocorax carbo, assembly GCF_963921805.1. Lineage (NCBI taxonomy): Eukaryota > Metazoa > Chordata > Aves > Suliformes > Phalacrocoracidae > Phalacrocorax > Phalacrocorax carbo. Next base: position 22,498,538 of record NC_087524.1, read on the forward strand.
GCACTGTCGGGCGTAACAAACGCGAAGCATATGGAAATTTGTTTCCGGAATCTAAATTTTTTTTCTTTTTTCTTTTTTTTTTTTCTTTTGCATGTATACAAACTGCAGCTCTCATCCACATTCAGACGGACAGACCACCGCAAGTCATGTCCACCCAACGCCTGGTTTGTGTTGGGGACTCTCCAGTAGTTCACCACGAATTAGTTGAGAAAGATAATAATTGAACTGGGAATGTCAGAAACACCAAACCTCACCATTTTTGCATTAGACTGGTAATGCGGACGTGCCTTGCTATTTAGGAAACTACGAAAAAATCAATTAAATATAAAATTCAACTTAGGTTATGGAGATAAGAGGTTTGAATAACTTGACATGGTGAGGTCTAATCTCACTGAAATCGGATGAAACTCCAAGACATCTGCTAGGAAATGACTGAACACAAACAGAGATCAGTGGGTGTTTTGAAATTTATAAACTAATCTCAAGTGCCTGTTACTCACCCAGATCCAATCTTCCTATCATTGAAGCTAACAGAAATTTGGCCATTTATTTTAAGTTTCAATTTAAGAATGTTGTTCTTGGCTCATTTTGTTTCCCTACTTGAGGGAAATCACACGTTTATTAGTGTGCTTTCAGTAAACGCTACCTTTTATTTACTTTAAGTGCATGAGCACAGCAGACACTAAATCACTGCAAAAGGAATGATAAAAAACAAACAGTAGCTGTAATGTCGTGGCGTGGGAAGACCAGGAGCAGGGACCACATGAGGAGGAAATACACAGCAGGCGCACATGGATGCTTTACTAACTGCAACTTAAAATGATAATAAGGAGAAATGAACGGCGTTCCAAAATAGGGTTTTTTCTCAACATTCCTGACAATATACGAGCAATACGAAGACATAAACTAATTTAATAATGCTTTAAATACACATAAACTCACTGGAACTATTACCCCTTCTTGCTAAATTCTTCTTTGGGGTACTCGATTAAAAATACAAAGTAATTGGAAAAACAACCTGTAAACTCAGAAGGTGGAATGTAATTCAACGGAGATATTTTAAAGCTATTAATCAGGAGTTGAACAACCTGCGGAGGCAGCGGTGGGCTTAACTTCAATGAATTCTGAAGGTAATAATATGAAATGGCCAAGTACTTGGTGGTGTTTTCAGAGAGGAGTTAAAGGTGTCTCGAGGCTCAGCGCTGGCGGGGCAAGCACCGTCCTGTCCCTACCAAACCTCACCACTATTAAAGAAAAGAGAAGAAAAGGCCGTGCGCGCGGGGCACCTCCCGCGTGTGTCACCCGCCCCGAGCCGGCCAAAGGGGGCACGCCGTGGCACGCTCACGCGTGCCGAATCCTGACGGGGTGTGCTTTCCTAAAGCAAGCGCGCGGCGAGGAGCCTGGCCCAGGCAGAGCGCCCTTCCCGAGGGAGCCAAGGGAAAACTCACCGGTGATGACCAACGGCGACGCGAAGCTCGCCAGCTACTTGACGCCGAACTCAAAATTTGAAGTTACCTTATGACAAGATCTTTCACAGATCTCTGAAAAGGATATATAATTTTTCAATTTTGTTGTGAAAAATACATGCACTGGGCATTTCTAAAACTGAATGTTAGTTACCGTAAGTGTAGAGTAGCTCGTAGAGTTCACTGCCTACAACTGCCTGAGAGGGGCTGTAGCGGGGCGGGGGTTGGTCTCTTCTCCCAAGCTACAAGCGATAGGACGAGAGGGAACGGCCTCAAGCTGCGTCAGGAGAGGTTTAGGTTGGAGATTAGGAACAATGCCTTCCCTGCCAGAGCGGTCAGGCCCTGGCACAGGCTGCCCAGGGAGGTGGGGGAGTCACCGTCCCTGGGGGGGTTCAAACACCGTGCAGCCGTGGCCCTTGGGGCCATGGTTTAGGAGACACGGTTGTGTTGGGCTGATGGTTGGACTTGATGGATCCAAGAGGTCTTCTCCAACCTTAATGATTCCATGGTTCTATAGCTTTCAGGTAAAAGAAACGTGACACCCTACAGCCTGATTTCATTGTTTGCTTCCATCCATGGGCTCCTGCACACCTCGGGTTCTCCCCGAGAGCAGCGACAGCCTCCCCGCGGGCGGGACACCACATCCTTCTCGCCCTGCCTGCATGAGTGACTGCTACGGGTACGCTGTCTTGGACAAATGGGACAAGATTAGAGTCAGCATCAGCACTTAAAACTTCAGTGCAATGGAAAACTCAGTAGAACATGACAAATGGTGCCTACACTCGCACTCAGGACCTTCCTGAGTCACATCGCACCGCCGGACCTCTGGTAAGATTATACACTGACTTTGAAAGGGAAGAAAGGCAGCTGAGCACAAAATCTAATAACTGATTTAAAGCTTTGAGGAAGAATATTACTTGATAGTAATCTTTTCATGAAGTCATGAAGCGGAGCACTGCCCCAGCCTGATGGTCTATCAGGCTTAGCGCTGATTAATTAGATCATTCAGCTAATCTCAGCCACGTCACGAATTCTGGTTCATTTTCCGGGTCAAAGAGGAAACACCAGCATTTGCCAGGCGAGTTAAAGCGCTGCCAATCCCTTGGCCACACGCAAAGATCCGATTTGCAATTTTGTAAAGAGACCTGGCACCCATGTATTGCACGTAAACCTGGGAGCTCCCCTATGCTATTTCTAGGGACCGTGCTTCGTATTTTTGTCTGAATGCTAAAGGATCCCAAGTATTTGTGGGAGCAGAGGAAACTAAATCATAACGGGTTTTGCCTAGGGATCACAGCAGCTCTCAATCAACGTGCCATTTTCTGTCATCAGAATGTCAGTTTTCTTTTAATTAGCTGAAAAAATAACGCCCTCAGCCTAAACATCCAGAGAAAACGTTTGAGCAGGTGGAGGAATAGGAATAGATAAAAATGTTCTTTTCCACTGCAGTAAGACAAACGTTTTAAGGAGTCTTTGAGGGAAAACAGGGGTGTCGTGGTCAGCCTGTGACCGTACTGAGGCAGGAGCACCGGCAGTCGGGGACCAGAGGAGAGCGCTGCCGCCAGCAGACGCGGCTCGGCCGGGCGGCTCCGACTTGGGAACGTGGCAGAGCACGGGCCACAAGCCCTGGAAGGGGCCGTGCATCTGGCGGGCGGCGGGTCCCCCCACGCCGCCGCGGCCCGTTGGAGGGGCTGGGGCGGCCTGGCCGGAGGCTGCGCGGGAGCGGAGCCCCCGCAGCCGCTCGCGGGAGGAGCTGCGCCTCCCCCCGCTTCCGCGGGATGGCCTGATGGGAGCCCATTAGTAAAGAGCCATGACACCTTCATAAATCTCCCTGAGAACTAATACACTTTGTGGAGGCGGAGTAATTGATAAATGAGTAATTTTTCATTTATGCCTGAATTATAAATGCACTTGATCTTTCAGCAGAGCGATGCGCAGCTAACCTATGGCACCCCATGAATAACTACACTTGCCAACTCTTTTTTGTGCCTTTGATTTAAAAATTCTAATTAAAACTCGGCAGCAGCCACTAAGCTAAATAAATCTGGCAACCATTGTTGCAAACGCGCAGCTCCTTTATGTTATTTATTTACTCCAGATTAGAAGCTAAGAGAAATGGTAACAAATAATTCCTTTCACCTCAGCAGCTAATATATACTAATTATAACCTGGCTGTCTCAAATACCGAGCAATAAGTCCCAGTTATACCACAGAAGATGAAAGCTATTAGCAACAATGAAAACCATGGTCATAAAGAAACTTGTGCGTGAATCAAATCTTGGTGGTACATATAGATAATAAATAAAAAGGATGGAACACAGCAAAAAAAAAAAAAAGATCTCTGAAGTGGCACGCATCAACAGTGACTTTAGACTCTTCTCATTAATTAATTATAGACCATGAACAATGACCCTCAGTTTTGTCTTTGGCCACCATTCCCCTGTCAGTAATTAATCGATCTTTCAATATATCCTGTAATAAAAACCATATGCAATATTTTTCTCCTGACAATGAACTTCAGCAGATACACTTTGGAATTATTAGACATACAGCTAAAGTTATTCAAGCCATACACAAAAAATGACATATATACAACATCTGACGATTGAAATTTATATTGAAAAATGATGACATTAGATGTTGATAAGGGCTACACTAATAGAAAACCACTCTCTGTAGCTTTTCTTCAGTAAACTTCTGCTAATAGCGATAACACAAATCCTGATCATCACCCACTTTTGTCCACCTGCAGACCGTCTCAAGCCCACAGGCGGACGCTCACAGCCCCTTTTGCGGTGGTTAACGGGGAGCCCTGCCTGCGGATCAAAGCGCACATTCCAGCCCCCCCACGGCCTGAGCGTAAAAGGCCGGTCACTTCACGAGACTGGCAGTGCTACCTTATTTTCAGTTACAAAATACTACACTTCAAAAGAATGACAAAACCCTCATTTTTCCACCCCCCCTCTATTTTTCTAGACCTCACCGCTATGGAACGGGCACCAGCCGAGGGAGGCTCTCCAGTGCAACTGCAGAATGAAAGCAGAATATTCAAGAACTACGAGCAAATAATCAAAAACAAGCAGCATTTCAAGCGACTGCCATGCACCTCGACGCCCTCCCAGTAACGGCGGGCCTTACTGGCCCAGCTCCCACGTGAAAGCCAATGTGAAGCATCAGGAAATAAAAGGAGCAGCGCAGCTCCCAGTAACGGAGCAAAGGGAGTCAACATCAACTAGTGAAACCAAATCTCGGGAGAGGAGTGTGGTGGAACAAACCGTGGAGCCACGGCTGCACCGGCAAGCACTGGCTGGCATGCTGGGCTGCGCCTGGACTGGGCACCGGCAAAACCGGGACTGATCAACCGCGGCGCGGGCAGCAGAGCAAGAAGATGGCGTGGAGAGGAGCATGGGATGGGAAAGCCAGGCGGGGAGGGCCAGGCAGCGAACGCCTTGGGCCGCCGGCAAGCCGAGGGGTGCCTGTTCAACCCTACTTTGAACCACTTGACTTGTGTTACCGCGGATCAGCAGTTCTTCCTTAGCCATGACTGTCCCCTTCGGGAATCCACAGCGGTTAGGAGGTGATTCGCGGAGTCACGTTTCCATGACCCACGTTTCCACCGAACCTTTCGGCACTCATTAGAGATTTACTGCTGGGATTTTTGCTGCCCTCTACAACTTGGTTGGATAATCGTTAGCTACGGAGCATCTGCTTTTGTGTAGCAGCTGAATAATGCGTCGGTAATGCATTCCTAATGTACATCTTGGAAATAAGCGTAATAAAACATAAAGATGGCATCTTCCAAGATGTATTTTATACATCAAAGATTCATCCAATAAGAAGCCACCTGTTTCTTCCAATAAAGAGAATGCTCTATCCCCCAACTCGGCATTTCAGCAAAAATAAGGATTTTGCAGTAAACATCTATTTTAACACAATACTTTATATGAAATTGCAAAAGGAAAACCCTTCTAATTACGGTTATCAAACTTTCACTGAACGTATTTAGCGACCAAGTTCCATTCGACATTTGAGTTTAAATAGAGGCAAATAATCACAGGGCTTTAGTTACTTGCTGCAGCTTCCAGCTTGCGCTTGTGAGGAGGATCCTCGATGATCCGGTTTATGTCGCCGCGGTGCTTCAGGTCCACCGGCTTCTCCCAGACTGACAGCTGCATTGTAGGGTTGAAGAAGAAGACCCGGTCATCTCCAGTCCAGACTACACACCTATTCCAAGCGATAAACTATGCTTAGATAATGTCAAATACACCCACAAACAAGAAATTAACCCGCAGCTGGCTTATTGCATCTCCGTTTGCAGTGCCCGGCTGAGACTCCTCCCTGACTGACAGCCTGCCCCGGGCCCCGCCAGCCCACGCCCGTCACCTCGGGTAGGGAAACTCTCTCCACACCACTAAAATGTCATAGAAACGGTCTAAACACCCCAAAACTGCAGTAGGTGAAATATTCCACCACAGAAGGGAAGAAGCACCAGGCGAGGAGGAACCCCGCGGTGCTCACAGCAAGAGAAGCCGTGGGAAAATACGTTTCACGTTCTAAAGCCGTGGCTGAGAGCAGCAGGCGGCAGAAGCCTCGGCAGCGGGGCCTCGATGCCCACGGGACCTCTACCCGGCTGCCCCCGCGGGAGGAGGCGTAACCGCGGCAGCCCCGCCAGCTCCCACCCTGCCCTGCGATGGACGCGTACAACCACCACCGAAGTCTTCCACAAAGGTTCAGGTTGATTTTTGTGGGCTCTGTTTCAGATTTGAAAAAATGTGACCAAGCTGCACAAACCACAGCTTCTTGACTGGGTCAGTTAAAATATGCATGAGAGCAGTTCGACTTTTTGTCCTGACATTCATTTAATATCAGCTAAAATAATACGAAAATAAGCATCGCGCCATCCTTAATAAATATTCACAAACCTCAAGTTGTACTTTACTAAATTTATATGTAAATAAACAAACACAACATCAATCTCAAGCCCGCATTTTATGAACTGTAATGAAAACTAACATCATATACACACGCTGACTTACAGACGCACACACACACTAATAAAGGGAAAAAGTTGGTCTCTGAAGCATAAATACCTGGAAGGAACAAATCTTATCATTAAAAGCTCTGCTGCTTAATGTTATTAAAAGCAAGGAACAAAACTGGTTTAAAAAAAAGCCTGGTCTGGGTAAAAGACTGCAAATATGGAAAATGCTCCATCACCGCAGAGTACCGTAATAAGACAGTCCAACATACTCTGCGTACCGCTGCTAAGACATCACCATTGATCTTGCCCAAACATGTAATGAAAAACACACGACCTCTGCCAGAACGCGCGGCGGGAGCGGCGGGAGCCGTTCAGCCTAAGCGTGTTACCGAGCTACCGAGCCCAGACGTCGCACCGATTATGTTCAGCAGAGTTAAACGTGCTCCCGACGAACAGGAGCACAAAATTGGTTGTACAAAGCCGGCTGTTGACTTCAGTCACACTTAGAGCCCGTGGAAGTTCTGGCGTCCTGAATTCAGTCACACGGACACGACAGGTATTTTAATAATTTTCTGTTTGTTTTAATGCGCGAATGTTCTGGATCGCAAAGCAGCCTCACAAGAGGGATGCTCTAATCCTCTGTTAGGCAACGATTAGGTAGAGCTATGACTTCTCTGCTCTGTACCTTGGAGCTACGGAACCTCTGCCCTCCCAGAAACCCTGACCCACCAGCCCCCGAGCCGCTTCTGCCGAACGCACCCGAGAATGAAGCCGAACCAAGGCTCCCGCAAATCCCACAGCTGTCCCAGAGGAAGGGAGAAAAAATCCTGGCATTTAGGCAAAGAGGACGGACTTAGCCGATTAATATAAACGGGTTATTGTTATCCTCCCATTAAATATCTGAATTACGGCCAGGACGCGGGCCCAAGCCTGCCCAGGTGTGAATACCTGCTTTGAAGCGCCCCTTGCTGTGATTTCTTTCTTTGGCAAGTAGGCACGCTGCAGAATTTGAACCGCTTGGGGAATTACCTGCAAATGACACCGGACTTGAAACCAGTGTCTTGTTTGCGATCTGCAACGTTACCGCATGGACACGGGACCGTCAAAGCCGTTACGGGGCAGAGACTGTAACCAGTGGGTCTGGAAAAGTGTTTTCCCTGTGCTGGCACGCTGCCGCGCTCGCTGCTGCTCTGGCCACGCACGCGGAGGTTGATGGGGCTCGTTAATCACCCAGCACCACCAGGCCCCACGTGCCATCGCCCCGGGTTAGAAACGCTGGGGTCCCTCGCGACACCGCTTCACTTTTCCAGGACTAATAGGATTTGACATTTAATTTAAAATTAATGTCCCTTTCCCTGTGTAACACGTCACCTGTTCCTCTTTGGTATAATAACAGTTTCAATTATCCACAGGGGACCCATGGTATTCTGTTTCAGTCACGGAGCATAAACTGGAAACGCAGATATTGTTATGTTCATGCTTCCCTTTAGAAAATTGTAATTTAAGTATGAGTAAGGGCACGAGATGATGATATTAGTAATTTATTTCATTTCGTAAGGCAGGTAAGGTTTGGTAACGTTCCTGAAAGTTTTCCTGCCATTAAAATTATGGTCTAGCTACTTCTAACAGGTGCTTGGCGATGTCACATCAACCACGGGTCCTGCAGGGGCAGGGAGCCAACCTACGGGCGGGGAGCGCTTGAAGGAAAGTCGGGACTTGTTGAATTTGTGTCGCACACCTAGTCTCAACCGATCAGAAATATCTGTAAATCGTGACTGAAGCACCCTACAGGCATGTTCCGTCAGGAGCCATGGGGCAGGTGAGACACTGTCACCTCAGAACACGGGACAACCGTCGGCGTGAGGACTGTGCCCCATCCCTCCGCTCCCAACGACCGGACTTGGTTGACTTCTTGCACACAGAGTACTCACCGGGTCACTAAACAGTGCTCTGGGAACCCAGGAGCGTGAGGTTTCTTCTTAGAGGTTAAAACACCACCAGTTTAGAACTTCTCTTGCTGGAGAAGAGGGGTGCTGTTGGTCCCCCCCGCGGGCACCACTGAGCTCCGCGACCTATCTTGTGCGCTACAAGAGCTGTGGCTCTTCTCTGTAAGAATGGATGAAACCACAACCTACCTACGACCCTGCTGGCCTCAAACGGTTCCTCTGCACTACACCGTAAAGCAGCAACTGCCAAGAGGAGAAACGACTGATGTACGCCACATATTTATGACGTGAAGATTAAGTGGGACATCGGCCTGTGCTTACCGGTTTGCAAAATGGCACAGTGTAGTAACAAATAGTAACAAATACTGGCTGATACCCATGCGGAGTGCCTTAGCCAAAGACCCCACAGATGTCAGCCACTGAGTATAACCTGATTATTTCATCCAGCATAAGAATGGATATGGGTAAAGGAGGTAAAAAGTCCTTCCAGTCAGCCGTTCAGGACAGAAAGTGAAGAAAGGTTTTATCTTTTTAAAAATGACAGGAGAGCTTTAGTTACCCAACGTGCAGTTACCTGAATGGGAACGCGGTTGGGAAACCCGGGCCATGAGACACAACCTATTCTCACAGACACAACCTGAAACCCACACTGATCTTGCCAGACAGTAAGAGTCATCCACGGCCAATGACATAGCTGGGAGAGGAAGAGGATCTGGCCTTAAAAAGGAAAACACTTCTCACGGATCTCACATTTGCCCTTTGATCCGTCCGAGCGCCGCCCAAGCCGGACCCTCGACACGTGAGATGCGGTACGGCAGAGCCCAAGGAGCGCGGCCGGGCACGGCCCCGCTCGCAGCCAAAGCGGAGCGAGAAGCTGCGGTTTCCTTCTGCCAGAGCCGGCCCCTGGCTGAGCTGCGGCCCCGCAGCACTCTGCCCTCGCCTCGCACGCCCTCCTTAAGCGCGTGATTAACGAGGAAAAGCTCCAGCAGAAGCTGGGACAGGAACCCAGCATTGCTACTTAACGGCCGGGGTAGGTATCTTCCCCACGTAGCAGAGCACTAACGCGTGTCTGGCGCGGGCAACGGCACTGATGAACGACTTCTAGCAGGTCTGATGACATTTGCTTACCATGGTGATCCTGGCACTGGGGTGGATGCCACGGGCTTGTTGCCGTTTGATGTGCTGTCATCCTCATTTACTAGTTTAAAAGGGGGATCCTTGAATGAAAGACAGAGATTAGTCAACAAACAAAGCCGATGCAGAAGACTGTCACTGTTACACAAATCACTCCCTTTAACTTGAAGCAGATCACCCTTATTGCCATTATCCCACGAGCAGCTTTATGAACAACCAGCTACCGTGAGAACAGCCCAGATGAGCAAGAAATAAAAATATCGCCCCACTTACAGCAATACAAATGAAAAACCAGCAGATACGCTTTTGTCCCAGCCAAGAGCCCCCTTGGGACAGCAGGTACAAGCCTGTGTATTGCAATAACGAGGAGTAACGAAGCACGGGGAGCGACGCCCGCCCTAACGAGGGCAGGGTCAGGCAGGAGGGTGCCCTCGCCGCCAGCACTGGCTGCTCCCTTCCCAGCGGTTTTCCTGGGACCTTCCCAAAGACGGAACAACACAACCCTGGCAAGAGCGGCTCTCCCCGGCTTCAGCCAGCACTAACCCCCCGAGATGGAGGAGACCCAGGCGCCCCCCTGTCCCCATCGAACCCCCCTGCGACAGGGCTGGGCTGCTCTGCGTAAGGCTGCCCGTAGGGATGGAGCAACAGACAACGCGGCAGGGTTGTATGGTACGGCTGACGAGTCCAGGCAGCGTTTTACCACCTGAAGAACAGCTATTTACTGTAGTAGCTTATGGAAATGAACTGCAAGGGGGAGGTGTGGGAGGAAGGCAGTGATCTAGCTCAGTGCCGTATCGGAACTCAAGAAGCATGTACTTAATTAAAAAAATAATAAAGCATACGTCCAGAGGTCTTCATCTTGAAAGTATTTTGCAACTTAACGCGCTAAGGAACGTGCCCAAGTACCAGCCCAGCTGCAAATGTGGGGAACACCTGCAGCGCCCGGTAGGCGGGGAAGGATTGCGTCCACCGAGCCCGAAGATGGCAGCGTGATAGGACTGTGACAAATGAAAATAAACCGAGAGGAGCTCAGTCCGCACGTCCTCCTCCTGCAGAGCAGAGCTCCTGCTGCAAAAAGCACGTGTGCAGGGAGCAGAAATGCGGGCGAACAGACCACGCCTGCTCCAAGGCGGCTTCGAGCATCTTCTCCACTGCTGCTTTCCCAGCCTGAGATGCTCTTCCACACCCCAACCCTCGGATAAAGGTTCCCCTCTTTTAGCTTTAGCCATTTGCATGAAGTCTGCATGAGTGTGCAGACAGCAAATATTTCCATTTATTTCATAGAAGCTGGGAGCATGATTGAGGTTCTTTTCTTTAACACAATAATCTAGGCTTTTTTATGAAAAGCTAATGAAGTTATACATATATAGTATCACCATGTGTAAGCTGCACATACTATTTGCTCTCTGTTTACATTCACCTGTCAGTTTTGTTTAAAGACCTTGCAATTACGTGTAAAGGAGGGCAACACCAGTGCACAGCACAGCTAAATCAAATCAATAACACCAAAAGGTGGAGGCCATGAAAACATTCTTCCTTGCACGTGGGGCTGCCGCTGCGATAAGCAGCACGGCGCCCAGCGAGGGGACGCTGCTCTGAGCCCGGCCGACCCAGCCCGCAGGGCCCTGCCACCGCAGCGAGCCCGAGAAAGCCACAGACACGCTGCTTCTGCACTTCAGCTTCCCAGTGCACACACTGTGTCCCGGGCTGTGGCACCCCTCCACGTTTGCCCCCACCCCCGACACGCTTCTCCTCCGGCACGGGGAGAAAACCAGCCGCGAGCATCCCTCCTCTGACACCCTGACACTACAGGGCCAGAGCTCCTAGAAAGCACCAAGATAAATTAAACAGATTGCTCTGCAAAACCAACTGGAGGAAACAACCCCCGATGGCAGCACAGCCCCAGCCACAGGACAGTCCTTTATACTGACTCTGATTTGTGCAGCTCAATAGTTTAATGAGGTTTTTTAAAAGCAGGAACTCCATCGCTAACCTTATCACCATCGCTCTCCACAGGGGTGCTCTTCCTCTCCGTATGTAAAATCAAGGTCGGTGGGCAGGTGGATCTACTGGATTCTTTGCCATTATCTGTGAGGGGAAAGGATTTCTTTTTAATGTGCAATAAATACATTCCCAACAAGCCAAAACCAGCGAAGAAAAACCAAACCACTCCCTGTGGCTCCGAGCCTCCTCCTCCTCGCTCAGTCCTTGGTTTACAGGCATGCGTGCGTGCCGAGGACCGTATCACCTTGCTAAGTATCATGTTGTATTTTAATGGGACACATTCATGTACTTTAGAGTGAGGCTTTTATTGCAGTGAGCTTTTTGTCCTGCTTTGCCCAGACGTTTTCCAGCAGCAGCCTCCCCGCGAGGGGCCGGCGGTACCCCCTCTCCTCCCAGCCAGGAGGTACCAGTGTGCTCTGGGTTAACCTCCGGAGGAACCACCGATGAGCGGCTGCCTTTCCACTGGAAGTGGTTGTAAGAACACGTTCGTCTCCTTTACAAACAGCTGTCTCCATCCTGAAATGCTACTTACAAAAAAGTGATCCTCCTGGCTACATAATGCGTGTGTCTCAGTAACGGGGGCCATAATGGGCAGTAAGGAAAGGCAAAAAGGCAGCAGGTACGAGACACAGACCTAACACCCAGAAAAGAAGTCGTTTTCACGATAAGAAGTACTAAGACAGATATTATTTTATTATTTCTTTTGTCTCCTTGTCCTTCCATTATTCTTAAAACACATGTCTGGGGGATTGAGCAAAGCTGCTCTTTAGTCACCTGGCCCACCCCGCCGGCGGCAGGGAGGACGAGGAACACGAGGTCCGTATATTCTTTGTAAGTTAAGCAGTCCCAGGGGCAGCGTGCGCAGCCCCCTCCCACGCGTCCCTCCCAACGCCTTCGCTCAGGCGGAGCAGAGCGGTGACAGCGGCGGCTGCGGTGGGGAGCACGAACGGGGGGCGACACGCGGCCCCCCGGCTATGTGACCCTGTGCCTTCCTCCTACAATAAAGTCGACAAACCCTGGCCACGGCCCCGTGCGCGGCACTGGATTTCTTCCTGAAAATTCTACCTGGATTTCCACCCGAGAGCCTGCAAAATTTTAGGCAGAGCTAAACAAAAACCGATGATGTTTCAACTCATTTATGACACAAATTCCACGAGCAGTATATAATCGTAACCAAGCACTCCCGTGCAAATGTGCCCGACGCGTTCCAGCACAGCGGTTCAGTTGCCAAAGGGGGCTCAAACCGCCTGGGAACGACGACGATCCATCCCTGCCAGCGCGGCTGCGCGCACGGTCGGCACCCACGGCCCCCTGCCCTGGCTCCGCAGGGAGACACCCACCCTGCACCCCGCCACGGGCTCCCTGGGGAGCTCCAGCGCCGCGACACGCTGCAAATACCGGGTAATATTACCGGCATTAAGAGTGCTGTAACAAGGACAAGCCACGACAAACCTCACCCCTTACCCATCTCGGGAGTGACGCGGCACCTTCTGTCTGCCAAACAGACTAAAACCGCGGTATGGCAGCTTCAAGAAAGGATTTGCAAGCACTGCTCTTCTAGGGCTGCATATCAGATAGCAGATTCACGTGTCAAAATACCATTTAATTAATTTCAAAATTAGTCAGACTACAGAACAGGCATACATGTAACAGGAACTACACTGAGGAAAAGGCTGGAGTCTCAGCCATTTGAGTCTGCTTCACCGTGGAATATATCACAATAACAAAAATATATGATGTTTTTCTCAGAAGATGACTTCATTTTTATGGGTAGTGAAAAAGAAGATTTACAAACCATATCAATTCCTTTCCATATTAAAGGAGCTAGGAGTAGGGAGCACCTAGTACGTGTCAAAAGGGTCTCTAAATTTATCCTTCTTCACAAGACATCTGTTGACAGGGAATCAAAGCGTCGCCGGCCACGTTCGTCTTTGAGTGCCACAAGTCACACCTGCTTTCAGCCCGCCCGCGAGCGCCCACCGCTGCCTGACGCCGCTGGGCTCCTGCGAAGGCGAAGGGAATCCCGGCAGAGCACCCAGGGAGGCCGGGGCATCGGGGGGCCGGGGCATCGGGGGGCCGGGGCGGGGACCCCGCTGGCACCAGCCACGTTAAAGTCGCGCGTGAGGCACACAGACGTGGCGAAAGCACACCCGAGGAGCGGGGACGCTTCTCGCGGTCACCGCTCTCAGATGCGGAGGCACAATTAGAGCACCTCGCTTAACTTTAACTCTGCTAATGTATTCTCCAGCTCTAAAACATGGCAGGAGGAGGACAACGTGCAGTTTCTTAACTGTTTCACGGAGGTATTTCATTATCTTGCCCTGCGTTTTTCCCATCACTCCAACTCTCCCACCGCCTTCCCCCCGGGACAGCCTTGGTTCTCCGCTCTCGCGGGCGCTGCTCTGCGTGGCACGGCAGGCGCAACGCGTCCTGCACAGCCTCCCTCCGCCCTGACACGGTCTTCCAACCAAAATATTCGCATGCCTTCTGGAAATACGTTTGTAGAGGATGAAAGGAACCTTGAGGCATCCCCTTCTGCAGCAATCGGTGCTTTGCAAGTCATTGATTTAGCAGCAATTTAAAAGCAGCCGAAACAGCCCAGGTTTGGAACAGCTTCTGCCGGCACAAACCCGGCGCCGGCCGCGTTTTGCAGCTGCACAGCCGGCGCTGGGCTCCGGGCACCACGGCCGACCACGTGCCGGGAGCCTCTGAGGGCAACGGTGCTGAGCGGCGCGGCACCTCTCGGCATTTCCACCTCTCCACCCTTCTGCTCTTGCCATGAAATAGTCCCTGAAGCGACACCTCCGGAAGGCCAGCTAGCTGCTGACGGAACGGCTACAATAAACTGCTGCTCGGATTCTGTCACTCGAACGCGGAGCAGCTGGACACGGAGCAGCTCGCTTAGGAAATGATGCTTAACGGACCTGGGATTTATTTTTCCTTTTGCTAGGGAAATCACATCAACCCAGCTCTGCTTCGTTCTCCTTTTAACTATTTCTCTAATCCTAGAAAAAAAGTTTGTTTTTATTAGAATTATTAGAATTATTAGAATTTTGATTCTTTTATAGTCTTTGTTATCACGTTGGTTTAAGAAGTAGCCAAGACCTTTCGCTCGTGTATGCATATGCACACACGCACGAGGACCAAGAAAACACATTTACCTGGCAGATGTCAACATTTAATTAATCACTACAGGCATTAACACAAATACACACATGTCAATTGGCAGATTTAAACAAACCATTGCACAAGTGAAATTCAGCAGAGGAATTTCCCACAGCTGATGCTGAAGAAACGAAGTAGGAGAGCGAGCCTGAAGCACCCTCGCGCAGCTCCGGCAGCTCCGCTTTGAGGCAGTGGAAGGTACGACACAGGGGGTAGCTGCTTTTGTCACGGCTGCTCTTACCCTGACCTCTAAGACCTGAGGATTGGCTTGAAGTAGGGAGCACGGACGCACTGGTGCGGACCACGCCAGGCGGCTCTTGCGCGCGGGCGGCCGCCCTCGGTCCTGTTGGAGCCTCGCACGCCGTCGGCACGGAGCCACTCTGCGCCTCCAACGCCCGAGGCAACCTCCCTTTTCTTCCTCCTTTGACGAGCTCCCTCACAGCATCTGAACGGGAAAGCTCAAGCCCCAGGGAGGGACTTGGGTGCTGCAGCTTTTGCTCGAAATAGAGCATCACCGGCGCAGCACACGCAGGAGAACTACCGCAGCTCACGGCTCATGAGGCAGTCACACATGAAATACACTTCCAACAAATTTTGGTCAATCAACACATGTAAAATAAGATGTATATTAGAAAATTAAAATAAAATAACAGACGAGAGTCCTGAAAGTCACTGTGCACATCAGGAGTAATTAACTTTTATATCTATAGTTGAACATTGCGAGCGTTTTCCCCAAGTATAACGACAAGAGGAAAACAACCCAAGGTCAGGGGGCCGCGGCGGAGCTGGGGGCAGGGACGCTCCCCGGGCTCAGGCCGCTGTGCTCGGAGGGATGCCGAGCTCCCGAAAAGCGAGGTGCCGGAGCTGCAACAGTGCAGGACGGCGGCGGGGGCCGTGCCATGGCCCGCTCTGCTTTCCAAGGAGGCTACCGAGCAGACCACTGTTAGGACTTCTTAGACCATTAAAGATGGGAAAGGACAGCCAGGAAGACGCGTGCTTACCCTCCACTGGCACCTGGTGCACGTCTTCGCTCAGGGTTGCTCTTTTCTCGCTAATTAACCTTCCCCCCCGCCTCCTTTAACTTAAGTGCATAAAATAAACGGCAGCCTGACAATTAAGCTACCACAACGTATCTCCAACATAATCACGCACCTTTTTCTGCCCCTAAACTTAGCAGCGTAATTACCAACGATGTGCTGCCGCGCTTGCTGTAACGCTGCCGAAGGATGCGCTGGAGACGGGAAGATAAAGATATCTGATTAAAGAGACTTCTCTAAGGCTCCTTGGCAGGTAGAGAGGCATGAATAATTCACAGTGCGAAAAGTAAAGGTGAGCTAGGAAAACTATCTTGGGTATATCACAGGGGATGTAGGTGTATGATCATAAACATCTTATTAAAAGCAGAATTAGAGAGGGAGAGGAAGGGAAAGAGGGAAGATTGATTCACTCCAGAAGCAGCTATGGAGAAGCAACAATAAAAATTTGTTTTGCAAAGATATTTAGAGGCCAAGCCACCATTAATCTCAAAGGAAGTTTAAAATTTTGACTCTAAATGTTTCAGAGCACTGGATTTACTTCAAGTGCACCCACCCAAACACTCAGCTTTTCCTATCCCACCACTACCTCTGCAGATCAGTTCTGTCTCTCCTCACAACCTTGTTGCTTTTGTTTTTTTGAGATTAGTCTAAAAACCGTATCTGACTGACTCACAATTCCTCCTCTGTTGCTTCGGGCTCGAGCCAAGCGTGGGATTTCAGTGCCGGCTACGCCAGCCGGTTCCGTGCCCCGCTCCCGCAGGCGGGGATCCCACCTTCAGCCCACCGTCTCTGCTTCAGGGCAAGAGACCCTGCCCCTGCTCCGACTCGCACACCGTATTTCACCCTTTCGTTCGGGTCTGCTGTCTGCTTTGACCAGTTTCGCTGTGCCCTGCCAAACGCTCTGTCCCCCCTCTTAGAACAAGTCCTCTTGAGCCGTGCTTTTCTCCTTCTGTAGCAATCCCTTCCCACTCCCCCCTTTATTCTTCTGGAGGTTTATAACGGGAACAGCAGAATAACAAGGACGAATTCTTTGTCTACCATTCCACACCGTGGGCTATATGCCGGGCGCAGAGTTCAAGGACAAACTCGTTCCTTTGCTGGACTTCTCAGGCACGCAGCCAACCCTGCCCAAAAGATGCTGTTTGCCACCAACAAACAGTTTCTTTGCTAAAGAAGGAAAAGGTGAAAACCCCCCTCCTGGCCCGTTCCCTCGGACACTGTGCAGGGTGGGCAGCTCCATCCCCACCTCCCAGACCGGCTCAGGGCATTGGTTTCCCATATGGCCGCACTGGCGTGGCGACGGGCGTCGCGGCCCGCAGAGCAGCCCCAGCCGCCGCCGGCGCCGGGCACCGCACGGGGCCCCCGTTCGTTCACCCCCTCGGTCACCACATGCTCATCGGCAGGGCATTTCTAGCTGGCTTTGCATTTCCCCCTCGTTTAAGCCTCTGCACCGTTCCTCTCCAGCTGTTCCTGCACCTCTGCAAGCTGGTCCGGGCTAAGCCGGGCTCTGAGTCAAAGACCTTTCCTGATTCTTGCCAACCTTCCTCCCTCTGCTCTTTACATGTGATTCTTCCTAAATATCAAGTTCACGATCTCGGCTCTGATCTTCAAGGCACTTAACGGTCTGAGCTCTGCGTATCTTTGAAATGATGCAGAGCTCTGTAAGGCTGGTAGTCACAGCTCCACGTCTCTTGAACCTACTGTAACACAAAAAGGTTGGATTTGTAGCTGAGACTGGACTTTTCCAGCTCCTGGTACGAAAATAAATGCTTACTATAAGCCAGGACCACTGCAAAATTTACCCCTCCTGCTCCAGAAATACTGAAAATTTTATTCATTTTGCCTTCAAAGATGGATGGATTTTGCGTCGTCATGAGCAAAATCCAACTGTACCAAGCCCTGCTGAACATCCAATTTTCTCTTTAGAAACAAAGTCAAAGAAAGGCTTACATCTATACTGCAAAATGAAAGCATGCCTGCCACGCCACATAAAGTCTGTACATCGGCTTAACGCTGCTGCTGCAAGTACTGGCAGCAAAACGTGCTGGCACAGGCCTCTACACGTACGTTAAAGCGCCCTACGTCCTAGACGTATGATCATGGTTAAACGCGTGGGTATTCCAGCTGTCTGTCCTAGTCCCCTCTTCGAAACAACTGCTCCTGGGCTGGAGACACTCAATGAATACGTTTTTTTTCAAGGTCCAGAGCTTTTAAATGAAAACAAAATTAAAAAAAAACCAAACTTGGAGGATGGTATCTTCTCCTAACATCTCCCCGCCCCAACTGCCCTCCTGGTTAACGCTGGCGACGCAGAGCGGGCTGGCGCGCTTGACTTTACCACCCTGGCACTGGGAGGTGCCCTGGCCCCCACCCCCCGCTGACTCTGGGTCCTGGTCACCCACGGGGCTTTGTCGGGTCTCAGCGTCCCCTAACAGCTTCCTAAAGTGCACGTTTGCTTTTCTGGAGCACTTGGAGGCTGATGTGCAAAAACACCTTTATTACTGTCATTTGCTCTTCATTATGATTCCTACTTTGATTGTTTTTCCACTGGACACAGTGACAATTTGTGGCAACCTGTAGAAAAGAGCATGATAGCCTCAAAAACATTAAAGAAAAATCCATACTCTACTTGAGTGAAATTACCATTTTTCTCTTAAACGTAGCTGGCAGCAAATCAAAGGAGCAAACAGAGGAAGATGAAGGTGTTTTGTATTTTCAAGAGAAAGCTGGGAACAAAAAGATAACGTTCATCTTCTTTACATTACTTGTACGCGTATGAAAACTTAATGATCGCTCTCCCAAAGCGATGGCCACCCAACAGTACAGCCACTTGGTTCAGGCAACCTATCGACTAAACGTCACGCTGGCTTTGTCGTCAGAAGCCATCTAGCCATCAAAAAGCTTCATGCAGCTGAATCCTCGTTCAGCATGATGGATAAAATCAGCAGTTTGTGTTTGAGTCAGCCACTAGGAAGATTATGAAATAGATTTGATATGAAATATATTAGAAACCACGATTTCGGTTTTCAGCGAGCAGAGGCGGCACATCAGCATGACCCTTGCACAAACCTTCATTGTTCTGTCCCTGCATTCTCTGAACAGTTCTAGTATTTCCCCCGTCTCATTTGCTTCGGACAAGAAAGCAAGTCAATACAACCCTTGGTGACTTTAAGGAGGAGTAGGCAGGTCTTCAAGCACCATAACTGCACAGATGATAAAAGCAGCAGGTGTTTACCAAAAGCAAACGAAACCAGGCAAGAAACTCATCTGGTTTGAAAACTGAAGGATGTCAGAAGAGACGTATGAACTTTCCTTCAGTTTTAAGGCATCTGTGTCATAAAATTTTCAGCAATTCCCAGACAGAGCCGGAATACTGAGCAACACAAACTCAACTGGAGGATCGTATTCAAGACAGGCAGGGCAGCCGGCAGACCTGCTTCAAAGGGAGCCCCCAGCTCCGCTTACAGAATTGCCTCGCACAGCTGACCACAAAGCAGTTTATGAAACTTTTATCTTAGCCGTGGGTAGAGCCGGAGGTACCCGCGAAGGAAGCGGCTTCGCTGGGCAGCGAGAGCTTCTGTACCAAGAACCTGCGCATGAACACACACCGTACAAGAACATTCGTTCCTGGGACGCGACCCTTCAACTCCTCCACGACCGTACTAAGCCCCAGGTGTGAAGGATCAGATAAATCACACCTGAACTGATACCTAGTAATTCCTGATAAATGCCAGTTTTTGCCAGGGACCGTGGCTGGGGGAGGCGCGCCCAGGGCGCCGTGGTGCCGCACGGCCGGCGGCCACCCCCCTCCGAGGCTGTGAGCACCCAGGTCAGGCAGAGGAGCAACCTGTCCAGCCCCACCACGGCACCCCCACCTCCGTTAACAGAGCCCCTGATGTCATGACAACAGCATTGTAAGAGGAATTCCACATCATTAGGAAAGACGTTCCCAATTTCCCACCAAAATCTGATCAGTTTTTGATCGTGATTTGCAACGCCTATATATGAATCGAAAGAAAGCCACAAGAACCCCTCCAGCCTCTGGGAACAGCATTGCCCTGCCTCTCACGACAACGTACAGACATTTACACGGCAGTGAATAATCCAGTTTTATCACACGGTACAGCATAAAGCATCCTTCAGCCAACGAGGCTTCACGGAGCAACTACCCCAAAGATAACCACATTATCACGGTGATGCTTGTGAATACCACTGGCATGGGAAACGAAAAGCCCAAGGGCGTTTCAGAAACTTGCCTTTTGTATCATCAAATGCAAAGCTACTGCCAACTGCCAGGCCGAGTAAACAGGATCTGAAACACTCGGAATGCACTCGTAATTAGCTAAAGCAAACGTCATAAAATCTGAGGCGATTTTGTAAGGGTCCCCCATTTCTCTGCAGCATGGGAAGCGCGGCTTGCTCGGAGGTGTGCAAACACACAACATATGCTTCAGTAATACAACCAGTATATAGAAACATAAACAGACCTGTTAACGTCTGATCCACCAAATTGGTTGCCATGAACGTCACCGCCGGAGCAGCCACGGCAGTTACGCGGGTGACTTGCGTCGGCATCAGAGGGCCCACGTGAGCATCCATTCTGGAGGCAGAACCTGCGTTCAAACCAGGAAGAAACCATTTTTTTTTTTCACAGTAAACAAAAATGCCTTTAAAAAAAACTCACTTTTTTTTTTTTCCCCCCAGCCTTATTTCCCAGAATGCTCTTTTAACCTCTTGCTAAACATTTGTCTCCATACCCATTTGCACAGTTAAAACAATAGGTTTTGTCTTTAGTTGAACGCCTGGTCTGGTCTGGCCACGGCGCCTGTTGATTCCCAGCAAACAAGCATCGGTGGAAATTTTAAATTAATAAAAACGTGGCCCTCAGAATAAGAACTTGCAAAGATATATTAATGCTCGCAGAACAGATTACAGCAGGATCAGTTTTCTTATTTAAGACTAAATAACGCACCTCCAGTTTCTACTGTTACTCATCACAGACTCTGTGTCCCACTCTATCCACGGGAAATTATTTTGCCAATAATTTAAAGCAGCAGCTTTATCCAAGGGAATCGCGTTCTGCTCAGACAATTCACAAATCGGAAAAATTACTAAATCGCTCATTTACATTAGTCACGATGAAGTAGTAATCCAGGTCTGCTGCTAAAACTGTGCTACTTAAACCAGGCTGCTTCGTCCTTGAGAATCCGTGGCTGCTGCCGAATTTGAGGTCAAACCTTGGACATCAGTTTCCCGTTAGCCGTGCGCCAAATCTTCCTTCAGAAAGCGGAACGCCCATACCACACCGTCTCGCGTCAGACCTGCACCCCGGCGCCCCCTCAGCAGCCCCCGCACCCTGTTCACAAGCCACCCCTTCAAACCGAACCGGCCCGAGGGACACGTCCCTGGCTTGAGGCAGGCGCCGGCAGCAGCCCCGCGTTTCCCAAGCACGAGCCCAGCTGCAGCACTCGCTGCCCTTCCGTGTCACTCACTGCTCTTGTGCTGTCAAGCACTTCTCGCCCCCGCTTCTCGGCGCTTCGCGGTGACGCGGGTCATTTCTGGAACCTTCGCTCTGTTCCGAAAAACTCACTCGCACGCTATGAACCTCTTCACTGATTTTTGTTCCTCCGACTCCAGGCGCCGAGGCAGACTGATAAACGTAACCCTCACCGAGACGGGGACGCTCGCTTTTTTGCATCCAACTCTAACAACATTTTATCGTTAAAAAGGTCACTTTTTCTTCCTGAAAAAATAGTCTTGGGTATCACCTGGGGTAGCGATAGCACGAGAGGGTATTTCCTCCTTGCTCTGCGATGCGGTACCTTCCCCTGCTGCAGCCGGAGCTGTACGAAGCTCCCCGGCCACAGGCGCTTGAAAAGGCACAACGCCTTCAAAAGCGGGGGGTATTTTAGCGACAATAATAACGATGGTGCTAATTATGCTAACGAAGCACGCATTTTGCTGTTAGGCAGACGTATATGCTGTTGAATATAATCTGAATTACCTGTATGAGTAAAATAACAAACGCATCATGAAATTCATCACGATTTTCCCTCTTCTCTCCTCCACCCCCTTGTCTCCCACCCGAACGACCACGAGACAGCAGCGGAAGCCAGAAACTCTTCCAGAAAAGATAGATTTTAGGATTTTGTAGTAGCCTGAAGAAAGCCGAAATTGGGACTAGAGAAAGCCTAAGGAAAACCCCACGTACGCCATTCAGAGACCGCCCGGCAGCCTGGCCACGGACCTGCCACCTGTGTCTGACTTCACCCCGAATCCCTGCACCCAGAGCTTTCTGTAGCCTAAAAAGGTCTCTCCTGAAAACAGAAGACAACGCTGCTATTCTAAAGGCTTTCCTGTCGGTCCGAGCCGTGGTATATGCGTGCTGTTGCCCAGCTGGGCGTACAAAGTCCACAATTACTGCTGAACCAGGGAAAGCCCACGTCTTCTGCCCGGACCGGGTGACGTTCTCCACGGAGACATAATTCCAGCAACTGCGGGGCTATTTTCTTCCCTAGCCAGCATGTTTCCAAAGCTGCCGTTTTAATGCACTTTCTCGTATTATCAGCCACATGTTCCTGAGGGCAGGCTGGAATTCAGGCTGCCAGTGGGCTTTGTGGGATTCACCCCCCTTAACAGGTGAAAGAGAGTTTAAAGCATAGCACATAATATTAATAAAATTCATTTTTTAAAAGAATCTTTTACAAGAATGGAAATTGACATAAAATAATAAATCTTAGGAAAAAAATTCATTTTATAAAATGAAAGCCATATTGCTATAAAGAGTTAACATGGCTAAAGAACAGGGGCAAGTAAAGCTTGGCCACAAAATAACCTTAGGAAAAAGCAGGAGGTTCACGAAGCTTGAGGCGTTGGGGCCAGAAGGCCAAATTCACTGAATGTTCAACAACGCATTTGCATGACACCAACTTGCTGTTAGCCAGAGCAGCCTCCGGGCGTTACCTGGCGAAGGATGATTTATCAATTCCGAATGCAAACGAAACACCTCAGGAAACCACGACCCCCAGCCAGCACGGAGAAAAAACTACACCAACTTCCGAACGTGGCAGGAACAACCAGGAGGACAATTGCCATTTTTCCGTACGAACACATTGGTCCCCAGCAGCTGGGGGGTCCCCCCATTAACCTCCTCCTCCTCCCCTCTGAGGACCTCCAAACCCCCACGACTCAGAGCCACGTATGAACACAGCGTCACCCCTCTTCAGGAGCTGGCAGCGTTACGCACAGCAACCCCTGAACTCTGGGCTTCGTGGGCGCGGGATCAGGCCTCGAACCCACCGAAAAGTCGCCTTAGGTGAGCATTTTGCAGACAGACACCATTTGCACCATATACCCAGGCACATTTTCACGTACACGTGTACCTGCATGCACTGCAAGAACCCCAGCCCCGCCGCTACTGCACGTCCGCGGATCACACCCCGACGGTTTTAGCTTGGTGCCCTCCTCCTAAGAAGTTAAGAAGCACGTTTAACATTTTTACAGGCTTCCTCCCACCTTTCAGCCTTCACCCGCACCTGCAGTGCAGCCCTCCTAGGACCAGGATTCATTAGCAAGGCACCGCTGTGCCAGCCAGCTAGCGGGAGGGAAAGAAAAGAGGGAACCAGAGGACAGTGCCAACACTATTTTAACCTCCCAGGGCCAGCGGAGGTTCGTACAGGAGAGACAACGGAGAGGACTACGTGTCTCAAGGCACACGTAAAAATAGATACACAAAGCACGGGTCTTCTAACGCAATAACTCAGGTGTACGCGTACAGGCGTGGTGCCCTGCCCGAACCCGTGAGAGCCCTCCGTGGACTTGTGGCGGCCTAGAACAAAGCAAAACGGGTACCGAGGGATGCTCCGAGATTGTTAACATCAACGGAGCGGGGGGAGGAGAGGGGAGACAGCGACAAGGCCTCTGTGATCCACTAACTGTCCCGACAAAGCACTCCGTGCCGCTCTCCCTGCCGGGGCAGCGGCGCGGGGTCCCTGGGGTGCATGGGGGAGATTAATTGCAAGCAGCTGAAGGAAAAACCCCAGAAAAGGAAACATTTTAGTCTGTCTTTCTTTTTCTTTTTGGTTTGTTTGGGGGGTTTTTTGTGCTTTTTTTTGTTGGGGTTTTTTGCCATTAAGTCAGGATAAGAGAAATTTCTGCAAGACACGATCAGTAGCATGATAAAGAAATTACCCTGCAAGGCACTGGGATAAATTTAATCCATATTTGCTTTGAAGAAAGACTGATGAATAAAGCATTCACAGGAGAGGAACAGGTCAGCGTGAGGTTTGTTGTGCTACCTACGGCACAATAACGTCACTGGAGGCACTTGTAACGTGGCCATCTCTAACACGACAGTGAACCATTTTCCAGCTCAAGATGACGTTTGGACCTGAGGCAACAACAGCTTCTTTTTTCCACTTCTGTCAAAGCCCCTGGCAAAACTATTAACTTTGATGAACTCTCTGGATATAAAGAAACGCTGAGGAGGCTCCAGTTCCAACACCGAAGTCTAAGGCGCTTCTCATTGTACGTAGCAATCCACGCAACAGCAGACTCGCAGGGGCTTCTCCAGTTTTACAGAGATGCCCAGCAGAGCACACGCATGAACGGACTGAAATTCTGCCTTCCGTATCCTTGGACGCCACTTCCTAAGGCAGGACTTCCAGCTGTAACCGAGATGTACCTTACTACACGATTAATTCCATGAGTAATATTTTATAGAGCAAGAGTTGTTTGGTTTTCTCTGGCTTTTCAAATTAATTTTAACAGCAACAAAAAGGACACGTTCGTCCTATCGCTTCCAAAGACATCAGGGACAGATTAAAATGGTATTTTATCATCTGGTCTCTCCAATTCTGGTGAGGTATGTGCACATGAACGCCTCGCTGTCCACAACAAGGTACTGGGAAAAGGCTACGTGGCTGTTCTGAATTTATCCAAAATGACTATCTTTTAAAAGAACAACTCAAAAAATACTGGAGATGAGCATGGCCGGGAATCTCTGGCTTGTCCTTTTCCACCTTTAAATTTGCAAAGGGGGAAAGCTTCACGCCTACAGATGTGAACCCACGCTGCCGAACGGGC
This sequence comes from Phalacrocorax carbo, assembly GCF_963921805.1. Taxonomy (NCBI): domain Eukaryota; kingdom Metazoa; phylum Chordata; class Aves; order Suliformes; family Phalacrocoracidae; genus Phalacrocorax; species Phalacrocorax carbo. The sequence goes on from NC_087524.1 coordinate 22,523,355, forward strand.
TCAGCCCAGGTCCCCTCCTGCTGCTGAAGATCTCCCCGGGGGAACAGGCTTGTCTCCAGCAGCCCCACACCTTTTGGCCAAGCTCCTTGAGAAACGCTTTGCTGATCCAAAACCTGCCCCCGAGCACGGCCGGGCATCACGGCTCGCACCACCGCCGCTTACTGGGGGCAGGGCGGGGAGAAAAATCACTCCCCGCTCCAGAAACGCCACGGGCCCCATCCCACCGCCGCTCGCGGGAGCCTGCCGCGCCGGGACGCCGGCCACACGCTGGAAGGGCCACCCCCGAATCCTGAGGCTTAAAGGGACACCAGGCAGACGGAAGCATCCGCTAAGGTATGCACGTGAATATCAGCACACAAGCAATTCTCTACACCCAAAATGGGAATAACGTTCATATTTGCTTAACTATCTCCCCTTAGTCAGACATACACCACTGGAGATGTGCGTTTTGTTACCACAGTGTATGCTGCATGTTGAAACGTGACTTTCCATTACATAACTTCGACTGCTTCTTTATGTTGATTTATTACCGCATCCAGGAATAATAAAATTATCAGTGCATTTTTTGATGCGATGGAAGCTATTAGGCTCACAGCTTCCGTCCATATTGGAGTCAAGCACAGACATATATACACACATACATTTATCTATACCATTTCATACATGCAGATCGAGTTCAACTGCTTAGTTTAATTATATCTGATGCTCACCAAATAAGCTTGAATGATTTAAGGCAATCATAACCTTTAAGGAATAAATATTTATGCTTTCTAGTTCTTTGCGCTCACAAAAAGCAGTCTTTGCAATAGATGGATTTCGAATACAAATAAACTCTTGTGGATTGATTTTAACGTCACAACGCAATATAAGCTTTCAGTAGGAACCGAACATAACCTGGGCTGGAATAAGACCTAAACATGAACCGCAGAGAACTTAACACCTACCCACCCTCCCTCTGTGCATTTCGTGATTAATTTTAGGCAAATTTTGCTACAAAACAATAGTGAGGAGGGGGAGGATGAAAGTGATCTTTTCTATGAAGTTTCTCATTATTGTTGGAGCCAAGGAACCCTGACTAGCAAGTCGTGCGTTTTGAGAACATCTGTCCGTTTTTAAGATTATTTCAGTGCAGATGCATTTTACTGTCGCTCACAAACACAAGCAACCTACGCCTCAATTTAACCGCAGCGAGGACGTTGCAAGGACAGCGGAGGACAACGGCAGATGAGCGGAAGGTTCAGAGATCTGAGGATCCCCTGCAAGTGCCACCCCGCCCTGATCTGCATCCCCGATGAGCAGATGCTGATTTGCATCCCTGATGATGGAACCCAGAGCGGAGCGCTGGGGTGCCTGAGGCTCCGCTGCCGGGGCTGGGGCTCCCCTGCCCCTGTGCATGGGGGTCTGGGGGCTCCGCGTACCCGCCTCCAGCTTGCTGGTCCCCACAGCAGGAATGGATGCACGCCTCCGGGAGCAGAGCAGAAGGACCGCACCGTGCACAGCTCCCACACTGGAGTCGCTCAGAAAACCCTCCTGCAGCAAAATCCTTCCCACGGTGGGCAGAGGGCGCAGCCGGCGCACAGCCCGGAGCCAGGGCTCAGCTCCCCGCTGCCCCAGCTTCGGGGCAAGACCAGCTTCAACCCCCGGGAACGATTTCTCTCTTCTTTGCCCCAGGCAAGGGCAGCTCAGGGAGGCCAAGTCCCACAGCTGCTCTGGTCAAACTGGGACCGGTCACAGCTGCACTGGCTGAACCGGGAATGGACAACACCGTCACCGGGCATGTTCGAATTGGCATTTTTTCGCGGTTGCTTAAGCACCTGGAGAAGAGACCAGGAAATTCCCCATCACATAACTGACCGACCGTGCCTCACCAGCAGAGCCCACCGTCCCCAGTCATGCACCAGGAGTCAAATCAAATTAGTTAGCAGATTTTTCCCAGAACAGACAACTAACTTTTCCACCTTCGTTATTTCTAGCAAACAGCACTTCAAGGCTATTTCTTTTTTTACCCTGTACCACACAGATGGATCACTGTTGCCAGCTCCTTCCTCTCCTTGCTTGTGGCCAAAACAGACCTCAGGAGAGGGAGCATACACATTACTGGTGCTCGTGACCTGGTTGAAAGGGACAGATTTTCAGGGCAAAACCGTTCTTTATAAATGTTTACTCTGTGCCTGAGCACCCCCATCGGCTCTCATCGCTCCATTACGCAGCACGTGGATGTTTACGACCCGCATTAACGGGAGTCACGCTGCCCACAGCAAAACACCGTGACCGGTCCTGGACCGCTCCGCAGCTGGCTACAGCCATGGAGGTCTCCTGCTCCTGCTGTTAGGTTGTAATTCTTACCTTTTCTAATTAAACCATGGCACTTCCAACATTATCTTAAGCTAAGTTAGCAGTTCAGCGAGGGTTTAAGCCTAATTTTCCTCACTGTGATTCAAGACGCCTTTAACAGCACTGCACCCAAATGAACAGAGGCATAATTTATTTTAATGTATTCATATTGAAAATATCCATATAATGAGCCCAGTCTTACCCCCCATGAAGTCAGCACAAGTCTCTCTCTCGATCTTTATGGGCACTGACTCATGCTCCCGAAACCAAAGCTTTTCTTCCTGCAACACATTTGCGTCTTGCAAAGCTCCTCTTTACGCCATGGGAAGAGAGATCTTAATGCATTATTGAACAGCACAGTTTGTCATTCGTATTTATTTTAGCTAAATATATCTCAGAACTTGTTTTTATTAATGGCTTTGTTAGACTGCCTCACGAACGGCATCGACCACAAGAGCACAACGTGCCTGGGTGACGGCAGCGGCACATGGCACGCGGAGCCAATGCAGCCAGGCGCTCGGCCCGCCCGGGCATCCCTCAGGATAACGCCCGTAAGATCTAAAATTCAACTACACGATCGAAATATTTGTTTGGTGAGAAACCCGCAAGGAAAGAAGCAGCGCGGGGCAGCACTGCCCACCGGGTATCGCTCTGCCGGTGCCCGGGGAGCTCGTGAAGGTCTCCGGCTGCTCTGAAGCGCCCAGGCGATGCGATGCCGGGCACCCACACGGTTACTCCTGCGCTCGCCTACAGGGAAGCTGTGCGGCCGCAGCGAAGCAGCACCTCGGCGGCAGAGCTCCCCCTGACCCGCTCCTACGTACGGCCGCGGCGAGGCTTCCCCTTCAGAACAAACGAGCACGGAAAAGCTGGCCGCAAGGGTGGGGCCGGGGCGGGGGGCTCCCCGCCTGCGAACAACCACGGTGGTCCCCTCCCCAGCCACGTTGGGCCGCGGCCGCCTCTGCTCCACAGGGACGCCAGCACCGCACGCGGTGCGGAACAGGACGCGCCAGCACCCAGCGACGGCCCGGCCGGCGCCGCCATCCCGTTCGGCGGCAAAAAGTTATCATTTCAAAAATTCAGTGTTTCTCATATACCCAAAAACACCCCTGTACCATTCACCTCTTTCATCTTTTCTCACTTTTTATGACACACTTAATATTTGCCGGTAGTTACGCATTCGTTTCAAAAATATTAAAAGCACTCTTTCTGTACCATTGGGGTTAGATGGTTAGAGGAGTATAAACTGGAGGTATTTTTGAGAATATTAATCCTGTTTTGCCTGAAATAATCCAGCCAGGAATAATTTTCACAGACTCACGAACTCAGACGTTGCCTATCCACCTACTGGTCTGCGCCTGGTGGGTTACAAGAAATAACGTATAAAAGCGAACCATCACCCTTCTCCAGAGGCACGGTCCCTCCGACGCCCTCGCTCAGAACATCCCCCGGCTCAGCCCCAACGAAGGGCTCCGAGGGCGGGCGAGCCGGGCGGCCGGCACCACGCTCTCACCGTGCAAAGACAGGGGACACTTGCACAAACACTACATACAAAACCAGCTGGGTCATATTTGCTCAAGAAACCTACCGAGCACTAGGAATTACGTCATCTAAGTGACTTCAATACCGAGTAACTTCCATTCCAGCGGAGCAACCCCAGCAGGTTCCCACAGACCAGGGTGCTGTTCAGGCACACCAAATCCCCCCACAGGCCTTTTTCCCTTAGCTGGCATGCCGCTAGAAGATTGTTTCACAGCAAAAAACTACAAAAGATAATTATTCCTCCTGTTATTATTTGCTAATTACCATCTCCCTGTATTGCTTCTCAGATTCTGACCTACCATTAAGAGAAAAGAAAGAAAATAAAGGATGCTTATTTTAACAAGGACGAAATGAGAGCAAACGTGTCCTCAGTAAATCACACCTAATAAGAGAAATACAAAATAATTATACAAAGCGGGAAGGGTTGGCCTGGGAGAAGGAGGAGCTGCGTTAACCTGGCGCCGCAGCCCCCTCCCAGGTAGAAGCAAGCGGGCAGAAGTTGCTGCTGCAGGGATCCGTCTCCATCCATCCCACCTACTGCAAGCACTGGGGACAACTCCAGAGAAAAAGCACTGCACCAAAACGGCACCTTCTGGACTGCCACCGCAACGGGGAGAGAAAACGCCTCTCCAGCAGCGGACCCCAACGCCCGCCGCTGTGTAGGAAGAGAAACGGGGAGGAGGTGGCAAAAGGACGACCGATGCCCTCCCGTCAGGAGGGGGCTGCTGCTGCTGGTACCCGCTCCCCGCGCGCAGGAGCCGGGCGCCGCCGGCCGCCCCGTGGCCCACGCAGGGAGCAGAGAGCGGGCAAAGCAGCTGAACGGTCAGGTCTGCAGGCTCGGCCTCTGCGGGGGCAGCTGGGAGCCCCCCTGCCCCGCGGCTGGAGCCCCCGGTGCCTCGCAGGTACCCGACGCCTTGGCTGTGGGCGCAGCGTGCCGGTACCCGCGCGCGGGGAAGCGCGGCAGCGCCGCCGTGCCCGTAGCCCACGGATGGCATGGACCAGCCAGAGCTGCTCTTCAAATGCCTCGGTGACCGTGACTGTAACTTCCTGAAACAGCGAAGCACGTTTCTTCAAAACAACGCTTTGGGCGTACGTTAGCTCTGTAAACCAACGCTCTGCAATGAGCCCTCTTATCCCGCATTCTGCCCATTTCAGATGGCTCGCCACCCCCATTTTGAAAGCCACGCAATGCCCACACTGGGTGAGTTAGGCTCTTTTCTTGCCCGTGGGAGCCCAGCCCAGCCCTGCTCCCACCCGGGCGGGCACGGCAGCTTTGCCGCTGCTGCCTGCGCTCATCCTCACCCTGCCAGCCTGGGCGGCTGGACAAACCCAGCCTGCTCAAACACAGCCGCTTTTCATGGCCAGTCTAAAACATTGCCAAGGCCAAACGGAGGACTTGCAAGAGCCATTTTTTACTTGAAATACAAACCTCTGCGAGACCTTCAGCTACAAACCCAGATGGGCTCAGGTAAGGAGATGCCACAGGCTGGGACCCAGCGCTGGCCCCGGTGTCACCGATGCACCCCTGCGCTGCACCGAGCCGTCCCTGCGGCCGCGGGGGGACGGGGATGCTGTGGCAGCTCTGGGAATCTCCCAGGCCACCGGCACTGCTCCCCCGGCCCCGTTACCAACCCCGCAGCTGAACTTCAGGAACGAGGAAACTCCCGGGCGCAGCATTTTCCAGGGAGCAGCACCGGGCTGGCGCAGAAGGCGAGCGAGCAGTCCTGCCCTGGGAGGTCTCGCAGCAGGAATCCACAGCAAAGCAGGGCTGTGCAACGCCCCTTGGTCTATCGTAAACCAGTTTTTAAACACAAAAGCTTCATTGCCTGGCTGCGTTTCTAGTTAATTCTATGATATTTTAATAAAATCAAGACGCACCATTAATGTATGTTATTTAAAAAGCATCTTTAAATCAGATAAGTTATCCTTCTGCTGGAGACTACCGTCCAAACGGCAGCCATCACAAAGCTCACTGACTTAAAGATAAAACAAGAAGAAACCGCTGTGTCTTTGCTGCTGAGAGATGGAGATCAGAGGGAGGTGTTACTCATTACTGAAAAGCTCTCGTCAGAGCCCACTGGAGTCAACGGAAAGACGCCAAGAACCTTGAAAAGTGGACAGGAATAGTTAACGCTTATTCACACCTTAAATAGCTCAGAAACAAGACAACAAACGGAGAACACATTTTAGCACCCTTCACATACTTAATGAGAGCGTGCACGGCACACAGGCACGTGAGCCTGCAGGCACTGGCCGTGCCGCCACCCGGACGCATACGCGGCGGTGACAGGGCACTGGCCGTGCCCAGCACGAGCACCAGGGAATCTCAGAATCACTAAGGTTGGAAAAGACCTCTAAGACCATCAAGCCCAACCACGGTTAGAAGATTCACCGTGAAGGGACCCAGACAACTTCGATCTCTTCTGCCACTTAACGTTCAACCCACCTGAGCCAGTAACAGCCCTGGTGGAAAGCAAAAATATTTCAAAATGAAAAGACTCATGAAGAGATCACTTTGCCATTTAGACCTTTCCTCCCTTCACAGCAAGCCAAAGGTCCTACTGACACAAACCGACGGTGAGGCAGAGGAGGAAAGGCGGTTTCCTGGGCCAGGCAGGCGCTAAACCACTTAGGGCTTTGCAAGTTGCAGGCAGCACACGGTACTCCACCATTTGCTGCATTACGCATTTCAGCCATGAATATAACGATAAATCACATGCAGTCTTCAGCAATCAAGGCATCGTCCCAGTAGGAACCGTGCATCAGAAGCAGTACGAGCCATGGCGTCCTTCCTCCTTACTTCCCCTCGGGTTCTAAGGGCCGCGGAAGTCACCTGAGCCAGTTTCAGGAAAAGAAACAAGATTCTGTCCACAAGCCACCTCTCCTCCTACGCCTCCCGAGCCAGCAGCGGGCCCGTTCGGACGTCGGAGTTATCCCATTTAGCCTGCGGGGCTCGGGAGGTCAGCGCTTTCCCCGTCCAAGAAAGCTCCGGGGGCTCCGCTCCTGCTGTTTCCCAGCTTAATCTTTTGACTGAGGCTAAGGCCAGGAAGGCTGACCCTGTTTAACCGGCTAAAGCGCAGCGCTGCTGGGCTGGCCGCGCCGCAGGGGCCGAAATCCCCACAGACACGAGCTTCCTCAGCCACGGCACCTTGCTGCCAGTCAGCTGGTCTCAGGCATGGGGAAAAGGGGAAATTTGCTTCCTTTCCTATCATATTTTAACTTATTCTAGCGCCTTGTTTTGCTCCTGGAACACCGGCATTTTCATTCCTCTGCTTTGTCAGAAGTTTTATTCTCGCTTGTTTGTATGTATATTCATTACATTCTGCTGCGTACAGACAGGATCGCCTTTGGTTTCTAAAGACAGCGGAATTTTTCAGTGGTATAAAGCCCAAGAATGTAATTTTCAAAAGTGTGCCCGTGACCAAAGAGCAGAAAACCTATTACAGTATAATTTTGTTGACTTTCAAGTCACTGATACAACACCGAAAATCCCACACTCAACATGAAGCCCGGCAGGTACTCCGAGATATGCTTATTTGTAAGTCAAATGTGAGCCACAATGATTCTCTTTTACATCCAAATTGAAATGTAATGAGAATGTATTAACAAAGAGTATTAAATATTCAGTGGCCTGGCTCTGCTGGGGAAAGGCTTTACTTTAACACTTCCAGAGGGACCCGCAGAACAATGCCGATGCGAGGCAGGCTTTGGGCTTTGCCCTTTTGATATTATTTAGAAGAATTCCACTTCTGCATGGGGGGAAAAAAATCAAACAAAACCAACCAACCAAAGCCAGAAAAGCCTAAAGCAGGAGACAAGCTATAAATATCAAATAAAAGGCTAATATTGAATCTAAACACTCGGAAGAGCTTTCCTCGCAGCAGCAGATACAGCTGCTGTTCCGCTTTGCGGTGGGTGCCCACAGAAAGCGACAGTTTTGGGAGCAGAGCACAATTCTTGCAAACTTGCCATCGGTTCCTTATTCGTTATTGATAATAACCCTGAACGCGCACAAACTCACGGAGGGGATGAACGTGGTGCTGGAAAGCCCGTTTCAGAGACGAGAGGAGGATTTCTGGCACTGAGCTCATCAAACCCTCCCTTGTCTTCCAACAGTCAGAACTTCCATCAATATTTTCCTGGGTTCTATGGACTTTTTCAGACTAAAACCTGTGCTCAGCAAAGGATGGAGCACCTATTAATAAGCTAATGGGACAGAACATCCAATTAAGAGAAAATATAACAAACCAAAGAAACAACCCTTGCATATACCCAAAAAATAGCCACAAGTGCACCAGGTGTGCCGCAAACAGATAGCTCCTGCCGGCTGCAGGGAGACCCTCGTTTGAAAGGTGGTCTTAATTCACAAACATGAAAAAAATGTGTTACAGCACCGCATCGATAAGAACACTAAGTGTATGAGGGACACGCTGCATCGGAGCAGAGGTCCTTCCCGACCAGCACCCTGCTCCCAGCCACAGCAAATTGTGGTGACAGACAGGGAAAAGGGGTAAGAAAAAACCACAGAGAGAGCATGCTATTTCAGTAGGATACTCCTCCAACCCTTCGAATACCCGTGGCTCAAAGAACCGAATAGACCTTAATGGGCTTTTTTTTGTCCACAAACGTCTCCAGCAACTCTTTTGCACCCATCAGGATAAAACCACACAGAGGCTTTTGCATTGACAAGACTCGTCAGGAAGGAGTTCCAAATATTCTACGTCTTGTTTAACATCTGCTACCTCTGTGTCTTTGTGAGGGGGCTGACACTTGCGCGCGCTCCCCGCGTCTCCCACGGGCCTGCGGCTCTGTCACGTCCTCTCCCACCCTGCCCTTCGTCCCTGCTCCAGCCGAAGGGCACAAGGTTCCTTCTGTGTTCTTGTGGCACTGCCCTGAGCACTGTGCAGCCACAGGGCCATCAACAAACAGGAATCAGGACCTATATTTAGATAGATAGACAGATAGACCGATAGACCGACCGACCAACCGACAGACCGACCGACAGATAGACGGACCGACCGATAGACCGACCGACCGACCGATAGACCGACCGACCGATAGACCGACCGACCGACAGACCGACTTGATGGACTCGATGATCTTAAGGGTCTTTTCCAACCCTAACAATTCTATGATTCTATGATTAAACTGTGAAGGAATCTTACCCAAATTCCTGGAAACTGCTGGAAGGAAGAGAAAATTGAGGAGCAGGTGAGCGAAGCCACGCAGCAGCGAACTCCTCAGCAGCAGCTAACGAGCACGGCTGGTCTCCGTCGCCGGGCAGGCCCACGCCGGCTTCATCCCGTCCGCGGAAGATGCTGCCCTCCCGTGCAGACGCAGGCATCGCACCGCGGACGCCGTGCCAGGCCAGGGGGAAAGGCGTCCGCGCCCAACGCGGCGTCGGCACCGCCGTGTCGCTGCGGCGGCTGACCAACCTTACAAAATACTCCTCTCTCTGCCTGAGGCACTGACTTGCGGCAGTAAGTCTGCGAGGGATTTGATCCCGGGCACTACGCACGGCCCTTGTCTGGTTTGAGAAACGCTGCTGCCGGGGGTCGCTCGGTAGTTTGGAGCTAACTACTGGGAAAGAAAACCCAGTGCGCGATGCTGCGGAGAAGCTACAGCTTGCTTATAAAAATCATTGACAACGTTTCACATTTAACTTAGTTCTCTGGTCTCGCTAATGTCTCCTGCGGGATTTGGACTTGAATTAAGAGAAACAGGGGTAAAGTTCAAAAATCTTGAAAGAGAAGATAATAACCTAAAGAACTGTGTAACGAGGACTGAGCAGGTCGGGCAAGAAGCATCCAAAGGAACCCACTACCCGAGATAAACCAAACCCAGCAGCAAAGCGCAGCCTTTCTGCTGGCGAGGAAGGTCACAGGCAGAAGAGCCCATCGCAGCGCAGCTCGGGAACAAGGAAACAGAATAAATCCCTATCTGGTCCAGTTCTTTGTCACCCTGCTTCCCCCACGAGGACCCGGCTTTGCTCACCTGGGTCCAGCCCAACTGCTGCCAGCAACAGGCAGGATTAGTTTGTAAGAGCTCCTGAAACACAAACACGCAGTTCACCATTGAAAAGAGGAGAGCGATGAAAGCACTAATTTCAATTGCTCTGTCGAATAGCCAGTAACAGTCAGAAACACACCAATTTACTTTTGTTATCGCTATTATCGTTTTATGACCCCAGGAGTTAGCGAGGATCAGGGCCCAGGGACTCACTTCCTTCAGAAGCAACATCCAACATGGGCAGGTAATTCGGGGTAATACTGCTTATTTGCAAAAAGACACAGCAAAGTCTCTCTGCTTGAACAAAGCAGGAATTGAACAGTGTCAAAAAAAACCCAAAAAGGTCAATTTTACAAACCATGCAGACTCCTCCAGCCACAGGCAGCCCCTCAGCTCTGCTTCCGCCCTCTCCTCAAGGTCACACCACGTTTTTCCTCAAGGCCATTTTCAGCTGGCTAAAGCCGAGGCTGCCCAGAAGCCACCTTTGCTGAATTCGCCTTCCTTACTGTTTCTTTGAAAGGCCCGGGTACGTTCATTAAAAATATTCAGCGCTTTCTGAATCTGATTATCTTCTTCCCTCTGCTTCAGACTGCGAAACGTGTTTCGTATTTTGAGCAGAGGCTACCCTCACCGGGCTGTAAAGGTGCTGCTGGGTGAACCCGTGCGAGAAACATCCTCAGCACAGCTGGCACCGACGCTGCCCAGCTGCTGACAGGTTTAGCAAAGCCTGCCCTGGTCCTCCCTCCCACCCCGAACTGAAACCAGCAGAAAGCCGGAGCCCGGCAGAGCAAACCCAGCCTGCCTCCCCTCCTTTCCCACCCTGGGAAACCGCGCTGGGCTACCGGGGGAAATCTCCAGCACACGGCAGCGCGCTGGGACGCGGCACAGGAAGGCGCAGTGACGACGGCCACCTCAAAAACAACAAGAGCAGGGGGTGGGGAATGGCAAGCACTGTTTATAATTCTCCCTGGCATCTACCGTGGAAGTAGTTCCACGGGGTAATGATGATTTATGGCGCGTACCTGGGCACGCTGCTGAGCGCTCCCTCACCTGGAACGCGCTGATGGCCCCTTGACTTCTCGGCTGGAAAGCAGAGAGAAACTGAAGCAAATTTAACAACGAGATGCAAAGAGGATCTGTTTGCTTGTTTATCGAGAAGGACAGGCCATGTACGAACCAGCATTTACCCCAGGAGTTTAAAAGCACATTTTCCACAGACCCCACGTAAGCCGCGCCAGACTTGCCGGGTGAAACGGCGCAGGATTTGCCCTCGGTTTTCCCTTCCTCCTCATGCGATACAAGCGTAAGGGGGTTCCATCTGCAAGCAGTTTTTGCTTGTTCTAGTGAATGGCACTGAACGTAAAACCAAAGCCAAGCCTAACATCTACTGGTTCAGTAGACTCAAGCTTGCTGCTGGAGTCCCGGCAGCCGGCATTCCCCCTTCTTCAGGGGGATCGGGGTAACACCAGCCATGCTTATGGTCCTTTACGTGGATGCCTCAGCGAGTCTTTACGTAAAAAATAACATCCCGAAGCACCAGCAGGCTTTCCAGGCTGTTCCATCCGCGGGGAGGAAGGTGAAGGAGCACCTCTCCAGCGCCGCCCGTGCCCCACCTGACCCACAGCCCCGGCGGAGGCCGGCGAGCTGCGCAGCCCACGGACCGCTTGTGCGGGCAGGGAGGAAAAAAACCAGAAAGATTTTATAAAACAAGACTTTTATATTTCCTATCCAAATGGAAACAAACACTCAAAATTTTGGCAGCGCCATTGCTTTTGGCAGAGTTACCCTGATTGCTTTGCAGTTCTTCGTCCAGGTTTCCCGTGGTTTTATTTTTGTTTGAGTTTTCCTATTTTTAAATTTAAAAAAAAAAAAAAAAGGAGGGAGAATTGCTATTGAAGATCTATTTTGCTACTTTACTGGAAAGTAGCAAAAAGAATACGTTCAGTGACCTAGGATGGAAAACAAAAGAATGGCAATGGGATGGATGGGTGAAGGGTGCTACTCAAGTGAATATATGCGTCTAGAAAGGAAGAGCTCTCAGCAGGTTATGGTACCGCCTGGCACAGACACGAGGGCATCACAGCAAACTAGAAAAAGCATTAGCTGGCTTATGAATTTTGACAGAATTCTTTTTTTTTTTTTTTTTAAGTTACAAATGGATAGTGAAGAAGCTTAGTCACCTCATTGCTATTCCATCAGATTAATAAATTGCCCTATAAGGAGATCGGAAAATTAGGATATCACTTTCATTCTTCAGCTAAATGAACAACAGTAGCATGACACACAACTACAGATAGATAGATTAGATAGATGGATATACACATACACACATGCACATATCCATAACTCTACAGCAGAAAGACAATACGCAGAACTACCACCGGTCTCTTCTAAAGGATACACCCATTTTTCCACCTTTACACCGGAATTCAGATACTATGGTATCAAGAATAATCATTTAATTATTATAAAAAGAAACATTTCCAACTTGTTAACGACAACTGCGTGCCCGGAGCGGCTTTAGGAGGTAACGTGGCAGCCGGCTCCTCCCCAGCGAAGCCCCAGCAGCGCCGCTCCGCTCGCGGCACCCCTCGCACCCGTCCCCGCTGAGCCGCAGGACGGGACTCCGATGGCAGCGCGCTGCTGAGCGCCTTCAGCCGGCTGTCCCGCGCCGGTGGCTTCTACAGCCCTCCTCAAGCCCGGCTTACAGCGTACTCAGCTGCTTTATAGACAGGTATATATAGCTTTGAACAGAAACCCAGACCAAAGACACCTTTTAACGAGCAGGCACAGGAGAAATGCGACAGCCGCGCTGAGGACTCGGCTGCCGGCAGCGTCAGCCCAAAGCCCTTCATCCCTCACTCATCACTGAACCATTGGAAGGTTGGTAATGAGCTGTTTAGGGACGAGCTTTCATCCCCCGGAGCTGCCCCAGCACGGCTCCGGGCTCCTTAACCTGGCTGCTACAGGAGCAAAGTTCTTTCATCATACCTTCTTTTTTAGGGGATCTTTGCCCAAAGACCCCTGTGTTCCTCCACAAGTACATCTGAAACCACTAGTAGCTCTTGCACAGATCCAAAAAGAAAGGTCGCTGTTTCAAAGACTGACCGAACACCTCCGTACTGGCGACCAGCAGGGCAGGGAGGAGGAGAGATGCTCGGACTGAAAGAAGGCGACAGGCAAAACCTCATCTTTTCTTAAATGCCTGAGCATCCACGAGAAGGGAGCGTGCTCTGAATGTCAAAAAAGCTTCAAGTGAAGTTTGCATTTATTTAAATACCAGGAGGCATAAATCCGTAGGAAACGAGCCCTCATTAGGCCAGAGAATTACTTAAGGAGGTAATTGCCCATCTCCTTGCCCGCTTACTGGCCGACAGACACGGCTGTCTCAGCAATCAAGTGCAAGTCATCTCTGGCTGCCACTGAATTACCTTGCCTTCGGAAAGCCTTGCTTTATCGTCCTTTACCACTAAGGAATTAAGGGCTGGCTTGGTTTCAGCTGCGAGGACTCTACCCGGATCGAATGCCCGGGGTCTCGCTGCAGCGAGCGATGCTCCCCTCGGCCGGTCCCGCCGCCGCGCAGAGCCCCCCCGAGCTCAGGGGGCAGCCCGCGAGCCACCGAGCCAGCAGCTGGAAGAGCACGCCGGGGTACGGCTCTCAGAGAGCAGCAGGCTCCGACAGAAAAGGCCTGTGCTTGGAAAATATTTACATTTCATTACAATGATCCTCTGTTACATTTGTGAGTGCCAGGCTGGCAAGTGAATTCCGCATAAAAAACAGATTATTGGAAAATATTTTCCTCTCTGTTGTTAGTAGTCTTGCATGTAATGAGACGATTTCAGGGATCGCGTACACGGCAGCTGCGCCCCTGAGCAGCGGGAGAGCAGCGGCACAGGCAGCGCGGTCCGGCTCCTTCTGCTTAGTGCTCACGTGGGGATATTTCATGATTATCTACATAGGAAACGGCTGTGATGCCTGAAAAAGGTGCTTGAGAAGAGAGATTCAGCTCTCAAAGTACAGTTAAAGTAGAGACAATAAATATCTGATTGTTTTGAACGAGAATATCCTTGCTTAGGATGAGCACAAATGTGCCTATTTACTACGGCGGCTCACAAAAGCAATGTTTGGTTTTGTTTAGTCGTTACAACTCAGTCCTCTGACTGCGGCAGCATTTCAGCTCAGCGTCTGTCCAAGTCCTCCGCCGCTTTCCAATGACCAGACGGCAACTCTGACGCACACTAGGTTGCCTCCCTGCATCCCCCAAGAAGTTTCCATAATATTTTTCATATTTGGGTTTTCAAGTGGTTTAGGGGTCTCCGAGTGGCAAGTCCCAGAAGTCACCCAATGGAGACCCGGGTACCTCTACAGTAGATCCATAGAGACCCTGAAAGGTCACCACCCTCTCAGAGTAAGTCTTCAGGCTTCCCACGACCAGAAAATAACCTCATACCAGCTACTGACTCAGTATTTCTATAGAGATTAAGTACTTCAGCGCGACTAAAAAGCAGCCCACCCTCGTCTTACCTCACCAAACAACCGACAGATCCGTGGCACCACGGTGGTTAAACTCAAGACCCACCCTCCAACTCTTAGATCCTCCTGCGTATTAATTCAGATTTCCTTGAAAAACTTCATTCCCCGTGGGATTTTGTGACGGGACTGTTGTCTCACATTTTGTCTCACTTGTGAAGAAGCTCCTAACGATACAGCCTCCCTTAGACATGACTCTACTACGTGGCATCGAGCTTTAGGGTCCCGTAGCATTTTCAGACATGGAGCAACAAAGCAAAGGCTTCCACCTTCCTATTCCTCCATCCCTCTCGTTTGGGAAAGGGATGTTTAAAACAAAAAAAAAAAAAAAAAAAAAGAGAAAACGTTGGCTCGTAATAAGGCTCGGCAGAGGTCTCTGAGCTAGAGACGGTGGGTTTTGCTGCCGGGGAGTGGGGCTGGAGCCCGCGGGGCTGTGCGAGCAGCGCCGTGTGCCCTCGCCACGGGGCCCCGACGACGGCTGCGGCCACCGCCTCGAGCAGCGCTAGCGGTGCGTAACCCGACGCACAAAGACGCTGCTCTTGGGCAACTCAGACGTCATCCGGAGCGGTCGCTGGTGTCTGAGGTGTATGAGGTTGGGGCAGACAAAATTAATCCGTTTCATGTGTTTAGTCACCCAGTACAAGCAACTAGCTTGCGCTATTTGTTAAGTGCCTAATATCCCAGTAATGTTAAAAAGCTTTTCTTTTCCTACAAACAATTTGAGCTTGAAGCACCTCTTCCAATGCAAGACAGCGAGCACAGAGAGTGCTGGATGTCTAGCAATAAGGTGTTTCCAGGGGTGGAGGACACCACCTACAGCTCCGTCAGCGAGAGATGCTCTGTGTGTAGTCCATGCTCACAACCGGTGTATAAAGCCGAGGGGCTTAATTCCAGTTATGACCTCCCATGTATAAATTTCTCACAAACTTTAATGGAATCAACGCTTAGATGCAAAATAAAACCTGAGACGCAGAACCCCCCCAGCTCACTCCCACCGTACATAGGCTTACGCAGACCCTCCCCGATGTCTACGTGAGCGAGCGCTCAGGGAACACCTAGCGGGTCCAACAGCAGCGTCACGGGGGCACTGCACGGGCACGGCTCCGGGGACGCTGTGGGTCCTCTTGCCGCTCTCCTGGCGAGCCGCAGGAGCCGGCAGGCGGGGCAGCTGCGCCGAGGGCGCCTGGCAGCTCGCCTATCTGCTCGCCCGATTCCCACAGTGGGAATGCTCACCGAATTGCTTTGACCTCGGCTGCGGCGTGCTCTTCACCTGTTGCCCTCCGTTTGCCGTATTTGGAAATATTAGAAATATTCTCTTTCTTTGGAATAGATCGATTAATGGGCAACACCTAAGGAAACGTGCTGGCTTCCTCACCAGCGCGCAGCAGCCGCCCTCCTCAGACTGAAGTCATCACTTCTTATGTATCTGTTTGAAGACACGAATCAGCAACAGAAAACAAATGCAACAGGGCACCTTCTAAGGCGCCAAAAAGGATAACAAAAAGGGATCCTTCCCGAGCCAAACCAATCCATAGCAATGCAAACCGACTGGGGTGTTACGCTTCCGATTTTCTGCCAGCTACGCAAACAATAGCTGTTCTGGGCTAGAAACACTTTTTATCATGAAATTTTAATGGAACCAGAACATCGCACCCAATCCAGCTCAGCAGGGAGGTACAGGCAACAGCTACAGTTGTCTTCTGCAAAAATGCATTTTAAAAATATGCAAAACGTGTGCTTAAAATGATGCAGGATATAATAGTTCATTAAAGAGAAACTAGGGATCCTAAGAGAACAAATTTGCTTGGCACCTTTTCTTCCTCGCCAGCCTCCTTTGTTTTCAGCAACTCTCAGGTCTGGCTAGGCACAGAAATCAGAACGGGGGCTAGTTACAACTGCAAAGAGAAATTAAAACTCTGCGTATTTCACCTGAAGCAAAATTGAAGTAACATATAAGATCACTGTTGTGAATATCCTCTCCCAAAAGCAGGGAGCTTTGGAGTGCTGAAAAACTCCCCTTCCCCTACTGGAAGCGCACAGCTCGGGGTTCTCACTCATGCCATTTTCCCACGGCACAATTTCACTGCATAAGGTGTCTTCTCTCGGGAGATCTTCCACAGTGACCGTCGGGCTGGTCTCCAGAAGAGCACAGGCTCAATAGCTCTGGCCTGGTAACAGGGCGTCAGCGCACAGCCCGACCAGCTCGGATTTACAGACAGATTTGGGAATTTGAATATTGAATCGCCGCTAACTCCAGAACTTTAAGGACAAAAGCAGAAGCAACACTGGTTTTCTGGGAGCTCTTTTTTCAAAACCAGAGGGAGAAACGAAATGCAAACACATCCTAATGGCGAGGGCGGGACCAGTCATTCAGCAGTGCTCCATGCACCAGAAATGAACAGAACTGACATGATTATTTTTTTTTCGGGTGCGGAATTGCACATTGCGCTTGCACAACTGACATTGCCCACAAACACAAAGAGCTACGAGCGCGGGCTATGACAGCTAAATCGTGAGGCAGATTGCTCCTTAGATCTCCGGGAGCCGAGCCAGCAGGCACAGAGCGCAGCGCGCCCCTGCAGCCTGGACTCTCTTCTCCCATCCTGCTGACACCCAGCGACTCACCGCTGCCGCCGCCTCCATCGCCTCCACCCTCCGCTCCTCCAGCCCGCTCTACTCGCCGGCTTGCAAATCCCACCTTGAATCCAGCCTTCTCCACCCACATGCAAAGCTGAACGGAGGAAACCGCTCCTTTAGATCGAGAGTCTGGCCCAGGCGCTGGGGAACAAACCCCGCTGGGAGCGAGGCTGGCAGGGTCGGCCCTCGCAGCCAGCGGCGCCGTTCTCCCGCCGCTGAGCCGTCCGCGTCCGCGTCGGGCACTCGCTGGTGCCTCGGGAAGCAGCTCGGCGCTTCTCCTCCTGTAGCTGTCTGTAGGAAAATCCTGGGAGCGCTTCAGCATTTTCTAGCTATATTTTCCTCGCCCAGGAAGCACCGGGTTACATCTAATCCGAAACAGTGTTGGTTTTCTTCAGGAAAGAAATACACAAAATTTACTAGAAAAACAATATGAGGAGGTGCTAAGAGAAACTGATAACATTTAAAAAAACAACTGATGAGTTTTGTATTTTTATGTGCAACGATCCCTCGTTCCCTCAAAGATAAAATCAAAAATAAATTATCATGTCAAATAATTGGCAAGCTGTGTGCCACTATTAGTTTCAGATAATTAAGTGAGATATATTTTGGAGCAGAGCCAAATCCTGATAATATGGCAATTACTTCTATAGAGCCCAGTCAAGATTATATAGCGCTCTCCTCCTGCATCTTCATTACTGTCTTGTTTTAAACTTGGGTCTTAAATTATCTGAAGAGCTTTTGGAAAAACAAACCCACTGCTTCCCGTCGCTGCTAAGTAACGGCAGGCTCGGCGGCATCCTTCCGAAGCCGGAATTTGCGTGGCATTTCTGGATGACTCCTTTGAGCGCGAGACGCCAGCAGGGACCGGTGTGCCTCAGCCCGCGGAGGCGGACGGACCGACGGCCCTTCCCGGGCAGGGGACACGGGAGACAAAGGTTTCCACCTCGGGATGCTCTTAAGCCCCACGCACTGATGCACAGACGGGTTTGGTACCACTTACTGCTCCTACACCTCCTCTTTTTAAAATGTTTGCTAGCTCTGCAGGCACCACATGGGGCTTCACAAGACTAGAAGTTCAAGAATCTCAGCTTGGGCTCCCATTCCCAACGGTCTGGCTTTGCATTTCTTCCCGCAGTCCAACAGCGGGCTCTCCACTACCAGCGTTGTACGAACCGTTATTCCACAGAGCCGCTGGACCGCGCTCCGAGTAGCGGAAAGCTCACGGTTTGTCTCTGAAGATGGATCCTGGCTCTGGCCTGTGCTGGGGAGACGAGCTCCGGGTCCCTGCTCGCCCGGCTGGCGACGTGCCGTGCTGGGAGCGCGTCCCCCAGACCCACCGTGGTACAAAGCTGTGCCCACGTGCCCTTAACTACACCCTTCGTCCCTCGTCCCGTATACAGGAAGGAGGGAGATGCCTGTCTTCACATCCACGAACAGACTGGAAAAGTGGTCAGGCTGCCCTGCGTGATGGCAGATTACGGTACTGCTCTGCACTGTATAATTTTCATTCACTATGATTTTAACAGGACAATTGATTTTTAAGGACGAAGAGAAAACATGATTTCATCTCATCTCATGCAAGCAGATACTTACGAGATACAAATCATAAAGACAACATGGCTACAAATATTAGATTACACTCTGTGCCAGACTGGCATGGTTTTAAATTACTTCTCTTCTAAAGCTTACACCAGAAATTTTTTCCTTCAAAATTATCTGTATCAATATCAAGTACACACTGCAGACACACACACACACAAGTAAGTAAATCCGAGGGAAGGAGAGCAAAGTCAGCCGCCCGACTTTCGTGATGAGACGTATTTAGCGAATTGGAGGTGTTCTGCAGCCTGAACTGCCCGTCACCATGAGCCTTACGGGGCGGCCGCACATTGCGCGGAGACGGTGACAGCATTTAAGGTAAGCGGGCACTCATCCGGCGCGGACGCAGGCACCCTCCGTAACGTGCTGCCGTGACTTTCCTTAAAAAAAAAAAAAGGGAACAAAATTCTTTCAACATAAAACCTATGAAAACATTATTGACGGAGTTTCCACAAATGCCACCCCAAACTAAGGGGGACATAAAGAGCTGCTTAACCAGAGATAAAACATCTCACTTTTATTAAAAAGAAGCTGGGCACACGGGTCCATGGCTGCAGGACGGGGGTGGGGAGGTGGGAGGCAGGAGTGCCCCCGGGACCGCAGAGGGCAGAGCTCCCTCCCCCCACGCCAGGACCCCGGGACCACCACGGCTCGGCAGCTCCCCCAGCTCCCCCCAGCAGAGGGGCTGCGCAGCGCAAGGGCTCTGCTGGACCCCTCGGACAGCCTTCAGGCCTGGCCGAGCGTCTCCCGGGGCTCCACGCGCGGCCGCTCGGCGCCGCGCCGGCTCCGTGGGCAATCCTCGGCTTTCCCGCGACGGACGCCAAGCCTCCCCCCGTCACCGCAAACTGTACCGAACTGTGCTTAGAGCACCGACAAAGCCTCCAGCTCAGATGAGGCCAGCGCAGGGAACAACGAGCAGCGCAAATACACCTGATGTTGGCTTTAAAATCCTGAAGAAGAGGAAGGACTACACGTGCTCGAGCAGGCGCATCGGTCCGGGACCCGTGCGTGATCCACACGCTCGCAGCCAGCTCCGAACTCCTCACCAGGGCTCACCGCCACATCGTCGCCCTCGTCCTTCGCAGCTAATGCCGCAGCAGCATCCACGAACCCGAGCGATGCTAATTCGGTCAAACGTCAATATTCCCACAGAAATCCCAGAGCAGTTACTGGCCATCTCAAGGCAGAATCTGGCTTTTCAGGGAAGCTGAATCAGGAAGTTTTCTGAACTTTCCAACGACACCTTTATGTCAATTTATGCAACTAAAATGAATTTGCCAGAAAGCCTGGGGGGGGACAGAAGGTTCAGAAATTCCACAGCCATCTAAGCGGCGCACCAAGCAGCAGAGCTGGACGCCCAGGGCACCCTTCCTCCAGCCAGGTTTTAATTTCCATTACTTTGCCCCTAGTAGAAAACAGGAGCTGGGTAAAGACCAGTATCAGCGAGGAAACTGAGACATATTTTGTTTCTTCTTCTCAAAATTATTTTGGCAAACAGAAGCTGTGATCTGAGGCAAGGCATGAAATTCTCCTCGGCAGGACAGCTGGGGTGGCAGGAGCCACAGACGGACAGACATGGTGGCACAGCAGCCTGGCAGAAGAGCTGCTCTAGAGAACAAGGTGAGGATGTGACTTCACGAGGCGTAGGACTGCCGAAAATCAAAAGCTGGCTGTGCCATGCTCTTGGGAAAAATGCAAGCGCATGCGCTAACTGGATAGCTGGAGAAAACCGCCCAGGAGTGAAGATGGCAGAAGGCATCAGGAATGTCTGGGGGCGTGCCACGGGCAGCTGACCCTGCCCAGTACGTGAAAAGAATTAAACGGAGCCCCAAAGACTTCTGCAAAACCCTGAAAGTAAGTTTGCACATCTTTGGGTCACGAGGGGAACCTACAGCTCAATCTCATTTGTAGCTTGGAAGAAAGGTGGGTTTCAGCCCCTGCCCTCACAGCTCCCCATGATGTTGCTCCTCAAATGTTTTCCTCAAGTGAAATGGTTTCCTTCTGTCCTCCGCCACCGCCTGCTGCGATCCGGTCCTGTCCCACCGCCTCCCGCGCCTCTTGCGCGTGCCCCCCTGCCGGTTCAGCAGTCCTCCTCCCGACTCACAGCCCGTACAGCAAGTCTTTCTCAAAATCCTCCTTCTTCCCTTCCCCCGAGCTCCAACATCCTCACTCCACAGCTGCTCCTACCACAAAAAGCCCTGAGGCTTTGCCCCCGCTCTCCACCGAAGGCGGGGGACGCCGAAGCCATCGCACACCTCCAGCAGCGAATGCGAGATCCCTGCTGGCGCGGGGCCGAGCGCACCCGCGCCCTCCCCAGCACAAGCGGTTTCTGCAGCATAATTTTAAGCTTTCATTTCAGTATGCATTGGCATAACCACTTCAGGAACAAGTAAATGATGAAGCAAATTGCTCGCTGGAGTGGGAACTGAAGATGTGCAGAGAGAAAGTCAGCAAGTATTTCTGTAAGTGTGCAGAGTAAGTACTAAGCGTCAACGAGCGCCTTCTGCCAACGAGCTGAGCCGGGGCAAGATTTTTCTATTCACTTTCTCCTAACAAAACGGTTTTTTGCAAATTTCCAATGGATGAGCAGAGAAACAGGTAAAGTCAAAGCGGCTTCAAAACCAAAGTGAAGTCAAAACCCCTTAAAAGCTAACAGCTGAACTGCCACGTTTAGCCTTTCGAGAAGATCATGTACTGTGTTAGCGATGCTTGAAAATACCATCAGTTAAAAAACAACGCAGGAAACTCTCCCCAACGTGAGGGAGAAAAGCGACGACAGCAGAACCAGCCGCCCTCTCCATCTCGGCGGGGAGGGGGATGCGCCCGGGGGGAGCAGCCCCAGCACCCACTCCCGCGCCGCCAGGCTGCTTTTAGCAGGCACAAAATTGCCCCCCCGAACGAAAAACCTCGCACAACCCTCCCCGCTCCCCTCTCCACTACGGCTTTGCCATTCAACAGGCGCGAACTGCAGGCAGTTACAACTCCGATTGCTTTTCCCAAGTCTTGTTGCCACATTTGGGAAAGCTGAAGCTTCTCGATTTAAAAGATTCCTCAGGGGAATTATTTTTAGATGGGTTTTTAGCATCCTCATTTCTTCCGTTTTGGGAAGAAACAGTTCTTCAAGCCCGGGTGCCCTCCGCGAGACATACCTTGCCAGCCCCG
Source organism: Phalacrocorax carbo (assembly GCF_963921805.1). Classification (NCBI taxonomy): domain Eukaryota; kingdom Metazoa; phylum Chordata; class Aves; order Suliformes; family Phalacrocoracidae; genus Phalacrocorax; species Phalacrocorax carbo. The sequence continues at coordinate 22,545,165 of NC_087524.1, forward strand.
GCTGCGCTCCAGCCCTCCTCGGGCACTGCCTTTGCACACCCGTGATCTCAGGCAGGAATTGATCTCCTCTGTGCACGACGCCAGCTCTCTCCTGTCGCTGGCGCTTAATTGAAGCAGCCCACATTTAAACGAAAGCTCTGTGACCAGCAAAAGCGAACGCAAACCGTTTCACAACTTCTAATGAGATTTCTGATCACAATAGCCATAAAAGCAAAAATCATAGTGGTATTAAAAATGACATATTTAATAGCAGAAATAACAAGACTATTAAACACCACTTTAAGCCCCGTAGTTCGAACAGCAAATGATGCAGATCCCCAAAGCCTCGGCCCGTGTTCCCCGTAACTCCTCCGCTGCCTGGACACCTGTTAACCCAGTGCTCCAGGCGCTTTGCTTGGGGTCAGATCCCACACCTTGAGAAGACTGAAAATATAAATCCTGCCTGCAAGTTTTTTCCTCACCCTTTTTATTTTTAAAGATGAACAGCACAACCCAGAAGATACCCAGCTTCTGAGCCACCAAACTCTGGTTCCCTACCTGAAGTCATAAAGGTGGAATTCCCCATCTCTAATAATCCAGGTTTTCCTGCAGTTTCACAGGTCAGACAGCCACAGAAGGGAACCAAGAGACGCCCCTAAAATTTCAGCCCTGGGAAAAAAATCTTGATGCATGCAGTAACAGAGATCCTCAGCACCATTTACAGCGAGCTGCCTAACAGCTGCATACATCAAGTGTGAAATTAGATTCCCTGCTTTTGCTCTCATTAATTAACTCCCGGAATCCATCTCAGTAATCACAGACTGCTCGACACCCAGGGCTGGAGCTCCAGCTCTCCCCCTTCCCAGGGGCTTCCTCCTCCTCCTCCCGGCGAGGAAGATGTCCTTACCGACACACCCCTCCAAACCCCCGACCACTGCCTGGGGCTGCCCTGGTGCCAACTTACCCCGTTTTTTCTGTATTAAACCAAAGATGTGTTCCAGTAGCAATAAAAGCAAGTATACTTTTTCACCTAATTCTGCCTGCTTTGAAAAGAGAGGAAGGATATTCCATAGCAGGGGGAAGGTCAAGTATAGGACTAGAGAACTCATGTATTTTATGCCAGTCACCTCAGTGGACTTCTCTTCCAAAAGGCACCCCTTGAGCCTTTAAATTTCAGCACCACCATTTTCAGACTAGACTGAGCCTCGCAACACTGATGCTCAGGAGGAGGCAGCCCAGCGAAATTCCTCCCACCAGCCTGTTTGTGAAAATTAACGTGAAAAAACACCACAGCTCATAGATTAACTATTGAAAAAGAAAACAAATATTTGTCGCAATTCTAATCAACGAAGAAAATTAGCCCCAAGTTTTCGCTCTCTGCCTCGCCCCGTGCAGTTCCCGCTCCCAGCAGCAGCCGCCGGCCAGGGCGGCCGGGAAAGGCGCCGGTGCCGGAGTGAGCTGCCACGCACCGTCCCCAGCGGCACCCCACACCCAGCCCAGCCGTGCACACTTATACAGCCACACGTATACAGACACTGCCAAGACAATGATGCACAATACAAAAAAAGAATCACCTTTCTCACTTTTTCGCCTTTTTTTCCCTGCACGAATATTGCTTAAACTGAACCGTGAGGCCCTGCCCTACCCTGGGTACCCAGGGAAAACCAGGGTGCCCCCGGGGACTGCTCGTCCTCTAGCTGGCTTTGTGGGAAGGGGGACAGAATAGCAACAGACACTAAAAAATACACTGGAAACCACAAACAAACAATTCCATAAGGCACAATTCTCGGGATTATTCTGAATTATGACAAGTTCCTGTGCGTTACTGAATTGTTTTGGCATCGCGGGAAACAGCACTAGTTCAGCGGCACAGCTGGAACGTACCATGTAGCGCAGTTCCCAGGATAAACTCATGCCATTTACCGTCCCAGAGCCTGTATCTCACATCTGCTGCTCTTCTTACCTTTCTGGTTGAATATTCTCCTGATTTTCAAAATACTACACTGAGAAAAAACGTATCAAGGCGGTATTGCAAACTAAAAAGCCATCTTGCCAGATGGGTCCCAGAAAATGAGGCACCTCAGAGCTGGATCCCATTACCAGATGATAACTACGGCGACGTTTGAGGCAGCATGATTCAGCATGAGAACAACAAAAGTCCTGACAACTTTTCTTGGCTGTGAGGGAGGAGAGGGAAAAGGCAGAAGAAAAGACAGAAGGGAAGGGGGAAAATAATAAAGAGGGAAAAGCTCCACCCAGCAGGGACAAACCTCCCCAGCAGGACAGAGCCCAGCGTGCGCCTGGTTGGACCCGAGCACAAACCCGAGGCACCGCCAGAGACCAGGAGGAATCACAGAATCATGGAATCTGAGGCATCTCATGAGAAACACGAGCCTGGACGTCTCAGCACTACGACCTGCGGACGAGGACCAAGCAGGATCAGACAACCCTCACTGCGTGGCAGGACTGACATTCCTTCCCATTGCCATGAACGGTACGAGCTCACCCCCACGTAATAATTACATTAATTCCCGTAGCAGAGCGCGGGGGTGCACGGCCAGAGCTGTATGCTTGCAGAGAAAATGTACACAACGGTACGAAGCCCTCCTGCAGCGAGCAACGAAAGGACAGTTATCTTTATCCCTTCCAAAGCGACTACAGCCTTCTAAACCCAAGCAGCCCGGTGAATATGAGCCTCTGGAAAGCAAACAATATGCTAATTCAGAAAAAAAAAAAAATTTAAACACTACCATTCCCCCAGCAAAACAGTCTTTGCCTACAGTAAACAGACCGCACCTGCCAGGCATACCAAAAGCCAGAGCTGGGTTTGTGCAACGCTGCACTGAAAGTCAGACTGCTCGTTTGTTAAAAGCTTAGTTTGTGTGATTTACAAAGCCCATAGAACTAAATCATTCTCTAGATTTACCATCAAAACAAGCAACGTGTGAAGTGAAACCAAGCTCTTCTGCTCACTTAAAAAAAAGCATTGTTTATCCTTTTATTTTAAGTGACTGTTTCTCTTCTGTGCTTCATTTTCATAGCTAGTAAAACCACTGCCACCCAACAAAAGATGACACCACGGAGATCGTCACTCCTGGAGTGAGTGAACGTGCGGACAAGCCGCCGCCTGCCCCCTCCGCAGCCGGGAGTCCCTCGCAAGCCGGCGGCTGCCTGCGGGGCTCTGCCTCCCGCTCGCAGCCCTCCTTCCCAGGCGGGCAGGCAACGGATCTGGGGAGGGCCCCGCGCCTTCCTGGCTGCTGGATACCGGGCAAAAGATCCCTGACCTCCGGGCACGATGCTAGAGGAACCGATAGGGATTGCAAACCTCTCCCGCGTGGGCTGGGAGGGGACGGCGCCCTGTCCTCCGTACGGGTCCCCGCACGAGGACCACCTGTAAAAAGGCACCTCACTAAACTCTTCTTGTTCTGCCATTGCATCTAACCGATTCAGAACTAAACCAGCGTGTTCTCAGCATCTGAATTATTTATATTTTAAATAATGCAATTATTAATATTCATATTGAAGAACCAATCATTTACGTTTTTCCAGATTCTCATTTTAAAGATTACTTCCTCTTCATTCCCTTTATAAAGAGCACAGCATTACTATTTTACTCTTCAGTAAAACACAAATGAGATGTAACTGATGGCTCAGAGGAGCAGCATTTGAGCCGTCGTGTTTTTCTAGCAGTGGTTCGTATGCGTTTCTGGGACACACGTCAAACTCCACCAAGACCGCTTTAGGCACCGCTGGCTCCTGTTGCGTTACAGAGCGTAATGCAAACCCCTCAGACAGAAAGAAGAGGTAATAGTAGATTTTCAGCAGGTTTCTCAGTGCAGTAGCACCTACCCGGGTGACCTCCCCACGCAGGGGGACCTCCCGAACCCAGGAGCGTGACAGCCGGTATCAGATGGAAGGCGCCGTTTTAATTATTCATGCGATCCATCATGTAAAATTGGAAAATAAGCACGTAGGTCCCCAAACTCACAAGCTGTGATTTATGCCGAGTGCCACTCAAGCACATTTCACAGGTAACTGAGCCTCCAAGGCAGCGGTTCCCCAAGCAGAGGGTGCGCTGCGATGCCCCAGCAGACGCGGAGGGCGGCTGCGGCAATGCCCATCCCGCGCCCCTCCTGCGCCCGTGGGGGCCACGGGGGCACCCGCCCCCGCTGGGGACGGGAAGGGGACGGTGACGATCGCCCCACACCTTTCATCTCCCGTAACGCTTCTCGCTGCTCCTCAACATGGTCCCACTTGCAAAACTTTTATGATTTATTTCCAGCCTTATCAAAACTAACTCCAGCATAAAATTTCAATCTCTTCCTTTAATAGGATGTAATTCCGAAAGAATACACTAAATTATGCAGTATCAAACTTTCAGAACTTCCACTTTCTCTCCGTCGTATCTGAGTAATTATTTCTGCATGAACTAATCCTTTGTACTTCGAGTAAAATCTTCAAATACTTATTTCTAGGAGGATTTGAGCTATAAATGAGGTTTGAAATTTTAAAACCAGTAAAGTAGAAACCAGAAATGGGATTTTCTCTTTTTTTTTTTAATTCTTGCACAATTTTTATGATGGTATCTGAGCTGGGATTCAAAGAAGTAACTGTTTCTTGAAATTATGGTGGGAAGTCGACACAATACAGAGCTGGCAGGTGGGTTTTCCTTTCCTGGAACTGTAGGGGTCTGGTCAGACTTTCCTCTGCAGCATTATCCATTCTCCAAAACAAACCCAAGACAGACGGACTCTGCTTTGGGCTCTTTGTTGCCAGCTCCTCAAGCCAAACAGCACGGCTCCGTCAGTAAACCTTTAGCTGAATAGCTCTCACCCCTGCATCCTACTCCAGATTTTCATGATGTAACATCAGCTGCCTTCACCTTACATAGAATCCTAGAACAGTTTGGGTTGGAAGGGACCCTAAGATCATCTAGTCCAACCCCCCCTGCCCTGGGCAGGGACACCTTCCACTAGGCCAGGCTGCTCAAAGCCCCGTCCAACCTGGCCTTGAGCACTGCCAGGGATGGGGCAGCCACAGCTTCTCTGGGCAGCCTGTGCCGGCGCCTCAGAGCGAAGAATGGCTTCCTTAGATCTAGTCTAAAGCTGCCCTCTTTCAGTCTAAAGCCATCCCCCCTGTCCTGTCACTGAATGCCCTTGTAAGAAGTCCCTCTCCAGCTCCCTTGTGGCCCCCGTCAGGTACTGGGAGGCTGCTGTGAGGTCTCCCCGCAGCCTCCCCTTCCCCAGGCTGAACAGCCCCAACTCTCTCAGCCCAACCTCATAGGAGAGGTGCCCCAGCCCTCGGATCATCCTGGACTCACTCCAACAGCTCCACGTCCTTCTGACGCTGGGGGCCCCCGAGCTGGAGGCGGCGCTGCAGGGGGGCCTCCCCAGAGCGGGGCAGAGGGGCAGAACCCCCTCCCTCGCCCTGCTGCCCACGCCGCGGGGGATGCAGCCCCGGGCACGGCTGGCCAACGGGGCTGCGAGCACGTGTTGCCGGGTCATGTTGAGCTTCTCAACCAACACCCCCAAGTCATCCTCCTCAGGGCTGCCCTCAATCCATCCTCCGCCCAGCCCGTATTTGTGCTTGGGATCGCCCCGACCCACGTGCAGCACCTTGCACAGGACCACCGCAGCCTTGCACACACCACCGCTGCGAGGCCAGTGTCCAGAAGAGCTTCAGGCGCGGCGCCAGGCAGAGCCTCCTCCACACCAGCGTTTGGGTTTGCCGGTCGGAGAAAGTCCTTTCCCCAGAGCCCCCGTGTTTGCCCCCTGCAGAGGGCGAGGGTCAGCGCGGTGCCAGCCCCTCCCCACGGGCTGCCAGACACCTCCTGCCTCGTTTGCAGACACACCATCACTGTGCTTTGCGTGCAGTAAACACAGCTAACTTTGCAATAAAATCAACGAAATTCTATTTAGCTACTCTAGGGAAGCAACTGTGGCACGCTTAAAATGGTAGAATTTAATTAGTTTTCCTTATTTATATTCTGGCCAACGAACTAAGATTCATTTTTTCTCGTTAAATTTATTTACGCTTATACAGTGGGGCCTGACCAAGAAACACATGAAGTCAACCAGAAAACGTCCACTGACTCCTAACGGTAACTGGTTAAAAATACCATGAAAATGACTATAAATTTGTTTCCTGGCGTCTAAGAGGTTGAATGGGCATAGCTGTTTTACTGGATAAACGAAAATAATCATAATAATAGTAATAACACTACAAACCCTCGCACCCTGTGCCCTCCCTCGGGGTGTGCCCACGCGTCCCCGGCGCTGGAGGACCAAAGCCACCAGCAGAAGGGCCGGCAGGTCCTTGCCCAGGAACCACCCGAGCTCTCAGCCTTGCAGACCTCCCCATCTGCTCCGAGCTGCCCGTGGCAGCAGCACATAACTGCTATGGCTCCCTGAAATTTATATTTACATTTGGGTTTCTTTAGAATAAACTTCCAAGCAGGTATTTCTATTTTAATTTCCAAGATTAAATGCAATGGCGTTCTGAAATCATCTGAAGGTCGCTTTCGTGGCACGGAGTTTACTCAGTTCACAATTGCATTAGACAAATCGTGTAGGAGAAAATTAACATACTATTAGCCTTTCGAGAACCCACTCTCTTTCAGGGAATGCTGTGAAATTATTTCCTTACCCAACACATGATTCTGACCATTTTCTACCAGAAGGTAGAAGATTCCGCAGCCACAAATTCTACAAGGAGAGGTGGATCCCTCGAGACCACAGAATTTCTTCCTCCACCAGACGCTGGGTTTACAGTGAGTTCACACAACACACAGAGCTGATTCAGTACTGCCAATTCGGGTCAAACATTAAAAACATGTTGGTTGAAACCCATACTACAGCTTCATTTTACAATATGAAAATAAGCTCCCCTCCCACCAAATCTGAAAAATAAAGTTGGCCGAACACATTATGAAAAATAATTTTTAAAAAAGCACGCCTTTCTCTTCCCACTGATAACATACTTCAAATTTTCTCTAGTGCAAGAGAAATGCACACAAAGTAACGCCGCTCCTGTTGCATCGTCCCACCTCTTCCGTGGGCGTTAGCAACATTTGCTCCTTCGTACCACTCTCAATCGCCACAATATTTCTGGTGGGTACCAATAAGCAGTTCAGAAAACATGGCTTTGCGTCCTCGTACCTTGAATTATTTTGCATGGCAGCGACATCACATCGTAACTATATTAAGCCTTGGCAATGCAGGCAAAGTTCCTAATGGCTTAATTGCATGAATAAATTTAAGGAAACAACAACAGCAGCCACCAAAGCAACGTGTTCCTTCAGCTCTGATTTAAAACTCGCGATCGCAAACAGTTCATCTTCTCCTGGAGAGGGGCAATCTAATGACTCTCTTCTTGAAACTATTACGTTACCCTTGCAAGACCTATTTCTTCGTTTCAGTCAATTTGGTGTTTTCTTCTAAGACTTCTGCTCCACTTACAATATATCAAGTTTAGCTAAGACTCTGCTTTAAGCTACAGAAATCTGAACTAAATTTGAGTCGGCAACAGAAAAAACACGGAGCACGAGAATCCCCTATTGAAACGTTTTCCAGGGAGGGAAGTGGTGTCTTCTGTAGCTCACGAGGAGGAGCTGACGGACTTGAAACGCCATGTCTGAGCGAGGCGTGAAACACCCACAGCGACACACAAAACTGCCCCCAGCCTAGGGATCACGCTTCAGGAACGCTGGTTAGCAGCTCAGGAGCTGTTTGGCAAAGGAGACCTTTCCCCTGTGGACCCCAGTGGTCCCGTTTGCCACAGGTGGGAGGAATTTAGCCCCTAAAACAGCGAGCAAGACTCGCGGAGATCCCACCAGTCCTGCCCCCAACACAACCCCTCGTCTTAGGCATTAGATCAAGAGAGTTAGGGCATCCACATCCCACCAAGGCAGGATTTCAAAGCTCTTGAGACAGAGATTAAAATATCATGAGGCTGGCCAAATAATTGCAAACCATAAAAGAGGAAGAAAAGTGACGTATAGCGTGTTTTAGCTGACTCTGTGTGCCACGGCAAGGGGGGCTGGCAGCACCGTGGCCCACCACAGCCCGAGAGGCCCGTCCTGCTGGGGATGGAGCGAAACGTGACCAATTCGGACAAGGTTCCTCAAAGTGCCTTTGCTTTCCACAGGGAAAATTGCCAACTGCTACGTTAGTATTAATCTCCCAAGTATCAGCAGCAATAGCTGCCTGGGTGTGCACAACCTGCTTGTCTCTTGGATGGGGAAAAACCACTCCACAGGTATTTTAAGAGCGTAAATGCTATTACTAACACGTGAAATCTGATTTAAACTCTCTCTACGGCAATGCACTGGCATTTTTCAAAGAAAAACACCCTACTACTAGCTTTAACAAGCAGTTAAACATATAGTAAATTAAGTCTGACTTTCATGACATTTACCAAGCAAACAGTTGGGCATGTATGAAAGGATTTGGGTTGTTTGTCTTTTCTAACTACTACGTGAAATATTTAATTAAGTTTTTGCTATTGCCAATATCTTGGTATTACATTCAAGACACTGAACCAGTTTCTTCTGGTTCACACTAGAGAAAGCAGCTGTTTACCCAAGAACACGGCGTAAATGAAACAGGACTAATTTGTGACCGATACCAGCTTGGCCGTAGGGCTCTTGCAAGAGGTAGGATGAAGTGCCACAGCAGTACAAGTATATTGTACCTCTACAAGTATATTTTCATCCCGCCAGAATATTTTCCCCTCCAATTCTAGTTAGTCATGCCAATGATATTCCAGGAAAAGGGGATTAGAGGTTTCTTTTCGTATAGATACACAAGATAGGCTCAGACAGGCATCATCTTAGTGCCTTGGAAGTCGCTGTGTATTTGTATAGACTAACTGCTTCATGACCCATAAAGCCCGTTTAGTCCATCCACATATTTGCATCAATAAATGCTCCACGGTTGACTTCATTTTTCAATGGGGATGGTGTAAAAAATTTGCAATATCAGAAAGTACTGCCTGGTATCACCTTGCCTCGCCTTCTCATGCAGTATGTTTGCCTTGGTAACCTAAAGAAATGGCTGAATTTTCACACAAACAATAAGAACCACCTCAGGAATGGTCATCCTGTTTCTTAGAGCGTCTTAACTGGGCAGCTGAGCACTTGCAGTTTCCAGCAGAGATTTACTGTCCAACAGGAGGAGAAAACTGATCCTTATTTAAATGTGATCTCTGGCATTACTTTAGCTCAGAAACCCCTGCACATGCCTGCCTTCCCTTGCATGTGCCAACACAGATATGAAACAGAAACATAATTTTATGCTGAATATTAGCTCGAGTAGGAAGTTATCACTTTGATAACTATAAACATTCATTTGCCTGCTTCATTACACAGCATTAAAGCTGGGCAGATCATTTACAACAAGCTTGTTAGAACTACTCAGTATTCAAAGGCAAGCCTGCTTTGCTGTGAGACACACAGAACACCCAGGAAGGGGAAAGAAAAGCTTCCTGAGTAGATGAACATCACATCTCTGCTTGGAATAGTTGGAATTTTTCATTTGATTTTCCAAACCTGTTATTTCTTGCTCACCTAACCTCTAGGAGTTCCAGTATACATAGTGGCTAGACTATCTGAAATAACAAATGCACAGGGAAAATTACCACTGAGTGAATTGTCTTAAAGATGGGAACGAGCACCTGGAGCAGCAGAGCCCTGCGGAGCACACCCAGACCGGCAGAAACGATCCGAATGCCCAGAACTGTGATCAATGGATCACATTTTTTTAATTAATCTTGTCAAGAAAAGAAAGAAAAGCGTTTGTAGTTTCCGCAGAGACAAATTTCTTCAGCCCAGCTCTCCTCAGCCCTGCAGCTTGCTGGGCCGGCCCAACGCCATCAGCTGGGTGCTGGGAGGAGATGAGCAGAACAAACCTCCAGGTAAGTGGAAGGCACTAGAGATGTCCAACCTTTCTCCTTAATTTCTTAAATTCCGTTCCCCAGAAAAAAAAGTATTTCTTCCATCAGATTTTACCTTGCCCCACTCATTCAATCTCACCTACGATGGCAGTAAAACTGGGGAGGGAAGATGTTAGGCTGAGCTTAAGGGTTTCACAGGAGTAACTCCGCTGTCACGCCACCTTCCCCCCAACGTGCGTTGAACCCTTCCTAAGCGCTGTGAGCACTTTGAAATAGCCATCACTCCTGTTTGCTGTGGAAGAGAAGCTGGTTCTTTCAGAAAAACCCATAAAAATAATTGAGTAATTGCTGTTGTGAAAATGCGGTTTATATCAGCAGCATTTGCTAATGAAGCAAGCTGACAGACACATGAAAGAGCATGTAGAAAAATGCTGGCGTTATGAGCTGGTTTTAACATATAATGTTGCTTGGCCGTTAAGGTACTGATAGGAAAAATACTTAGTCACTTCCCAGCTGTTCTGTGGCAGGCTAAAACATTAAATTTAAACCATTAAATAATTCTGAAAGCAAGGGAACAGGTGGCAAATGGTTCATATGGCAGATGGTGCCTTTTTTAATATTTGTACTCACTGCTAATTTACAGAGTCCATAACCACATACTCATATCTTACCTTTTTCACTCAAATAATTAAGAAATCGTATGTGAGGGTAAGAAAATAAATACCCCAATTCTTCGTACAGTAGCCATAAAAGTGGTATTAGAGACTACTAGATCTCCCATACCTCAATTACTTCACATAACTGTTTACATTCAAAGTTTATTGCTTTTTGGTTTTTTTTCAGATACAGGCCTCTTCAAACACTTGGCTTGATAGCACTGGAAAATTAAAGTTTTCTCTTTAGCAGCAGAGCAAATAAGCATGAAGATGCAGCCCAAATCACTGAGTATCTGCATCTCCACAAGCTCCTATTCAGTCTTTATGTTAAATGTGGCACAAAAACTAAGTTAACAGCAAGGCTGACGTTAAATATTTAAGGGAGCATTTTGCCTGGTACATGCACAAACAGAACCACCAGTAGCTGAAGAAAAGAAGGAAAAAAAGGAGCGAATAACCCAAAATGGAGCTCCAGGAGCATTGCTGGAACCTTCCCCATTTCAACCCACTGACGTGAAAACAGTTGACCCCGTGCTCAACAGACAGCGCAGAATTACTGTGCTACGACCTTTCTCGCCGCACGGTGTTTCTGCACGGCCCCATCCCCAGGTAACTCGAGCTTCGTTCTAGTGAGCGTTCCCACGCACCACCCCCAGGGCAAGGCTGGCCCCAGCACGGACCACCGGAACAAACCCCATTTCAAGGGAGAGCCGAACAGCCAGTGACGCCTCCCCAGGCTGGGGGAGGGACGGGGGCGATGCTCCGTGCGTGACCACGCTCCAGACCCATCCCTGCATCGCCAGTGACCTCCAGGCTCCGCTCTGAACCTCTTCCTACTGCTGTTGCTTATGAGCTTTTACACCCGCTCTTAATCCCAACAGATGGGGACTAGAGGTATTCAAAGAAAGACAAATTTTTTCAAAGAAGCATTGATTCTAACACACTTGCTGCTTGCAAACAATTTAACTGAAATCAAGAGGTTCTCTAGAAAAGGGATGAGCAAAATGATCGTTTAACAACAGGCCTAGAAAAGGTCCAACACCTTTTGGGATGCAAAACGTTCAGAAAGCAGAAGACGCATCCCGAAGGTCACGGTGCCGTGCACCGAGTCTGCCGCGTATCGATGCCAGAGTCACCCAGCTGGCTTCCCTCTGCGTGAGGATGATTCCCCCCCTTCCCCCCCAGGCATAAGGGTATTTGCTAGTATTGAAAATTTGGTATTTTTTCCTACCAGACACGAAGGACTGGAGCCCCTCAGAGAGCGTGTTCGCATGGCTACCTTAGATGCACGGGGATGTTTCACTGAACAGCTTAGGGATGACTCAGCTGCCAACGTTTTCACATTTCGTTTAGCCGACAGATTGATATTGTATCTCCAGCTTCGTTTAGGCTTGCCTCAAGTCACCGTAGATAAAATGTAAGGTAAAATAACTACATCTTATCCTCCAGAAGCTGCCAGATGGTAATTGCGGCATAAAGCACTTCAGCTCACACACCTCGGACATCCCTCCCTCCGAGAGCAGATGCCGGCTGACCACAACACAGGCCTCCCTCAAAACTGACCGCGGGAGGCTCAGCTGTGCTGAAAAGCAAGTGAAAGTGGTGCCAAAGAATTCATTTTATCGCTGCAGGAGCCCCTAACAATTACAGCTTTAACCACTTTCAGAAGGAAGTCTAGTCAGAACATTCATCGTTAGAAGATGGCTAAATCAGCACTCGATCCAGCATTGCTCTACATATTGTATGGAAATCACCGCACAGATCTTATTTCCTACCAGCTTAAAGCTAGGAGAAGTGCTCCAGCCAAGTCCTCCGAGGGGCTGCCGCCGCCGCCCCACGCTTTAGCGCGTTAGAAGCTGAGCTCACCATAAGGGAATGATACCAGACACCGTGTTACGCCCGGTGAAACCTCAGTAAAACAAAACAAGCACATCGAAGACCCTGTCAACAAAGACTTGAAACCCTTAACTTTGTTTAAAAAAATATCGGGGGGGGGGGGGGAGGAAGGGACTTCCGTAAATAAAAATGGCATCAAAGCAGCATGCTCAGAGTTTCTTGGAAAGTGCTGAAACAAATTAAGACAGAATCCTGTATTCTGGCAGAGAGAAAACAGAATAATGTACCTGGCAACTGTCCAAATGCCTCGCAACTGCGTGACAGGACCGCTCGCCACGGGACTTGCCTTGAATGCTTTGAGATGGGAATGGCTGAAGAGGAGAGAATCTGGAAATCAAGTCTAAATGGGCATCGATTTTCATCTGCAAAAACTTCAAGTATCACGTTTCTCCAGAAACGAATCAAGCCACTCTCTGGAACAGAATTCTGGGATTTTTCCACACCATTTGCCTTTTTTTTTAAAAACCAAGCAAGAGATGGCTAACCAAACCAAACCAGCCTAGAAAAGCGAGAGCAGAAGGCCAGCACTTTCTTCCAGTTGTTGGAAACAGAAGCCCAGACCCCGAGACCTCCCACGACACCTCCCTGGGGCACAGCTCCCGGAGCCAGCACCAGCGGCTGCCATAGCTCAAATAGACTTTTGGCTTTACATTCTGTTTTCATTTTTATTTCATTTTTAGTTTCTATTTAGTTTTTTTTTTTTATTTCAGCTTCTTCCTGTAACACCCCGGAGCCTCACTGTCTCCAGGCACCTGTAACATCCCCGAGCCTCACTGTCTCCAGGCACCGCATCACATTTGGTCTGCTTTTAGCTTTATCCTCCTGCAACACTGCGAACAAGGATTTCAAGGTTTTTCAGTCTTACCAAACACCTACCCCCTATTTGTAGGTGTGACCCTACGGCCATCAGCAAAGCCCCCGCAGACTTTACGGAGCTGGAGTCAGGACACCAGGAGCTTGGTGGCCTCCTCACACCCCAGTCCACGAGGAACCTGACCACTGATGTGGTTTCTGAAGGGAAGGGAGGAATAACGTGCCCTTCAGGTGGCTAAGGAAAACAGATTTGCTCTAATATTACCAAATAAAAAAAATAAACCAAACTCAATACACATGTTCTCCATTCAGATTCATTAAGGTCAGGTTTTTTAGGGTGCAGGTCGGACCGGAGAAGGAGACACCACGCTGCTCCCTCCTTTTCTCAGTACAACATTGCTCCGACCCCTCACTTCCAGAAAGCTACTTCAGCAGCGACTTAACCCCGACACAACGCGTTTACACGGCTCCGAATCAGGGCAACGGCAGAAACCGCCTTTTATAGATCAGCAACGACCATCATCCACCGCACGAGCGGTAAACGAAGCCAAGCACAACGCGAGAACGACGCTGGTATGCAATTTCAACCCCCGTAGCGCCAAGACAAGGCTTTGTAATACCAATTTATTCAAATGACCGCATCATACTGAAATTCAGTTTGGTTTCTGATTTTAATGGATATTAACAGTTTAAGTGTCAAGTGCAGGAGCATTAAGAGCAGCAAATTCAAGTCCTGTACTAGGAGGGACTGGGCTACAGGGGGCTCTTGGGCCAAAGGAAACATCCTATGGCTAGAAAACAGACACATTTCCAGCCCCCTGACCCCAGGACGGGTGATTCTGGTAACGTCTGGCCCCGGGCAGGGACGCTGCGTGCTGAGCTGGCAGTTAGCCTCAGGACAGAGGCGCCGAGCCCTTGACCCAAAACCGGGGGGATGTGCAAGCACTTGAGTATGAAATTCCGAGGGTGAGAAAAAGCTGTGCCTCTCTGGGTTTGGGGGTTTTTTTGACTGTTTGCTGGTGCTCAGAGCCTTGCCTGTATTTTCATTTTGCAGTATGTCGAACGTGCAACTATAGCTCCCCAGAAGACCACAGACCACTTCACGCAGAGACCAATGGTTTCCTCAACCTTAAACACAGGGTATTTTATGTTTCTTCTTTTCCCTAAATTCATTTCATCGTTAGAAGTTTCCAAGATCAACATGGTGCCAAACTACTATCCAACAGCAAAAGTGATCACAGAAGCTTCTCCCACCACAGAGCCGAGGGGCCAGCGCATCCCACCCTCGTCCGCTTCTGCCCAGGGCCAAAGACCCAGCAGGATCCTTCACAGCATCCCATACTGGGGAAGGCTACAAAAGGTTTGAATTCCCCAAATATCGGGTACTCTATTGTAGATCTACTTCTGATTTGCTTTTACAAAATGTAAAATAAACTGCATTAATATCAACTTGTGAAAATTACCACCGTATTCTGCTTACTTCGAGTCCTCCCCAGTTCATGGGACCTGGCAATTTGCTTCAAGGAAGCTCCAAGAAATTTCTCTGGGAGGCTGGAGCCTGGGTCCCGTCCCGCTGCCACACCTCACCCATGGCCTGCCTTGTGTCACTGACCTGCTCCTGCCCGCTAACTCAGCAAGGTGACTAATTCGGCTGGCAGAAAGTAACCCAGCCAAACTGCAAGGCTGCAAAACTAATCATCTTAAAAGGCCTCCTTAAAAGTAAATATACAGTTATAAGATTATTGATGGAACAAGCTGCTGTGATTAGAAATACAGCACTGCACAAAGTCGTATTATCATACCGATCTCCAGTATAATCAATTAACAGCGTATAACTAAGCATACAATGTTCAGTCTTTAGGTGCCAATACACATGCGGATTTAAGATGGAAATGATGTCATCTTTTGTTTCCCGAGTTCACTCCTGTTACATGAACATTGCCCGCATAAACTTTAGACAAGGAGAACACGGGAAGTGCATTAATTACGTTACTTTATAAATCACACATGGATCAAGAAAAACGCAGCTGCCCCCAGAGTCCACAAGTGACGCTCTCTAAGATGCACCTCTCTGAGAGCAATAAGTCATCTTTAATAAACACCAACGCACGGATGTTTTTAACCGAGAGGCCGACAGGGCGATAAAGCATGCTCACGCTCGGGATTACCTGTACATTAGATTACGGCTTCTTGATGCTTTCCCAGCCATTAACTTATATGGCAACAGAGACATTTATTTTTGACAGCCGAGAGCTGCCTTTGGCCAACCGACCATTTTTTTCCTGTAAGCGAAGGCAGCTTCAGCGCCTCGCCGGCTGCGTTTCGGCAGGGCAGAGCCGGGGCAGCCCCAGCACGTGCGGAGAACACGCCGGGTGTAAAGCTTTGCACGTGCTCCTCTCCCCCTTCCACTCACGCCCATCAAAAGCCTGGCTCCTTCGTCAGCGCTCACGGAAACCCTCACCCCGGCCCCAAGGGCACGCCAGCGCTCCTTCCCACCCTCCCAGCCCAGCACCAGCTGGGGAAGCTGTTCATCAAGCTGGTGTTGACAGAGATGATCTAAACCCAACACGTTCCGAGTCCTCGGCTCCGCCAGCACAATAAAACCGAATTTCATAAAAATGTTTTATGTAAGCCCTTGCAAAGGCACTCGCCTTCCCTCCAGAGGTGGTGATTAATAGAGGAAGACGGTTAGCTGAATCTCGAGTTTACTGTACACGGACCTGGCATTTTCGAGCTTTCTGTTCTAAAAAGCTACTATATATTCTGTAGGAGAAAACACCCAGAAGCGTGTGGTTTACTGCGAATGACTGATAATAGGATGATTGCTCGGGCACTCAAAGCGTGATATTTGATAGCCTATCATACACTCATTCGAAAGGAAAGCAACAATTATCGCGGCCTGACATGTTTATCATTGCAGAGCTGAGCCAGTTATCGAAGTGGTAGAGCTTCCCGGCATTGTAATATTCAATCACGTCTAACACAGCACGCAGAGCTCACCTCCACGGCTGTAAATCAAAAGTCCTGCGCCGGGCTCCTTCCCCGATCGCCCGAGCATCTCAATTCAGGGACGAGCACATCTGGCACGTAATTCTGGTTTGCAGCGCAGATAGAGAATGCATTTTTTTTCCCCCCTTTTGGATTCTCCTCGCAGATGCTCGCTTACAGAAGGGAAGAATGGGTTCTGTGGGTCAAACACTACTCCGTGGGAAGCAGCACCTGCTCCCTGCCCTGGAGCGGCAATTAGCTCTGCTTTCTGTCCTTATTTCAGTACCGTCCTTTCCCAGCAGAGCCTGAAAGCCTTGCACCTTTATTCCTGTGGGTCAGTTTGCTCTTCAGGCTCCCTAAACACAAAAACGCTGCCGTACGCCTGGCAGGCGTTTCGCTGGGCGATTCTAATGACTGCTCAACAGGAACAGTAATTACTGAGATACGTTTCTCATAAAAAGGTTTCACCTCAACACCGAAAATCGTAACCGCATACCTTCTGCAAAATTCAATCTCGCTGCGTCGTGCCGTGTTCCACTCCAAGTACCAAAAAGATGGAAAATGCGCCCTAATTTAAATCTTTAACTTAATTGGTACATAACATTTCTAAAATATAGCCTTAAGCGTTCGAAGGACAGCTTCAAAAATGATCCTGAAGACTTTAGATCAGACTCCCACAGCAAGCCGGGGATGCCACAGTACTGCCCCAGCTGCCACGGTCAGAAAGTTGTAACACAGCCGTGCTACAAAAACAGCGGTTTTTTCCAGCAAGCAACCACATCTAAACCTCTTAGAAAAAAAATAAATGCACGGCTACATTCTTCCAGCATATTTTATAACCATAAACACCCAAACAACCTACTGAAGTTTTAATCAGCTATTACCATCTGTGGAGCAGACACCTTTCAAGCGCCAACACGGCAACCTGAGGACCTGCTGCAAGGACTTGCTGCCACGACGACCACGTTCTCCTACAGCAGCCACTCAGGTGACAGAGGATGCGGCTCATCCGTCCGCTGCCTGCAAACGTCACGGCACACACGAACGCCGCAAACGCAGGCGGAGTTCTGAACTCAATTTTAACACACAATTCCAGAGAAAGCTCTGAAAAAACCAACTTTAATTCTGGATTACAGGAATGCCACCTATAGCCCCTGGATATCCGATTTCCAAAGCACACCAACAGCAAAACTCACGCTCGGAAGCCCCTCTCTGCTGCGAAGTAAATGTAAAAAGCTGCTCGTTGGTGCTACCAGGAGTGAACTTACCTGGGAAAGGCGAAGCCAAGACGGGAATTTTGATAGGGGAGAAGGTCAGCACGTGGCAGGGCTGGACGCTGGGCGCCGAAGGGCCCTGGGGGGCTTCAGGCTCCACCGAGACCATGGCGGCGGTGGCCGCGGCGGCCAGCGCCAGGGTCTGATTGCCGCCCACCGGCTTCAGGCTGCTCTGGCAACCTCCTGCGGAAGAGCGAGATACAACAGATTTCAACTGGAAAGCAGTGGATTGGCCTAAGGTTACACATTTTCAGCATTCTGAATGTCAACAACAAGATGGAACAAAAGCCTGCAGCGTTTCCCACCCGGCCTCCGCTGTTTGCACGCCCCTCTCAGTGAGACACTAGGTTTGGAATATATTATATGTTTTTCTAAGGACTCTCAAGGCCCCTTTCCTAATCGTTAAAGTCCCAGCTTGCAGTTGGTGCATTTTTAGGTATTAAACCCCCATATGTGCGAACATACCATTATAACCTAGAGGGACAAGAGAGTGGTGAGTCATAGATAAACTGTGCAGAGCTGTTAAATTTAAATGAAAAAAAAAAAACCTCAATAAAAGTGAAATATTTGAACACATTGGTCAGCGTTTTCTTCAGCTCCTACAGCTTCACAGCGATGCATGACCACCCTTACTCTGACTTTTCCTAATTTCAGGTCTGAATGTTTTTGCCACTTGCGCTATTAACATCCAACGTTAATTATCCGCCTGTCTGTTCTGTAACAGGCACGCAGATACCCGATGTTTGTAAGCTTTACATGTTCGTATCCTTCACCTTCAAAACACGCCACGCAGGAAACTTCCAATGGTTTCACACAGGAGCTCAGAAGTCATCCACCAAGTTTAGGCTCAAATGCACTTTAGACCATGTAACATTTACCTTTACGCCTAACAAGCTTGGCATGGAGACCTTCAGAGCTCAGTCTTGCCTAAATATGTTAAATAAACAGGAAAATGAGTAGTAAAGATCTTAAGGAGAAAACCTAATTTGACAAACACCAGCTGTTACCCCTTCTACACTGAGATATGTATTCAAAAATTAAGCAATCATTAGCTTATTATGTCATTTAGCAAATGTTTTCAGTTCATGTGGAAATCCTTCAGGCTATAAGAGCCAACCGTGGCTCTGCAAAAAAAAAATAATATCACTATTTGAACGCCTGAAGTGAGGAGCCTGATGTGTGAGCTTGTCGGATTCCTGTTTCTCTGCAAGCAACGCAGGCAATCAGGCCGCGGCCGCGGGACGCGTGCCCGCCGGGGCAGCGGGGTGGGTGGCGCAGCCCCTCTGCGGCTCCGGGCAAGACAACTGCAGCTGAGCCAGCCCGGAGAAGGTCCTGCTCCCGGGCAGGGAACTCTCCCCCACGCGGCTACGTGGCCCAGGCGCCTCAGCCCGGCTTCTCCATCCTGCTCTGGCTTCAGACACCTACAAAACTTTGGCTTTCAGACGCCAAACGCTGTTTTGCTCTTTGCTGGCGTTGGGGAAAGAGCGGGTCAGTGGCTTTTGGAGAGGAACCTGCTTTGGCTGCAGCTAATTGGGGCTCCTGAGGCTGTCTATGATACTAAACTTTGGCAGCTTTGCTCCTAACTCTTTATAAACAATTATTTGCCAACAAAATAAGCTCTGCATTAGCAAAACAGAAGTCAAATATTCTCAGTTAGCAGCACAAAAAAAGCCCCTATTATTTCTACTGTATTTGTCAGTGCCAAGAAGAATTCACTTAAAACACCTGCACACGCACTACTGAACAGGCACACGGGCCAAAAAAAACCCCTGAAATACTAAAGTTCTGACCATTCAACCACAGACAGATGAAAAAACAGATTATTCTGCCAGAGTCACAATGGAAATTTTAAAAAGTGTCCAACTAATCCAACTATTTAATGTAAGTTTACTGTCTATTCACCTGAGGACTAGACCCGACCTAATGTTGGGTTAAACACCTGGCCTCCAAGAGCCTGCACTCACCCTTAATTCCAGCTGTTGGCAGTTGGGAAAAAAAATCCACAAAACATCTTTTGTAACTCTTACGAAAACTAACATTGTCTAGAAAAATTACTTTTCAGCTGGTTTCCTACAGGCTACAGGAGCAGAAAGGTTGTTTACTTCTCATTTGATTCGTTTATTTTGGAGAAGAAAATGCAGTTTCCCCAAAGAGCCCAGGAAAGCAGCAAATAACGTGAGCCTTAGTTGCTTGGATAGCCGAAGTCTTCCACCAGCACAGACGAGTAACGCTCCTGAAGCAGGGCTTCCTTATTAAAGTTTCATCAATCCCCTTATTAAAGTTTCATCAGTCAGTTGAAAGAGAAGTTTGGGTGATTTCCCCGCCTTTGATGAAGTTCTCTCTCCCTCTCTCCTGCTAAATAATTCCATGAAGAAAGGACTAACTATAATTGTTAATGCTGGAGAGGAGAGCACGGGCAGGGTGTGGGGGAGTCATCAAGCCCAGTCTCTTGCTTCGCACTCAACCGAACAACCATCTCGGCAATTTATCAACCTCTAACATAACATATGATTTGCCAAAGCAACGGGAAGCTGGACCAGGGTATGACTTGTAGAGAGCTAGGGACTTTCATCTGCCCTCAGCGTAGCTGGGAAAAGGAGGGTCTCGGAAACAAACCAGATTTTACTCTATGTTTTTCTGAAAAATTCTTGAAAGGGCTTTTTTGAGAACCATCATTGATCACCCCAGTTTACACGAATTTCAAGAGTCAAATGCCTTGAAAATAGTAGTAAAATACTATCATCAATATGCCCTTGAGGAAAAAACACTTGCACATTTTTTCCTAGCGATGGTGGTTTCCCCAAATATGTTTTTTGCCAAGTCACGCTACGTCCTGGGTATTAAGGACGCTGAAAAAACAAACCCCGTTTCAATGTCCTTCCCCAGCCTGGCAGCTCTGCTCTTCTCAGGCAAACAGATTAGGGGGAAACACCCGAGATGGGCAGCACGTTCCGATGTGAAGCGACTGAAGAAGCAACGAAGAGATTATTCAGAGAATTCACCGACAGTGGTGAACTACGGTGAAGGCACCGGAACGGGTTGGCAAAGCCATCACAAGGGCTGAAGCACGATCTCCAAATATCTGCCTGCTAACATCCATGCGGAAAAGGGTGTGGAAGCGGAGCCGTTTCTGTTGTGCCTCCTCTTCTAGCACAGCACCATCTGCTAAAGTCTGTGAATTGTCCCCAGTTAGTAGACGAGAAGACCCGTTTTCACGCGGCAGCCCGGTACCTGCCGGCCACGTCGCTGAGCTGGTGTAGGAGAAACCAGCCTGGGCCACGCCGCCGCGGCTGGACGGAACAGCACAACCTCCACTGCCCAAAGCCAGCAGTTCCTTCCCAGGGTTTTCAGGGCACCGAGAGCAGGCTGCGAGCCTTCCCCGCACAGGTACGCAAACCCGACAGACAGACGGACGGACACGGTGGTCCTGTGGCACACGCTAAATCACACAGCACGACGTGCTGCCCCCGGGTAGTCTCCATCGCCTGCCAGGGAGGAAGGAGAGCCTCAGCGATACACAGGCCGAGCCTGCCGAGATCCACAGCCGTATCACGTCCGGCACGGAGCATGGTCAGCGTCCTCTCCAAAACCCACCGTGCTCCTCCGCCTCCCTCTCCACACTCACATAGGGCCCCTGCAACCAGGCAGCGCCCACCAAAACTGCCTTTTGGCTACTGACATCATCTCACGCGTTAAAAATTGAGACCATGAGATTTTCCTCCTTGAAGAAAAAAATGCACAGAAGAACACAAATTACTCTATTTGACAAGACAGAAGTAAAGACTAACGCTTGCGAGGTACGAATGATCCACTCTTACCCAAAAAGGGTAATTCAAGACCTTCCCTTTCAGATAAGGACGTTATCGGTACCGTGAAAACTTACTGTACAGACAATGTAATGAGTATTAAATTGTTCTTTATTATTATAGTCTCTCAGTCTTTGCCTTCAGGTTTGCCTACAGGAAAACATCTTTACCGAAGGGTTACGAATCTCTTTCCCAAAAGAGCCACATTAAAAAAAAAAAAAAACAAGAGAGGAAAAAAGTGTCGAGCAGGTCAAAGACCTTTTGAACTTTTCATCTGTCTTGGAGAAAAAGGTATTAATACACACGAGTACAATGTTCCTTGTAACTTTTTTTAATGATCCAACGAACGGCTGGGTTTTGCTCATCCTTCCAGCCCAGGAGCGACTGCAAGGGCCCAAAGGCGCTGTAAGAGCTCCTCTGCACCAGGAGGTCCTCCGTCGGGAGAGGACCAACGGGACCCCCGACACACACCGGCCTGGCCGCCTCTGCTTTTTTTTTTTTTGCACAGAATAGCCCAAAGACAATTACAACACAAATGGATTTCACTGCAACGTGCTGATCTGTCCCTAGTGAGGTAAACGCACACCAAGCACATGGAACCACGCGGCACTCGATTTCCATCAACGCCTTCCGACCACCAAACCTGCTTCAGTGCTCTTTCCCACGGCAACCTGCGGTACTGTAGCTTGGGAAAAGGGCACCACAACTCAATGATTCTAGGAAAAAAAAAATAATCACACCAAGTATGGAGTAGCCTCCTAAGGAATCAGAAACGTTTTCCATGTATATTTAAAATAAAAAAAATATTTCAAAGGGTTTCCATTTAAGTGTGTATGCTATGGAAGTCATAAAATTAAACACCAAATCAATTCAAAAGAAGTTAAATACTTTGACCCCAGAGTTAAAGTTAGTAGCGCTGAGGTCCTAAACCTCACCCATAGCAGGACGTATACCACTCTCACTGCTTTTTCAAGCAACGTGCAAGCTCCTTATTTTTGTCCCTAACCCGACCGGTCGCTAACAGCCTGACTGCCTGGATCCCTGCTCCTCTGGGCTTCCCCGCTGCCCACCCGGCCTCGGGCAGAGCCCTGCTCTTCAGGCCCCCACAGCCCCTCCGCGTTCGCTGCAGCCACGCGCCGCACAGCCCCAGCTGCTGCTTAAACAAAACAAAACACCAAACAAACAAACATAAAAGTCCACCATTTGCGATTCCAAAGCCATTGCAGAATGGCACCGCGGCCAGCTTGGCTCTAAGGCAACAGCCGTCCTCAGGTACTTAACCCTGCTTCCTAAGATGTATGAAAAAACAGCTCAAAAAAAAAAAAAAAAAAGACATGTGAATTATTGTTTATTAGCCCTTATTCCCTTTCCCTTCACCTGTAGAGTCTGTAAACTAAACTCTTTTAGACATCAGTTCTTTAGGAGACTGCTACCAGAATTAAAACTGACAAAAACCGCCTTTTGATGGAGAAGGAAAAAAAGAGAGGGTAGTTGAAACAAGCTAAAGTGACTGTCCTGCTTGATCCTTCCTCCTCGAAGACGAACCATTGACAGGGGGAACACAGTGACAAAAGCTGCGTGGAGCGGGTGGTTTCACCCTCCCAGCCCCGCCGCCGTGGGGAGACCCCGCACCGCGGCCCGCAGCCCCCGGCCTCCGCAGCCCCCGGCCTCCGCAGCCCCCGGCCTCCGCAGCCCCCGGCCTCCGCAGCCCCCGGCCTCCGCAGCCCCCGGCCTCCGCAGCGGGAGGCCCCGCTCCCACCGCCGTCCCTTCACCAGCCGCGCCGACAGAGAAGCCGTCTCGGCCGCTCATCACAGGGCAAAATGTGATGATTTACAGATGAAAACAAGCTTTTTCTGCTTGTTTTCGCCGCTCCTCCCAGCCGGAGGGGCAGGGACCTGGGCAGAGCCCCGGGTACGGCACCACGCCGAGGGAAAACATATTCCCCAAAGTATTTTGGCCATCAGTTACCAATTGGGCATTTCTGAGAGCCCCAGACATCGGACCATTGGCAGAGCTGATAGACACGATAGCTGAGATTAAAAGGCTACTGATTATATAAATGTTAAGTTTGAAGACGTGAGTTTTTTAATAATATAGATATTTATACTACATATAGATACACGCAAATATTCTGGCTTCAGCATATCCAAGGAGATGCTGGTTTGCTTCGGACTTTCCTCTCTCAGGGCTCAGAAGAGGGGCAGCCGCCGGCTCCCTCTGAGCAGAGGAGTAGGGGCAGACGTTCCCTCAACTTAAAGGTCGAATCCTCAACTTTCTCAATAAATTGTCACTAACGCTCATAGATCAGATGCAAGATGCCAAGTGAAAAGAGGTTTTAAAAAAAAAAAGACAAAAAATAAAACCACAAAACAGGGGCGGTCTAAGTTTAGTGAGTCAGAAATAAACTTCAAATATTCACAAAATTCCTACAGGTATGGATTTATTTAAATTTTTTTAGATAATTTCCCATAAACTGATAGCAACTGGGAAGATAAATCACTTATGATTGCTTTATTCATCAATAGGATTAGAAAGCTGTTTACTACAAGTTCTTGGGATCAAGGACCAGCTATTCTTGAGTGCTCCACTCGGCGCTCTACCGTTTAAAAGATATTCCTGGTACTGTGAAGTCAACAGGACCAATGCACTTCAGCAGACTGGGATCTGTACCCCAGTCGGGTACTTCCCATCGAGTAACAGTACCTCTTACAGGAGGAGGAAATGGAAAGTGTTATTTAAACGAGCCCACCCTCCGTACCTAAGGCAGGGCATCGCTGATGGCAGGCGTTCGGGAAGGCTCCCTGGGCCGGCACCGGCCAGGGTCAGGGCGCCTCTCCAAGCCACACCAAAAATACCACTTTCTCCCTCAAAGCGCATCCTTGAAACGACAGGCTTGAGCTTTGAAGACAGAGAGACGGTTCCTTCTTGGTTAATCCCCTCCTGTTGTTTCTTACACAGCCCAAACTTCACTGAACAGCAATGTATAAACCCCGCGGCCCACCCGCTCGCCAGGGCGAGCCCGCTCCCGCGGTTCGGGTGCTCCTCCTCCAGTGCCCGAGAGACACCTGGAATTTCAC
The DNA here is from genome assembly GCF_963921805.1 of Phalacrocorax carbo. Classification (NCBI taxonomy): domain Eukaryota; kingdom Metazoa; phylum Chordata; class Aves; order Suliformes; family Phalacrocoracidae; genus Phalacrocorax; species Phalacrocorax carbo. The sequence continues at coordinate 22,569,546 of NC_087524.1, forward strand.
TCCTGTTCCTGCCTGCATGCAACACCTCCCCCCGCCACGCAAAGCCCCCGCACACGTCAGGGCTTGGCGCCAGCCATGATTTTAACGGGAGCTTCCGATGCCTCTTGCAAGGAGCTTTGTCTCTTTAACAAGCACAAATACTTGGAAGACCTACAGCACATAAATGTATAGCACCAGTATTGATACTGGCAAAAGGCAGATGACGGAGAACCTGCTGGCCCTGCTACCTAAGCCGTACGTGGCCTGAAACGTCAGCTGGAGCAGCGTTTATCAATCAATACAATGAAGGAACTGATTGACTTAAATAGCATATTTATCCCAATGCAAAGGAAAACATATTGATACCCCTATCTTCTGTAGCCCAAAGGGAGGGAAAAAGCTTAATGCCTTTCCCATTTATAAACTCCGGCTATTGCACAAGTCTGCCAGTAACAGCGACACTAACAGCTCACTTTTTTGCTCATATGCAATAAATAAATGCCCGGCCCCTCGCAAACAAGAGCCTCCGCAAATCACTGAATGATTTGTCTATAGTGAGGTCGTGGGGCCAGACAGGAACGTGTTATGAAAGGGTCAGAACTACAAGCCTTTCCTATAAATACGTTACGTGTAGTTTTATTTCTATTTAAGTGAAAAAAAAAATCCTACCTTGATTAAAGTTTGCATTTGGTTTGGATAGATAACAGAAAAAGCACCAGAAAAAGCACAAATATAATGAACAAAACAAAAACTTTGTAAAGGCTGTGATTCAAGTCAAGCATTCCCAGAGACTTAATGAAGCGTTCGTCTCTGCAGTGCTTGAACGCTCCACAAATAAAGAGAGTTTTCATGGCATTTCAGGGATATTCAGGTTCCTGCAGTGCTATTCTTGTTTCACAAACAGGGAGCCCTAGCACATACACACTAAGTATAAGAGAAACCAATTGGAGAGGCCCAAAACCTAATTCTATATATGCAGGTGCTTTGAGTATAAAGCTTGTGTTCAGGAAACAGAAGGTCGGAGATCCCGTGTCATGTATTTCAAAATTGTTAAAAAAACATAAGAAAACGGAACCCAAATTTAACACAAAGCAACCACGTTTCTGCATAGATTTGTAATGTCTGATATTTCAACTGAAATTACTTAGAAAACTTCATCTGTACATTATCTGTGTATATGCACATAAATTCTGATACTTGCTATGGCAAATACTGGCTCAGCTCTGTAAAGGTTAGTGGGATTAAAAGAAAGAAGAGGACACTAACACAATCAAAATTTTAATCCACATAGGATCAGTCATGCCAAAGCAAGTTGGTGAGAGAATATACATAAACTCTTCATTCTGGCACTTCTGATTTCAACAGCAATGGATGAAAGAGCAAAAAGATTGCTGTGGAGCAAAGAGACACCGTGGAAACGTAGAGGCAGCAATGAAGCTTGGACTTAGCAGAAACTATTTTCTATTGAAAAATCATTTCACAAAAAAAGTCTGATTTAAGGAGAGTATTTTCCTTCAAGGAAACCAACACTGGAAGTCTTCATTCCAGGTTAGATTGCCTCTGTTAGAAATGATAAAAATACCCTGAGCATTTTGTTAAAGGCAAACTGTTAAAAGGCTTTCACCTCTCCAGCGTCTCCTCCCAGCACTCACGGCTCCGACGAGGCTCCCTGACGGAGACCTCCGAGAACGCGACGTGTTTGCCATAACGCGCTCCCCTGCGTGCGCCTTAGCGACTGTTACTGAAGACATCCATAGTAGCAGGGCCAGCACAACACTCATGATCAGGCAGGAAATACAATTTATGTTGAAACGTGCATTACAAAAAAAATTAAAAATCCATTTGAGGCCTGTCAAACGGTTTAAAATGGAAACAGATGTTCACGGGTTAGATCTCCCGTGCCCTGAGCAGAGGCGCAGAAGGCAGCACCCAGGCTCCGCTCACCCAACGACCCAGCCGAAGCCCCCGTACCGCAAACACTGTTTGCAAGCTTACGCAAGCTCTAAATGGGTGCTGAGCAAGTGCCCGCAGCTGTAACCCCCAGAAACTCCTGAGGCTATTTATTCAAGAAGCCACTGGCAAGATTTACATGAGCAACCTTCGCCTCTATGTGCTTGCAGCACGGGCTGCGGCCAGGGCTTGGGTCGGCTGTGGATGGGAAGCCAGTCCTCAGGGCAGGCTGAGGGAGGAGTTCTCTAGGGAGCCTAGAGAACTCCCGACTCTACCTGTAGATGATCTGCTCAAGGCACGATACCCTGAAACGAGCTGCAGAGTAGGTCTTGAGTAAATAGCCCACTAACAACCATTATGTTACCGGTTCTACTGGAGCGCCCACATACTGTTGGGTTTAGCATCGCCCTGGCGTCTCCTGGCGAGCCAGCACGCTTTGAGTCCCTGCAAACGCCGCCGCCTGCGCGATACAGGACCGTGCACGCAATTACAGGAGACACTGACTCGCTAACCTCGCATTTCATAGTCACCCTTCAGCAAGCAGAAGGCAAACACGGATTTCAAGGGCTACAAGCTGAAAGCCGCCATCGCAACGTAACAGAATCACTGCATTTCTTGTGACCTCAGCCAGCACGCTCCCCTCGCTTCTTGAAGAGACAACAACACGCTTCCACGTGTATCTGCCGATCCCTCCCTCGCAGGAGGCTGGATGAAAGGCTTGTTCTTTCCTGGGAAAGCCTTCTCGAACACCCCAGTAAGAACACATGCCTTGCAAGGAACCACAGCCAGTGATGCTCGAGAGCCAGGAATGCCAAACTGCAAGAACCTACCTCGAAACATCCAAAACCGCTTTAATAGCGTCGATAATAGTAAAAGCACTGAACATCATGTACCAAAGGGCTACAGCTTTCATCTAACGGGTGCCACCAAGGGGTCTGGCCGGTGCGCCCTCACCCCACGTCCAGCGGCCACCGGCCGTGCGACACACACGATGCCGTACAGGCACTCCTGACTCGGGGCCAAACCAGCCCCGGCATCATCCGCGCGGCAGAGAGCACAACGCAGGAGACAAAAATATTAATCCTTTCTCTGCAAAAACATCTAGGTGCTGCCTTCCTCACAAAAAACGCAGTATCCAGTAGACATAAAACAAGCTATCGTTCCTAGGTGGGAAAACAAAACGTCACTATCTACTCTGGATACACAAAACAGCGAGTACATAAATTCATGTTTTGCAATATGCGCGAGAATAGCAGCTGCTTCCTTTTCTTACAGAAAATAACACCTTCTAGTAGCTGGAGCTCGCAGCCGTTAAATTACGTGCATTACCATTTGCCCAACTCCAGCACCTCATTCCTTTATCTTTGTAACATTGCTGATATATTGAGAAAACAATTATATCATTACCGATAACTGCGGAAGGCAAACCTGCCGTAAGACAGGCCTTCAGGACGAGTACAGCCGCACAGCCTGCAAAAAGCTTATTAAGTTCCCAGTTTAAACTACTTAACTAAGCAATTTGCTCTCAGTATTTTTATTACTCTTCATATTAAGTGTAAAGATTATATAGGAAATGCTTCAAGTACTACCATAGAAGCGGCTTCTGATGACGGCTGCAGGGCACCGACATTGCCTCCTGCAGCAACGCCAGCGCCGCGCACGCTGCTCTGCAGTTTGCACGTGGCCGGGGATGTTGTTGGATTAGCACTGATTGCATCGGTCAGAAATAAGATTTAACGAGGGATGAGAAGATTTAGACAGACGGTTGGGGGTCTTCGTGCTCCTCCCTGCACCTCTGGCACCCGAAGGGGAGCTCGGGGGGTTTCTGAAGAGGCGGCAGCCAGCACCGAGAACGCTGCCAGAGGAAGAGTCGGATCCACCTGAAGGTCTCCTGTGAGAACAGGCCTGTGTGGGCATATATTGTCCAGGGGGAAGAAAATCTTCCTTCTGCGCTACGTATAGATCACAGAGGTGGCACCAGGCCAGAAACGCCCCTGTTCTGCCAGAGACGCTCCCCGAGCCCGCTGCCAGGTACGCTTGCCCTCTGTGCCTGACACTCTGTGATGAAAGAGGTTTAAAGTATTTAAATATTTTAAACAGACATGAACAAACAATGAGCCGTCACTCCGCTGCACAGAACACCTCCCTCACCACCAGGCCTGTCCTTAAAAACACGCTTTGAACAGCGGGTCCTGCCTGGGAGCACAGCTCGCCTATTCCCCACGGCACCCGAGCAGGAATGCATCAATATAATGGGGTTTTGCCCGTGGCAGCCTCATTTCCGAGCGCTGCCGAGCAGCGCTCCAGTTCAGCATCGGGCGTCTCTGGCAGGAGGAGAAGGCAGCTTACCGCAACGGACTGCTAAAACATCAAAATAGGGAACCGACTCGAGTGGTTCAGCATGTTTCAGTAGAGAACGATATTCACTGCTAATGAATCAGTCTGGCAAACGGACCCAAACAGCAAGGATCGCTTCCAGCAGGCTCGCGCCGAATCTCTGCCTTGCTGGCAAAACACAAGGAAACTTCCTGGGTGCTACCGAGTTGCAAAAGCAGTGCTTTGCGGGGCAAAGACCAGGGCAGGAGGGGCTCTGCCGTCAACCGAACAGACATTACCCTCCATCTAAGCAAGAAAGAAACAACTGACAGCAAGCCATTAAGAATATCTTAACTCTGAATTCAAGAATATATGTTAGGTGTTAAACACCAGCAGCATTTTACTTCTTAGCCTTTTCTGTGAAACAACTGCTATTTTACATTATTGCTGTAGCACCAAAACAAACAGATTCAGCTTTACTGCAATGTATTTTCTGCTCTTCTCTGAGTACAAAGCTCAGCTCTTCTGATAACAGCTGTGACACACCTGAGTTACGCAGATCAACGGAATTTACTCACAAATATCTTTGTGCATAACTGAGTCTTAATGAGATGACGGGTCAATTGCCCTCCTCTGTGGACAGCTGCCTACACAGACCCCACCAAATTCTTAAAATTAGCAGCCAACAGGAAAATTATACATGAACCATGTCAGCAATTTCTTGTTTGAAAGCAATCCCAGTATGTGGGCCTGGCTGGCCCCTTCATCCCAGCAGTCGACACCCCGTTACGGAACAATCTTCTAGAATTGCCCACCGTCTTTTCTTTCTTTGAAAGTAATTTAGAGGATGAAACGCACTTCGCCATCAAGGTTCAGATCAAGCGAGAGATTTTCAGCTGAATGAAAAGCAACCCTTACTTTACAGAATGGCTTATGCATCTCTGGGAGATGGATTTTAAAATTAAAAGAAAAAAAAAAGGTAAGTACTTAATTATTGATGTCCCACTGACCTGGTATCAGCTGAGGCGCCAGCACCACCGTGGGAAGAGGCCTGGAGGCAGCAGCTGGCCTGGCTATGGCCATAGCTACTTGATTTGCCATTAACAGAGGTTTCTCATTTCCCTGGAAGAGTCTCGATTCCTCAGGATGTACCCACGCCGAATCCAGAGCAAATGCATTGTTCAAGTATATCTGGCCAACGTAAATAAGCAAAAAGAATATTGAGACAGGAAACTCAGAAATAAAGAAGTGAGAATGAAGTATCTTTAACCCAATATTACAACACGGATAGTATCTCAAGTCAGGGACAAACTCGCAAAAATAGATTGATTTCTGCTCCGTAAGTGTTGCAGGCTGAGTTTAGCTGACCATCTAAATATTAACTGGCTTTTAACATGACTAATCAGCTGAGGCAGCATCGCAAAAAGAAAACAGCTGAAGGCAACCATGCCCTGGGCTCGGTTACTCTGGAGCAAGCCCACCCGCAGTCCAGAGGCTTCACCGGGGAGATGGGGCGAGGGAGGGAAACGGGATAAAGTCACAAAGCCTGGCTTTAATTGCTCAGCTGGGTAGGCGCGCAGACGGGGGTGACCGTGGGGCGAGGGACCACGAGCACTGCCCTGGTGCCGGGGACCTGCATCGCTCGCGGGGACGCCAGCGCCGCGGCACCCCTTCGGGGAAAACCAGGGGAGGCGCCACAAAGACGGGGAGAACTGAAAGCTCTCATAATCACATCCTGTAGTAAAACCAGAACATTCTACTCAGTGTATTAAATATAAATATTTAAGGCAGTATAGTCTTTTTATAACTCAGGAAAGCGAAGGTGTCTAACGGCTGAAGGAGCCTCCTCCGTTAGCCGTCCCTTACAACGTCGCTCCCCCACGGGGCTCTGCCTGACAAACCACCGACCTTTCGCACGCCTTTGCATTTCACAAACCCCGCAAGGTCCTTCAGCTCACACGCTTTATCCTTAAAAACACTTCGACGCGCCAAGACCAGACTTACTTTGCAATTCGGCAGCCTTTTATCAATCCAGCTTTTCCCAGCGTGAGGCGGAACCGTAGATGCGTACACAGGTGGAAAAAGAGGAACAAATTCCACGCTCGAAGGTGAAAATCCTATGACTGGAGAATGAGCTCCGAATATCCACTTTGGGGGGGGGGGGGGGGGGGGGGGAAAATCAGGGGAAAAAAGTTAAAAAAAGGATTTTACCCTGAGTAAGCCGATGCTTCTCCTGATTTCCTAAATATCTGAAAGATGGGTATGGAAAATTTCAAACCTGTCTCTTCAACACCCATTTGTGGCTTTTCAGGCGTCACCCGGTGCGTGACACGCGGCACTGACAGTATAAACGGCTTTAGAAAGCCACAGATCAGCAGCCGGCAGTAAGGCAGCCCTTGGCTGATGGCTGCTACTTGCCAGCAAAGCTCCTTTTTTTCCCTGCTCAATCAGGGCCTCACATACAAAACAAAAACATCGCTAGAAAGTGTTTTTAAAATTCATCTCGAGGCAAATGAGAACCAAAGAAATGTCGGAAACGTATTCTCTCTCAACTTAAATTCGTTTGGCAAATGGGTTCCCACAGTCAAACCACCTCTGCAGTTTATTTAAGTGGTCTCACACTGGGGAATAATTGATGTTACTGTTTCATTAGACCCAGCACTACCTATTTTCTCCCTCCCACTCACTCTGCTCCGAAACCACAAGAGACGCTCGTGCTCGAAAAGGCTGGAAATCTTCACATGAAATCGAGCGGCTGCTACAGCACTCACATCTCTGCTTGATTTTTACTTCTTTCTTGTAAAAAAAAAAATATATATATATATAAAGGCAAGGCAAAACTACAAGCAGGGCTTCCGATAGCGCCGCTGTAACAGGGCAAACACCCCAGATGAAACGCTTTACTGTTTCAAGGGGCCTCACGACAGCAAAAATATTCACCGGGGAAAGCAGCGATGAGACAGCCTGGTTCAGCTGACGTGGCTCAAAACTTTCGTCTTTATGAATATTCAAAACAAACCCACCCCAAGCCCTGGACACGCCGCGGGGCTGTAGGAGCGCTGCTGCTGCGTTCCTTCCTTCCCGGTCTCCCTTTGCATCCTGCAACCGCCGTTTGCCGGGTGATGGAGCCCAGCCTCGCTGGGAGAGCCCGGCATCCCGCTCCCAGCCCTCCTCCTCCTCCTCCCCCCCCCGGGGGAGGCAGCACTGCGGGTTTCCGAGCCGGGCGGTGGAAGCGCGGCTCCCCGCGCCCCGCCGCGCTCCGGCGGGCAGAGCCCGGGGGGCGCAGCCCGCGGCACCGCCCGCGCCTCCGCGGCCACCCGGCTGCGGGGGTCCCCCCGCCACGGGCGGGCGGCGGCTCCGGCCCCGCGGCTGGCGACGGGCTCCGGACAGCGGCGACGGGAAACTTCTGCCCCCGAGCCGAGCCCCCCGGGCCGCTCCGAGCCCCCAGCCCCGCTCCGAGCCGAGCCCCCCGGGCCGCTCCGAGCTCCCCACACCGAGCCGAGCCAAGCCGAGCCCCCCGCCTCAAGCCCCCCCACCCGCTCCAGGCCAAGTCGAGCCCCCACGGCCGGCTCCGAACCCCCCCCAAGCCCCCCGCCCGCCCCGAGCCGAGGTGAGCCGAGGCCCCCCCGAGCCCCCCGCCCGCCCCGAGCTGAGGTGAGCCGAGGCCCCCCGAGCCCCCCGCGCCCGCCCCGAGCCGAGGTGAGCCGAGGCCCCCCGAGCCCCCCGCCCGCCCCGAGCCGAGGTGAGCCGAGGCCCCCCGAGCCCCCCGCCCGCCCCGAGCCGAGGCCCCCCCGAGCCGAGGTGAGCCGAGGCCCCCCGAGCCCCTCGCCCGCCCCGAGCCGAGGTGAGCCGAGGCCCCCCCGAGCCCCCCCCGCCCGCCCGCCCCGAGCCGAGGTGAGCCGAGGCCCCCCCGAGCCCCCCGGCCGCCCCGAGCCGAGGTGAGCCGAGGCCCCCCGAGCCCCCCGCGCCCGCCCCGAGCCGAGGTGAGCCGAGGCCCCCCGAGCCCCCCGCCCGCCCCGAGCCGAGGCCCCCCCGAGCCGAGGTGAGCCGAGGCCCCCCGAGCCCCTCGCCCGCCCCGAGCCGAGGTGAGCCGAGGCCCCCCCGAGCCCCCCCCGCCCGCCCGCCCCGAGCCGAGGTGAGCCGAGGCCCCCCCGAGCCCCCCGGCCGCCCCGAGCCGAGGTGAGCCGAGGCCCCCCCGAGCCCCCCGCCCGCCCCGAGCCGAGGTGAGCCGAGGCCCCCCGAGCCCCCCGCCCGCCCCGAGCCGAGGTGAGCCGAGGCCCCCGAGCCCCCCCCGCCCGGCCGGCCTCACCTGCCCGTGGAGCAGCGCGGCGCCGTGCGGGTCGGCGGCGGCCAGCAGCGGCAGGAGCGGCTCGCAGGGGACGCGCCAGCCCGGGGCAGCCCCCAGCAGGGCGGCGGGGGCCGGGGGCGGCGGCGCCGGGAGCAGCAGCGGGGCCGGGGGAGGGGGGGCAGCCCCGCCGCCGCCGCCGAGCCGGACCAGCCCCGCGGCGGCCGGGACCACCCAGGCCCAGGGGGGCGCCGGGGGGTCGGCGGCGGGGGGCGGCCAGAGCAGGGCGGGCGGCGGCCGCTTGGCTGCGGGAGGCGGCAGCATCCTACATGGCCCGGGGCGCGGCGGAGCCGGGCCGCCCCACGCTCCCCGCCGCCGCCGCCGAGTGAAACTCCACTTCGCGGCGGGGCGCCGCCGGCTGGCTCCGCCCGGCGTGGGGCGGGACGGGGGGGCGTGGGGCGGGGGCCGCGCCGGGGCCGCCCCGGGATGGGGGGGGGGCATGCGGGGGGCAGCCGGTACCGGGCCCGGCCCGCCGCCGGGGCCAGCCCCCCCGTCCCCGTCCCCCCCCGAGCAGACAACCGCTGCTGGTGCTGCCGTCCCCACGGGGGGGTGCGAGAAAGGCTTTCCAGCATCACATCGCAGTAAGGTTTTGCAGCAGCGACCGGCAGCCCGCGTCTTTCTCTGCGGCGGGGAAACACCCCTGCTGCCCCCGGGTGAATTCGGGGGGTGGTCGGGCGCCGACCCCCCGCCGTCCCCCGGCCCCAGGAAGCTTCTCTGTGATGGGGGGGGGAGGATCGGCAGCAGCCCCAGACACCCCATGGACACCCCTGCAAATGGGGCCCTTCTCCTGTCTTGAACAGAAATAAGACCCTCGTAACACAGATTTGCTCCCCGACCCGGGGAGCCCCGTACCCTTCCTGCTACCCGAGTTTTGGGGAGCAGGTGCCCACCACGGCGCCGACCTCCGCGGGTGCTGCTGCTGAGAGGGTGGGGAAGGGTCCGGCTGCCCGGGGCACCGCCACCACCGCCCAGGCGTCCCCTCTGCCTGCGCCAGGCCGTGGAAGGATGGCCATTGGGGGCTCCTCATTAAAAATTAAGCCTTTGGCCCTGGACCACAGGTACCCACAGTTGGGAGCGTGTCGTCATGCTTCGTGTGATGATCTGGGGAAAAACCGACCTCTGCAGATGCCTGAGAGCAGCTCCCTTCTCTGGCCCAGTTCGGGCGGTCCCCAGGGTGAGCAACTTGTTTGCTTGCAACATGTGGGCTTGTTTCTCTTGCCTTCTCCTCCCTGCCTTCCATGGCTCCGAGGAAAGGAGCCGAGCAGCCTCTTCCAGCTGCCAATGGCATCGCAGCTTCCAGCCTCTCCAGCAAAAATTAAAGGAATGAATAACAGTAAAACGGGCTGGGCCTGAGTTTGCAGAACACATGAACGCTTCAACTTTAAGGTTTAAAATCATTGCTTACATTTCCCTGCCAAACCAGCAGCGCTGCTCCGGCTCTCCATCACAGCAGCACGGCGAGAAGAGGCAAATATCCAGCTGCACCAGTCCCCATTTGTATATCACACCGGCCCCAGCGTGTCGGCACGCCGTGGAAAACTGACTGCAGCGGGATCACGTAACGGCATGTAGGTAAACCAGGGGCTTCTTACAACTCCACGGAAGAAAGTCAAAGGTCTCAGGAATGAGTCTTTTCTCCTCAGCCTCCCTAATTTTGTTTGGTCTGCAAAGGAACTGGATCTCCTGAGGCAGTGAATAACCTTAGTAAAGGTAATTGCCAGGAAATTTTGAAATGAAATTATTACGATCTGTGAATAAACACGGGATCAGGGAGATGCGTTGCTTACAGTTCTCAGAGAGATACTGGGAAATACAGATTTGCGTAAGCTACAGAGTGACAGAAATCAGATAAGGAGAAGATCACTTTTAAATGTTTTAGTGCTTGTCTATTTGTAGAACTCAAAAATCACTTCCTGATATTGTAAGTGAACAGAGAAACTAAAACACGATGAGAACAACAAGAGAAAAAAAAAAGGTTGTTTCCCATGAAATGGAAATGATCCTTAAGTAGCCTGTTTTAAATGCAATAGTTCATCTATAAAATACTGAAAATAACAGCAGAATAGAACATTTTATCAGTGGCTGAAGATTTATATTGGGGAGGAAAAAGGTTGAAAGAGAATTCAAAGAAGTTCAGCAACTTCCCTAGCTCAGGATGATGCTTTTAGTCATATAGTTTAGTTTTAGGTAGTCCTGCGAGGAGCAGGGAGTTGGACTCGATGACCTTTCTGGGTCCCTTCCAACTTGAGACATTCTATGAATATTCGATGGGAAGGTCTGTGTATGTGATGTGGCTCAGAAAGTCCCGGCTCCCTCGGGTCGGCGGATGTCGGAGGAGAGCTCCTCATCCGACAGAGACGTTGTCGCCAGGCTGGAGGATGCACACACAGGCATCAAATGCTTTTTTGCTTAGGCTTCCTTTTCCTACACCTTAAAAAATAATAACAAAATTATTGTTGCCTTCCTCCCTGGAGCTGGGGAAGCGTCTGGGTGTTTCCCGGGCTATTTGTGCAGCAGGTTGATGACAAGCCCGTAGGCAAGAGGCTCAGCGTGGTCCAAGCTCGGTGCTCCCACGCTGCAGCCCGGCAGGGGAGGGGTGACAGCGGGAGCGAGGGGTGACGGCGGGGGCGAGGGGCTGCATCACCCACAGAAAGAGGCGACGTACGCTGCCAGGCTCTGCTTTTCCCAGCCAGCCCAGAGAGTGGCAGTGATGCCGAGTCCAGCGTCAGCGCGCGGATGAAGCCGAGCCTGCAGCGAGCGTTCCGGCAGCGGTTGCCATCACTGGGAACCAGCCCCCAGCTGCGGTCCCTGGAGGCAGAGGACAGCCTCCTCTCGCCCCTGCAGAGCGCTGGGTGACGGCTGGGCACTCGCTGGCTCTGAAGCCACGCTTTACAAAGTGAAAAGGTTTGAACATTTGAATAAAGTTTTCACGTTCTGGACTCACTTCGCATGCTCGTATGTGCAGGATCTGCATCACGTTCATCCTCAGAGCATGGCTGGCCTCCCCTAAAGAATGCAGCAGCATCCCTAATGCTGTTTACCACCAACTGCTTCCTCACTCTCCAAAACATACACAGCATGTTGCTTCATTCTGGTTGGGGGCTGCCCTGACACCCGTCTTCCTCCTGCACAGCCCTTGCCACCTTTTCTGTAATGGAAAGGCTGGAGGGATGCCCTCGCGTTCAAGTGAGAAGTAACACGGGTCTGGGTAGTTCCCCAGTTCCTCATGGTGCTTATTCCCAGTACCCATGGCAATGGTATTGTTCCTCTGCTGATGGGCTCCTTACACGTTCCTGTGAACCAAGGGGGCATTTACGGTCATGTTAGAACCTCGTGTGCTTGAAGTCACACCAACCCCAGGCAGCGCCCCAGGCCTGGGGCAGAGGGGCTGGGAAGTGCCCGGCGGAGAAGGCCCTGGGGGTGCTGGCTGACAGCCGGCTGGGCATGAGCCAGCAGTGCCCGGGTGGCCAAGGAGGCCACCAGCCCCCGGGCTTGTGTCAGCACTGGTGTGGCCAGCAGCAGACGGGCAGGGATGGGGCCCCTGTGCTCGGCCCTGGGGAGGCCCCACCTCGAGTGCTGGGCTCAGGTTTGGGCCCCTCGGGACAAGAAGGGCCTGGAGGGGCTGGAGCGTGTCCAGAGAAGGGCAGCGGGGCTGGGGCAGGGTCTGGAGCACAAGTGTGCTGGGGGGCGGCTGGGGGGGCTGGGGGGGTTTAGCCTGGAGAAGGGGGGGCTGAGGGGAGCCCTTCTCGCTCTCTGCAGCTGCCTGAGAGGGGCTGGAGTGAGGGGGGGGCTGGTCTCTGCTCTCAAGTCACCAGGGACAGGACGAGAGGAAACGGCCTCAGGCTGTGTCAGGGCAGGTTTAGGTTGGAGATGAGGGAAAATGCCTTCCCTGCCACAGCGGCCAGGCCCTGGCACAGGCTGCCCAGAGAGGTGGGGGAGTCACCGTCCCTGGGGGGGTGCAAAAAATGTGTAGACGTGGCACTTTGGGACGTGGTTTAGGAGGCCTGGGGGGGTTGGGTTGGCAGTTGGACTTGATGATAGAGGTCTTTTCCAACCTTAATGATTCCACGATTCCAAGTGGTGTACATCACCAAGAGGACGGTACAGGAACCTGCCTGTCATTTCAGCAACGGTCCCTTCCAGCCACCCCAGGTACAGCATTAACTGACTCAAGGAGTCTCCCCCAGTGCTCAGCGCTGGGTGAAATCCGTGACAGTGGTGCTGGTGGGCTGGAGATGCTGGTCGTCCGCTGGGGCTAAAGAATGGAAAGGACAGCCGGGAGCAGAGACGTGGTAATAACCTGTAAATACACACAGGGGCTGCTGACGAGAAGAAGGGATTAATCTGTTTTTCATACTCCTGCTGGATAGAACACAAAGCAGCAATCCTAAATTCCAGGAAGGAAAATCTAGTTTAGGCCTTGGAAAAGTTTTCTAAGGGTGAGAAGGGGACACAGAATGGCGGAGGTTCCTCCTCCAGCACAGGTCGGGCAGTGGGCGAGGGAGCGACCCAGGCACGGCTCCCTGCCGCAGCGCATCCCGTACCAGCCTGGGCGTATAACCAAACTGGAAAAACCTCACGGCAGCAAAAGGGGTTTGTTTTTCACCTTTCATGACTAAAGGGAGAGTAATAGAAAGGCCATGGTGAAAGAAAAGAGAAGTGGTTGGGGCATAACTTTTTTCAGCTGTGGCAACTTCAAATTGGAAGGGCTTGGGGGAAAAAAGGCTCCTAAGACCATTAATCAGTCTCACATCTGGTGTACACGTTAGCCCTCAAACGCCACAAAGTGTCCTTTAGCTAGCCAAAAAGTCAATTTTGCCCTGGAATAAAAGGTTTAGACCCATCATCTTCATTTTTAAGTCTGAAAAAGGCGTCTAAACAATCAAAAAGGGATCCCTTTCATTAATATCTAAATTACAGACTTTTCTCACTGAGGACATTATTAACCACTCTTCTTCGTGCCAAGGTTGTCTTGTGACACAATATCAGGTAATGACCAAACTATTTTACAGAGTAGGTGATGTATTGGAGGCAGCTCTCCATTGTAGCACAGTAGCCATCCGTAGGGATAAATTTAATTTGGTATGACACACGTGAACAGAAGAGTATCCCATGCCACGATCCAGAAGGCATTATGCAGAGCCCCCTATAGACAGATACATCTGTAGCCGTGTACATTTGAATGTGCTGAAGTTGCCTGTAAATGATAGCACTGACCAGAATCTTTGCAGAATTACATGCTTCAGAAAAATCCTAATAAATAAACTCCTCCTGCTTCCACGTGCTATCGAAGCTCAGAGTCCCGGGGAATGAGGTTTGCAGCTATCTTTGCCAGCATCTGCCTCTCAGGTTAAACCACTCATTTCATACAGTGCGGAGGGGCTGGAGGAGAAGAGGGAATCTCCCCTGCCACCTTTGGGCATCCTGTGCTGTGTGAGGAAACCAGCGTGCACGCAAGCGGCTTTCTCTTTTGAGGTACTAGCCGCCCGCCTTCCCTCCACAGCAGCGCAGCAATCAGGAACCTCATCGGAGGAGCTCTTATTTCTTCCTAAGCAGAGCTGTCAAAATATTCGGCCAAACAAATGACCTGGCTGGGTGATTATTCTGTTGAGTTTTCTCATAACAACATAGACTAATAGTCTGTCCCTTGGGTTAATCCTTATCTGCTGCATTAGTCATTTGCTTCCAACAGCAGTAAATAGCAGAAATTTCAGAAATGTATCAAACAAACCCACTATGCACCTAATTGTGCAATACCATACTACGAAGGGAAATGAGCTTAAGTCCAGCTAGCGATCCGCTTATAGTCTGTAGCACAAGGACTGATTGCTCCTGCGTCTTTTATTCTAGCTAGCAGAACCACCAATGCTATTTTTATTCTCCTATGCAGCTCGTCTGAAGCTTTGACAAATCCCCCTTTTTTTGGAAACGGAGGCTGCCAAGCAGTAGTCCCTCCATACCTGGATCGAGGGATTAAGCACCGATGCCTAAACCAGCCAGGTTCCCGAGTGGTTCAGCTGCCAGTGCCTGTGCCGAGGAGGAGCTATGCAGTACGCGTGAGCACAAGCCAATCCTCCACTGAACAGAGTCCCCAGGGCAAACACATCGAATGAAAAATCCTGAAATAAAATGACCTTTTGTTTCTATAATGCGAAATACCCGATCTCCGATCTGATTTTTGCTAAATTCTGTTGATTTCCATGAGCCCCATTTCAACCCCATTAAGAGAAATCACAGAAATGGGAGACAAATGAATACTAGCCTCAGTGCAATAAAAGTCACTGCAGGAAAACATGTATAATTCATAACTTCAGCCTTCCTAGGAGCCCTTTGCCGTCTCTGGGGACGACGAGAATTGCCTTGAGACACCTGGCTCCCCGGGAGGCCTCCCCAGCCCTCGGGCAGGAGGTGATCCAGGGCAAACCTGGTCGGGCAGCGAGACCAGCGCTGCTGAGTACCCAGAGCGCACACACGCCCTGCACTGCAACGGGCGACAGACAGGAGAATTAGAAAGGCAAACAGCAGGGAAGAGTGGTTAAACAAGGGGAGACACTTCAGGAAACTGAAAACAGATCATCTAAGTGAGGGCATCTCCCTGCTTAACAAGTCCCGGATAAGAGGTTACAGCTGTTGAAGCGGGCCGGTGTGAGGAGGAGCGGCAGAGGAGCATGCAGCAGGATTTGGCCCTGGCCTGGAGATCTGGCAGAGCAGCTGAGGCTTTGCGGATGCTCCCATCCCCTGCAGGTCAGCACAGCCCTCCGCCAGCCTGGGCACGGGGCTGGCTTACAGCTTACAGCAAGGGGAGCGCCAAAAATCATCTCTGGCTGGGGCAATGGGGGGAGAAGCATTCCTCCACCCCCAGCAGACACCTTACACCTTCTGCTGGTGCCAGCGAACCGTGCCCTCGTACTGCTGCCGGTGATTTCTGAGGCTGCTCTGCCATTGACGCTTTTCTGAGTTAGCCATTTGTGCCTTTTTCACTCAGACTTGCCAGCCTTCAGGTTTCTTGGTGGTCCCACCAGGAGACTATGGCTAATCTTCCCCCTGCTGTGTGCTAGATTAACCCAACGGAGCTTGAGCAGCTGGCAGAGAAGGATGTGATTGCACAAAGATGATTAATGGGCAAGTTAAGATGTAAAATATAAATTTCCTTTCCATCATAGTCCAATCAATTTGTTTTCTGATTTCTTACACAACATTCTTAAGGTTTTTTCATACAAAGATGGATTTATTGATACCAAACTTTCAAACTCTGGTTATTTAGGAAGGGAAAAGAAATGAGAGACCACTGCCCTTCAGTTGCATGGTCAACTGAAACCAGGAGCGTGGAGGGGACAGGCAAACATCTCCTGCCAGGACTCTAGGACAGCTAAACCCATTCACTAAAATCCTAAATTTATCCTAATCATGTTGGACGCAGTAGTCAAACTGCCTCTTTTTCTTTAAAAACAGGACGACTAATGCATAGTCCAGAGTAAAGCTCTGCAGGGTTTTGCATATAGGCAGATCAATTCAGGCAGCTAAGAAAAGAAACAGAAAGGCGTTCAAACCAAGAGAAATATAAAAAAAAAAAAAAAAAAAAAAAAGGCATATTTTGCATGATCACACAAGAGACTAAGTTGCTGGAAACATTTCCCTTTCTAATTGAAGAGTAAAGAGCACAGCCATTTGAGGCAAGACTTGCCGTTTAGCCAGTCAGACGGAACACATCTCTGCTCTAATTTTAGCCCTCTTTGGTAGCCATTCCCAGTTCCACCCCACAGTGGCAGAAGGATAAAAAAAACCCCTAGAATAAAGATCTCTACCTCGGGCCACCCTTTGTCCCAGAGCCCTCTTGAGAACACAAACAACTCACTTCGACCTGGGCCTTCCTTTAAAAGACTCCAAGAAGTTTCCACGCTAGTTTGGGACCAAGCAATCCATGGATGCATCAGCCCATCTCCCCTCTACATCCAGACAGATCAGGTGAGGATGGCTAAAACCCATGAGAGAGAGGTCCTCGATATGCACCTGGAATTGTGTGATGCTGCCCTCAGGCACCGCGCGCCGGTTTGGGAAATGTAGAAGCGCAGTGGCTGCTTTGGGCAAAGCCCTATACGAAGGGAAGGGAGCCTCTCCCTGTCCCTCCCAGCCACGCGTGGTCGCCGCCCCCGAAGTACAAGCGTTGCTGAGGCAAGTGCGTTGACCCGATGCTGGTCCACAGGCTTAAGAAGGGCCCTGGGGGCTTTCCATCGGAGATACTCCAGGTAGGCATGGTTGACCACAGGCAGAGAGAGACAAATTTCCTCCTTCTCTCCTGTCTTTCAGAGCCTACAGATTGTCTGGAAGGAATTGGTGGATCTCAGAGGAGACATATTGCAGAAAGGTAGCCTTCTCAGAATGAGATCTGCATCCCCTTAGTCCTCCAAAATACTGGGGTACACGCTTAGCATTGAGGGTTTGAAGAGGTGATGTTGGATTGCGCTAGTACATCCCAGAAGGGAATCAGTAGGGTGTTTTATTTTTAACTTAACTTAAAGAGGGATGTTTTCCTGATTTACATTCTTCAGCCATCACTGAAAGCCTGGAGATCTGGCCCTCTGCATCACCACGTGTCTCACATGCATTTCAGGTACCTTAGGTAGCTAGGAAGAAATTTTGAGCACCCCAGATTCTCAGTGAAGTCAGATCAATGAATTCACTCACAATAACTTGCTTAGAAATTAACTGTTTCATGAATTTCAGCAAAATACGTATGTGATAAGCTCAAAACTTCTAGCTAGTCAAAAAGCTGTGGATTCCAAAACAACAAACAACAGATGGTGCCATCTCACATCTACCTACTACTCCAAAGAGATACTTGATGGATAGTCAGATGGACTCCCTTGTAGGAAGACTAACAGTAGGGTCTGTAGTATAAAGAATCAAATTTTTTGGGGGGGGCCACTAGTAGCTAGTTTATCAATAAAAGGTGAAGAGCAGTAACCGAATCTGCACACCCTGTAGCACTACCAGGGCAGGCAGAAGATACCACAGTCCAGCAAAACAGTCTGTCACATACTCAGCAACTTGTCTATTTACTCTCAAAAGCAAGTTGCATTTCATCCCAGAGGGATAAAAAATTGTCCTTTTCTTAATGCTGTAGACCACTCAGCATTTTAACACCGTGGCTGCATGGAAGTTGGATGAAGAGGAGTCTTCAGATCGGTTCTTATAGGCCTAAACAAACATTTGTTACTGCTTAATCTCCAGTTTAGGAAAGATCAGTTTTCCAGAAAAGACGTGGGACCAATGTTGTATTAACTGATAAGACATTGGACAGCAGAACAGCCCCACAGATTATCAGATGGTCGCAAGGCCCGTCCTGAAACCTGCTTTATTCAAACTCAGTGGCGAACGTTAGAAATAACAATAACAGGAACATCTCTGAAATGCAGCTAATACTGAGACCAACAAAAAGCACGGTCAGCTTTGCGGTGGGGCTGGGAACAGTCATTATCACATCGTGTCACGTAGGAAGTCCTCAAAACTGCCCACATGAGACGATTTTCTGTCTTGGAGCTGCTGCCCCCAGCACGCACAGTGACCGCTGGTCCCCAGCGGACGGCCCTGTCACCCTCCGGGCGCGGCGGCTGGCTGCAGAGGCGATGCCCCTCAGCGCTGTTCGGGATGCAAAGCGGGAGCATTTGAAAGGTGCTGCACCCACCCACCTCGCTACTGTTGTACACAGCACGCACCAAGTCGGCTGGTGAGGAGACAGGAACGTTTCACGCCAAGGACAGACTTTTCCTGAGGCACCTAATTACCATCAGCCCACACGCTATTTGCACCAATTGCTTAGAAGGGCTTATTGCAAAGGCAGCGTTACCAGACAGTTGGTTACACTGAGCTCAGGTTATTTAAAATACATGAGGGGAGGGAGGGTGAGTCGTGGGCACTTTGGTCTCTGCAGAAGGTGGAAAATCATTACTACCTCTGCGTTTTATGCATTATTCCAAGGTACAAATACATGTTTTTAGCTTCTTAATCAGGGGTTTTACCTCCCCAGGTTAACACGGTTATGTCAAAGCTCATTGTGAGTTTAAAACGGTGCTTTATCAGCCGAGCAATTTCATTTTTATGAGCTTTATCCTCTTGTAGTAACTTTAACACACTTTCCTTACCTAATTGTTTCTCTTCCCGGGTTATTGCTCTTAAATAACATCACTATTATCCTGGATTCAGTGGTGGAGGGAGCATACCAGACCACGTACTTCTCTCCAAAACCATTTTGGGAACCAAATGTGGACATATCCGTGTCAAGTTACAAAAAAGTGTACCAAGAACTAATTATTCCATCTGGAAACCTTCAGCTTTAATTTCTCCAGCGTTAAATCCCTCCGAGTCGTTCTTCACTCACTCAGCTGTAATGGGTTCTGCTCCGCTCCCAGAAGAGCATTTCGCAGCGCTTTCAGGACAGAGCTCTCCCAGCCTCTCCTTATTGCAGCTGCTTTTGCTCCCCGCCTAATTACCCATTTCAGGCATGGTTTTACTTTGCAGTCGGCTGGTAGCTTAGGCCATTTATTCCACCCCCAGTCCCTTCTCCTGCGAGTCGGAACAGTGACCGGCGGAGCCTACGAGCAGGGCTGGGTGCTGCGTTTTACCTCCCCTCCCCTCCCCGTGCCGTGAGCTTTCCCTGCCTTTGCAAACGGGCTCACGAGCAAGGCAGGGATCGCCTCGCAGGGGCAGAGCCACCTTCTCTGTAAGCAGCTTAGAGCTGGGTAAAAGACGTCTGGTTTTCATACATCTGAAAGTGCTTTGCCACTCACTTCGGAATTGGGTAGAACACAAAACCATTCTAAAAACAAAAATGCTTGCATTAAAATCCCTGCCCCTGAGCTGGGCACGGGGGGCACTCGAGCCCGAGAGGAGAAGCAGGTCTGTGCTCCACCAGAAGCCTCCAGTGCCTGGAAGTCCTCAGGCCAAGAAGAAACCCAGTCCAAGCTCCTCCAGTAAGTGCTAAGCTCCCAGCTATTGCATGGTAAGCAGACACCAGTTCTCTCACAGTTTGGGTGTGGGAGTAGGGCTCTGCCCTGCTGCCTTGGGTTGCTGCCACTCCAGAGGAGCAGCTGTGCTGATGAGGGGATCAGAGCATCCCCCGAGTACTTGGGGCGGGCAGCTGAGAGCAACAACGCAATATACAGCAGCACCTGCCTGCAGCTTCCCCAGCCTCCAGCGTGGAGCCCCAGGGGAGCGGGAGGAGGAGGAGATGCTGGGGAAGGTCCAGCTCCTCTCCTGGATCCACTTCCCAGCCCTGGTGTGGGAATGGGTGAGGCAGGCGAGGGTGGATGGCACCAAACACACCAAGAGCGAAGGACGACTTCCAGCCCCCTCCCTCCGCCCCACGAGGGCGGGCGCCGCGGGCCCCTCGCACCGGCCCCCGTCCTGCACCCATCCATGCAGGGCTCTCATCCACAGGCGCAGCAGCAGGGCTTGGTCCGCCGGCCGTGGGGCTCGGGAGCTGCAACGCCTCCCTCCCTTGCACGGGGGGCCCGAGGCTCTGCCTGCCGGCGCAGGACGCCGCGTCAGGATACGGTCCAGCCAAACCAAGTGACCGCCGATAAGGCCAAGCACTTGGTCAGGCTAGCGATGGATGCAGAGGAGCTGCTCCTTAGGACCCTCCAGCAGCTTCTTACATTTTTCAGGGGAGAGGGAGAATTATTGATCACCCCGTTTCACACCGGTTGTGAATAACATTGAGCTGTGGCTTTCAGCCTTTAAATTGGTGCAGAAAACACTATAAAAGGCTATTTTCTTATTTCATTAGAAGTTGTTGCTCAGAAGGAACTTATGCTAAAACCTGCACAAATCGTTAAACCAGACCTGAATTTCCAGCTTGGAGATGCCGTGATGTTGCCGCCAGCTTGCAGAGAGCCGCGTGCAGGTGGGCATGGCTTTACGGCCCCCGACTGAGCGAGAGAAGTTGCTCAACGCAGTCCAACAGGAAAGGCTGAGGAAAGTGATGGAATAGTTCTACTGTTTCTTTTTCACTTTTTCTTTTGATAAGCAAATCAGAAAAAAATTCATTTCGTGTACACTTTTGCTTGCAGTTTCTAGAAGTGCTTTGTCCCAGTACGTGGCACCGACTTGAGCAGCAAACACAAAACAGTTCCCGCCGCTCAGGGCCAGCCTGCGGAAGCCCATCCCGTAGCCCAGCATTGCCGTATTTCTCTGGGCACCTGCCAGGCAGACCCCCCCCCTCTTTCCCTGCCTCAGAGGTTTGCTCAGGCTGGTTTAACTTTGGTTTTCAGGTCTGTTTTTCCTCCTCTGAGAAGGTTAGGCTGATTCCACTGATTTCAAAATCTTAAAATACATTTTTTGGTTGTTTTGTTGCTGTTGGTTTTTTTTCAGCTGGCCTTTGAAGTTCATCTTCCCTCTTTATCTCCCTGACACTTTGGTCAATAAAAACACACAAAAAATACAAAACCAAAAAAACCCACAAATCTTCAAGGGCTGATTTTATCTCTGTCCACAGTAGGTAAATGCATGCTCTCGTCTCTCCAGAGAGCTCTCTAAGCTCTGCCTTTCTGTCTTGGGTTGAGCATTACCAGCATCATAACTTATTTATGTTCTGCTTGGCTGAAGAGGACAACGCCTCCAGCGTTAAAAGGAAATACCGGAGGGCAGAGGCGAGCATTATTTTCTCCTTTCCCTCCTTCCCTTCATTACAGCCGGAGACTCCCTCTGATCGCCGCTTTCTTCTCTCCGTGCAGTGCTTTGGGGAAGGAGGGCTCCACAAAGAGCATACGCTCCCGCAGTGGGGGTGGATGCGCTTGCTGTTTTAAGGCAATGCTCCCGACTGATGCTTCTTCACAGTATGTCATTCATGTCACGGGCCCGATTTGTATTTTGTTTGCTGCTTGAAGAAATCATTTTGTTGAATAATAATCTTCCTTGTGTGAGAACTCCTATTTTCAAAACGGGCCGTGAAGCGGCTCATCTCTTAATGAGTTTTCCTACGGGCTATGAGCTGACATCAAGAACCTTCTCCACTTGGCCTCTTTTGCAGAAGGATTCATCGCAGATGCCAAAGTCAGCTGTCAGGTGCAGAAAAGCAAAACCGTTCCAGAGCCGTAGCGCTGCAAGATGAACTGCACGCCAGCGTGTTTCTGAGATCGCCCACAAAGACACCTCCGGAGCGAAGAGCGGCTCCAGGTTTGGAAGATCTCACATCATGACAGTCTAACACAGCTTCTGCCGCTCGCTCCGTGCGCTCGCAGTGGCTCAAGTTCAGCCGTGCGAAAGCACAGAGCTCACACACCATTTAACCTGACGTTGCAAGACTGAACAGGAGCAAGCGGCGTGGTGCTTTGGGCCGGTGGCTGTCACCAGAAGAACTGGGATCCTTATCACACACCCTTGGAGTCCCATAAATACCCGCTGTGTTTACTGTACGGGCCAGTGGAAACTCCTGCAATGGTTGCCTGCTTGATTTCTCTTACTCTCTGTTCAATTATCTTTAGCTGTCTTAATATGTCAAGGGAAAAGACCCATTACGTTGCTCTAAAAACACCGCCATAGGTTCTCATCTCAACACCGTACACCAACAAGGACGTTGCACTAGTTATGGTTACAAGTGGACATTTTTTCTTGGTTTATTCATACAATTAGGCAAGCTACCTGGCTGTTTCATCTTTCATAAACTCGTCTACACGTCTTTCCCCTCTGTTTAATAGACCCGATCAGAGTTCTTAAACCAACCCCCCCAAAACAGGCCTTGCTGCAACATCCTTTCTCCTTCCCTTGGGGCACTTCTGCTTTTGTTTCTAAAGCCTTGGTAGCGATATCAGTCTATTATTTTGCTTCCAAACACTTACTTCTGCTGTGCGATATATGCTTTGTAAATCATAAATATGCATCCAGCTTACCTAAAAAAGTTTGTTAGCCCAAAGTATTTCTAGCTAATCATTAAACTAATCATTACTGCATTCAAATCAGTTCCTTTCATTCAAGTGATAATGTTCTTTGTTATTTCATCCATCCATAATAACACTTTCCTAATTTTATTTTTGTAAGATTAGCTCTTAGAAAACATTCAAGTATGTTTTAAAGAAATACATACTAAAAAAGTTACTGAGACAGAATCCCAAATTATTATTTTCTTCTCCCTTAGGAAAAAGAATGGTTATTTTTAATGTGCAAATGGATATTATCTTACATTTTCATGGGAAGATGGGAAAATGGAAAGAGGAGACTCTCTAAGCAGCTTTTAAAATATCAGTTAACCCAGGTCTTTGGTAGGAACACACATTCGGCCATCTTGATATTGCTCATTAAAAATTATAGAACAGAATCACCATTACCACTCAGTAAAGACTTGTGACTGACCTTGTAAAACAATTTAAGTCCCCAGGCGCCTTGAGGATTGCGAATTTCAGACAAGAGCAAGAAGCCTTACGTTATAAACCACAAGAGCAGCCCTGTGCCTGGCACGACTGCAGAGCGGTCCGCGCTCCCCAGCTGCAACCCCCACTTCTTGTGCAGAGGTCTCCAGGGCCGACAGAGGGTTGCGGTTTTCTGGTTTTCCTCCTTTTCAGCAGGGACAAGCCTTCCCCCGAGTATGTCCGGACGGAGAAGGTGCCCAGGAGCAAGGGAGAAGAACTATACGCGTTCCCATGGCAGACTTGTGCCTTTCCTCTCCTAAAGGACAGCTAGAGGTGGGGAAAACTGCCTGCTTCAGGCTTGGGCTTTAAGGGAGACTAATAAAGACTGAAATCCTCTCTTCTTATTAGAAAATTCCTCCGCTCTGTTTAATTTAAAAATAGCCTTGGCAACTCCTGGTAGGGCTATTCTACTAGGGAGGGGAAAAAAAAACAACCCTAAGTTTCTCTTTAAGATATTTTTGAGCAGACAAAAATTGAAAGAAAGCAAAGCTGAGCTGACAAGCAAACTCCTAAAGGGAAAAGGCAATTCGTTCAGGAAGGTCCTGGTGCTAAATGGCAATTACACCTTCCATGGCATTGCTTCTCGGTAACCGAGTTCTGTGTCTCTTGTTGTGACCCCACGTAGAAGTGGTCCCTGAGCTCCTCAAGGTCTTTTGTGTGTTGGTTTGGGGTTTGATTGTTGGGGTTTTTTTGGTTTTTAAGACCTTCCTGAGTTCTTCATGGGGTCTTTCAGAGAAAGCTATATATAAAAACTATAAATATACTAACAGCCCTGGTAGACCATGCTGGGGCAGTGGTGGACTTGGTGGAAGGAGCTGAACTGGATTCTCCAGTATCTTTCTAAAGAGAAAAAGCCCCAATACAAGTATTTCTAAGTGATATGGCCCACCTTTTAAATAATGCAGTTAGCAGACCGTGAGAGTTTAATGCCATTCCTAAAAAGTTATTTACTCACTTAAATAAAGACATGATTAACTCTATGGCCTGCCCTCTTCTAAGCTCCCCCATTAAAAATCCTTCTGTATTTATGGGAGCGAGCCAGCAGAACTCATCAGGTGGGGAAAGTGCCACGTTTCCCGTAAAGGCTGCCACGTGCCATAGGTGAAGGCTTTCCCCGAGCTAAATGAAGCCGCTCTTTTGCCAACAAATTACAAATAAAAGTACCCCCTTCCCCACCCAGCCCGTAGCTGAGCCACGAGCATCACCCCTCAAGCTGCACCAAACGCCAGCCAGCACCGCCTGGGAGCCACAGTTCTGGCAGCCGAGGGCTTGAGCAGAGACCTGCCGCTGCCCTGGCCGACGTGCACGACCTTGGCTTCTGGAAGCCTCGCCGAGGCCCCAGCGGAGAGACACGTGGTGGTACCTGCCGCCGTCCGTGGGGGAGGCAGCGCAGGCACGTCCGTCCTGCGTCACCAAGTGGCGCAGCCTTCATCCCTAACCGCCTCCCGTGTGTCCGAGCAGCCTGAACGGAGCGATATTTAACATCGCAGTGCATCAACGAGCATTTTAGTTACCCGCATCTTTTAAAAATTCCTCAAAATGTCAGTGCTATTTTTACACTCCTCTGCAATCCCTTCGAATTTTGCTATTACTCTCTTACGTCGCTTTCTTATTTTACTTTAAGTCTGTCAATTATTCTTCCTTTGGTATGAGCCGGAAAGATGTCCCTGTCTGTGATCCTGTAGGAGGAGAGTCTCAAAGTGGTATCGCTTATCTCGACTTTCAGCAGCCCAGTCCAGACCACGGCCCACCTCACAGCACACCCCTGAGGCCTTATTTTATTTCCACCTCCCCTTCCTCCACATTATACACCTTCGAAAAGATAGAAAATCTTGTAGTTACGAGTTTGGGCAAATAAGCGATCAAAGTCTTTTAACTGGCTCTTTTTCATCCTCTAGGAGTTTTACAGACCCCCAAACGTTAAACCGCAACTGAGTTTGGTTTCTTGAATCTCGCCGAGTTTCCACCAGTGACGGGTGGTTTCTTCAGCTCCCCAGTCCATAGCAAAGCCCAGGCTCCCCCGAGCAGGACCAGGTCAGCTGGTGGGGCTGCACTGCTGGGGGCACGCAGGCGAGAGCTGAGCACGATCGTGCAGAAACGGGAGAGAAAACCCCCAGCAGGCCAAACGACGAGAAAAAGATCCCCACCGATCCCGTGGCAGGGAAACGTGGCATTTCACACAGCTCCGACTGAAACTGGTAACATTAACGCATTATCAAACTCCAGTTTGTTCAGTTTCTGTATTAAAAAGTGCCAGAAGTGCAGAACATTTCATGCTTTCATCTTCCAGAAATAAGTTGACAGTACTTGATGATTTGATCGCTCTGATTACATTATTATTGTTTGTTGAATACCAATAATAGCAGGCTTAAAAAAAAATAATTCCTCTCATCACTACTTGCTCTGTAGCGGCGAGATGTGCTGCGACGGGCCATCGCGGGGGGGATGCGGCATTTCCCACCGCTTCCCAAAGCGGGTGCTGGCGCGTTCACATCCACGGGATGGAGGCGAGCGGGAGGCTTTCCCCCGAGCCCCCCGCGCTCTGCTGCCGACCCCGGTGGGCGCCGACACGGGGCCAGAGTGCGGCCCAGCCGCGGAGCAAGGGCTGACGGCTCCCGGGATGGGCCGGCCCGCGGCGTCACACCGGTGGGCTCTGCTCCTCCAAACTTGCCTCCTCACACTTCACAACGCCGAGCAAATCTGCCAAGTTTTGGGTCTGGTTTTTTTTCATCTACTAGAAGGTCTTCCGAGCCAATTTTAGTTTTAAAGAAATTGGCTGTTTCCTACAGAAAAAGTGATGTGCCTGATTAATCTCTAGATCCCTCATATCAGGGCTTTGTCATTAGGCAGCTTTCTTTCGTACGCACCACTTACTCCAGTAATCAGATAAAATTGCCAAGCCGTGGCGTTACGGCGGAGCGCTGTTCTGCGGCTGCAGAGACAACGTCCAAATGAAGGGTGCTGATGAGCGTAATAGCGCTTGCAGTATTAGCAGCAATATTTACGTAGCCTCGCGAACGCGCTCTTTCGTCTGAGGGCTCTGCATACGGGGCTGGGAAATCGTCTTGGCCTTCTCGCTTTCCAGCAGCGAGGCTTTTTACCTAGGTTTCTCCAATGGCAAGCTGGGCTGCTGCCAAGCCCAGGCCTCGGCACGCATCAGAGGGTTCGAAGGGAAAGGAGGAGTTTGTGACTTGATCCAGCCCGGCAGCAAGCGAGAGAGCACGTGTGCTCCTTCTGTGAGAACATGTAATTTCTCAGGAGCTGGATGTTCCTCCTAATTACAGACGAGCTACTGCCTTTGGATGAACACCTGCCCTCCCTCTCCCCAAACTCTCTACCCATCATCTGTGTTGTAACTTCACTGGTAGGGCTGTCTATATCGCCCTGCCGGCTTTGGGTGAGGCTTTCAGCTCTCAGCTCACAGACATAATCTGAAATAAAGCAGATCACCTGATGCAATCAGAGATCAAGTTTTCAGTCGGTCCGTGTAACCGCTGCAGCCCCCCAGACTGACCCAGCATGCCTGAGCCCCGTTTGGAGCCTCTCTGCAAGCACCGAGGGGCGATTCACGGAGACAAGCCCGCGTCCCTCCGGCCAGGGCTGCACGACAAGACAACCCGCAGCAACCCGAGGGCACCCAGCACACGGGGACACAAACACCCCCGCTGTGCCCGAGCCCTGGCGTTCATTCTCCCCTGCACCCTGCGGCGGCGCAGCCTCACGCGTCCCCAGAGCCAGCCATTTCCCAGCAGCGTCTTAGTTCCCATGGCAAACGTTTGTGCTTCCTAAATGTAACAGAAAGTAGAGCCGAGTATTTTAAACGGGGCAGGACGTATCTGGTTGGTGTAACTGTGACCTGTCTTTGGACAGGGCTTATACATGGTGATTTGGTGATGGGTCTCTAGAAGAACAGTCTCTATATGAGTATCAGCATGGCACGCAAGTGAGAGTCAGCGTAGTGGTTTTTCGCTACCAAATGAGTAGTAAGAAAACCATCTGTTCTTTAATTTGGGTAGGATCCAAACTAAGTTAGTTTTAGAGCGTGATCTTTAGATGAACGAAGGCTTCTTGGGGACCAGCAGTCGTTGTTTTGCTCCCCGCCAGACAGGTCTGGCGCTGCTCCATCTCCTTTTCTTGGTCAAGAACATGCCAGTTTGTGCTTGCCCCAGCTTCGGTACCAGGCACGGCAGGTCCCAGGTCTGCCTCTGGTGTCACAGGTACGGCCACACGCATGGAAACGGGCCTCGGAGGGTTTTCTGCCCAGTTAGTGATGCACATCTGGATGCCTCGGATCTCCCAGGGACTGACCAGAGGAGCTCACCCCCAGCAGACCACCCTCCCGGTACAAGTCCACATCCCCACCAGTGGAAGTCAGACACGAGCAGGGTATTTGCCAGACTGACCCAGGCTGCAGACGAGACGAGGGGAGCTCCCCCCGTCCCCCCCCGCACCCCGGATAGCCCTGGGGAGGAGCAGGGTGCACCCATACCCCACGGCCGGCAGGCTCTGCAGCGGGGCTGCAGTGCCGGGGCGGGGTTTAGGAACAACGAAAAGGAAAAGGCAAGATTTTAAAATCAGGAAGTTTTAAGTCACACAATTCACTGGCTCAATGAGGTCAGTAATTAATCTCTGGAAAACAAAACCCTGACTTCAGAGACTACCCTGCTCCAGAAGCAGCTTTCCAAACACGGATCACGACGTTTGCTCAGGTCTCTAATGGGTCTTTTCAGGCTGACACGTTTAGTTTTGAAGTGAAAGAGTTATTAGCAATAGGTTTTTACACGTGGTTTCTCTCTCAGACCCTGCCTCGCTGCTGTAAGCAGATTACACTCTACCAGAATGATGATAACAATTAAAAAAAAAAAGTTACTCTCATGTCTAACTAGTCACCCTAAACAGCACAGACTTGAGTTGGGATCTTCCCAGAAAGAATTGCCAAATCATCAGATCCGATCAAACTGCTAGTCATAACAGATGACAACAAGCCTGAGTTGGAAGCTGCTGCCGGGGCTGAGCTGGCTGTTAATCCCGGGGAAGCAGCACGAGCCTCCAGCAAAAGCCCAGCTCTGCGGCAGGCAGCGAGTTCCCCCGGCCGCAGACTGCTCCTTCAGAGGCACGGCGCGCACGGGCGGGAGCATCCCTCCGCAGGGAAGAGTTCTGAATTAACCTGGCATTTTCATGGTACGGCTGCACTGCCGAAGTGTTTGCTCTACACATTAAACCAGTTTGAATACAAACACAACAACTGTTTCAAACTGAATTCTCCGTTAGAGAGGTGAGTTTTCTATTAGCCTCAAGGAGCCCGCCGCTCCCGTGCAGGGCCCTCCGCCACGTCCGCTGGGCTCATCTCACCGCATCACCCCTGAGACACCCCACAGCACTAACGCACGGCGACGGGGGGCGGACACCGCAGCCTGCGCAGGAGAGGCTGCTCTGCTCCCCAGCGAGGGGCACCGACGTGCTGCCATGGCAAACGACACTCTGTGAAAGTTTAAGAAAGGTTTAATAAACGCTTCCTTTTCCCTACTGATACGTGGCGTTCAACAGAAGTCAGAAACGCCCGTTTTAGGCAGCCCCGCACGCTGACAGACAGATTTTCCTTGAGCGATGCCTCTGGAGCCGGACGAGCAAGGCGTAGGATCAGTCTCCTTGTTACCTTCCTTGTAGCATTAATTTTCCTCCTTAATCCAACACAGCTTTCTGCGGTTATTAAAGTGGTTTTAATCCAATAAAACATAAGCAGTGTGGATCAAAGAATATCCCAGAGGCACAATACACAGAAAACTGCTCATGTAAAGTTCAGCAACATAAAATGCAAAGCCTGTTTACTGCATACGCAGACAACCCAAGGTAGGAGAGATCCGTAAGATGTGTCTGTCGCTTTATTCCCCGTGCCATAACGCCGTCTATCCAATTAGCGTCTTTGACTAATCACTAGTTAACATATTTCAATTAATTTAATTAACATGTAATAATGTCACATCACACAAAGATAACACTGTAACTTGTTTTCAGATTAAATTCTATATTACTGCAGAACGTGCCTGTTCCTAAATGAAATGCAAGCTGCTCTTCTCCCTCCCCAGCACCTTTTAAGAATGGGCAAAGACATAAATTCTGCAAATCTGAACTCGTTAAGCGAATGTGCGAGTTTCATGAAATCCGTAGGTGTCAATTCACCCAAGCCTATCTACTCACTTCTTGAATTCTAGAGGGCAGATGGCAGCAACCAGGATCTGACACGAGAATACTCCCCCCGGCCAGTTACGGCGCTGCCCAGCTCGTCCCTCCCTGGCTCATACCCCGTGGATGATCGGACCCGATTCGAGCCTGGTGCTTCACCAGCTCTCAAAGGGCAACCAAAGCAGCAGCAGTCGGCTGGCATGTCTCGCCCTGCTCCTGGAATTTCAGTTCTCGTTCGGACCCAAAGAGCTTATCGGGAGCCCAGCACCCAGCCCCCCAGTTCTCGAAGGAAACCGGGAGCCAGGTGAGGCCACTTCCCAGGTCTCAGCAGAGCCCAAGGGACCCCGCTGCCAGACCTTCCCTTGCATTTCACACCGGCCTCTTCAAAATTCCGCGTTGGTCTACTGGAAAGCATTAAAAAAATAATAAAAAAAAAGAAATAAAGATCACTTTCAAAACAGCAATCTTGATAAAAGCGTAAGTAATAGCCCATAGTGCTCTGAAAGGTGTTTGCTTGTCAGCATTGTTTTCCGTGTGCACACAATGATAGGAAATTGGCTACAGCACAAGTCAGGTCCAGCAGAAAGAGCCGGGGAAAATCAAGTCACGAAATGCAGGGATGGGAGAGGGGAGAAGAGCGACGGAGGGAGGCAGCATGGCAGCGGGAGGAGGTTGGGATAACGTTGCTTTCTGTAACTCCACTGGAGTTTGCCCAGTTTTCTCTATCCTTCGCTCTGTGTCTCTGCCCAGGTCGCAGCGAGGCTGCTTCTGACCCAGACCACCCTCGAGGCAGCCGGAGGCGAGCTCTCTGCTCCCCCAAACTGCCGCCTGACCGTGGCTGCTTGTACGCTGCCACAGGCACCGACGGCCACGCTTTCTGCTGGGAGAGCTTTCATCTCTCAAAGCACCTCCAGATATCCAGATATCAGCTGAGCTGCCCTACTCAGAAACCGTTCCCCACCACCCGCTGGTCGCGTGCAAGGCTTTGCGCTCCCCGTAGCAACGGCAAAAGTTACGCTTAAAGCCTCTTCTAACCCACGAGCAAGTGCCTTTGGTGCACTGAGGAGGCTCTCCGGCGAGCCTCTAGAGCAAACACTGCGTTGGCAGGTCACCAACACAGCAGAGGGGTCAAGACGATCGCCTGCAACGGCACAGCCAGCTCGGAGCGTTGTGCTCCCGGGCAGAGTTTCTCACCTATCTCGGCAGAAATTTCGACCACCACCAAATACCCCACGTGAGCAACTCCTGCAGCGACTGGAGAACGTGCCTCTCCTTCGCTGTCACGCAGTTGCGTTGAAGGATGAAACCTGTAGAAGCGCCAGAGCGTGATGTACCTCTTTGAAAACAGCGAAACATGGTTTAATACTATCTTTATGAATAAAAAGGAAAGTATACATTACCCATCCTCAATAGATCCTATGCTTTCTAAATTTAAAAAGGTAATTTTAAACAGAAATTCCAACTCAGTCGAATGAAGCCTACTTCCCTTTGAATTCCCCTTCTGGTGTCTATGGTAATATTTCTGCTAAAGGTGGCCTAATCAGAGGTTGCGCTGCACCAACTGGAAAGTAATCCCCATAAAAATCATGTCAGAATTTCTCTTTGGAATCCAGTTAATGAAAGGACAAACAAAATACCAGCAATATTTCCAACCTTTGAAAGCTTCCCTCCTGAAGAGTTCTTTTAAGTGCTAATTAATCAAATCAGTGATATTTTGCTAGGGTCAGTGATTCATTACTGCTGCAGTAGCTGAAACTGAAGAAGTCTGAAATATGAAACAAAATAGATCATATTTCTTCCATAGATGATCAAGCCGCATTTACAGGAAGGATAGACATTAACTTGAGTCAAATACGTTCTGAATCACTTTTTTTCATCTCTCTCTCTCCTTTTGACAGCAGCACGGTATGAGTGAGATGAGATTACCAGAAAGCTTCCCTTTGACATCCCCCCAGCTCTTGACCGGTGCAGACGAGCATCGCCACGGTCACCGTTCCCCCTTGTGACTAACCCAACACGAGCCCGGTTGGGCGGAAGGTCTTCACATCCCCAGCAAGGTTAATATATGAATTTAGTCATATTCTTCATGCAGGACCAAAATCTGGCTTTGACTGCAAGGATGTGGAAGGCGTTTCTGAATTCAAGGCTAGTAACAGAAGTCAGCTTTCTCCTCACTACCTCCCTCCCCCTTGGCACCCCTCGCATCAGGGCTTTTTAAAAAGTGCATCCAGAAAGTAATGCTAAGAAAATAACGTCAAAAGGAAATGCAAAGAAAGTATTGTTAAGAAAAAGCAGAGAGCGCAGACTGGTGAGAGGCCAGCAAGAAGAAGGGTAAGAAACGGAAAGAGGACGAGTAGAACCAGGGGGAGAGAAAGACTGATACTTAAAAATAAGTGCGAACAGTAAGACGAAGGAGGAAAGAAAATAATGAGAAGAAAGAGAACAAAGAAGCTCAGTTAAAAGAGAAACAAGTTTTAAAGCATCTTACAAATGACTGTTTCTTATGTGGTGAAACCAAAGTTAGGCAGAACCTGATCCTTACCACACGCTTCAGCCGAGCATTAGAAGTCAGCTGAGTTTCTGCACAGAAGAGGGGAAAGCAAAGGTGGCCCTGGAGAAGCTCAGGATCCCACAGCTGAAGCTGGGGAAAGACCAGACGCACCGGCAGGAACACACGCGGTGTGAACCGTTACGTATAGAGTAACTTCATAGGCAGGTAACTTCTACGGATCATCCCGAAACCTTGCGCCGATCGACTGCGCACCCGTAGGCCAAACGCCAACCGATTTAATTTATCATCATATTCCTCAGGAAACACGCTCAGACATTAACCTAATGCAACTGAACGTGTGAAGGATTTGTCTTCATCAGCGAAATAAGGTACACGCGGGTCCTTCAGCGCCTCGGTTGGAAGAAAACATTTATGTAATCTCAGTGCCAATCTCAATGCCACAGAAACACAATTTAGGGTTTGACATTATGAGTTATTACAGGCTATTAGATTTTTTATTTGTTTCTTTCCTTTTTAACTAATGCTTGTCTTCAAAATAAAAATTACCTGCAGGAACTTCTACCCGCAATTACATGAACATAGTATAAAGATTGTCACGAAAGAAAAAAGTTGGCCGCTTTTTTGGGGCAGCAAATGCTGCTCCAGATCTCCAGTTTGAACAATCTTTGTGACATTGAAGGTTTGCCAGAGGCTTCAGAACAACACAGGTAACATTACAGGTAATAATCACTGTCCTAACCAGTAATTTGTTGGAGATTATAGGGAAGAATTATTATTATTTGATGCTGCTTTCAGTGTATTTGTTCAAAGCTACAAAAATACTCATAATGCTTTGGGTATGTCTCCACTTCAGGGCATCATTAAGTG
This sequence comes from Phalacrocorax carbo, assembly GCF_963921805.1. Classification (NCBI taxonomy): domain Eukaryota; kingdom Metazoa; phylum Chordata; class Aves; order Suliformes; family Phalacrocoracidae; genus Phalacrocorax; species Phalacrocorax carbo. Next base: position 22,602,100 of record NC_087524.1, read on the forward strand.
CTGGATTTTTCTTCTGACACCGAAAGGTCCAAAATCAATGCGTTTATTGGTACCAACACTCCTGTTCACCCCTTTTTTCCCCCAGAAAGGGGTTGAATACCTTTGGCTAAGTATGTCCCCTTTCCCATCTCATTCACATGCTGCTTTGCACAATGAGCTGTTGAAAAGTGTCAGCCTAAAATAACCAGGTGGCCCCCGAGCACAGAGCTTGTGGGGAGAAGCAGCATTTAAGTTGTTCAGTCCTTGGAGTTATCGAATAAGAAGAAACCTCAAGTGTTTGCATGCTATTTTTTAAGGAAATATTATGTCTCAAAGTCTAGGAGACGATTTATTTGCCCACCAAACGGAGCGGGAGCTGTGCATCAAGAGTGGGATGAAGACTGAGGTTCCTCTGACAAGCTGAATAAATCCAGATTGAGAGAGAGGTTTGTAGAGCTCTGGGTCTGGCTTAAGCCTAGTGCTCCTGTAGGCTTTGCATTCCGACCTTCCCATCTCAGCTAAGCCTGCAGCAGGACACCGGTGGACGTTGACAGAGCGTTGCTCCCCTGCTGAAGCCAGACGATGCCCTGGCGCGGGTGGCTGCTGCGCGGCGTGGGGCAGCACAGACCTACCTGCCCACGCGCGGGAACGAGCCCTCGCAAGGACTAACCGAGGCAACGGCACGGCTGAAGGTACCGACTGGGCAGCCGCACATGCGAGTTGGTTTGGGTGGGTTTTTTTCATTTTATATTAAAAGATATAAATGAGGACGATGGACCAGATACTGCATTTGTTGCTCAGGAAACCCCTAATGGAGCTTAGCAGGTCCAAGCTGCTGAAGAACATCACAGTCTGCCCCGGGTGATGCTATACGGGCAGCTTCCAAGGGAGCTATTAATTATTAAGGGTTTGGGGTTTTTTTTTTTTTACTTTTTCCAGTGACAGCTGAAGAATTTAACACAGCTTGCGTACGGACGAGGTGTTTTCTGTTCTTAAACAGAACATCTTTAAAATGTATATGAGAAACCAGACTAGCCAAGTGAAAACAGGAAGGGCTTTTTTCAAGAAGGAAACACATGAAAGGATGCTTTTAGTGGAGAAAAAGAAAATATTGGCAATGCTAAAGGCCCTCTGAAACCCTCTGCGGTAGCCAGATTTGGCGAGACTGAAAATTAAAAACCTAATGTATATATCCCCACTGCTGTTGTAACGTGGATTCAAACCCATGGCATTGTTCCTTCTGATTTTATTTCTCCCAGAGACTGTTTCAAGCAGGTTTGACTCTAGGCACCTAGCTGGAAGTATTCCCCACAGCCTCCCATGCAGATAGTATTAATATTTTTCTCCAAAGGCATGTATCTCCACAAGGCTTTGCTACACTCATGACAAGTAATTAAAAGATTCAGAAAACCTTCAGGACTACACCCACACACATGAGAACCACATGGCAACCTGCTGCTGCTGAGCCACTGATAATAGCCTAATTAATTTTCTATAAAAGAACAAAGTTGAATAATCACCTCTACAAACCAGCTCCCGTTCATTCCTTCGCAACCTCCCCGGCCACGTGCACGCGGCCACGCTCGGCGGGGAGGGACGTGCGCTCCCGGTACAGCAAGAACAGACCGAGCTTTGCTGGAAGCATTTATTTCGTGTAGGTTTTATTGGAGCTGCAACCATTTATTAAATACCTCTCCTAAGCACACGACTTTGCCAGTAAAGCGTGGCTGGTCTACTTGCAAGCACAAGCGGGTGCGTGCCTTCCCCTTGTAGGTCCTTGCGCAAATTAAACGAGCACCCGAAGCTACAGAGGCAGCACAGAGGAAATAAGCTGCCAACGCCTGCAGAGAACAGAGCTATTAATCACGGGATTGAAAACAGAGAAGGCAACACCTACAAGGCTGCGGTTGCCCGAAGTCGCACCCGCGGGGGCCGTTCAGCACATCACCGCCTACGTGGCGGGAGCGGAGCATCCTCAGCGCCATCGGCCCCGAGGGCCAAGGGCCACCACGCGCCTTTAAAACGGGACGATACCGGTGAAGGCCTGCGTTATTTTATGGAGGACTGACGCGGAGAGGAACTGTCATCCGAATCAAGATGGAAACAGGGCTATTGGGTGACACGAGGAAGCACCCCAGAGCACAGACCAGAGCCCAGGGCTCTGCGCAGCCGGCAGGAGTCGGCGAGAGACGAGCGCCGAGCTGAGAGACGGGCTAGGGAGAGTGAAGGAAAAAGGTCAGGCCCAAATTATCCCCAATTGGAAAACGAGAAACAAATTGAAATGTTAGAATAATTTATAAAAACCGTTTTGTTTAATTTACAAATGGCCCTGTTATCTACTTTGCAATCTCTGTAGCAATGGCAGAGAAAGGATAAGAGCGTCAGATGAGAATTATAGGGTAATGTTATTCATAAGCAACCCTTATCTGTCTCTGTACAGCTTGCATATTTTTATAAATAGCTAAATTCTTTAACCATTTGAAGTTTGGAAGCAGAGATTCACGTCTCACCTCATTTCTCAGGGGAAATGGATTTATGTCTGCCATACGGCTGACTTCTAATTAGTCAGAGGTTTTCAGCTCGGTGGTTTTGATGAACTCTCCGCAATACTGAACCACCGGCTGTGCGAACACCAGAGTCCAGCCACCGACACTGTGGAAATCACAGGTAGCATTTTAAAGAGGAAGAGGTAACTTGCTCAAAGCACCATTTCTGATCTGTGCTCACTCAGGGAGAACCCTCGCCCGTCACTGGATTAGACGAGGCAAGCACGACCCCGTTCGTTCTCTTCCCTATTCGCTTCTTCACGTGTCAATTATATTCTTCAACAAAATAAATGGGTGAATTTCAGCAATTATGAAGATATTCCTATAATCAGACATAACAACAGCTTTAAAAGCTTTAAATACAAAGAGTCTACTCTCTTAATATGCTTTAAATTGCAGATTAAAGTAGGCCACTGTCATTATGACTTTATTGTCTACTTTAAAATTTTACATGGTGTAAAGTAGTAATTTATTTTTTTACTGAGAGCTTCCAAAAAGTCAAGCTGAGAGTGGTTTCTAGGGAATAAATCATCTAACTGCTATAAACATTTTCTTTAAAATTGCTTTTTCCACAGTTTACTAGACCCTTTATTTTGAAGGAAGCAATTTAGGGGAATTTTTCACTGCAGTTTTAGTGATTAATAATTAAGCTCACACGGTTTGACTATTTTGGGATTTCTAAAGGCAAATCTTCACATCTCCCGTCTGATGCTGATCTACAGAAATGAGTAACATGCATTTGAAAATAAAAGAACAATGGGAAAACAACGTGTTAAGATAATATTGATTTGTTTAAAATTAGGCAATTACTTTGAAAGCATCGGTGGACTGATTTCTTCCCCTGCTTTGGGTGTATGCTGCTGTCTCACCAAGGCAGAGACGGGGAGTGCCTGAAGAGGCTACGGAGCCGGAGCCGTGTCAGGGCGCCTCGCAGAGACCTTCAGCCGCTCACAGCGCTCAAGGCGAAGGGCATAAACGCCCTGTCCGAGAAGGGCTGCTGCAGGATGGGGCCATTACTGTGGGAGGAACCCTGCGCTCTTTGCTCTGCCAACCTCTCCCTGAATCCCTCTGGGAATTCCCATTCACCCCCAGGTGCAGGCACATGAGCCAGCGAAGCCAACGTTTGCTCAACCACCCTTGTGTGCCGAGGTTTATACACTAGTAGCTGTGAAAAACACATATTTCTTGAGAATACCTCTTGGCACCCTACTGGCTGCTGCCTTCACATGACACTCGCCACCACAATACTCAGATGAAGCTTCCTGAAGGCAGAGACCTCACAGAAATCAGTGACTAACTAATATATGGTTAAGTAATGACGGACCATGCGAGTTTGGGGGCCTCCTCCCACCCCCTGCCACTTTTTTTGGGCCCTGAGGCTTCGCAGAAATAACAGTTAATGGCACCCAACAAGAGCAGAGCAGGAACGCAGGTCTGAGAGAAAGGGGCACTGCAACAAGCTCATAATCTGAGGACACAGCTGAGAAAGATAAGTAAAAAATAAAACAACAGCTAAGCTGAATTGGGTTAGGCCTTGCAAATTTTGTTATTAAAAACCAGGTAACAGAACTTCGTACCCTGAGCTAAGCAGCACACTCGCACAGGAAGGTGCCCAAGTATTCTCATCAAGAAAAGATTTTTGTTTTTTTTAAACAGAATAGGGAATATTATCCTTGTTTTATAATATGGGGAGTTGAGGCAGGCTGAAAGTCTTGCCCTGGGTAAGGTAGGTAGTTTAAGACTGAGGCATTAGTCTTATGACTTATCAGTCAAATTAACTGAGGCATCTTTAGCCCCCATTTTATCAAGCTACTTCATCATCTCCTGCCTTCTGTTCGTCACATTTCAGCCTTTTTCATGCGTAGCAATGGGCCATAACCATTGTAATCCAACATAGATCCATCTCACATTTCAATAGAGACAATAAAAAGATAGATAAGGAACAAAAGTTAGAAACTCTTTGTAACATCTTCATAAAGGAAGGAATAAAAGTATGCGAGACAAAACTCTGAAACAACATCCAATAATTGGCAATATTTACAAGAGATACATCACTAATGGTTCATTTAACTTTGCAATACCTTAAATTCGCTCATTTTGTGAAACTGGAATTATTCATAAGATAGTTTATTACAAGTAGATTAATATTCATTGGACAGTTGGCAGAAGATGTATGCTTAAAGTTTCTGAATTGTTTTGCAAAAGAAAAGCCATAATTTTATGAATTTTGGACAGAGAACTGATTGCAATCAGTATTATCCAGAAGTTCATTAGACGCTGAAATACTCTGTGTAGAAAGGCATCATTTAAGTTAATCACTACCTGGTTGTCAGGCAGAGAACAGCTTGCAGAGTTCAATGTTTTATAGTCTTGGATTGCACATTACACCTCTCTGAAAAGCAAGGATTTAGAAATGTGTTCGTACTGCTAGTAAGATATGGCTTATTAGAGGTAATATTTTTTGTTTACATAAACTTCGATATAGCCAATTCCTGGGGTATTTGAGAAACAATAGTTTCCAAATGTAGAGCAACAACAGCTCAGATCTACAATCTCCCAGGCTCGGGGAAACACCTCTCCTCGCCTGCCTTCAGTGAGGACTAGAATACCTACGTTATTTACCAGCCAGGGATCGGTTTCAACAGGATTCCTACACACCCAGCCCCTGCCTCCGCTCTGTTCCTCCATCCGCTTAAATCACTGGCACGTCAATACAGCAAATACAGCGGGAAGCTTCCACCGCTGGGATGCCCAGCTCTGCCGAAGGACGGGGCCCAGGACCACGACAGGCACCAGTGAAGGGTTCGGTAATTTACCTTGCACCAAGACACCCGAGCAAAAATTAGCAGAAAAGATGTATGCACGTAACGCCGGGGGGGAGCGCGCTGGCATGCCCTTATGCAAAACACAAACAAGGGAACACACAGAAATAAGTGATTTGTTTCCTGTGGGTTTATAAGTGTTAATTGGAGGGCCAGAGCGCTGCCCTCCGGCAGCCGACGCGCTTCCCTGGGCGCCTGGACGCCCAGCCACAGCGAGCGCACGCCGCCGGCATGAAGGCTCCTTCCCAATCCCGAACCGCGGATCATTGGCGCGAAGGCTCCTTCCCAATCCCGAACCGCGGGTTATTGGCACGAAGGCTCCTTCCCAATCCCGAACCGCGGATCATTGGCACGAAGGCTCCTTCCCAATCCCGAACCGCGGATCATTGGCACGAAGGCTCCTTCCCAATCCCGAACCGCGGATCATTGGCACGAAGGCTCCTTCCCAATCCCGAACCGCGGATCATTGGCGCGAAGGCTCCTTCCCAATCCCGAACCGTGGATCATTGGCACGAAGGCTCCTTCCCAATCCCAAACTGCGGATCATTGGCACGAAGGCTCCTTCCCAATCCCAAACCGCGGATTATTTTTCTGGTGCAGAGCAGCAGACTGGCAGTTTTTAAAAATGCATCTCAGCATTAATCCATCCATCCATGTTATTTATTTGTCTACTACCATAGATAAGCAATGCATACTACTAAGTAGTATTTCTACCTATGCTGGCTCCAGCTGGTCACGGTGATCACACGGAAGGTGCCAAAGCAACCGTCTCATTGCCCGTCCCCCTCACTTGACAGGCGCATCTCTATTGTACCCGTGTTAGCCGACAGGACGGGGAATGCAGGAAGAGCAGATATAAAACTGTCAAATACAAAAAGAAACTGCAGTAATGCTCTCATCGTGAGACAGCAGAGAATAAGGAAAACACATCTTGGATCAATAAAAAAAAAGCACTTGCGCTTCTAGAACTTGTCTAATTCAGAAACCTCCAAAATTACAAATGTTACCTCATGCCTGCCAGTGACTCCTGCTACCTCCTGTTATTAATGGTTTTTTCTTCCTCAAGTCTTCCACTTAGTCACGCGCTTTCTCTCAGCTCGACAGCACCGTGACACTCCTAAATGAGCATTTTCTTTTATTTGTTTTTGCCCCACGACGAAGACAGAACATTACCTAGCAAACAAAGCAAGCGCACAGCGTGTACGCCTTCATTACAACCTGCAAAAGGAGATTTCACCATGGAATCCACCGTTCTTCTCTGATTCTCAGTAAAGCTCACCTTTAGGTCTCTTCTCAGTAATGCATTTAATGCAGTGTTTCACAGCTGGCTGCGTAAATCACACTGTGTAAAATTACCTGATAACATGCAATTAATGATGACAGCTGCAAATGAATGCATTTTGAATCAGCAAGTAAGGCTTCACTTAGGAAAAATAAAATTTGATTGTCGCTTCATTAGGAAAAAATAATGTTTTTAATACACCCGCCATGGCTGTGCTCCGTCAGTAGCGCACCCCTAGCGAGAGTAGTGGAAAGACGATTCTCAGGCATTTTGAACTCCTTTTTTACTTTAAGCTTGAAAATGCCCCCTGAGAAAGGGCACTCGTCCCCCTCTCCCCCTCTTCTAAATATAGAGGGGTTTGAAGAATTGGGAGAAGGGTACAGCACAACAGAAGGTCTGGCCAAAATAAAATGAAAAACCCAATACATAGTCAAATTAGTATCTAATTTTTTACAATGCTAACAACATAGAAGAAATATAACCCATGAACTTTGGGGCTTTTTTCCCCACCACTGTCACTTGTGACCCACATAGTCCTACCACATGCATAATGTTATGCCATGGGAATCCTTGAAACCAGATAATTTAATACATGTATATGCAAAATCAACGCACATTTGAATTTCCTAATGAGAACAGAGCTTTTGTAATAAGCCTACTTGTGGTCTAGGTATTCATAACTATCCCATACTAAACTGAAAAGAGGTAACCATTTATCAGTTCATTCAGTATTTGCAGGAAACGTGGGGCTGGAGATAACGAGTTCATCATATCATTGTACCTAAAAAACTCTTTTCCCAGGGTAGGGAAAAGCAAACAGTGGTTACTCGGTGGCGAAAACTCACGCACATGCACTTATACATTTGAGGAATGGTTATCCTCACCATTTTCTCCTAAAATCCCGCTTGCACACTGATGCCACTATCGGCACTGGAGAGCCTCCCCCCCCGCCCCGCCCCGAGCTTGGGTTTCCCATCACCAAGCGGAGACGCAGCGGCACTCGTGAGCGGGCCCCGTGGTTAAGGCACTCTTTAGCAGCTCGGAAGGGTTACAAATTAAGTGTTACATGTTCGGAAGGCAAATTTAACAGCACACTCAGGCTAAGCGTTGACATGGTTCACCGCAGCGCGGGGTCGGGCGAGGCAGCGCCACTGTACGTGGCCCTGCAGCCTAGAACCCCCCCGAGCAGCAGGGACGGGGAGCTCGCCGAGTCCTTGCCCAGCACAGAGCCCTACAGCGTTAGATTATCTGCCAGCGGATAAATCACATTGCAGACATCCCCTTAGCCATAATTTGTGCAAGATTATTTCAGAGAGGAATGACAGATGCAGGCAAACCACATATATCATTGGGGGAAAAAAGAAAAAAAGGACTTTTCTTTACCAGTCATGCAGAAGGTCTGAGACCGCACTTAAACCAGGTTATTTTTAGTCACCTCCCTATTTCAGCCGGCACATGAAACAGCGGCAAGGAGCGGAGGCTGCAGGAGGAGGCAGACTGTGGCAGGATGATGATGCCCTCCCATAACCCACAGAGCAGTGAAAGGGGCAACGAGAACCAACCGCAGCCGCGCACCATCGCACCCACCCGCGCCCTCAGAGCCACTCACCGGGACAGACGGACAGACCTTGTACCTACTGCCTTGCGAACAGCCCCTGCCCTCCCCAGCCCTTTTATCCCCTCTGGCTGCGGCTTTTTTTTCCAGGTGTGGGATGGCCACCAGGTGTGGGCAGTGAAGGCGAGACCCACCCTGCCCTTACCCTCCTGCCTTTCCATGGGGGAGAACTCACCCTACCTACTTGAACCTGAGGCTGCTTTAGCCCCAAAGCCTTTAACTCTTTCCTATCTTGTGTCAGGCGAACGACTGGTGACAGCAGAGCTGCAAAAGCAGTGCCCAGGTCTCCCCTGGTCCGAGCTGCTGACCCCCATCTCCCACCTCCCAGGCTAAGACGTGGCTAGGCAAGTGGCAGCACCTCGCCTGTGTTTGCTCTGCACATCGCGCGTTCTCACCCTCCCGGGGTGAAGCTGGTGGGAAAAGGTGTTTTTCTAGTACATTTAAAGCTGTTTGGGAGAGACACTGAGATTATACGCGTGACCTTAATATTTCCCACTTTAGGAGCAACATCATTTTCTGCGCTCCCAGGCTGTGCTGGCAACATGATGAGAATGAAAGGTGCCAATTTGCTGGGGAGCACCAACATTTGTCTTTAGAAAGCAGAGAAAGGCAAGGCGAAAAATCAGATCTTTGCACTTGCTGGCTGCGGCGGTGGTCTGCACAGGAGCGGTGGGGCTGGGCACAGAAGCTGTTACTCTTGCCTAAGTTCAAGAAAACTGAATTTACCTGTCTGGGTGTTTTGCACCCCCAAAACCTGCCATAATCCTGGTGTGTTGGGGGAAGGTGAGAAAATAAAGAACCTGAAAAACCCCAGCCTGGCTGTGAAAGCCAGCCAAAAGGCTTTCAGAGGAAGCCTTCAAAATAACTGCGTTCCCACCTCTTTATGTACAGGCAGACTTTGCTTCACATAAGTCACATGTATGGCTTGTGCACGGCTTTGAAGCAGAACTAACTCTACGTGTCCTCTCCCATTACAATATGTTTTTACTATTTGGCATTTCATCTATTTTGCTTTGATTTTGATTTTATCTGTTTGTTTTAGCGCTGCAATGAGAATTGAATTTCTCTCCCCTCAGCCCCAATCAGCTGAGTTGTTTGCTTTCCCATTTCATATCTCCCTTCTTCCTCTTTTCCCACCCTTACAATCCTGCTAACTTTAAATCTAGAAAACTCCCTGAAATTGCCCTGCATAAAAATTGGCTTAGGTTTCCGCAGGAGCACAGTGAGCTTAACTACATATCCGTTATTAACTTTAATAGATGACATGTCTCAATCCCTTAAACTTTCTGCTTCGTCTTAATTATCCGGAGACACTGTTAGCACCAAGAAGCCGAGCTCAGCGTTGAGGTTTATTGTGCTAAACGCTGCACATAAACATGTTCCAACGCCTGCAGGAGGTGCGGGTGTCCTTCCTCCGCAGTGGCTGGGGGGACCGCGGGGAGCCGGGGCTGTCCTCCACCTCCTCTCCTCTCCATCCCAGGGAGTGGACGGCACCGGCCAGGACTGGAGGTGCAGGGGTGAAGCCCAGCCTCAGACCGGCACAGAAACCCCTCGCTGCTCCATGGGTGCAGCACTCAGCAACGACATGGTCTTTGCTTTGTCTATCGGGGCACCTGGGCTTTCCTCTTCAACTCAAAAGGAGGTGTCACGAGTATAAAGCCAAGTAGGGAATTAGGTCAGACTTTTCTACCAGGGAAGTTCCCATGCCCCGGGGCAAAAGCGGTCTCTGCTGTGGCTGAAAATACCCATCCCTTTGCCGCTAAAGGCCCTGCATTTGGCTAGCTGTGCATACAAATATGGGAGCGTTGTGCTGACAGCTGGATCAAAATGCAGTAAAGTGATCTGGAGGAAAACCCGAAATCCTGCAAATGTGACCTTCCCCGAAGTGTTCTTCTCTTGGTATTTCAGTGCTGGGGAGAGCTGGCTGGAAACGGCAGGGGCACGTTCCTCTGACAGAGCAGAGAACCAGCATCCAGGGCAGAGGGAGGCTCCGGCCCAAAGGGTCTAACACGGGTTATTTGCTAACATGCGAGGACTGATTCCCCTCTGTCCTGCTGCTGCTCGTGGGTTCGGCGCGCGAGGAAGCTGCCCGGGCTCCAGCCCCTGCTGGGACGGGGTCGTGGAGGAGAGCCCAGCCAGCCCGTGCGAGGTGCTGCTGGAGACGGCTCTGCTCCATGGCAGGGCATTGCTCCGCGACTCCGGCGCGTAACACGCGGCAAAAACGAGAAACGAGAACGCTGTTCGGGTGTGACCTATTTGGGTGTCACCACGGTTGGCCTGTGGCAGTGAAAGGTGGAGAAGGGTTTTGCTTATGGAAATTAATTTCTGCCTTACTGACAGCTCAGCTCCTGGAGCAGGGAAAGGATCTTAATTGCTTAAGCTCAGGAATTGACAGACCAAAAAACCCTGAAACCCAACCCATTTTCTGTTTAGAACAGATTTTTTAAGTGGCAAAGTGATTGTTCCTTTAATTTGTTTTCCTTTCATACAGTCTGACAGCTGTCAGCATCCAGGAGGGTGTGAAACGCTGCAGGGACCGGGGTGCAAGTCTGGCTTGTAGCGACACTGGTCACCGTGGCTGTAGGGCACAGCGTGACACAAATCTGATCCTACGCGCTGGATTTGGTCCTTTTTATAACTTTAAATTGAAAGGTTACTTGGATGGTTCTTGTGATTTTACAAACTACACGTTTCTCTAAAACTGGTACAAGACCAGCTTTAAGTTTCCCAGGAGTAGGCTGATACCCTCACGACTGCCTGACCTCAAAACAGTCATTCTACATGACTGAGCGAAGACATTTAAGACGTTTACCCTGTCGCAGTGTAACCCCCTGGAGATGCCCAGCTCTCCCCTAAGCCTGTGCCAGTGCACCGAACCTCCTGCGTGCTCCCCTTCCTCCCACCTCCTCCCTTCCTCATCCCCCTCACCTGCATACAGGGATTTTCTCCTTCGCCCTGGGCTGCTGCTCAAATGTCCCATGCTTTAAAGCCTAACAAAGGCAGGGATTAACAGCAGCAAAAAGAGCAAGAGAGCAGCTGAGAGCCTGGTAGAGCTGAAAGCGTCCAGAGAGAGGAGATGGCTGAGAGCAACATTTGGAATTAGATGTTTGCAGAAACCCGCCTCTCTGGTCAGATGTTTTACCAATGAGACTGGTGCCACCTAGAAGGAGGGTTTCCTTTTGAGAAAGATGAATTTAGGTGAGAAGAGAGCAAGTTTGGGAGGGCTGGCTGGGAAACCGATGAGGCTTCCCAGGGAAAGAGAGGTTACCTCTGTAATGGGCACCCACGCGGATGTGCTTATTGCACGTGAGAGCCGAACCCTGAGATGTACCGCTCCGGTGGCATTCACGCGCCCGCCTTCACCTCCGTCTTCCGCCCACGTGAACCGCGTGCCCGAAGTCCCAGAAGATGGGGCATCACGAAGTCCGAGATGCTGCAGAGCCCATCGACACCGCCGCAGGGGGAGAGAAAT